>NC_082641.1:19528720-20153720 GCF_028023285.1 Balaenoptera ricei
ACCAAGAAACTGCTTTGTGAGTAATCACATTTATCTCCGCATGTATTCTGTTTCTCTCCAGTTTGGTCAATGAGAGACATAACAGAGATATAGAAATTCTATCACTTGTACAAACTCCACTACTTGTCATTATTAACACCCCCAAACCTAATCTCCAGATAAAGTGTTCTAACTCTATATACCGTTTATAGTTATGACACCCATCTAATTCAAAGCAGGGAGCTTATGGAGAGTCCTTACCTTTTGGTGGTGTGTATGCCTCTCTGGGTGACATTGTCTTTAGCTCAATGATAAATGATAAAAATGATGAAAATAAATCTCTTCATGCGTGTCAGACATTATGAGGTCAACAACTGATTTTTCTTGGGAAGGAATTTTTTTCATTCAGATTTAAGGTGCTTTCTCCTTTTTAGTTTTTATAATATTGTTCCTTTCATTAAAGTATGGTGATAATATTTAGTAACTGCCTCACCAATATGTATTATACTGAATTGGCCACATAAATTTTGTTGATGTTTTTGTCATGATGTGTTATTTATATGTGTACCAAATCCACTCCTTTACTTAGGCAGTTTGCTATTCAAAGAAAACTCACGATCTGGGAGACATGGTCTAAGATGTAACTAAACATATTCTGATTACATTTTTAAGTTTTCTGTCCAAATCTTTATGAAAAAAATTAGTATTATCTGACACATTCACTAGAAAATAGAAGAGGGGGAAGAGTTTCAGCAAGCTTCTCTCCTGAACTCGCCTACATCTTGAAAATCTTTCTGAGAGCATTGGAACTCATAGCATATTTTATGAGAGCAAGACTGGCTGGTGTCTAACAAGCAATGACTAGGACTGAGAAAATGTCCTAGATTTTTAAAGAAGAGAACAGAGTACCTTTTACATATAAATTAAGCTTGAATTTTATTCTGGGTAACATTATATGAATTATATGCATTATAAGAGATGCATAACATTTATAAAGCAGTAATAACTAGAGGAAGTTATTCCCATGCCTAAATAAATGTTATTTCCTTTTAAAAATTATAATTTATAGTTATATAGGTAATATGTATGTATAGCTTGAAGATTTAAAAAAAAACACATGAGTCTGCCACCAGGACCCACACAGAACACCCCAAGAACTTGGAAGCCCCCAGTGTACTCTTCTCTCATTGGTTCTGCTTATACCTGCCCCTTCCAAAATTAACTCAATTTTAAAGTTCTATATTATATTACATCATATGTATGTTTTTTATTAACCAAAGCTCTATGTTTTTTCCTTAATATAAATGGCACCATGTTTCATTTATTCTCATATAACTTTCTTCTCATTAACTGCAAATTCCATTATTGAAATGCATCCACAGTGATACATGTAGCAATGATTCATTTATGAACATGACAAAACATACGCATCTATTCTTATGCTAATGGTTATTTGGGTAGTTTCTACTTCTTTTCCCCACTAAAAGTAATGCTTTGAACTCTCTTGTACAGGCCTTCTGATGAACGTATGAGTGCTTTACACGTCTATATACTCAGAGCTTGGAACCCTGCATTTTCAACTTTACTAGATAAGCCTAAATTGTTCCTGCAGGATTGCATGAAAATTTCTGTTGTCCCACATCTTTAGTAGCATTTGTTATAATGAAACTTCTAAAATATATCCTATCTGTTAATGGGAAATGAGACTGTCAAACCACATTGTGGTTTTAATTTGCATTTCCTTAATTACCAGTACCATTTCTTGGTAAATTACTAGTACATAAAATGTGCTAGCCAAAAGAAATACTGAGCATATTTATGCATCCTGAGTTCAAAAAAGTGTCTATAATTCTTACGCTATCTTGAAAGACAGGATGGACAAAATGTCACCTGAATTTTTCAAACTGGAGGCAAGAAAGCTGGATTTTGTCCTCTGAAAGTCAGTTATTGGCTATGGGCCAGCACGAAAGAAGGTGATGTACACTCCCGGGGGTTTCCAGCTCTCTCTTCGAGCAGTGAAGCTCCTCTTGCTAGAGGGTCGTCTCCCGTAGAAGTGTAACGACTGGGCCATTAGAGGAAAGCATACAAGTTGAAGCACGTAGGAAGGCACACAGAGATTCTGTTCTCTACAACAGAATCAGGGTAGCTGCTCAGCTAAAGGGATTCTCACCAAAATTCTCTACTGAGACTGGTTTCCCTGATGCTCTCTCTGTGGACTGCTCTTCACCCAGCTTTATTCAACATTTTGATCAATCACATCAGTGAAGACTGAAACTATACACGTCAAATATGAAGATAACTTCAAACTGGGAAAAACAGCAAAGTTTAAACTTGGTCAAACAGTTTCCAAATGCTCTCAGTAGCCATGATTGACAGAAACCAAGAAAACGAAAGTTTAAACTTTGACTGATATTTTAAGATTCACATATATAAATCTGGAAAGGAGAACTGGTGGAAGAGAAATTGGTGGGTTTTAATTGATCACATGCCTAAGTCAGTCAAAACTATGGTGAATCTCTAAACTAAGATAAGGAAATAATTATAGATTGCTTTAATGGAAGGAAACTGTCTAAATCAATTTAGTTTCATTGTTCTGTTTATATCTCATTTATTAGGTTATTTGCCTGCGGTGCCATGCTTTTTGAGAAATAGTGCAAAACAAAAGTCATCCAGAGCACAGAGTGGCATCCGAATAGTGATGGGATTTGGAAAGAGATTAGGTGAAGAAAAAAAGGCACCTTAATGTTGAAGTACCTCAAAATTTGGTTCTCAGTTCTTTCCTTCTCCCCATATATACTGACATTTCTCTTTTCTATATAGCTCATGTCTTAGATTACTTTTTCTTGTCCCATATTACCTATCATCTTTTTGATACTGACTACCGCATTTATATATTTAACTCACACCTTTCTTTTTGGTTCTAACTCACTATTAGCTGACCTCAGCTGAGATTCTATTAGGTGTCTCAAATTGACCATGTCATTCACTAATTAGGACAAACACACATACTCATGTAAGATATTAATATATGGGAAACTGAGGTTGGTGTATGTGCAAACCCCCTGTACTATCTTCACAATTTCCTGTAAGTCTTAGACTATTATAAAATAAAAAGGTTATTTAAGAAAATGAGATTCCTCATGGTGAGACATTTAAAAGGTATTTGATTTAACACTGGCAGTCAATGCAGTTACATTAGTTTTCAAGTAGCAAAACAAACCATCTCCCTAAATATGTACTCCTTTTCTCGTTTAGATAACTAAATCTGAAGATCATGAGCATCAAAAAATAAAAACAGGGAATTCCCTGGTGGCGCAGTGGTTAAGAATCTGCCTGCCAATGCAGGGGACACTGGTTCAAGCCCTGGTCCAGGAAGATCCCACATGCTGTGGAGCAGCTAAGCCCATGCGCCACAACTACTGAGCCTGTGCTCTAGAGCCCGCAAGCCACAGCTACTGAGCCCCTGTACCACAACTACTGAGCCTGCACTCTAGAGCCCGCGAGCCACAGCTACTGAGCCCCCGTGCCACAACTACTGAGCCTGCACTCTAGAGCCTGCGTGCTACAACTACCGAAGCTTGCATGCCTAGAGCCCGTGCTCCACGACAAGAGAAGCCACTGCTATGAGAAGCCTGCGCACCACAACAAAGAGTAGTCCCTGCTCGCCGCAATTAGAGAAAAGCACACGCGCAGCAATGAAGACCCAAACGCAGCCAAAAATAAATAAATAAATAAATAAAATTTATAATAAAGTAATTTATATATAAATTTATAATAAAATAAATAAATCTAAAATGTTGTGTGCCACAACTACTGGGTCTGCGCTCTAGAGCCCGCGAGCCACAGCTACTGAGCCCGCGTACGGCAACTACTGAAGCCCACATGCCTACAGCCCGTGCTCCACAAAAAGAGAAGCCATCACAATGAGAAGCCCGTGTGCCGCAACTAGAGAAAGCCCACGTGCAGCAATGAAGACCCAATGCACCCAAAAATAAACAAATAAATTAATTAATTTAAAAAATAAAATAAAAATAAAAACAAAAAAAGGAAGAAAATGAAAAATCCCTCATACATCTAATACATTTAAACAGGTATGTATTATACAATGGTACATAAAATTACTATTTGATTTATCTTGTGATTTTTAAATGATCTAAATTTTAGATCATTTAAAAATTATAATTTCTTCCACACAATATGCAAATATTGAATACAAAATTGATTACAAAGGTGAAAGTGCTAAACACTCTTTACATGGAGTGTTTCCCTCACCAAAATTTCTTTAGTGATTTTTAACAAATCCAAAATAAGCAAAGGTAAATATTAACCTTTAAAATTCATTCAAAATAGTAAGAATGCCAAAGATCTAACATAGTCGCTTATGTAACAAGCATGCTTATTAAATTATTGTCGTTTTATTTTAGAAAGAATATTTATAGTTTTTTTAATAGCAAGCAAACACTTGTAATGTTAATCCAGCGCCTACAAGTTTCCAGCTTATTCCACTCCAAAGAGGGCCTGTTGGCAGTTCTGTTCTATTGCATAGTCTGTATGTTTCCTCCTCTTTTCTTTCTTTCAGTTTCAACTAAGGCTCCCTTTTGCCTCATACATTTCCTTTGACATTAAAGTTATGTATTTTATTCTACTGGCGGCTTGTCCTGAGGATAATTGTGAAATCTGTCTTTTTCCAATTATGAGAGGTATTCTATAAATTCTTTGGGGTATATTCGTTTTGAGATGTGTGCCCATAACTCCCATTAATGTTGCCCATTTAAGCTTGAGCTATTGCTTTTTTTTTTCTCTCTGAGTGGCTCAAGCCTAGCGTTAATGCAGTTTTGTTTATAATCTCTAACCTCCTCCTTACCTACACCCAGTCTCTTAAAAATGCTTTGCATGTAGGTCATTTATGAAATTGTATGCCACAAAGTAATATAAGACCAACTACTTTCTTTGAAGGGTGAAATATTATTACTTCTTTTTCAGGTGCCATACTCCCACTATATAAAACGCAATATTTAAGCATGGTCAACTGAGAAAGAGTAATATTGAACTAAATAAGCTCAGCTGTAAAAATAACTTGCTTAGATTTATCAATGAAACAAACACCTGTAGGAATTAATATCACAGAAGTTACATCCTAGATGACATTAAAAATATGGCACACTCCTCATTGTATAGTTAAGACTATATAGCTAGTCTACAATTCTATTTATTACTGCGATTATGTGGTAAATTCTTTCTGATACATGTTCTCTTGAATGTAGTCAATCTGTGAAAAGTTCCTGTTCTTGATTTCATACAATTTTCAACTTTTATTTTCCAACTCCCATAATGCCTCATAATATCCATGTTTTTAACTCACCCAATACCCTAGTTTCTAGAACACAATCCCTGTCATGACAATGAGTGTCACCTCTATTCCACTTGAGTTTTCATAGCATGTATATTATTATAGATATTGTGTAGTATTATTACCTATAGGTGCATCTCGAGCTTTGTGATGAGCTAGAATATACAATTTCTAAGAACTGGACATTATATCACCGCCTATTTACATCCCTATGGTTTTCCTTCTAGCTAACCCTGTCCTTCAATGAACCTGTTCTCCCAATGTATTGCCCCTTGAGATTTCATTTCACAAGGTGTTCGGCTTGGCTCTTGTGGCCATCATGTCTGTCACTCTACCACAACATTCACCATCAGCCTTAATTTATTTGCACCTCTGACTTTCTACCGCAATCATGTGGTCAAAATAAGCCTTGGGTATCCCCAGTCATTACATTTCTTAGGTCCTACACCAGATAGCTCAGCATTATTAAGAGAAAACTCAAAGAAAGGGTAGATCACAAATAGGTTTCTAGCTTTCTCTGGAAACTCAGTTACTTTCATAGATTTTTAAAGAAGTTTATCTGTGAAGTAAGTCAGACAGAGAAAGACAAATATATGATATCACTCATGTGGAATCTAATTTAAAAAAAGGAAATAAATGTTCTTATTTACAAAACAGAACCAGACTTATAGATATCGAGAGCAAACTTATGGTTACCAAAGGGGAAACGTTGGGGGAGGGATAAGTCAGGAGCTTGGGATGAACATACATACACACTACTATAAATAAGATAGATAACCAACAATGACCTTCTGCATAGCACAGGGAACTCCACTCAATATTCTGTGATAACCTATGTGAGAAATGAATCTAATAAAGAATGAATATATGTGTATGTATAACTGAATCACTTTGCTGTGCACCTGAAACTAACACAAAATTGTAAACAACTATACTCCAACAAAATTAATTTAAAAAAAAAAAGAAATTTATATGTGGTCAACTCATCTAGGCCTTTTCTATGTCCCATTGTTTTGAATCTCAAGACCCCAATCCCACTGGTCTTATTCTCAGCATATCACCTAGCCTCCTCTTCACCAAAGTAAAGACAGTAATGTTTTCTTCTTTCCTCTATTCTAGCTCAAAATAATTTTCATCTACGCTTTGTCTTTCCTCCAGGCTCAGGTGAAACTATCCCTCACCTTGCTGAGGCTGCAATCTTCTGCCTCCTTCAGAATCACATATAAGTAAGTTTACTTCTCTCCTGTGGCTTTAATCTTTTACTATCTCTCCTTCTCCCTCACATCTTCCTCCTCCTACTCCCATAAATTCACAACAAAAATTTTAAGGGTTTTTAATATCTCTTAAACTTTTTGCTGACATGCCTTCCTTTAGGTATCACCCTATATCTTCCTTTCATCACCAGATTTATTTACAAAACATTATTTGCCTTCACTGGCTTCACTTTTTAACACCTATTTTTTTCTCCATATCCAATGCAATTTGATGATTGCTCTCACCATTTTACAATTATTGAAAATAATGTTAATGACGTTTTACATGAAAATTCTGGCAATCTTTTATGACCCTCACTTTGTTTAAACCCTATTCTTGACTTTACAATGATCTCAATCCCTTTCTACAGGATACTCACCACCCTTGATATCTGAGGCACTAGTATATTTGGTTTACCTCCAAGAATTATCTTTCTCAACTATGTTAAGAAATCCTAAATCTGTATATTTGGGCCTAACAGTTCTCCTGAGTATCAGACCTGTATTTCTAATACTTTCTGAAAACCTACATTAATTCCAAATAGGTAACTAAAACTCAAAGCTATCGAAAACAAAATCATTACCTGTTAGCTACCCAGGAGCCTTCCCATCTTTCAATTTATCTGTTTTTAGTTAATACCTTTAGAATAATAATTACTTTTCTCTCTCTCCCTTACCTTTAAATTTAATCATAATACCCTTCCAATTTTATATCCACACTCCCTGCTTTTGTTTATTCTCCATTGTTCAGGTCCTCCCATATCTGCTTAAAAAATTATACTACTCTATTTTAATGATCTCTCTTCATAGGATTATTTTAATTAGTTACATTTATTTGGGTTGAAAATGACAAAAATCCAACTCCAATTGTCTTAAACAAACAAAACAAGGAATTTATTGAGCCAAGTAACTGCATTCAGAAGAAACTGCAGCCTCAGGCATGTCTGGATCCAGGCACACAGATAACGTTACCATTTACTTGTCTCTTTGCTCAGCTTCACTCGCCTCTTTGTTGGCTTACATCTCCAACTCTTTCTCTTTGTGCTCACAGTGAGGCCCTTAGATATATTCTATCCATTTAGTAATGTGAGCCATGTAAACGCTTACTACCTGATAGTTCTAAATAATTGATGATTTATAGTCAATAAGTATTATCAGTACTTGATTTGTCTAATGGCTTATTAGAAAGACCAGAGGAAGGTGTGCTTGAATTGGCCAAGTCCAAGACTCATGTCCATGCTCTAGTGAGGATTGTGTTAATATAAAAGGGCTGGGAATAGAGAGGGCCCGACATTCAAAAAGGAAAATGCTAGACAAGCTCTATAGCAGATACCTATTATATTTGTCTACCATACACATCTGATACTTGACAAGTATAGCCCAGAGTCGTGGGTATGTCATTCAAAACCCTCCATGCACTGCTCAGCTGCCCTTTCCATTTCAACTCTCACCACTTCCTAGCTTCCAAAAGCTCAACCCTAGTCACACTAGGATTCTTGGCTCCTTGAAGTATGGAACATGAATTACTCACTTTTAAGTTTCCAGCACTGGGAACAATGCTGAGAAGAGTGTACCTGGAGGAATTCCTGGCAAACAGCATGAGCTTTGTAAACATTTGTTAACTCCAGTCTCTGTAAGCAGCTGAATCTGTGCAGGAAGTAGCTAAAGAGAGAATTTTAATTTATTGATGCAAATGGGGAGAAAAAAAAAAAAACAACATGTATTTATATTAACCTAATCTTTATAGGGACAAAAATGAACTGTTTATTGCAACTTGATATTTGAAGTTCATTTCAGGGACACACTGGTGACAAAACAAAAAAATAAGAACTGGTCGTTCTATATTCTCTCCAAATGCTTTTGAAATTCAGTGCAAAATGTACTTTTCCATCATCCTTTTCTCCATGAATCATCCATAGCTACCTTGGAGTTACTTCTTATTGTAATACTTTAGCAGAATTTTCAGCTATCTGAACACAGTAATTTTTCCAAAGATTAAATAATCCTTTCAACCATATTTTGCACAGTTATGTTACCCCCAATTTTAACTGAGACTCAAACAATTAAAGAAATGAAGCTACTAATTTTTTTAAAAAGTCCACACAACTGACATTAAAAACTGTCACAAAAAACAATAATCTACTTTATACATATTGTTAAACACAATTATTCTTCTTTCATAGACCTATATTTCGTATGCTGTAGGATATTCATTTTTATAGTTTGATGAATGTAGGACATAGAATTGGTACTTTGCATATGATCTCAGAAAACACTAAGAGCATTTCTGACACATCCTGAGCATCTATCCACAGGTAATAGCTAAGTCAAGCACAGATACAGACAGTCTGCAAATGATCTCAAGGAAAAATGTCTGAAATTGCAATAGATATTCTATTGGAAAGCTGATTTGCCAAGTCATGATGAGCCCAAGAACAATTTAATCTTCACAGTCACTTTTAAATTATGCATTCACTAATTCAAAAAACATCTAGACAAATAAGGGGTTGAAATGAGAGTTATATAACTACGCTTATATCATAATTCCTGTAAACTTCTACTAGAAAATAAGGTCTTTAAGGGAAGGAACACTTCTCATCCACACATCTTGCATGCTTAACCCAACACCTAATATGTAAAAGAAGTCGACTGATTGTATTTCAGGAGTAATCTCCATCCTCAAAATCCACAGGTACACTTTCACTGGGAATCCCATATCCTACGAACTCATTATTGTTAGTAATAAAAGAAAAATATTTTAGTAAAAAAAAATCTCTGTCTCCATAGAGAAAAGATTAAAATTGAAAGTTATCATATAGATGACATACAGGAAAGAGACAGTCCTGTTTCATCAAATGACTCAGAATTGATTAATAATCTTAGTCAGCACCCATGACTGGTAGTTAAAAGACTAAGTGTGATCCGTTGCCTCGATGAAGATAAATCCTTCTTATTTGATGTCATAACCCATGATATTACCTAAGGTAAACCTGGCATTCAGTATTAAAAGCATGTGGATTACTAACAGGTTTTTGTTTTCGATAGCCACTCCCATCTTAAAAATACTTTGTCATTAGTTTTTCTTCTTCCCAAACTGGAGATCAGACATGTAACCTGCAATTTATATCTTCTGCAATAATTGTTACCACTCCTTCATCTGACAATAAAGCCATCTCTGTTTGTCAAACTTTGGTACAATTAAAATCACCTTAAAAATGAATTAAAAACTCCAAGGACCCAAGCCTGGTGAAGTGAGATAAAACCTGAGCCTCTTTTTTCCGATTTGCCTGAATGATTCTGATCCACATCAAAGTCAAATAATTGTTGAATTAGTCCTTCCATTAAAATTTAATTTAATTTTTTTTTTAGATTGCATATATATGTGTTAGCATACGGTATTTGTTTTTCTCTTTCTGACTTACTTCACTCTGTATGACAGTCTCTAGGTCCACCTCAACACAAATGAGGACACGGGGAGGGGGAAGGGTAATCTGGGATGAAGTGAGAGAGTGGCATGGGCTTATATATACTACCAAATGTAAAATAGATAGCTAGTGGAAATCAGCCACATAGCACAGGGAGATCAGCTCTGTGCTTTGTGACTACCTAGAGGGGTGGGATAGGGAGGGTGTGAGGGAGACACAAGAGGGAGGAGATATGGGGATATATGTATATGTATAGCTGATTCACTTTGTTATAAAGCAGAAACTAACACACCATTGTAAAGCAATTATACTCCAATAAAGATGTTAAAAAAAAAAAGTGAAGGATTCCTTAAAAAAAAAAAAATTGAATTTAAGAAAAAACAAGAGTCCCCCATACATCCTGTGTCCTAAAAACTTACGTATCCACAAATCAAACTCACTCTCTAGTGCTAAACAATCCTGTCCAATATTTCCATATTTTCTCCCTCTTTATATTGCATTTTATGTTTTATATTAACAGTTTAAACAGTATGTATAAAAAAACACCTATTTTTTTAAAGAAACCCAGCTTAAATTCGTTAAATTTAAGCTTCATAAAACATGCAAATTATGGGAAAATTAAGCTATACTTTTCAAACAAACCAGGCTCTACATATTGTGTGCAGAGATAAGAAGATTGAAATTAAGTAGCTCATTTTTTTCTTACAGGCAGTAGAATGCACTGGCTTCCCAATCCCAAATCCACTGCACACAGTGGTATTAGGTCTTCGCACCTCTGGTTCTATTCTTCCTCCACCAGATCATTCCATAGCTGACTCACCATTTATGCTTCAGCTCAAGAGACTGATGATCTTCAGAGCATTTATTGCTGTCTGAAGTTTCCTCATCAAGTTTTTTTTTCTCATCAATTTTTTAAACTTATGTTTTTACCAATCTCTCATCTCTAGTGTTCCCAAACACCTAAAATAGTGCCCCACATATAATACGCAGTCAATAAATATTTGTTAAATAAATAAACAAATAAGAAAATAAGTGACTGAAGAAATAAATGAATAAAAAAATTCATCAAGCCATCTTTCAATAGCTAATGCAGATTTCCATAATATAGAAATATTAGTATGTATACTCCTTCAAGTATATTAGGCATTTTCTGTCACATATAGGGAATTATCTCTTTCATGAGAGGAATACTACAAAATAAAAATGTAATACACACAAAGAACTAGAAAATACTTGATGACATAATTCAGTCAATTGGTAAGGACTGGAGAAGGTTCTGAAAAGCTGGCTTTACTGCCAATCAGTTGGCTAATTTCACACTGTAAATTTGAGCACTAAAATGAAAGTTAAGAGACCTGAATTCTAATTGTATCAATAATCTAAATTAAATTTGTGTTTTCTGTGTGTATATAATTAAGGGGTTGGAAAATTCCACTTCAACTTTGAGGTTCTGTGAATGAAATGGGCTTTAGGAAGAAAAGATAACTTTGGCATTCCCCAGTGAATACACAGATAAGCATGTATTGCCTGGTGAATTCATAAATTCCTCAGTATTTCTGTGAAGCAGATAAAGCTTGACAATAATCTATATTTCATGACAATTATGGTAATAACTCTTATTTGTATAATATTTTAGCTATAATTTACACTTCAGTTACACTACATTATCTTAATTGACCCTCACAACTATACATATGTATACACAGCCCTATGCATAATCAGAGAAGTTATCCATCCTTCCATTTCCCCTTCCCCACTCTTGCACCTCCCACAGGAAGATAGCTGATGTTTCGAGAACTTAAGTGATTCACTGAAGTGTACACAGCTGGCAGTCATTGACCTTTTTTTGACTAAGTCGATATTCTAACTGCTAATACCAATGGTATTTATTCCTTTGGTGCAGAATCTGTCTGCAGCCCAATTATGCCTTATCTGCTCTATTTGTTCTTAAAATTGGATGCCAAAATTCAGAGTCTGATGTTTCAGTTTTCTCTTATAAGATTCAAACACCCACTTATTCCAATTGTCAGCTGGATATCCTACAGCTACCTATGGTTCAACATTTCTGAACGCATCATTCCTAAGCCAGTTCTTTAAGCATATTCCCTGACACAGAAAATGACACCATTCATTATTTTAGTTGCCTGAGCTGAAAATTTGATAGTTATCCTTTATACCATCTAATCAATCTAGGGTAGAGGAAAGAATACTGATGAGATTTGGTAATGGACAAAGTTGTTAGTAGACTCTACCAAAGCAAATGCTCAAGGAGGTGAAAAATAAGACAAAAGGAAGGAATGATCCCTCTGTTCCTAACTGACAATTTTTATCTTTGAGAAATTCTAGTCTGGGTGACTTTAATATCATTGGGCAGAAAGTCAGGCAGTTTTTGTAATATATAGAGAATTATCTCTTTCATAGGAGTAACTTTACTAAATAAAAACATATAATGAAGCAAAAAAAGAATATTTGATCAAATATTTGATATTTGATTTCTAGCCTAGAAATTATGCTCTCTGATTATTCCCCAATGAATTATCATGGTATATTTTAGTAATCACAGTAAAAATATATCTTCCTTTTGTGAAATTTGCCTACATATCTTATCACTGGAATTTTATGTTCTCGGATATAGAAGGTATTTTCATTTCTACCAGCTCTACAAAATGAAATTCCTTCTGGATTATTAAAATATTGTGAAAACATACCAGCCTAGAGTCAAACACCACTGGGATTATATGAAATAGTTGACAGAACTACCCATGAAGAAAGTTGAAAATGTGGTCAAGATGAACATTAGTTCATTAGAACATTAATAAAAATGCTTACATAAATATTAAGTGAAATATGTATATTATTTCATTACCGTTAGGAGGTTTATAGTGCACACTGTCTTTTGATCTCAACCAGTAAACAAAGAGATCTCAATATATTTCTATGTTGTAAATTACTTTCTCAGCGAAGAACATTTTGGACAATGGCCATTGCTATTTCTGTGGATTTTGATAGCTTCCAAAACATATTATGTTCTTGGCCCTGACTTAGCATTTTTTTAAACTAGCATAATAATAAAAGTAGCTTGAACATCATATGGGCTTCACAGTTTGTCACAATAATGAAAAGCACAGTCTCTGGACCCAGAAAGTCTGGGTTAAATCTAAGCTCTGCTGTAACAGCTGCGCAACATTGGGCAGAATATTTCACTTGCTTCATCTGTATGATGGTAGTGACCGTGGCACCCGCTGTAAAAGATGACTGCGAGTGTTAAATGAGTTAATCTATGTGAAGCACTTGGAACAGTGTCTGGCACACAGTACTATTAAATGTCTGCTCTTATCATTGACTTTGCTATTGTACCACCTTATCTCCCATCCTCCTATTTTATCCACACGCTTGCATTTCACCCTGAAGGGTGACGACTGGAATACATCTGTTTTTAAATTTATCTTCATTTTATAGTCTTAGCAGATATGCATGTATCTCTGGTTAAACTAGGTATGTGTGTACACTTTTTACACTTTGAGTTCTGTAAATATGGTGCGTTACTGTATGTAGTTTGTGCAATTTTTTTTGCCACTCAGTAATATTGTGTTTCTAAGGTTATCTCTACTACTGATATAATTGTAGTTTATTCATTTTTATATGTATGTTACTCCATGTGTCAGTATAATATAAATTGGTTCTCCATTCTCTTATGAATATATGCTTGATTTTATAGCTATTTTAAAAATAATTATCAACAATGTTAGCTTTCTTTTGATAATTTTAGGAGGGTTTTTAAAAATCTTTTTATTACATCCTTTACATAATTGTATATTTTAGTGGACTAAGCTGGAGGTCCATTTTGGCTTATATTTGCACTTATATATTTGGAAAGTGCAACCTATATTACGTAGGGTTCCTATCTACTTCAGACATTTAGACTTTCAAGTATTTCAATTCTAGTAGAATTAATACAAAGACAATTATATATCTAATAGGTTCAAAAAGTCTTCTCTTTAATAAATGAAACATGTAGAACTGTTAGCACAGAAAAAATGACATATTTATATTTAAGATTTAAAAATGAAGCTATTATCAGGTTAGATGTGACGACCGAAGAATTTTCATTGTGAAGATACAGGAACTTTTCTGGGCAGATATTGTTGTTTTATATTTCTGTTGATGCACTGAATGCATTCAGACCAACACTAAGAAAAAATAAAACGTAAATTCAAGAGAAGGTAGACTTACTCTGTTTGGAAGTTCTGAAATGAGACTGTATACAGCTAATAAAAACTAGTAAACAAAGAATGATACAAAGTATAAATTTAATAAAATATGAAATATTGACCAATGTCCTCTGGCATCGAAAGGACTGAGCTAATCAAACAACATGATGGCTTCGCTAACCAAAAATTTTAACTCATCTTGGGGGAACTTTTCTCCTATTTTAAGATAAATTATTACTTTTTTCCCAGCCGACTATTCATAAGCCACTCTACTGGACAGTTTCTTTACATGTGAGATCACATTTAATCCTATTATCTCCCAGAGATGGAGTTATTATATTCAACAGCCCGGAAGAGACAAATGACACTAGAGACTCCAGATTTACACCTCAAACAAGTAGCTATTAAGGGGCAGAGATGGGATTAAAATGCAGGTTGACCACACTCTAATGTTTTTACCTTTGAAAGGGGAGAACTGGATATACTACCCTGAAGCACAGTGCCCTCTCTATTCTCTATTACTGGAAGTTTTCTCCAAAAAATTAGATTAAATACACACACACACACACACACACATATACATGGCAAACCCATCCATCTATATCTATATCTATATATATCTATATTATATATATATACGTGTGTGTGTGTGTGTGTGTCAATCATACAATGGACAATCAGTATGTAAGACCTCTAAGACATTCAAAGGGAAGTAACTATATATGCAAATCAAACATTAAGTAAAGTTTTGAAGTATTATTTTCCTTTAAATATTAGCTTTTAAAGAAGATGGTCATTTAAAATAACTCCTAATTATTTCCAGCTATTAAAGAATTCATAGTTTACTGATGTATGTCAAAACAATTAGCTGTCAGAAAGCAAAAAAAACCTTGTATTATTCTGTAAAAGGGTGAAACTTCCCTCACCTATGAACTGCTTTGATTATGCTGATTCAATAAATGCCAGACCATTCCATTCAACCAAGAATTATGTCTCATATAACTACTGGAATGATGGACTCAGTGTTCTGCTTAATCTTGCTATTCTTCTGTGATTAACCATGTGAAAATAAGCCTGGCATGACACAATAATTCAACAATTAAGGAAAAGTGTCATTACCTTATAAATAACTAAAACGAGTACTGAACAAAAGAAAAGCAAAATGAATCTTGCTTCTTGTTTCATCACTTGTTTCAGATTCAGGGTCAACTTATCACCTATTCATTGTCTTCCTGATGTAATAAGCAAGTCTTGCAGAGAATAAGACTATCAAAGTCATGCAGAAGATTCAAGAAAAATACCAAGTGAGAGAATATTGTGAATTAAATGATCAAATAGGAATTAACCGGAATACTATATTTTTTCCAAAATATATTGTTCCTTATGAGATGACAGGTAATAAAGTCTCATATCAGTAACTGTGCATTACAATTAGTGCTATCTAAAAGTACTTGTCACTCATGATCTACTACATTATATCTGGCATTTGAGGATGCCAGTTCCTTTGGGATTACAAAAAAATAATACCGTCATTAACAGAGTGATAAATATTTGAATGCTGTGCCAACATTTAACTCATGTCTCCCAATCGAAATGGGAAAATGTTCTTTATTGATTGGAGAAAGGATCTTGTTTGAAGATAATTGACTCTGAGTCTTTCATTGACATAATACCACCTCCGGAAGAAACATATGCTCAACTTGGAAAACAAAGGTTAGATGTAAGAGGCTGATCACTTTCTTCTTACTCAAGCAGAGCTCCTGTTGACCTGAGTGAAAATTCTGTCTGCCTGTGAACCAAATGATTATAGATCTAGTGCACTTTAGAAGTGAAAAAAAAATCTTCAATTAAGAACTTACACAGAAGCAGGGTGTAAGGAATACACAGGGCCAGTCACCTCTCATGGAGATAGGGAGAAGGGTGTAGTGGCCAAGAAAAAAAATAGCTATTTCAAAAAAAGACAGACTCACACATCTAAGCATTTTGTTGCATTAAAACAATCGCTACAGAAAACGTTGGTAGAAAGGATATCTTCAGTCTTGGAAATGTTAATTTTGAGATGCCAAGGAAACATCCAAGCAAAAGTTCCCAGTGGCAGAAAATAAAAGAATCTGTTACTCAGTGTTGAGGTGGGGATTGGAAATAAACACACATACCACACACACAGCTATGAAAGGGAAGACGCCTGAAGATGGAGGGTATTGTAGCAGTGAATGTCATGGAAATCAAATGTGCCAGCAACCAACACTGAGAAGCAGTGAGAAGTGAGGTCACATGAAAATGCAAGTGAGTGTGGTGACCCAGAAGCCGAGGGAAGAGATGATCCAAGGAGAAGGGAATAATGTACTATTTAAAATGCCAAAGGGAGTCGAATAAAGGGATCACAGAACTGGCCTTACAGTTTCCCCATGTGATATTAATACAAACAGGTTTGACGAAGTGATGGGTATGAATTTATGATTTTATAGAACTCAGAAGAGAATGGAATATGAACAATGATAGAAATTAGAGACAGCCAGTGCTTTGAAGGAGCTTTCCTACAAAGTGGAACAAGAAATGAGCCGGCTGGTCGATGGGGAATGGCTTTATGAGTGGGGTTTTAGGCTAATGGGAATGATGCGCAGAGCAGTGGTACTGGTGAGGCAGGAAAGAGAGGGAGCATGCTAAAGTGAGGTCCATGAGTCAGTGAGAGGCAGGAGAAGTTAGATCACAGGTGAAGCGTCCGACCTCACTAGGGAACACAGGCGATTCATCACAGCCATGAGACGGAAGGAAGAATATGTGGACCACATCCCAGAATGTAGGGCATTCGGAGTATGCAGACTGGACACACAGTATGCACCTAGCCAGTTTACTGTGAGGACAACAGACAATGATTATAAAGTAACTGAGAGGAAGTACATGTTTACAGGTGGTACAAATCAGCTATTTTTATGAATATACTATTTATGCCCAGCACTCATGGCTATGAGGACCAGAACTCCCAGGGTTCTGCCCATTGTCTAAAAGCTGTGATTCTTAACCCCACACAGTCCTTAACCCAGAACCCACACAGAGTAAACTGTCCTGAACCCCCCACGAAGCTACAAAGAATCCCAACCCTTCAGAAGTGACGGCTGCTACCCTTCCCCAAATGAGCCATCAGCAAAAGTCAACTTAAAAGGGGAAAAGCATCGCCCCAATTAAAAAAACATCTTAAGAGAAAAAAAAATTACAAAAAGCGAAATTGTCATCATTAAAAACAAAGTGCCATATATGCTGAAAATAAAATATTAGATTAAAATAGTGTACTTTAAAAAGGGTAAAGCCATCAAGATGCTCTCATACTGTGGGCCTGAGGTGCTGTGAGCACATGTGGCAGAGGGGGACCCCGCTGTGCCTACCCCCCTTGCTGCACATGTTCAAATGTGGCAGAAGGTTCACCTTGCTCCCGAAGGTTTTTGGTCACTCCAAGGGCACCACTGTACATGGCGGGGCTGCTGACCTTGGTTCACTTTTCCTCCACTATCATCTCTGGCTGGTAACACCCGGGGGAGTGGCTGGAGGCGAAGACATTTCTCTCCCTTCTGGGCTCCTGGAACACTTGGTCAGGGTGTGGTCTTCCTCGCAGGAAGCTCGAGGACCTTCTGTCTCTCTGTCTGAGGCTGCACAGGGAAGCCAAGGCCTCATGTTTACTACAATGTCCTCGAGGGCCACACAACTACACACCCTGTGCCATCTCTCCTACATACAAAGCCCAAATCTGCTCCCCTGGAATGTAAGCACTCTCCCTCTAATCTCCCACCCCGAAGGGAAGGTGTGAAGGCCTGGCAGGAGGTAGATCAGCCTCAGGTACATTCCTCCTCAAGCCAGAAGTCCTCGTGACCAGGGCTACACTTGGCCTCTTGGACATACAGCTCCAGGAGGACCTCGGTGGGCTGTTTATTCATCTTCTCCTTGGGGACTCTATGGCCAGGGCCCAGCCCATGAGGTCCAGGTACATGGGGTTGGGTCCCAGCATGAGCTTGGCCAGGCCAGGCTTATTCTGGTGCTGAGCCACTGACATCAGAGATGGTTTGCATATCCACTCCATCACGACCATGGGCTTGATCAACAGGCTGATCAGCTGAGCTGCAACTCTGGGGGGCGGCCATTGGCAGGTGTTGCTGCAGGCAATGGTTGGAGGACACATCCTCTGGGAGGGGGATCGGAGTGCGGTTCCTCCAGTTGAGGATGCGCACGGTGCACGGCAGCCGAATGCCTTCCTGCGTGGTGGTCCAGAAGCAGAAGGGCACGTGAGTGCTTGGGAAGAGCAGAAAGGACTCCCAGCCCTGGTTCTGGGTCATCAGCAGCCAGGAGAGCAGCATCTTGCACCTACCCCACCGGGGTCTTTCAGCAGAAGTGGAAGCTGGCCAGCCTTTGTCGTCAACCAGGAGCACCAGCTCCCCAGAACTCAGGGACAAGACCTGGTCCTTCTGGTTGAGCCCAAGCAATCCTGAGCTTGTTGGGGGTACTGCTTGAAGTGCTGGGAGGTGCCAGGAGCTCAGTGTACGTGTAGCACCCACACCCTTGCCCCATCTGGGAGAGCTCGAGTGCTCTCTCAGCCACAGCACACCACCCCACAGCAGGGGACACCAAGAAAAGCAGGAAGGATGCTGCCACAATGTCAAGATGGATAACTGGCCTGTCCAAATCCTAGAGAAACCACCAAGATGGGAGTGGTTGCAACATGGCTCTTAGCTTTGAGGATGCTCCCAGCCCAAGGTGTCAATATCTTCCCTTTTTAATTATGGTTTTTAGAGTTTTATCTCAGCCTTGCTCCCTGAGGTAATGCAGGCCCTCTCAACCAGGCGTTTATACTTTTGCACATAAAGTATTTTAGTGCTTCACTCATGTCACTCCTTAAGCTGGGAAAGTCTTTTCTTCCTCTTGGCATCCCAGGGAATCACAAGTAATATGATTCTCCCTTTGTATGTGTATAGCACTCCTAACACACTTCTGCTGTAGCACTTATAATATGTGCTAAAGTTTCTGGCCTGAGAGTTTGCCTTCTTTGCTAAACTTTAAGGATAGCTATTATATATTATGTATCTTTATATCTCCAATTTTTAGCTCAATGCTCAGAATATAAAAAGTTGGAAAATACCTGCAAAATTCTACACGTGCAAAAATATATGTATATGTAGTCACACAGATACAGTGGTGATGAATGCTAAAATCCAAGAGACTAAAATCAAAATTACTTTTAAGAAGAGAACCACCTTTATTTAAGAAAATGCTTTGATAAGCTGTTTTTGAATGCAAGGTGTGATGCTGAGTATCGGGAGGAAAAAAGAAAAAGGAAAAAATACAGTTAATTAGTTCTACTTAAGAAATGTGGGGCTTCCCTGGTGGCACAGTGGTTGAGAATCTGCCTGCTAATGCAGGGGACACGGGTTCGAGCCCTGGTCTGGGAGGATTCCGCATGCCGCAGAGCAGCTAAGCCCGTGAGCCACAAATACTGAGCCTGCGCGTCTGGAGCCTGTGCTCCGCAACAAGAGAGGCCACGATATTGAGAGGCCCGCGCACCGCGATGAAGAGTGGCCCCCGCTTGCCGCAACTAGAGGAAGCCCTCACACAGAAACGAAGACCCAACACAGCCAAATAAATAAATAAATAAATAAATAAATAATAATTAAAGGTGCTAATAATTTAAAAAAAAAAGAAATGTGCAAGAAATTCCCAGATTTTACTGAAGAAAATCTTCAGTAAAGTGTGCCATCAACTCAAAGCTGTGTGTTAGTTTTTGTTTGAATGTGGTTTGTTCCATTATGCTTCTGTGAGAGTCAAATAAAGTAGCTAAATTCTATATGTGGTCAGAAGAGGTAAAGAATGTGTTAGAGCATAAGATGATCTATAAACTAAACTAGTATGTTAGTTGAAGAAACTTGGAAACAAGGTTGATGAGAAAAACTGTGAACTTCTCCAGTCCCACCTGTGGTAGACAGAGCCTTGCTGTTCGCCAATCTGATTTCCTCTTCTTCCTGGGGAAATTGCTAAACTACAGCTATCCAAAGTTGCCTTGTAAGTTCATTCACGTGAAGTTCCATCCAAAATAATGTGAACTTCCAGGCCAATTTTGGTCAATGCCAGCTTCTCATGGTGACCCTATTTGCCCTTTGCTTTTGCAGGTGGCTTGATGCAGACAAGCACAGCACTCTTGAAAAATATGTAAGAAAACCATATTTCTAAAATATGGAAGGAGACTGGATTCTCGCATCATAACTTGGGAGACAACCTCCCACCACATTGAACACTTAGATTTCAGGTGAGCAAGAAATAAATTTTTATTTTATCTGGGTCATTACACATTAAGAATCTTTAGGGAAGTTAGCAGACATGCAAGATTTGGTTATTAATGCACATAAGGAAAAGAGTCAATTAAAAAAATAAAATTAACTTGTAAAAATGCAGAAGGTCTATCGATATAGGAGAATGCAGTTTTCATAGTACTCTATGCTATGTCAACAGTTCCCAAGTGATCTTGTATTATGTAGAATCGCAAGAAATTTGATACATGTTATTTTAGGTAAAGAGAATAAAGTCTCCTATTTCCCACTGTTGGTGTAGAAATTAGCCTTCACCATTTTTATAATTGCAATCAGCTCAATGAAATATTAGGTTTCTTAATCTTTCATTTTAGTGTCTTATTTTAGCCTTTATTGTAGTTTTCTAATATATTTTGCTATGCTAGTATATTGAATATGCTCTTAATAAGCTTTGTTAATAATCAGATCCAATTCCCATTTACTATAAAGGGAAGAAAAATAATCTTTGATTACTTACTATGATTCAGATACCATGGCAAGTAATTCTATATAAATTATATCTTATTAATATTATTAAGATTCTGCATGTTTTTCCATTTGAGAGATGAGGGCATATAGGAACCAATGACTAATATGCTCAACATGAGAATTCAAACATAAGTCTATGACCCCATACACGAGATCTTTAAGTTGTAGCATCTTATCAGTCTCTTCAGTATCTTCAGCTACTATATTCTTCTCCTTGTTCCCAAAAAATTTCATTGCCCTCCTAACTATACATGCTATGGTCTAATGATGTGAAAACCCGTATTTTTCTTTTAGATATTTCGTGTCTTTCAAGATCCATATTTCTAACTGTCTTCTAGATACTGATATATGGAAACTATTGTGGCACCACAAATTTATCCCCAAACTGAATTCATTTTAAATACAAACTTTCCACACCTTCGATATTTAAGCTTGAGTCAGCGGCAAAACCATTCACCTGGTCAATTAAGTCACAAAGTTGTAAATCACCCTCAACTCATCTAAATATTTCAATAAATAGCAAGTTCTGCCAGTTCTGGCTCTTATACTTTCTTGGTGTCACCCTTGCATCTTGATCTCCATAGGAGTCAGGATGCCAGTGGGAAACAGGTGGTTCACTAAATCTGCTAAATTTGGAATTCTTAATACAGGTATTTTTCGTAGGGCAGGGTTTAGGGATATCAGCAGGCAATGCAGTACCCCTGGACTAGGAATAGTGAAGTATCACCTACCACTACTCATCTTGAAGCGGAAGGAGAGAGCAATTACCAGAAACCAGAGAAGCTATTAATATGGAGACGGTGGCTTGACAGGAAATGAGGTATTTGGAAAAGAAATGACCCAGAAGGGATACAGCCAAATAAATAATTACATTCAGCTGACTTCATGTCCATTGTCCAGTGCCCTGCCACTACGACCCATTAGCTGAACTCAGAAGCTAATTGAAACTTAGAAGGCAACAGGGTACCATCCTTTTAGCTCAGCCTTCTGGGGGAAGATCAGGCCACAGGCAAATGGGAGATGTGTCTTCGTTTGGGTTCTCCTCATCTCTTTTCCTAACTTCTGCCCTAGACCTTAATATCACAATCTGGTTTAACCCAATGTATTCTGTCAAAATGGGGATTCTGATTTTTATTTTCCATGGCATTTAATTCTGAATGGAATCCCTGCATCTTCAGCGGTAACTACAAAATATTTAGTGCTGTGTAAAAGAGTCTTCAAAATCCAGCCCCTATGTATTTGTTATACCTCTCACTCTATGGTCTAAAACCAGGCTATTTAAATAGACATGCTATTATAAACTCTCTTTAACACTGTTTCTGGTGGGCTCCCTTCCTTCCTTCCATACTTTGCTCAAAATCCATTCCTCTGTGGAAACTCCTTTAGTTTTCAGCAAAAATTGATGCACATACTTTACACTTCTGTAAGTCTTTACACATGTTAGCACTTGTCTTACTGTAGTGTAGTGTATGCATATCTGTGAAATATGCTGGCTAGAAGAACTAAGAAAAGAAAGACATTGTGGCAATTATTGATGATCCTGTATCTTTCTTGCATGTTTTTTAAAAATAAATTTATTTATTTATTTTATTTATCTTTGGCTTCTTTGGGTCTTCGTTGCTGCGCGCCGGCTTTCTCTAGTTGTGGCGAGCGGGGGCTACTCTTCATTGCAGTGCATGGGTTTCTCGTTGTGGTGGCTTCTCATTGTGGAGCACGGGCTCTAGGCGCATGGGTTTCAGTAGTTGTGCCATGGGGGCTCAGCAGTTGTGGCTTGCGGGCTCTACAGCGCAGGCTCAGTAGTTGCTGCGCCTGGGATTAGTTGCTCCCCGGCATGTGGGATCTTCCCGGACCAGGGCTCGAACCCGTGTCCCCTGCACTGGCAGGCGGGTTCTTAACCACTGCGCCACCAGGGAAGCCCGATGATCCTGTATCATTCTAAATACATTTGTTTTCATTTATAAATATGTCTATCTTTGCTATTTTACTTTTTTATGGAATTATGCTAGGGGTGGATACAAATATAAATTTCATCTGCCTCCCCATTTTGTATTATAAATTTAAGATGCTGTGAAATTTAAATTACACGTTCAATGTTATGCATATTTTGGTATTTGAATCAAGAGTATAACTCAGTATTTCTGCCTGTTTGGCGTGTTCTCCACTACACCATACTATCTAACTAGATTTCTGTCCTTTTTGCCCTTCTCCCCTGTTTATATGCGTGAGATTTTCCAGTGCAACTCAATAACATCCATAGACTTTTCTGAAAGCATCAAAGGCATAAAATTTACTCCTCAAACCTATTTCCTAAAGATTTTATTTAAAGGTTAGATGACCAAAATATTGGACAGTTTTAGGCAGAGAAATAACTTGGAAAAAATGAACTTAGAAAATGCTACAGATAATGAAGATTGAGTACAGTAGGATGTGTTTCCTTATTCACTTTATCTGTAGCCTCTTCCATATCATTCATATTCTTGCAGGTTTAGGGGAGGTAAAAAAAGGGAAGTGAGTGATAAGCATCTTAATGTGATGGCATCCATAAAATCTACATGTCACATTTCATCTAATTTTCCACTTGAATTATGAACCTCTGTAAACAGGAGACAGATATGGAAAGCCTGAAACCTCTACCACTCTTGACCATGGCAGATTAAAATGTGACAACTTCAAACAAAAATAAGTTCTGGTTAAGCTCCAAACTGAATCATTAGATAAAGGGATGATAATATTTTTAAATGTAGTGAATGTAAATATTGATATTGACTTTAATGCATCTTATTGAATTCTAGGATGTATATAGAAATATATGCAAACATTATTTTCAGATCATTGTAACCCTGTGCAACCACACAGTGGGCATCCTCTGCAGGCTTTCTTAGCTACAATGAAAGTCAAAATGCTCAAGTGCCCTGACAAGGTGGTGATGATTTATGAGACACAAATCTCTTTCAGTACATAGTAAATAAACCAGTGCTTTAACCTATATATTTGAAAATATTCAGTATAGATCTGCAGTTGCCAAAACACTTTATATGCTATTTCCAGAGTGTTACATATGTATTTATGCATGTCTTGACTTGTTCCAGAAAGGATTAAATGTGATCAAAATACATACTCAACAAAATAAAATATAACTTGGCAAAGATGAATATGAATGCAATGCTGAGTGATACAGAGAGGTAACTGCTTTGATTAAGGGTAGAAGGATATTTTGGTTAAATATCTTCTTTCAATTCATTGGAAATTCTGTGTATCACATGTAGAGAAATAGATTCCCAGAATGTTAGTGTATAGCTACATAAGTGTTTAGTTTAAACTTTTTTATTAGATTTATTTTATATTGTAATTACAAAAAGATTTTGAAAAGTCTAAAGCAGACATATAGGAATCGAGAGCCTGTCTCCTCTCCTGTCTTGCTTTCCACATATTTTGCTGTGTACAGATGACTCATTTTATAAAGTATAAAGTGTCGGGTAAGAATCAATACAGATGCTATTAGTAGAGACGGAAGAACCATTTCACTGATGTATTCAACATACATTTATTACATGTCTAAGGTACACCAGGCTCTCTTTTGGCCTTCTTGCAAAACAGTGGTGGAGAAAAATCGACACATGCCTTGCCTCTAAGTACTGTGAGAGGCAGGCACACATTATTCAAATGTACTTACTATTACATAATTGCAGTTCTGGGTAGATGCCATGCCAGAGAATTGCAGGCTATTAATAAAGCTAGGAACCTGACCTTAACTGAGAATCAGGAAAGATTTCCCTATTTGAAGTTATTTTGAGCTAAGCCATCATGGATGAGCAAATCAACGGGGTAAAGAAGACAGTGGAAAAGGGACTGCGGAAACATTATCTGAAGGTGGGAAAACAGCATTGCAAAGGCTCTGAAGTTGGAAAGAGATAAGTTAATTTACAGAAATCCAATTAGAAAGAAGCTGGTTGAAAACACGATGACCCAAAACCTATGGGATGCAGCAAAAGCAGTTCTAAGAGGGAAGTATATAGCAATACAATCCTACCTCAAGAAACAAGAAACATCTCAAATAAACAACCTAAACTTACACCTAAAGCAATTAGTGAAAGAAGAACAAAAAAACACCAAAGTTAGCAGAAGGAAAGGAATCATAAAGATCAGAACAGAAATAAATGAAAAAGAAATGAAGGAAACAATAGCAAAGATCAATAAAACTAAAAGCTGCTTCTTTGAGAAGATAAACAAAATTGATAAACCATTAGCCAGACCCATCAAGAAAAAAAGGGAGAAGACTCAAATCAATAGAATTAGAAATGAAAAAGGAGAAGTAACAACTGACACTGCAGAAATACAAAGGATCATGAGAGATTACTACAAGCAACTCTATGCCAATAAAATGGACAACCTGGAAGGAATGGACAAATTCTTAGAAAAGCACAGCCTCTGAGACTGAACCAGGAAGAAATAGCAAATATAAACAGACCAATCACAAGCACTGAAATTGAGACTGTGATTAAAAATCGTCCAACAAACAAAAGCCCAGGACCAGAGGGTTTCACAGGCAAATTCTATCAAACATTTAGAGAAGAGCTAACACCTATCCTGCTCAAACTCTTCCAAAATATAGCAGAGTTAGGAAAACTCCCAAACTCATTCTACAAGGCCACCATCATCACCCTGATACCAAAACCAGACAAAGATGTCACAAAAAAAAAAAACTAAAGACCAATATCACTGATGAACATAGATGCAAAAATCCTCAACAAAATACTAGAAAACAGAATCCAACAGCACATTAAAAGGATCATACACCATGATCAAGTGGGGTTTATCCCAGGAATGCAAGGATTCTTCAATATACGCAACTCAATGTGATAAACCATATTAACATATTGAAGGAGAAAAACCATAAGGTCATCTCAATAGGTGCAGAAAAAGCTTTTGACAAAATTCAACACCCATTTATGATAAAAACCCTCCAGAAAGTAGGCATAGAGGGAATTTACCTCAACATAATAAAGGTCATATATGACAAACCCACAGCCAACATCATTCTCAAAGGTGAAAAACTAAAACCATTTCCTCTAAGATCAGGATCAAGACAAGGTTGTCCACTCTCAACACTATTATTCAACATAGTTTTGGAAGTTTTAGCCACAGTAATCAGAGAAGAAAAAGATATAAAAGGAATCTAAATTGGAAAAGAAGAAGTAAAGCTGTCACTGTTTGCAGATGATAGGATACTATACACAGAGAATCCTAAAGATGCTACCAGAAAACTACTAGAGCTAATCAATAAATTTGGTAATGTAGCAGGATACAAAATTAATGCACAGAAATCTCTTGCATTCCTATACACTAATGATGAAAAATCTGAAAGAGAAATTAAGGAAACAATCCCATTTACCACTGCAACAAAAAGAATAAAATATCTAGGAATAAACCTACCTAAGGAGACAAAAGCCCTATATGCAGAAAACTATAAGACACTGATGAAAGAAATTAAAGGTGATACAAACAGATGGAGAGATATACTATGTTCTTGGATTGGAAGAATCAACATTGTGAAAATGACTATATTACCCAAAGCAATATACAGATTCAATGCAATCCCTATCAAACTACCACTGGCATTTTTCACAAAACTAGAACAAAAAATTTCACAATTTGTATGGAAACACAGAAGATCCCGAATAGCCAGAGCAATCGTGAGAGAGAAAAACAGAGCTGGAGGAATCGGGCTCCTGGACTTCAGACTCTACTACAAAGCTACAGTAATCAAGATAGTATGGTACTGGCACAAAAACAGAAATATAGATCAATGGAACAGGATAGAAAGCCCAGAGATAAACCCACACACATATGGTCACCTTATTTTTGATAAAGGAGGCAAGAATATACAATGGAGAAAAGACAGCCTCTTCAATAAGTGGTGCTGGGAAAACTGGACAGCTACATGTAAAAGAATGAAATTAGAACACTACCTAACACCATACACAAAAATAAACTCCAAATGGATTAAAGACCTAAATGTAAGACCAGACACTATAAAACTCTTAGAGGAAAACATAGGCAGAACACTCTATGACATACATCACAGCAAGATGCTTTTTGACCCACCTCCTAGAGAAATGGAAATAAAAACAAAAATAAACAAATGGGACCTAATGAAACTTAAAAGCTTTTGCATAGCAAAGGAGAACATAAACAAGACGAAAAGACAACCCTCAGAATGGGAGAAAATTATTTGCAAATAAAGCAACTGACAAAGGAATAATCTCCAAAATTTACAAGCAGCTCATGTAGCTTAATATCAAAAAAACAAACAACCCAATCCAAAAATGGGCAGTAGACCTAAATAGACATTTCTCCAAAGAATATATACAGATTGCCAACAAACACATGAAAGGATGCTCAACATCACTAATCATTAGAGAAATGCAAATCAAAACTACAATGTGCTATCACCTCACACCAGTCAGAATGACCATCATCAAAAAGTCTACAAACAGTAAATACTGGAGAGGGTGTGGAGAAAAGGGAACACTCTTGCACTGTTGGTGGCAATGTAAATTGATACAGCCACTATGGAAAACAGTATGGAGGTTCCTTAAAAAACTAAAAATAGAACTACCATATGACCCAGCAATCCCACTACTGGGCATATACCCTGAGAAAATCATAATTCAAAAAGAGTCATGTACCACAATGTTATTGCAGCTCTATTTACAATAGCCAGGACATGGAAGCAACCTAAATGTCCATCGACAGATGAATGGATAAAGAAGATGTGGCACATATATACAATGGAATATTACTCAGCCATAAAAAGAAACGAAATTGAGTTATTTGTAGTGAGTGGATGGACCTAGAGTATGTCATACAGAGTGAAGTAAGCCAGAAAGAGAAAAACAAATACAGTATGCTAAAACATATATATGGAATCAAAAAAAAAAAAAAAAAGGTTCTGAAAAACCTAGGGGCAGGACAGGAATAAAGATGCAGACATAGAGAATGGACTTGAGGACACAGGGAGGGGGAAGGGTAAGCTGGGACAAAGTGAGAGAGTGGCACGGACATATATACACTACCAAATGTAAAATAGATAGCTAGTGGGAAGCAGCCGCATAGCACAGGGAGATCAGCTCCCTGCTTTGTGACCACCTAGAGGGGTGGGATAGGGAGGGTGGGAGGGAGATGCAAGAGGGAAGAGATGTGGGGATATATGTATATGTATAGCTGATTCACTTTGTTATACAGCAGAAACTAACACGCCATTGTAAAGCGATTTTACTCCAATAAAGATGTAAAAAAAAAGAAAGAGGCTGGTTAATAGAGAGAAATCTAAGGTAAGTCAGCATGTTTTAAGTGTGGGGGAAAGTGTTATGAAAAAGGAGTTGACAGAGATGTTGGAAAAGGCCAGATTGTGCAGTACGAGACAGGACTGTGGGTGTTTTGGTGTTTGCAACTCCTTTGCTGGCTAATCCACTACAGAATTTCATTTAGATAAAATGTAAAAACAATACTCTAATCATGTGCAATAACAAGAATTACATGACTCCCTCATACCCTTATTTGATTAGGTCCTTACATTAATGTCTCAAATGTGTCTCAAATTAGCGAATTGGTTTTGTGTGTGTGTGTCTGTGTGTGCCTGTGTGTGTGCTTCACTGTAACTAATCACTGAAAACAATATATTTTTGGCTTCATTATTTCTGAAGGCCCAGGTGAAATGCTTCTCTGTGGCGCTAAATTGTTTTTATATCCACCTAAAGGAAATACTCATTGTGTATAAAAAGACTTCTCACCTTTATATTTGAAAATATTAGGAAAAGAAAGTATTCCAGCTCTTGGGAAATTTCATGTACTAGCAGGGATTTCATGAACGAATGCTTATACTACTCTTTGTCAAATGAAACTTGTATTCTTTGAAGAATTAAGGGAAAAAGGATAACCAACAAAACGAATAAAAGGAAAGCAAAACAAAAACAAGATAACACAAACTAACAAAAGAGAAAAAATAAAAGAAGCTGCAATTAGAGATGACCATTATACTTATTTTTTTTATTTTAAAAATGTGTACATGAAAAGAAATAGTTATTTATCCTGCCTTTCCTGTACAAACTACATTTCAAATTAATCAAATAGCCTCATTGATGAGGAAAAGTTCTTCCGTATATAAGAAAAACAGATAATGAAGGAACTGTGAATGGCAGAGTTGGAAATTAATTTTTAGCCTACAGGGAAGTAGATTATCCATAGATACTGAAATCGTTGGTTAAAGGATTAATCGAGAACTGGATAGATAGAACATGCTATCTATCAGCTCATAGATTATGTTTTTTGATAGTCAAAGCTTTACAGGGATCTGGTTGTCCCTGCCTTGAACAGATGATTAGTCTTGGCAACATTACTGGTGGGATGACCAGCCATTTGGATGCCTTTAAATTTGAAATAATATGCAGTGCTCAGTATCACCTGTGAAGTATGAGTATCAAAGATATTCAAATAGCATTATGTCAACACCAATATGTCAGTTAGACTGCTTTCTTTCAACAAGTCAATGTTACAGAAAAAATGGAGAGAGAGAATTAAGAGTCATGGCAACAAAATACAATCTATAATTCTTGGTTGTGTCTGATTCTAAACAAAATATATATAAAAGATACTTTAGAAATAATAGCAGATATTTGAATATAGACTATGAATTAGATGGTACTAGAAAATTTGTGTTAAAATGTCATTGTGAAACGCAGGAAGCCATCCTCATTTTTTAGAGGTGTATATTGAAGTATTTGAGGATGAAATATCAAGATGTCTGTGACTGTATTTAAAATTCTTTAGGAAAAATCAATGAAGCATGTCTAGCTAACATTTGATAATAATATTAGGAAATATTATTTTAAATATTTTCTTCATATTTTCTGTTTATGTTTGAGGTTTTTCAAAATAAAAAATAAAGGATCTTCAAAGAATATCTATAATAATTAACTATCTCTTACTGGTATGACGGAAAGAAGGAAAAGAGGAAAGGGAAGATCGTATGTTTAAGGAAAACTTCACATTCCTATGTAAGATCTAACATTTTTTCATAAGGCTTTGGTCCATAAGTTTTAATTAAGCACCTTTGCATTTGAAGTCTGCCCATTACCACATTTCTGCTTTGTGCCTATGGTTTGACTCTGCCCAATCCTGTTATGTCTTTTCAGCAGCAGATATTATTTTCAGAACTTCCAGTTTCAATTTCTTAAGCTAATATTGACCAATGCCCAAATTCTTCATGAATGCCCAGTAAATGGACTCTACTCTTGTTTGCTTCTGTCTGAATATAGAAACTATTCACTTCATGCAAGGAGAACAACAGAGAGAAGTAGCTTATGCCAATCCAATTTACAGGATAACTTGCAAGCTCAGTTGTAATCTGTGTTTCTGAAGTATAGGCCTCTGCCTAATGCTATGGCTTTACAACCACAGGAAATTGCTCTCACTGTTCCCCATAAATTGTCAAAAGTAGACTCTAAGGGTAATAACACTAGCTAATACCATTCATAAATACTCAATATGTTACCGATGCTATGCTGAGTGGGTGAGTGAGGTAAATTAGGCCCACTTCAGAGATGCAGAAACTGAGAATCAGCAGTCAACCAACCTGCGCAAGGTCAAATTGCTAAAAGATATCTGAGCTGGGTTTTTTATTTCAGCTCTCTCTTCCTCCAAAATTGATGCACTTTTCTATACATATCAGATTCTAAGTTAAGAAAATATTTAGTTTGCAGAACTAAGAGTAAGGTATCATTTACCATTAGAATAATGATTGCAAAATGAATCCATTATATTATTAGCACTTTACCTTTTTTTTCTGTTACAACTGCAAGTTGAGAATAGTTACACCCTCAGGCTACTGCAGACCTTCATCAGCATGTTTCCAGAGGCCTGGGCACCAGGGCTAAGGATCATCTATGATCAACGTTACAGACACACATAGGAGCCTCAGTCAGAGATGTGCCTGCAGTGGTCCCTGTAGACATGTCCTGGGTTTATACTTAGCTGCTCTAGGAAGCTCTTGTCAATACCCAGGGCATCCTTCAGGAAGTTCTTGCACTGTGCCTGAACTTTGAATTGAGTGCTGACCTCAACTGGCAGAAGGACTCAGTACTGAGTACTCTGCTTTCTAAATATTGCCCTACGTATTGAAAAAGCCTCACATTTCCTGAATATCTAAGTCAGGGGTCAGTAACTGAGGGGTAATTCTTGCTTCTGTAGGTTATTCAAAGACATGTTTTTAAAACTATCTTGAGCATTAAATTCTAAAGTCCTTCTCACTTTCTATTATTACTTTTTCCTATTTGTGTGAGCTAGATTTCTAATGGTAAGACTAGAAAAGTTTCATTTATATCGGCAGGGTTTTCTTTTGTTTGTTTCCATCTCCATATCTTTCATATGTGGTGCTGCTTTTCAGATAAAGAAAGGCTGTATATTTTGTATGTTGAAAATTACCCAAAAAAATTGGCAAAACTGTTTGGAAAACACACAATTTTGTGAGAACTCATCTGAGTTCAAACTGCCAAGACCACACAGCAAGTTTTGTACTTTGATCCAAATGGATGTTGGCTCCTGCTGCTTTTATATTAAACACTGACTAGAGTCCCAAGTATACGGGTATCTGGCTTTTCAATTTAACTTTTATGATATTGCTTCTGAATCCTGAATACACATTTCTGGTTAACAATTTTGTACCTTGTATCCTGTAGAAATTAACCTGGATTTGTACAGTTCCTTTTTTGGTATGTTGAATCTTTTTTCTGATCTATCCATTTTTTTAATGATAAAACATATATAACCTTCAACTCATTTGACTTCTACGAAATACCTTAATGCCAAATTTTCAAACCTTTTTCTATGCTTCTCACCAAAACTTGGGGTTTGACTCTCCTATAAAGTGAGATCTCCCTTGATACATTGAGACCTACTGCAAATTAATACCATATTTTCTAAATAAACAATTTCTCTGATGTTTCTGTTTCACCCTAGTAAATGTTTATGGGATTGCTTTATCAACATTGCAAATCTGTCCTTGCTTGCATTATGGCATGCTCTAGAAACAGCAAAGCACTTCTTATTTCGTCAGTCAGAGTAAATTATTTTTGTTTTATTTTACTGTATACATTTAAAATGGAAGCAAAATCCTTTCTATATAGTCATTTTTGAAACATAGATATTGAATGGAATTGCATTATCTTTAAGTAGGGAAAACGTAGGAAATCATCATTTTACTCATGAAGATATTTTCAAATTCTTTCAAGATTTTGGTAAATACAATATTAACCAGTGTTTTTTTCTTTTAATTATAGTTAAGTTTGGAAATACGAAATGAAATTAGATTGTCAGAATGCAAGTCACAAATTATAGTTTTCATTTCATCAAAATAGAAGAATAGATACCCAGAATGGTCATTCTATATGAAACTACAAATTAGATACTGAAATATAAGGAACAACGTTCAAAACGTATCACTGAAATGACTGAAGAGGGCAAATTGTAATGAGGAATTATAATGGGGGAAAATAATAAGTGAAAAATAAAGAGAGGGATATTACATATAATAATTAAATTTTTAATTGATTAGGAAGATACGTCAGTTCTAAATGTGTATGCAATGAATAATATAGTTTGAAAACAGAGTTGAAACACAAAGTCACATAAAAATAATTATATTATGTGCAAAGAGTTTAATAAACTGTCTCAGCAACTGTTTGAGCAGAAAGACAAACTTTAAAGAAAATAAATAGATTAACAAAAATATAGCAAATTAAAATAGCAAATATTTACAACTTGATGTACTTATAGTGTATAGAAAATTGTATCCTTTCTATTTTAGACTGTGATGTTCTATATGTTCCCTGTAGATAAAACATGATATTTATAATAAATGAGCAAATAATAGGATGTGTCATTAGGATTAGTCTCATACAGGCCCTACTATTTACCTTTAATTTAATTAAGTTAGAAAAACATTCATTTGAACATTAAATCAAACAGAGAGCATAGACCTCGAAAAACTTACGGTGTAAAGAAGACATTTTAATGGATTACCCAAAACTTTTAAAGGTGATAATTGGTAAAACTACATAATTTTTGGATGAAGTAAATATCCTGTACTAGTTTCCTATTGTTGCTGTAACAAATTACATTAACTTAGTGGCTTAAACAACACAAATTTATTATCTTACAGTTCTGGAGGTCAGAATTCTGAAATGGGATTTACTGGGATAAAATCAAGATGTCTGCAGGGCTGCATTCCTTCTGGAGGCTCCTAGAGAGAACCTTTTACCTGGACTTTTCCAGTAACTAGGGGCCACTTTGTGTTCTTTGACTTGTGGCCCTTTCCTTCATCTTCAAAGCCATTAACAGAGCATGTTCAAATTTCTGAGTCTCTGCTTCTGTTTTCCACTATAATACCTTTATGATGACATTGGGTCGATCCAGATAATACAGGATGGTCTTCATATATCAAAGACTTTAATTTAACCACACTTGTGAAGTCCCTTTATCACATAAGACAACATATTCACGGGTATCAGAAATTAGTACGTGGGGGCTTCCCTGGTGGCGCAGTGGTTGAGAGTCTGCCTGCCAATGCAGGGGACACGGGTTCGAGCCCTGGTCTGGGAAGATCCCACATGCCGCAGAGTAACTGGGCCCGTGAGCCACAACTACTGAGCCTGCGTGTCTGGAGCCTGTGCTCCGCAACAAGAGAGGCCGCGATAGTGAGAGGCCCGCGCACGGCGATGAAGAGTGGCCCCGCTCGCCGCAACTAGAGAAAGCCCTTGCACAGAAACTAAGACCCAACACAGCCAAAAATAAAAATAAATAAATTTATAAAAAAAAAAAAACGAAATTAGTATGTGGGCACCTTTTGCCTACCACAAGCAGTATCCAGAGGAACATAAGACTGATGTACATCTACATTAGAAAGTAAGAAAGGCTCTAAATTAGTAAACTGAAATGCAACCTGAGAAATCTTAGAAAGAACCCCAGAAGAAGCCTAAAAAAATTAAAAGGAGTACAGTACAAGTTAGATAGTATGAAAAAAAAGTTTGTAACATGGAAATACAGTAAACAAAGCTCAGCAAAGACAAATATTTCTTTGAACAAATTAATAAAATAGTTCTCTAGTAAGATTAAGCAAGAAAATAGAGAATAAAAAATTGTGCAGTACCATAATTGCTACAGCTTATGCCAATGAACAACCTTAAAACATTAAATTTGAAAATTTAGAAGCAGTATGTATATTACTCAAAAATACAGCTTACCAAAATTGATACATGATAGTAATTATAAAATATGAATTGTCCTGTAGATAATAAATAAATAGAATCAATTCTAAAGCCCCTCCCCACCTCCCACCAAAACACTAAAAAAAAAAAACAGTTGCTGATTCAATCATTTCAATTGAACTTTACCAAAGATTCAAGGTTTAAATAATTTCAGTCTATACAACACTTTTATAGGAAAGAAAAAGAGTCATTTATATTCTAGTTATTGACAGTGAGCTTCAAAAAAAAAGTAGCCACAAAATTTTAAGTAAGCAAAATTGCAGGGCAATCTCAGTCAGGAATACATTTGTAAAGATTTTTGTATTTGGTATCAAACCAAATGGAAATGTATTTAAAAATAAGGCATCATGGCAGGGTGAATTTTAACTCCAGGACCAAACTTATGCAAGACTATATATTTAAGTAAGAGGCTAGAAAGATCAGTAAAATTCAGTGGGGAAATTGTCAAAGTTGGAAAAATATCAAGAAAACATTTAACAATGGTTGGGAAATGATGAGATGATGGGTTTATTAGACAAATATTTTAAATTAGCTAGTATAAATATGTCCAAAGAACAAAAGAATGGATAGATTACAGAGAAGAAAAACAAAATGGAAAAAATTTTAAAAAGAGACAAATCAATAAAAACAAAAGTATGTTCTTTGAAAAGATCTATAAAGTAGACAAACTTAGCCAGACTGACAAAGGAAAATAAGAGAGAAGATTCAAATTACCAAAAATAATAAGACTATATGAAACATTGCTACTGATTCCAAAGAAATAGAAAGGATTATTTTCCATTTCCATTTCCACTAGTATCAGGAACAAGACAAGGATGTCCACTCTTATTCAACATAGTTTTGGAAGTCCTACCCACGGCAATCAGAGAAGAAAAAGAAATAAAAGGATTACAAATTGGAAAAGAAGAAGTAAAATCGTCACTGTTTGTAGATGACATGATACTATACATAGGAAATCCTAAAGATGCCACCAAAAAACTACTAGAACTAATCAATTAATTTGGTAAGGCTGCAGGATACAAAATTAATGCACAGAAATCTCTGGTATTCCTGTACACTAACAATGTAAAATTAGGAAGAGAAACTAAGGAAGCAATCCCATTCACCATCGCAACAAAAAGAATAAAATACGTAGGAATAAACCTACCTAAGGAGGTGAAAGACTTGTATTCAGAAAACTATAAAACACTGATGAAAGATATCAAAGATGACATAAACAGAAGGAGAAATATACCATGTTCTTGGATTGGAAGAATCAATATTGTGAAAATGACTATACTACCCAAAGCACTCTACAGATTTAATGCAATCCTTATCAAACTACCAATGGCATTCTTCACAGTATTAGAACAAAAGATTTTACAATTCGTATGGAAATAAAAGATTCTAAATAGCCAAAAAAATCTTGAGAAAGAAAAATGGAGCTGGAGGAATCAGGCCTCCCCGACTTCAAACAATACTACAAAGCTAGAGTAATCAAGACAGTATCATACTGGCACAAAAACTGAAATATAGATCAATGGTACAGGATAGAAAGCCCAGAGATAAACCCACACATATACAGTCACCTAATTTTCGACAAAGGCGGCAAGAACATACAATGAAGAAAAGACAGCCTCTTCAATAAGTGGTGCTGGGAAAACTGGACAGCTACATGTAAAAGAATGAAATTAGAACACTACCTAACACCGTACACAAAAATAAACTCCAAATGGATTAAAGACCTAAATGTAAGACCAGACACTATAAAACTCTTAGAGGAATACATAGGAAAAACACTCTTTGACATAAACCAAAGCAAAATCTTTTCTGACCTACCTCCTAGAGTAATGGAAATAAAACCAAAAATAAACAAATGGGACCTAATGAAACTTAAAAGCTTTTGCAGAGCAAAGGAAACCATAAACAAGATGAAAAGACAACCCTCAGAACGGGAGAAAATATTTGCAAATGAAACAATGGACAAAGGATTAATCACCAAAATATACAAACAGTTCATGGAGCTCAATATCAAAAAAAACAAACAAGTCAATTAAAAAATGGATGGAAGACCTAAATAGACATTTCACCAAAGAAGACATACAGATGGCCAAGAGGCACGTGAAAAGATGCTCAACATCACTAATTATTAGAGAAATGCAAATCAAAACTACAAAGAGTATCACCTCACACTGGTCAGAATGGCCATCATCAAAAAATCTAGAAACAATAAATGCTGGAAAGGGTGTGGTGAAAAGGGAACCCTCCTTCATTGTCGGTAGGAATGTAAATTGATACAACCACTAAGGAGAACAGTATGGAGGTTCCTTAAAAAACTAAAAATAGAACTACCATATGACCCAGCAATCCCACTACTGGGCATATACCCTGAGAAAACCATAATTCAAAAAGAGTCATGTGCCACAATGTTCATTGCAGCACTATTTACAATAGCCAGGACATGGAAGCAACCTAAGTGTCCACCGACAGATGAATGGATAAAGAAGATGTGGCACATATATACAATGGAATATTACTCAGCCATAAAAAGAAACGGAATTGAGTTATTTGTAGTGAGGTGGATGGACTTAGAGTCTCTCATACAGAGTGAAGTAAGTCAGAAAGAGAAAAACAAATACTGTACGCTAATGCATATATATGGAATCCAAAAAAAGAAAAATGGTACTGATGAACCTAGTGGCAGGGCAGGAATAAAGACATAGACAGAGAATGGACTTGAGGACATGGTGTAGGGGGAGGGGGAAGCTAGGGCTAAGTGAGAGTAGCCTCGACATATATACACTACTAAATGTAAAATAGATAGCTAGTGGGAAGCAGCAGCATAGCACAGGGAGATCAGCTTGGTGCTTTGTGATGACCTAGAGGGGTGGGATAGGGAGGGTGGGAGGGAGGCTCAAGAGGGAGAGGATATGGGGATATATGTATGCATATGACTGATTCACAGCAGAAACTAACACAACATTGTGAAGCAATTATACTCCAATAAAGATGTATTAAAAAAAAGAAAAAGAAAACGGATTATAAAAGAACACTATGAACAACTATATACTAACAAAATAGATAACCTAGATAAATGTAAAAATTTCTAGATACCCACAAACTACTAAAACTAACAATATGAAAGAGAAAATAGGAATTGATTTATAACAAGTAGAAGCACTGAAATAGTAATTGTAATATTTTCAACTTCAGACTGTTTTATTGTTAAAACAGAAAAAGAAAAGTCCAACTTCAGAATGTTTTATTGTTAAATTCTAACAAACATTAAATGAAGTATTATTGCTAATCCTTCTCAATGTTTTTAAAAGAATAGGAGAGAACACTTTCTAACTCTTTTATGAGGCCAATATTATACCGACATGAAAAGCAGGCAAAGCCACTGTAAGTAAAGAAAACCACAGATAATGTAGTTGTCTGTATGCATCTGAATATAGAAGCAGACATTATCAATGAAATACTAACAAAATAAATTTAGCAACATTTTAAAAAGATTATATACCATGGCTATCTGGGATTTATTCAAAAAATACAATTTTTGTTTATCATCTGAAAATTACTCAACATAATACACATTATCAATTAGAATAAAGGGACAAGAAAACAAATCATGATCCTCTAAATAGATACGGAAAAACATCTGACAAAATCCAACACCATTTCATTATAAAAACACTCAACAGGGCTTCCCTGGTGGCGCAGTGGTTGAGAATCCGCCTGCCAATGCAGGGGACATGGGTTCGAGCCCTGGTCTGGGAAGATCCCACATGCCGCGGAGCAACTGGGCCCGTGAGCCGCAATTACTGAGCCTGCGCGTCTGGAGCCTGTGCTCCGCAACAAGAGAGGCCGCGATAGTGAGAGGCCCGCGCACCACGATGAAGTGTGGCCCCCTCTTGCCACAACTAGAGAAAGCCCTTGCACAGAAACGAAGACCCAACACAGCCATAAATAAATAAATAAATAAATAAATAAATAAATTAAAAAAAAAAAAAAAAGAGAGGCCGCGATAATGAGAGGCCCGCGCACCGCGATGAAGAGTGGCCCCCGCTTGCCGCAACTAGAGAAAGCCCTCGCACAGAAACGAAGACCCAACACAACCATAAATAAAATAAATAAGTAAATAAAATTAATTAAAAAAAAAAACGCTCAACAAACTAGAAAGAGAGGAGAACTCTCTCAGTCTGAGAAAGGTCATTTATGAAAAACACACAGATAGCATATATTTACATAGTAAAAGACTGAAGGCTTTCCCCTAAAATCAGAAATAAGACAAAGATGTTCACTTCTATGAAATATTGTACTGGAGGTTCCTGCTAAGACAATTAGACAATTATAAGACATTCAGAATAGAAAGAAGATTAAAAACTATCTTTATTCACAAATAGCATAAATCTTTATATAGAAAATCCTAAGGAATATACACAAAACTATTAGAACAAATAAACAAGTTCAGCAAGTTTATAGGATACTATATCAGTGTACAAAAATCAATTGTAAAAATGTGATTAAGAAAATTTCCTTTATATAACATCAAAACATTCCATGGGAATAATATAATCAAAAGAAATGCAAAAATTTATATTTAAAACTATAAAGTATCATCGAACAATATTACTCAAGATCAAAGTAATTTGAAAGACATCTCCCTTTGCTGTGCAATGGAAGCTAGCACAGCATTGTGGGTCAACTATACTCCAATAAAAAATTAATAGAGGAAAAAAAAAGAAAGACATCTCTTTGTCATAGATGAGATGATTTAATATTGTTAAAATTACAATACTCCCTAAATCGATCTAAAAAGGTAACAAAATCCCTACTAAAATCTCAGGTGGCTTTTTTTGCAGAAATTGTTGAGATGATCACATAATTCAAGGGCTCAGAATAGACAAAACAGTCTTGAAAAGGGGAAAGAAAGTTGGAGGAGTCACACTTCCCAATTTCACAAGTTATTACTCAGTGCAGTAAGCAAGGCAGCATGGTACTATCATAAGACTAAACATATAGACAAATGGAATAAAATTGAGAGCTAGAAATAAACTCCTAAATTTATGGTTAACTGATTTTGACAAGGATGCCGAGACAATTCAATGGGGATGGAAGTCTTTTCAACAAATGATACTGGGTCAACTGGATATCCACATTCCAAGGAATAAAGTTAAACTTCTTTTTCAAACCATATTCAAAAATTTACTCAAAATGGATCATAGACATAAACAGAAGAGCTAAAATTATAAGCTTGATAGAAGAAAATGTAGAAGTAAATATTTGTGAACTTGGATTAGGCAATGGTTTCTTAAATAGGATGTCAAACAGAAGCAACAACAATAACAAAAAAAGGATAATTTGGATCACACTAACACTAAAACCTTTGTGCTTAAAGGACATCATAATGAAAGTGAACATTCAACACACAGAATGGGAGAAAATGTTTACAAATTATATATCTGATAAGGGGATTTTATCTAATATATGTATATATATTAATATTTCCATCTCAATAATAAGCAGCAAAATAACCCAATTAAAGAAATAATTGACAAAGGATTTGAAAAGATATTTCAAAAAGAAAATATATAAATGGTAAATAAGCATATAAAATATGCTGAACATCATTACTATTTAGATAACACAAATCAAAATGACTTCACATGCATTAAGTGGCTATGATTCAAAAAGACAGATTGTGAAAACTGTTGGTAAGGATATGAGGAAATTGATACCCTTATACATTTGTAATTAGAATGTAAAATGGTACTGCTTTAGAACACATTTTGGAAGCTCCTCAAAAATGTTAAACGGAGTTATCATATGACCTAGCAATTCCACTCCTAAATAAGCATGCAAGAGAAATGCAAATATATATCAAATAAAAACTTAATATGAATGTTTATATTAATATTATTCATAGTAGCTCACATGTAGAAACTACCCAAATGTCCCCAAATCTGTTGCATGGGTAAATTTGGTGCTGTATATTCCTATAACATAATATTATTCAGCAATAAAAATGAAGCAATAATACATGCTACAGTGTGGATGAACCTTGAAAACGCTATGCTAAGTGAAAGAAGTAATAAAAAGCCATATAATGTAGGAAAACATTTCTATGAAATGTCCAGAATAGGCAAATCTATAAGGACAGAAATAAAATTAGTGAATGCTAAGGACTGGAGAGAGGGTAGAATGGGGAATGACTGCTACTTGCTGCCTGTTTTTTTGTGAGATTTAAATCTTCTTAAGTTAAATGGTGGTGATAACTGTACAACTGTGTTAATATACTATTACCATTAAACTGCACACTTTAAGTGATTGAATTTTATGGTATGTGAATTGTATGTCAATAAAGATGTTTTTAAAATAAATAAATAAATGCACTGGCATTTTGTGGAGTCCTGGAAGAGGACAAGTTGAATGCAGGGGAGCAGTGGGATGGATATTTCAGTAAATTGTTATTGGTTTTGCTTAGAATGGTGATGCGAAAGAAACATTAAGTATCAAAGCTAAAATATTTGTTGACTAATGGGCTATGGGCATGAAGGTCACTAAGATAATACAGATAGCACTGCAATTTTTTAATGCTACTCTGACAGGCAGCAATCATATATCTATTAATAAAAATATTAGTTAACCCTATAATTATTATATTTATATGTACAATTCCAGCTTATGAGCACAAAATGAGGCATTCTTTAGATGTTCAGCAATATTTAAAATATCACATTGTTTCTATTTTCCTTACAGACTATCCACATAGACAGTGTTTCGAGTCACAACCACAATACTTTTTGTTATATTAGAAAAAACATATTGAATACATACAATGGAATATTATTCAACCATGAAAAGAAGGAAATCTTGCCATTTACAACAACATGGATGGCTCTCTAGGGCATTATGCTAACTGAAATAAGTCAGACAGAGAAAGACAAATACCATATGATCTCACTTATATGTGGAATCCTCAAAAAACAAACAAACAAATAAACCAGCAACAACTGAATTCATAGGTACAGAGAACAGAGGCAGTGGATTTGGGATGGATGAAATAGGTGAAGGCGGAAGGTGGTCCAAAGGTACAAACTTCCAGCTATAAAATGAATAAGTTCTGGGGATGTGATGTACAGCATGGTGACTACAGTTAATAATACTGTACTGTATATTTGAAAGTTGCTAAGAGGGTAGATCTTAAAAGTTCTTGTAAAAATATTGTAACTCTGTGTGGTGATGGATGTTAACTAGACTTAATGTGATAAGTATTGCACAATATATGCAAATATCAAAGCATTATGTTGTATACCTGAAACTAATATAATGTTATATGTCAATTATATCTTAATTAAAAAAAGAGATACTGAAAAATATACTACGCATTACAGAGAGTAAAACAACATATGGTTACAATTATTTCAAAAGAATATTCGCAAATGTTGATATTACTGATGGTAAGTCAAATTTTCTGCTAAGTGACACTCTACGCCAAAGCATGCTCAAAAATATCTTTGTGCTAATCTCAACCATCCACCACCCTTGAGGTGCTTGTTAACTATGTGTTACCAGCTACACATTAACTCTGAAAAATCCTTCATTCACTTGTGATAATAACTTCAAAGAAAAGAGCATGGGAATCTAAAACATCTACTATGACAAGCACCAGATGCTACAAAATGCAGCATAAGCACAGGACAAAAGCATTCAATTTCACAGTCAGGGAATAAAGTACAGTAAGTTGCCCAGACAGAACATCAAAATGGCGCAGAGTTTGCTTCCTCTCCCATGTCCAGCGGATGATTAAGGAGCATGGCCTCATAAAAGCCTCTTGCAAAAATTCAACTGGGATGTTTTTACTTCTTTTTAGTTGACATAAGAGTTGTTTATCTTCTTAATTGTCATTTGTTAAAAGTCTTAATCATCAAAGCATATTGAGCATATTAATGAAAACATATTCCTCTCTGGTCAATTACTGTGGTATTCAGGGAGAATAAAAATGAGAGTTAGCAATATCAACTTTATAAACCACATAGAGAGTGTATATAGCTTTCTCAACTTCAAGTTGAAGTTATTATTATGATGCTATTGTTGTTACTATTATTATCTTTCATCTGCCTCTGGCAGAGTATTATAAGACATAAAACCTGATGGAAGAACCACAGGGTAGGGCTCAGTTTGATTCACACACACACACACACACACACACACACACAAGTTATAATAAAAAATAAATCGGGATTTCCCTGGTGGCACAGTGGTTAAGAATCCGCCTGCCAATGCAGGGGACATGGATTCGATCCCTGGTCTGGGAAGATCCCACATGTCACAGAGCAAATAAGCCCGTGAGCTACAACTATTGAGCCTGAGAGCCACAACTACTGAGCCCACATGCTGCAACTACTGAAGCCCATGCGCCTAGAGCCCGTGCTCCGCAACAAGAGAAGCCACGGCAATGAGAAGTCTGTGCGCTGCAACAAAGAGTAGCCCCCGCTCGCCACAACTAGAGAAAGCCCACGCGCAGCAATGAAGACCCAACACAGCCAAAATAAATAATAAATATATAAATAAAATTTTAAAAAAATAATAAAAAAAAATCACAGATCAGTTTCTATGTGTCAGGAACTATATTAAGTTCTGGATTAAGAATGGCTAATACAACAATCATCAAGCAACCGAGTGTCTAGTGGGGAATTTAATGCATAAACAAATATCATATCTTGATGCTGGAGGTGTGCTCAGAAAGTTACATGAGAAGCGCTGGGCATCTCCTGTCAGGAGTGATGGTTGTCAGGTAAGGATGCCTACAGAAGGGGATAACTCAGTTAAATTGTCCATGAATGAGGAGTAGTTAGCTTTAAAGATGATGAAGATGAGGAGATGGGGCATTTCATGAAGTGAAAATAACATGAACAAAAATAGAAGGCTTGAGCACTAGTGTGATATGTGTAGAGGGAAATTACAAGCAACCCAGCCTCATGGAATGGAGCGGAGAACAGTGCAGGCAGTAAAAGTTGTATCAAATCATACTCCAAGTTATATACAGTAGCATAAGCTGAATCTTAGTTCTGAAATTCCCAACACTTACTAATGTTGCTGGGCAAAAATTTTTAATCATTCTGAGATGACATCTAACCTTTCTTTCAAATTCCTATTGATTGAACTGAAAATGACAGTCTTCCCATAACAATCTAAGCCAACCTGCAGATGCCCTCTACTGGATTAAGACCAACAGGGACTTAAGACTGTCATCAGACACTACCAAGAAATGCTCTGCACATGCTAGTTTATAACATTTAGAGATAGCATTTTTGATGTCCAGTTCCAAGGACTAAAGCCCTCGTACGTGAACAGATCATCTCATTTTTACTTGGAAAGACCCAGTTTTCTAATTCTATCTTCACTTATTAGCTCTATGCTTGTTAGCTCTCTGGTGGCCGTGATGACCTGCCTCAAGTACTAAGACATGAAACATTTAAATCTAATTTACCACAATACAGCTGAGTCAGAGTTTTGAGGGGGAGCCCATCACATATTTTTAGTTTTAGGGTCTCCAGTGATTCAACCTATTAATCTGGAAGACTTAACTGAGGGTAATATTTTACTTAATTTCTACAAGTAAAAGCAATTTCCCCCCTCTATTTCTTCTATCAGAAAAAGATATTAATTAATTTAACAAATATATTGAGTATCAAAAACGTGTCAGGTACTGTTCTTGGTGCATGGAATACATCTTTGAGCAAAGTGTACAAAAGCTCTCACCATCTTTATTTTATATGCTAGTGGAAAGGGGAGGCAGAGACAGAAAATAAACAATAAAGGAAGTATTCCTGAATATTATGCTATTTTGCTATCATAAAGTAAAAACATATCCCCATTTGATTCTTTTGATATGATTCTTCTCCATGATATTTTACCCTGAAATTCTTCATCTTTTTGCCAACCTCCATGATAGTTTCTCTTTTTGTGGTACCTCTTGGGAGAGAGGCTGCTATTCCTTTTTTTCTGTATCATCCAATGATACACAAAAAGCCCTTGGAAACTACAAACAATTACAGGAAACCTAATATTATTTTGCCATGTGTTATTTTAACAATCTTAAAACATATATCCTCTATATTCTCATTTCCTACATGCTCTGTCCAAACTACTTAGTACCATCACAATCAGGTTCTAGCTATATCGTTTGCTTCATTCCTCTACTCCTTTGTTGTAATCACATTGGAACACCCAGAATTATCTGAACATGGTATCTACATCTTTGGCTCACTCCTGCACCTATAACTTAACATCCCATCTTTTGCTGCTGTTGAAGTTTCAGTAGTCCAGTTGTCATTTTCTCTGGAAAATGTGTTTCCATTTTCCTTACATTTCACTGATTGATCATTCCTTACTATGTCAAAAACTTTGGAAAATATATTATTTTTTAAATATTCACTTCGTTTCATACATTCACATCTTATCAATGAGCAAAACATACAAAACCCATTGATTTTCCATCTTTACCATTATCTAAGCACTGTTACATCTTGCTTGGACAACAGTAATAGTCTCCCTGCTTCTTCAATAATTCATACATCTTCTACCAGCTGTCAGAATTATCTTTGTAGAATGTAAACCAATCACTTCCCTCCCAGTTTTAAAGTCCTTTAGTAGCCTCCATTTGAAATTGGGTTAAAATCTGTCATTCTAAAGCTCTGTCTGATGTGCCCACCCCACTTTATTTCACCACCATTTGTTCTGCCTCAGTCACACTAGACTTATTTCCCTCCTTGAAGACACTGGGTTTATTCTTGTCTTAGGCCCTTTGTACTAACTAAGGCTTCTGTTAGGATGCTCTTGTCACTGACAGTCGCTTGGCTGCCTCCTTTTGTCATTCAGGTATCAGCCAAGCATCGTGTCCACAAAGAAGCCTTTCAAAACTGCATGATCTAGATTCTGATATTTAAAATTTTTTTTTTTATTGATTTATCTGTTTCCTCAAACGAAAGTATAAACCCAGGAGAGAGGGCCTTTCTCAGCCCTGTTCATTGCTGTATCTCTAGTGCCTTGAATAATGCCTGACATGGGAAAAAACTCAAAATGTGTTTTTGATGAATGAATGGATCTTATTTATTTATATAGCAATCTCTCCTACAAGGCCAGGAACAAATGTGGCCTCCATCTTTGTAGCCCAACTCTATGCACAGGATCTGGGAAGCAGTAAGATCTAAATATTTGTCAGATAACTATCCAAGTAAACTTACTGTTTACAAGAGAAAAAGACAGTATATCATTTACCAGTATTACACCTGTAGTAGACCAAAATAACACAAATAATTTCAAATGCTTTTCTACAGAAATGATAGTTTATAGTTTATATTTATCCCACTCATAAATGAAATATTATATGAAAAAATAAGTTCTTTAACATTCACAGCTTACTCTAGAGATAAATGATATATTAATATTTCATGTCCTTAGGCAACTAAAAGAACACAGTTTGCTCATTGGCAGGAGGATAAAGCATTTGGGGCAGCTTCTTTAAGAAGCATGATCTCTAAGTCTTCTGCTTCATTTGCATTGATTCTCTGTGATTCATAAACTTTCTCTTCCCTATGACCTTGGAATGACATTTCTATGAAAAAAAAAAAAAAGTCAAATGGATTTAGGAGTGAAATCCCTGACCCTGGTATTAAAAAAAGGTAGATGGCTCATAAAAGAACAAAGTTAATGATATTTATAGTACCCGGTTAATCTTATTTGTGAGCATTATAACTGTGAAAATGAGAATGCCAGAAATGTAAGTTGTAGCAATAAGGGAGTTAGTCAAAAGACTTAATCAAACAATGATCATTTTGTTATATATTTTTAGAAGAATTTTTGTAATGAATGTGGTTTGCTAAGATTTACATTATCAAATACTGTTTTTAAGGGTCGCTATAAAACATCTATTTACTAAACTTTCTAAAGATAAAGAGAAACAATTATATAAAAATAAGTACAGATAAAAATTCTACATTGAAAGGGATAATTCAATGATTTTACACAATCTAATTTCATCCTTACCTTACTATTCAAGTTTTTCGCTCTAGAATTGACTTTTCTTTTCGTTACTGTGCAAGTGAACGGGGCTCTCATTGGAATTTATGTGCAAGATGCCCCATAATTCCCAGAAGTAATAATGGAAAAATAAATCACTTTACTTTACAATGTGCCTATGAAGCTTTTGTATTGATGCTTAAATCAAATTAAAGTAAGGTCACAGAGATACCTGACTCTCCTAGCATTAAAAAAAAAAGTGCAAGGGAGATTGAAAGGGACTGCAAATATTTAATAATATTAAGACTTGATGAAATAGATGTAGCATTTAATGGCAACTCCCAATCGTTTCCTCAGCCCATAAGTCTATACTGTAATAACGTCAATTGTTCGTTCTGGGAAGTCATCTGGTTTCACATTACTGTCTACTTACTATCTTGATTTACTTTTTTTAGGTCCCAATTGAGCTCCTGAATCTTGTGTGATCCACCTATCATTGATTAAAAAGAGAGTTTCCTTTTGCTGCAAACACTATACTTCAATGAATCGGTAAAATAACTCATACGAAATGAAAAGAGAATTACTCTGAATCTCTTCTAGCCTTTTTCATAACGATATTTTTTGGATACTCACATGTGAATATACAAGAAATCTAGGTTCTATTTGGCAAGGAATATGGGGCAATATCATGATGCCAAAACTTATACAGCACATTCTTGATGATATTGTAGACAAACAAGTTAATGCTCAGTCCTTGCATAAAGAATTAAAGTTGAGCACATTAAGCATTCTAAGAATTGAAACAGCTTCCGCAAGCTTGTGAAAGGAAATAGATGAGACAGAGAAATACACTAAAGCAGCTTCTGGGTTTAAAGGAAGCAGTAGACTGCCCTGCGCAGAGAGATACATTTTATAACAAAGTCAAGGGGATGACACACATATGTCTTTAGGCACTCATTGATTAAAACAAAAAATAATGAATTATGGGAGCAGAAAAAATTTCCATATAATACGAATGTGCTTTCTTGTCTTTTTTCTCCAATGGAAGAATGGGGTAAGTGGGAACACAACTACTGAAAATGAATGAATCATCAGCTAATCAATCAATCATTCTGTTAGTTCTTACACTTGTCCTAAGAATTAAGTGGTAGGTTAGCGCTCAGGCTTAAACTGAGTATGGTTTCAACTCCTGAAGAATAACCACATGGGCAATAAAAAGTTCGGAGTTATAACCATGCTCTTACAGTGATTAGCTATGTAGCTAATTTAACCCATTACTCAGCCATCTGGGTCTCACTTTCCACATTCCCAAGGAGGGGATTAACTATTTGATTTAAAAAGTATCTTCCAGCAACAGAATGCTAAACCTTATGGGATAATTGCTCCTCTTATTTGATTCTTAGCACACTAGCAATAATTAAAGCAAATATTAGTGCACCATTATAGATTTTTTTAAAACCTGAAATATTCAAAGACAGGGCTCAGGTCACAAGACTAGTTAGTGACATGAATGCAAGACAGTACAATTCTACTAAATTCTAGTTAAGTGGTTGGGCACTGCACTAAAATTTAAGAAATAGTATTTCTTTGCCAGATGCATTTAGAGTACACTGCATATGGAATTACCATAATATTTCTGACCCAGGTTAGTTTTTACTCTTAACAAAATATATAACACTTTTAAAACTAGTCACACACTCAGTTTAGTATTACAAGTAATTGATCAGTTAGGAGAAGTCATAACACTAATTTTCAGAAACTAATAATTCATAAACTGCTCTGAAGATTTTGCCTTTTCAATTAACCCAAGAGACAATTCCAAAAAACATATTTCAAGTAAAGGAAGCATTACCAGGGGATAACTTCATCACACAAATAATGTAAAGACTGTCATTCACTTTTAAGTATAAAGAATATGGATTCCTGAGTCAAACTGCCTAACTTAGAACCTTAGCTCTCCCACATTCCAATGTGTGACTAATTTTGGACAAGTTAATTATTTTCTGTGTATCCCAGGATCCCTGTCAGTAAAATGGGGAAAATAATAATGTTACCTCATGTAGGTAGTGACTGGTGCATGACTAAAATTCAATAATAGTATATATTATTAATATTTAAATATTATAACATTTTCCAGTATGAAAACATTTTTATTTCATTCTCTATAATAATTTAGTTCTGTTTAATCTGCTTGGGCTACCATAACAAAGTATCATAGACTAGATGGCTTAAACAACAGAAATGTATTTCTCAGAGTTCTGGAGGCTGGGAAATCCACGATCTAGGTGCCAGTATGGTTGTTTCCAGGGAAAGCTCTCTTTCTGGTTTATAGATGTCTGCCTTCTCCCTGTGTCCTTACGTGGCAAGGAAAGAGAGCTAGTGATCTGGAGCTCACTCCTCTTATGAGGACACCAGTTCTGCTGAATTAGATCCCCTCCCTTATGACCTCATTTAACCTTAATCACGTCCTAAAGGCCGTATGTTTAAAGATAGTCACACTGAGGGTTAGGGTTCCAATGTATGAATTTGGGAGAGACACAATTCAGTCCATATCAAGTTCCCACTGAATTTTCTACTGCTGATATCATTTTCCATTATAGTTATGATATTAATTTGTCAACTACTTTTGAACTAATACACTATCAGAATTCTTTCCTAGGCAATTCCTGAACCTATATTTCTATAGAAGGTCTTACTTAGTATTGCCATTGATATATTTATTTAATTTTTATTGGAGTATAGTTGATTTACAATGTTGTGTTAGTTTCAGGTGTACAGCAAAGTGAATCAGTTATACACATACATATATCCACTCCTTTTTAGATTCTTTTCCCATATAGGCCATTGCAGAGTATCGAGTAGAGTTCCATGTGCTATACAGTAGGTACTTATTAGTTATCTATTTTATATATAGTAGTGTGTATATATCATATAGTGCCTTTTAAATGTCTCCTTTCTTCCAAATTGAAAGTGAGCCAATATTCTTTTTCTTTTTTTTTGAAGAATATACTTTGGTTTAAGTACATCACAATCTCTGATTAATCAACATTTTTGAAAGCTCATTTGTAACTCTGAATTCTTAACTAAACATTTGTGAATTGCCAGTAATTCACTTTATTATCATTTGAAGTAGTTCTTAAGAAGCTTATTTTACCTGCCACTGTAATGTAGAAACAGAGGATAAATTTTGACAAAGGCTGATGCAAGTTGACAATTTTGGCTTCTGTATAACTGTTCACCTAAAATCTAGAATTATATGATAGAAATAGTAGTGTAGCAGCTGACCTTTAACCATATATGAATTAGCTAAATATATTATAATATGTCACAAATCTTCAAAGCCCAGTTCAACCCAAATTTTCCTAGACTCCATTATGTATATGAATGCGGTTACTTTTAAAACTGAAATTTAATATGCACATTTTATCCACTCGCTGCTCAGAACTTCTGGTCTCCTAGAAGCACACCTTCCAACAAGTGTCCCTGGGCTTTTAGCAAATCAGATACATCAAGCTTAAATATCACAGTTCCTCATGCAGTGATTTCTTCAGCTGCTTAACCACCATCATACTCAGTCCTACTGTTTCATAAAATAGAGATTTGATGTCCTTAAGAACACATAACAATATCTAGTATAGTGATTTACAGATTAAGTAGGAAAATTCACATACGTCTCTTGGTAAGCTCTGTCAACTTACAACCTAAACAAGCATCAAAGGAGCCGGACACCAGACACAGTTAACTACCAGCAACTTCGCTCTGCCCTGGTGATTTTGGTTGGATGCTCTTTCAAGCTCACTGTTTTGGGCTTAAAGAAATTTATCTGGATTATCGTCTAGGAGTTCCCTTGGGTCCCTACCAATGCCTTTTCACAATACTTCCTAGTCGTTTTTTCACACACACTCAAGTACAACTGAAACCTGGCAGTTTGATTTCATTTCACATAGACATAAGTATGGGGTATACAGTTTGGACCAAACACAATGGTTGAGGTGTTCAGAGGCCAAGTTTATAATATGGAGTCGTTTTTTGAGGGGCTTATTGTATCCACCATTTCAATGCACTGATTGCTATTTATACAATACTAAAGGGTAAATTCTGACAATTTTCTTTCAGCCTTCACAAAGTTACATAACATATCCATGATAGTTGTCACATTTTAATATGAGAAGTTTTTTTTTGTTTTTCTGTCAATTACTTTAGCTTAACAAAAAAATCTACAAGTCAGAAAAAGACGAAAGTGAAAATACTGGGGTTTAGCAGCATAAATATATTTCAAAGCAATGCCAATTATAAAAATATGACCTTTTTTTAATCTCCAAAGTGAAAATTTTACCTAATTACAAAGTGATTCTAAAAGATGGTCCAAGGCTAGGCAGAACTCTGACCCAGAGGCATGTTTCCCTTTGCCAACGCCAATTGCCTTTCCATGCGCTGTGGTGCCATACATGTGAGAGTGGGAGATAGAGAAATTCATATTTCTTCACATAATAACCCAAATGGGTACAGTAGGGAAGAAGGGACGAGAACAGCAGGAAAACAATTGGGTGTTATCGTGACAATCACCATTTAGCATCATAAAAAATTATAATCTCAAAGATAAGAAATCCCACATGTCTTTTAAGCAGGTTGGTATTTGACTCCATAATGTGATATTATCGTTCTTAAAGTAACAATTAAAAAAATACTAGACTTATTTGAAAACAATATAAAAAAGAATGAAATAATGCCATTTGCAGAAACATGGATGGACCTAGAGATTATCATACTAAGTGAAGTAAGTCAGACACAGAAAGACAAATATCATATATCACTTATATGTGGAATCTAATAATATGATACCAACGAACTTATTTACAAAACAGAAACAGACTCACAGACATAGAAAACTTATGGTTACCAAAGGGAAAAGGTGAGGGGAGGGATAAATTAGGAATTTGGAAGTAACATAAACAACAAGGACCTACTGTATAGCACAGGGACCTATTACAATATTTTGAAATAACCTATACGGGAAAAGAATCTGAAAAAGAATATATATATATATATATGTGTATATATATATACATGCACACATATATATATACACACACACTGAATATTTTGTGTGTATACACACAAAAACTGAATCACTGCTGTACACCTGAAACTATCACAATATTGTTAACTATACTTCAACTATACTTCAATAAAAAATAAATAAAATTTAAGAAAACAATATAACAATGTCAAAGTATAAGGAGTATACATATCATGAATTGATGATGGTACAAGTTTGCTACAATCACTTAGGAAACGTTTTCTGGCATGACCCAGTGAAATTGAAGAGGAATCCTATGATAAAACCCAGACACCCACTCCTAGACAACCTCAATCCTTACCAGGAACATTACAAGACTGCTTATAGTAGTGCTGTTTTAATGTATAAGTAAATGTATACACACACAAATCATACGTTATATATTCACTTATTTTAGTGCATACATGTGTATATGTGTGTACCTATATAACATAGATTAATGTCAAGAAAACATGTATAAATTAAATCATAGAAGAATACTTTTAGTATGACTCCAGTTATATAAAGGTTAAAGCCAGAGAAAAGTAAACCGTATATTGCTTAGTGATATACCCACCTGTCTGATACAATTATAAAGAACTGCTAAAAATGATTAATAAAACATTCAGGATTAGTGCTTACCACTGAGAGGAGACAGGAAAGTACAGTCTTGGTGAAGAGGAGCACAGCGACCCACAAAGGAAGGATTTGTTGTATTTCCTAAGCTTGATGCTGGTGATATGCCGGTTCCTTTTATTATGTTTTAAGCTACATATAACATGTCTAATCTTTAAATGCATACTTTGTGATGGCATTATATAAGCAAACAATAAAGCAGTGCTTAGAAATAGCGATATTTAGACTGAATATTTGAGAGTAATCACTGTCCCCTTTAAAGGGGCAACTGCTCTCCAATTCCTTACTCCTTTAGAAATGTTCTTTGCACACAAAATTACACGTACACATTTTCAAGAGAATAATTAAAAAGATAACCTAATTTCCACAGACATTTAGAAGCTGGAGGAAAAGGAATACTCTGCTCATTAAGCACTGTACTATGTTTTCCAAGGAGGTTTGTGCCTGTTAACCTCATTTTGTGCCCTCCATTCATGAGAGAGAGATAACAAGTATGAGATGATCTGGGGTAATGAAGCATCACTCTGCACGCTACCCATCACAGAGCCACTTTACGACATCAATATCAGAAGCTACTGAGAAGGGAAAGGACAGCGTCTTTTAGGTTATCAGCCACTGCAAGTGGGTTCTGAGCAGAACTAGTGCTGTGACGTTAACCTACTTAAATGACAGTCTTTCCACTCTCTAGTGAAAGTCCTTCATGGAAACAGATGAGGAGAGACAACTGTTAATATCCACATTACATTTTTATTGTTATTATTACCATTAGTATTTGTGTTTGGATCTCTGTATTTAACATCAGAAAAGTCTTTATAGAGCAGAAAATTCCAATTATAAGACAGAATCCTCAAAGTATAGGGAGAGGGACTTAGCCTGTTTATATCATCAAGTGCCTCCTACTCAAAATATTTTTAAAAGATAATGAAAGATGGCTTTGAAAGCACATTGCACTCGAAGTGAGGGACTAGCTCACCTCTTTCAAATCTTAAGTGTTACCTCTCAGCCTTCCCTGACAACTCTGTTTATCACTGTCAACTGTCTCTCTCCACCCAAACCCTACACTTTGATATCCCTTCTCTGCTTGATTTTTTTTTTTTTTTCCTATTTAAAATGCCAGGTGGCTAGGTGGTACAGGGTTCCTTTTTGGGCCAAAGAACATATTCTAAAATTGATTATAGTTAAGGATGCACAACTTTGTGAGTATACTAAAGTCCACTGAATTGCTTTTAAATGGCACTTGGACATGTTTAAATGTACATTTTTAAGTGAATTGTATGGTATGCCGATTATATCTTAATAAAACTGCTTTAAAAAATTATGCAGGAGAAAACCTCTCCAAGGTCTAAGTTCCAAGTTACAAGGATCATAGGGGAGTTCTCTAACACTGAAGCATAAGCATCTTAGTCTGTTTGGGATGTGATAAAAAAATACCATAGACTGGGTGGCTTAAACAACAAACAATTATTTCTCACAGTTTTGGAGGCTGGGTAGTCCAAGATCAAAGAAGCAGCGCATCCAGTATCTGGTGAAGGACACCCCTCCTGGGTTCTCCTTGTTTCCTCACTTGGAGGAAGGAAAGAATGGTAACAAGTTCTCTAGTGTCTGTTCTTAATAAGAGCATCAACCCCGACCCCTCCAAACTTATGATTTAATTACCTCCCAAAGGCTTCCACTCCAAATGCCATCACATTAGGGACTTGAGTTTCAACTCATGCATTTTGGGGAGATACAAACATTTCAGTCCATAGCAATCCGATTCTAGAAACTAATAAACAAGTAGAGATACAACAACAGTGAAGATAAAATGCAGTCCAAGTATTGCACATGATTAAAATCAAGGCTCTGAATGACTGTTGGATACTTATAGGATGAAATTCAAATACATAAAAACCAGGAAATGGACAGAGAGTAGAATGTGAAATATGGTCAAGGTAATGAACACAGGATGTAACAGATATTCTGAGACAAAATGGTAAGAATGTAATAATATAGTGAGGACTTAGAGTGAGTACATGGGTGGAATTCTTAATGAAAATGATCTTCTGCACTATATTTAAGAGATGGTAATGATAATAATAATAACATAAAACAACGGAGCATAACAGTAATCAACGCTAGTCTATTCCAGAGTTAAAATCACATGTGATATATTAAAAAAGGAGCCTTCTTCGTGACACTCTTTAGCCCACTGTTATCAAAGAGAAAGGGAAGTGTATCACCAGATCCATCAGTCAAACTGGATGATATACTCTAGAACCATTTCTTGAATTATGGGGCAGTATTCTGAGTAGCTACATTTCAGATCAATTCTTTTTAAACAACTTCAAATGATTCTGTATAATCTACCTTGCCTTTTACACTTCCTCTTCCCTCACCATTTTTTACAATTTCATCTTGTGGTAATTCCTAAAGTGCATTAAAGAATGCAGTAAAAATTAAATTTCACTAGATTTAATTTTTAAACTTTGCAGAAATACAAAGTTTAAAAATTAAAGTTATATAGCTGATGTTAAATATAGGATTTCAAAAATAAAAATCAGAAAAAAATCAGGTTTATATTTAGTCAAAATATTTGTTTGAATATATGCAAGTGTTCCTTCAAAATGTCTGTTTTTGCAAGGAATAATTAGATAAACTGCTTCAGGTGGGGAAAGAGATTCCAAGAGGTTCAGATAGTGAAAGATGATCATCTGCAAAATAACCAATGAGAAATTTAAATCTTCCTGAAAGCTACCTATAAATTTCTGTAGGTGAGAACACTGAGACTAGCTGTTTCACGATAGAAGCGGCCAGGGGGAGGAGGCTGAATAGCTGTATGCCCAAAGAAAAATAAGAGTAGGACCAAACAGTAGATGGAAATTTTATAGGAAACATGTTGTAAGGTACTCACTTCCTACAAATCCACAAATAGTCAGAAAATAGGGCTTAATTGTAGATATTATTAAAAATGTTTTAATTAAATAATACAATTAGTCTGGTCCGTATATTTCTCTGTGCAACTTAGATTTAAAAATCAGATATTTCTATAACCTTTTGCTAGTTGGAGGGAAAAAAAGCTGAGTTCAAATTGGATATTTCTTTTTAGAAATGCATTCAAGATAGGCCAACTGCTTGAACAATGTGTAAAAGATATGAATGGGCAATACACAAAAGAAAATTTCCAAATGGCCAATGAGCATATGAAAATGTGTCCAACATCACTGAATCATCAGGAAAATGCAAATCAAAATACAAGAAGATATCATTACATGACCACAAGAGTAGCCTGATATTGAAAGTTTTAAAAAACACTGTCAATATCAAATGTTAGTACATACATGAATAACTGGAACTCACATACATTGTTAACAGGAGTGTAAAGTGATTTTTTAAAAAAAAGCACTTTAAAAAATGTTTGATGGTATCTATCAAAACTAACCATAAGCCTAACCTATGACCCAGCAATTCTATTCCTAGTATAAACCCAAGGAGAACTCAGTGAATATGTGCCCAAATAATACATACATAAAAATGTTCATAGAATTTTATTTACAATTTACAAAACTAAAAATAACCAAAATATCCATTAACAGTAGACTTAGTATGTACATTATTATATTATTAAACAACTAATTACTATACAGCAATAAAGCAAACTATTTCCAGATTAAACAACATAGATGAAATTGTTAAGTGAAAGTACCAGAGAGAAAAGATGATGGCCTTTGTATTTCATTTACTTGAAAATTTTTAAAAACTGGACAAAAACAAAATCAGAATAATGATTATATTGGATAGAGGGGTGTATGCAAAGATTGACTGGAAAGGGCCATGTGGTGTGCTTCAAAGGTATTAGCAGCTCTGTACCATAATCTGGAGACTGATTACATGAGTTTATACCTATGTAACAATCATCAAAATTTCACTTAGGATTTGTGTGCTTTATTGTATATAAGGGACACCTTGATAACAGTAAACACAAAGAAACGCTTTTAAGGCACAGAAATCATTGGTATCATTGGTTCTTCTTGTGTCACACAATTTTACATTACTTGCTGCTGAAGCCCTCTGGGGCTTTCAGTTAATTACCATAGGTACATGAGTTTTTATTACTCTATTATTCACAGTATTATGATTTAGCTAGTCCTCATTTTAAAACTAATTTGATATGAAAATATTTCCCTGGTAAGAATTATCACCAACAAATGAATTATATTTCTAAATGTATTTCATAATACCTTATAGCAGAATCTCCCAAAGTATAAGCTCAAATTTATTCAAAGTAAAGCAAGTTAAAAATGAGGAAGAAATAAAACAATAAATTGAGCCTAGAGAGTAATGATATTTGATAAAAAAGCAAGAAACATTATGCCCAATTTTTCTCTTAACTTGTCCCTCAAATACAATGATTTTTGGATCAAAAAGAAAGGATATTGATTAAACATAATTTTGAAGATCATTTATCACTTACAAATTAGAAAAACAAACAAGGAAAGCTCATGAAGTCCCAGGAACTGAAAGAGCACCCAGTTTCTTTAAATAAACTGGAAACTCCTGGTCTGAAAACAACAAACATACAACATTGATCTATCTTGACAGATTTCATTTCTATAATAAAGTTGTCAAGAAGGTAATTGGCTGAACGTGAGAATGGGGAAGAAAGAATTGGAAATTTCAGAAGAATAAAGAAGGTGTGATACAGTTGTCCAGAGAGGAGAAGACGACATGGAAATATTGGATAATTGCTGGGCAGTGTTTTATGTGCCGCTGAAATTTATAAAATTGCATAAGATATATGAAGAGACAAATTTTATGTGTATCCATTCATTTATACATAAATGGATTGGATATTTTAGTACATAGCAGGACTAACCTATGATTAGAATTTAATGTGGCTGCCAAAAGAGCTAACCTTATCTTCAGCTGCCATAATCAGAAGTACAGTTATCCAGAATTCAAGCAACAACATATTTCATTCAAGTTGGTACCATACTTTCAAAGAAGATTTAGGCTCTTTCCGAAGGAGGCAGAGAAATAGCAACATATGCCTACATTAATACAGCAATAGGTGCTGTAAGTATGGAAGCAACGGAGAAATTGTTTTAGATTCAAAAGTAATAGAATTAGTACATGCTACTTTCCCATAAGTCCATATGTTAATACAATTTCAAGGAATAAAATATTCTGAGTTGAGAAGCACAATAGAGATCATTTAGTGAAAATTTCCACTCAAAACAGGGAGCTCTGACTCTGGAAAAAAGAACACTAGATTAGGAAGGATAATCTCAACTGGTCTGCAATTTATGCCTTAAGTAACAAAAGGAACCATCTCTTCATCTTCCTTGTTATCTGCCCCAGTGAGTATTCGGTTGTGTTTTCCAATAAACAAATAAATGAAAACTCCTGAATCACTGGATAATATCCCTGTATCTAGTATTTTGCTGCTGTTGGTTTTTCCTCATTTAAAAATAGGACAATACAAATTTCTTTACCTACCTTATAGATCTGTGAGAACATTGCCGATGGTAAAACATTTGTATAAATGTCGTTTCTAAAGATAAAATCATACTTTTACACTCTGCACTGTTTTACTTCACTAGTAAAAGATTTAGGCTCCTTCCCTTAAGATCTTAATAATATTTGGAGGTCATGTGAATGAAAATCTTTTGTATTACAGCTTAGCAAATAAAATTTTATAGCTACTAACAAGAACTTGAAACACTTAGGAAATTTCCAGAATCTCCTGTTTAGATTCGAAATTCCTTACTAATTTGCTTTCCGTGAGTGTTTTTTTTTTCATATATTAAGTGTAATTTTTTCTTTTTTTAAAAAAAAAAGCTACAAAACTGTATTCTTTGTCTCCATAATGAATTCTGAGGTCTCATAAGTTACTTTGCTACTCTTCAGACCTAAATTAGGCTTTAAAAAGTTAGACATAGATATGTAAACAACATAAGCACAGCGATAAGTGATATTCTAGATCTCCTTTAGTGCAGGAGACCCCTAAGGGAGCACGCTCCTATTTCATGATTGCTTGCTTACTTGTGGGTTAATCAAGAGTAAGGGAGCCCTTGCTGAATATAATTTTTTTATTGGCACTGCCCTTCGATTTATGTCCCTGAATCAGGTGTTCTGAATCACTGAGATAGAGCAAAAATACCTTGTCTATATACTCATTTTGCATATGTAATTTTAGTCTAGGATTTTAATACAAAAAGTTGCATATTCTCTTGTGTAGTATGTGCATGGGAAGTTGATATAGATATCTGTTTAAATTCAATGGAATTGACAATTCTGACTAAAAGAGAGCATGCTAAGAAATCATCTATAATAAAACAAGTGCTCTTATTCTGGAAGAAATGAAGCAACCCTCACCAATCTTTCATTTTAGTTTATGCTTGCCTTGAAGGTAATGCAAAGGCAGCAAATAGGATAATCCCAGCTGGTCATAGTCTCTAAGAAAGAAGACATCCTCCAACATAAGAAAAAACATCATTATGTCTCAAGAATTCTATTGAATCTTTATTGCTCAACCCCTTAATAAAACTCCTTACTTGCTCTGTCAAGATCTGCTGAATGAGGCAGAGCCAGAGATAAACCAAAAAATCTTGCAGTGTAGCAAAAGTGAGAACTGCTTTTTTCCATAAATTAGACACATTTCACTGAAGAAAACTGTCTTCCATGATACTATTATTTCCTCTGAAGCAAAGGCTTATGAGAGGTGATTATTTTATATTTTTCATTCAGAGTTCAACAGTTCAAATATCTGTATTAATAACATCATCAATTGGGGTAATATGTGAATTTATCTAGCTTCTTTAGTACCCAATGAGGCAATTTTCACATTAGGTCCTGAAATTAAAACATCAGTGGGGATAAAAATGGGATGGTGGTGGATTTAAAGAAAGATATACATCTGTATTTCATTATGAAATAAATTTTTTCCACATGTTGAATGGAACATACCTCAGTGACATTTTAACTGTAGAGTAATTTATTGCTGACCAGAATCTAATCCAGTGTAAACGTAAAAAAAAAAAAAAAAGTGAAAATAAATGGGTTCATATTTTATTTTTTCATGCTTTCAAAGAAAGGATAATTGATTATGTCAATATTAGATTTATTTCTTGATGGATATTTAGGCTGCTTCCATCTCCTGGCTATTGTAAATAGTGCTGCAATGAATATTGGGGTGCATGTGTATTTTTGAATTATGGTTTTCTCAGGGTATATGCCCAGTAGTGGGATTGTTGGGTCATACGGTAGTTCTATTTTTAGTTTTTTAAGGAACCTCTATACTGTTCTCCATAATGGCTGCATCAATTTACATTCCCATCAACAGTGCAAGAGGGTTCTTTTCGCTGTACAGTAGAAACTGGCACAACCTTGTGAGGCAACTATACCCCAATAAAAACAAAAACAAAAACAATGATAAATTGAGCCTAGAACAGTATCTGACACATAAGAGGTGATACATGCAGGTTTGATGTTATTATTATCCTTCAGTAAAAAGAATAAACATAAAAAATACTAGACTTATCTCTCAAAAACATTGAAAAAGATGGAGATCTTTGGAATGCACTTTACAATCACTGACATCAGAACTGGATAAACAAAGCAAGCACATATTTATGTGCAAATACACAGACACTACAGACATGAATACATGCAAAATGTATTTAGGAAAGATGCTGTATTCCAGGGTTACTCTAACTGCAAAGCTTGGTTTAGGCCAACCATTCATTGCTACGCACTGGTAGTTAAATTACGGAGAAGAATGTATAACAGGATGAGAATTCACACTCCTTTCTATATAAAACTTCAACTTGGTTTCTTATTTGGAGATTAATACCTGACTGGCATTAATTATCACTTTGAATTCTCTCACATCAGTGGGCTATGTTAGAAATTAAACATATTTGCTAAAACAGATATTAACTGATTTTTTCTGAGCATCATGTACCAAGACACTAGGTATTCTAAGGTAATATTTGCATTGGGAAAATAATGTTACAAACCAGAAAAAAAGATCCAACAAAAATGTAGCCAATTTGTTTGCTAACTCAGAAAAGTACTGAGAGGGAATCTTTCTCCTTCAGAATCTAATACTATTGATACTTTCCACATTAATTCACTGTTTCATTAATTGCCTTAATTTTTTAAACATATTTTGTACCTCATTTACTCATGGATTTAAATACAATGTTTCCATTTAAATATTTTAAAACATGAGGTTTTAATTAATACCACTGGTTTGCAGTGGCCCTTTAAAAATTAAATATGATTTTGATTCAGTAATAAACTTTTAAACTGCATTGACTGAATTGCTTTCCAGAAGGAAAAAACAAACATATAAACAAAAAACAACAAGCTCCAAGTTTTCATTACTTTACATTAAGGAACTGAGAAGTCTGTTTGGGGAAACTTTCTAATTTCTTTGCAGTTACATCTCTGCAGACCTTGTATTAGAATTTGGATTTGCTTCCCAGTAGAGCCTGGTACTTCTATGTGCAATTAGAAGAAGCAAAGGAACCTTGTTTATACAAAGAGAAAGCTAAAGAGATGGTACAATCAACATGAATGCAAGATCATTTCAGAGCTACAACTTCATAGCTCAATCTAATTCCTAACAAAGAATTAGCTGAAGTCAAGTGAGTATCCTGTATGGAATCAGCTTCTCTCCTGTTTGTCTTTTTATGATCTGGGTTGAATGCTATAAGTTTATTATCATTGCCTAACCCTCTTTTGAAAGCGTCCACTTTGTTTTCCTTAAAGGTTTCACCAGGGATTATTCTATTTAGTGCTACTCCAATGAGGATTATTAGAAAATTCCCAAATAAACATTCTTTCTCAGTGCAGATAACATATTTGTTTAGGAAATACAGTAGTTCATTGCCAACTATGCAATAGTGAGGTGTTTTTTACCTTAAATATTAGTTAAGACAGATTTTGCTTTTGAATATGCCTAGTCATAGATTTTAAATCTTAAAATAATTTCAGAAACCACGTGACCCCATTTCTCATTTTATAGATAAAGGAACCAAAATATAGAACTGGACCATCAAGCCATTTAGTATAAAAATACTGGCCAAAAACTTAGATTCCTAGAGTCCCAAAACAGACTCATTTCCACAATATGTGGACTCTCCTCGACATTTTCCCTAGACTTAATCACTAGTATTAGTAAATTGCTTCAGGTTACATAAGTAAGACATGAACATTCAAAAGAAAATTATATCTAGCAAGAATCATTAATTCACAGTTAAAGAGAAAATAAGCTATAATACTACTTTTTTTCTTTTCACAAATGTTTCTTTAGTCTGATCCTGAGTATGGATTGTGAAAAAAGCAGAAAAGCAACAAGGAATTAATTACCCATATTAGTCCTCTGGTTTAAGGAATGAGAAATTATCTTTAAAATTTTAAATCTTATGTTTAAGGGACACTAAACCATGTCTTACCATCATCATCTAGAAGGAAATGATCATCTGGGCTCAGGGAAGGCCAGAGCCTTAGGGGATTAAGGCATTTGATACTAAGTTTTAATTGAAGGAAAGATAAATTCAGGGAGAGGAAGTGGTGTGCGGGGGCTGCCTGGGAAATTTCATGGGAGAGAAACACATAGATAGAGGGGAACTGAGGACTGGAATGTGGTTTTGTAGGAATGAAGATATACCAAGAAGACAGATGAAATAAAAGGGAAGGCAGAGATACAGTATCTTTATTTCAAGCCTAGGATGTCTGGAAATGCGTGTAAAAGCAGTGGTGATGTAGCTCGTACTGCTAAGAAGCACCAAGTGATAATGATGGAAACAAAAGTGAAAATAATTGAGAGAGTGGAGCGACAAGAGGAAGAAGTAACGGAAGAACCGAAGAGATTCATGATTCAGGAAATGGCAAGGGGATTTTCTTTATTTGAGGAGAGACTGTTGGTTTCTGAGGCACGGGACCTGAACACAGAATGGTACACAAAGGTTGCAGCAGCTGTTCAGAAGGAAATCGAGTGCTACCGTGTCATCTATGACGAGAAAAAAAGAGCTACTACCCAGACATCACTGGATCATTTTTTCAAGAGGGTAGATGGAATTGAATCCAGCAAGGAACAAGAACCTGTGCCATCAACGTCAGGTGTGAGTGAAATTGCAGCTTGCCCTCCGTCTCCTATTGCTGACGATCCTTCAGTTCTACCATCTCCCACCTCCTCTCCCTCCTCCAGTCAGTAACTCTTCTTGCCTGTTCACTCGATGCCAGCCCCCGCATGCCAGCTGTTGTACTGTACTACTGTACTTTTCAAGGTACTGTACTGTAAGATTAAAAATGCTTTCTTTATTTTTTTGTTGTTTGCTTTTTATATATTATTTTTGTGAAAAGTATTATAAACTTACTACAGTACAGTACTAGATAGCCAATTGTGTTAGTTGGGTACCTAGGCTAACTTTGCTGGACATACGAACAAACTGGACTTAATGAACTCGCTCTCGGAATGGAACTCAGTCATATGTAGGGGATTTACTGTATTTTGGCCAATATTCTGTTAAAAAATAAATCAAACTGCTGGAGAAAATAAATAACAGCAGTCAGTCTAACACTTCATTTGTAGAGCAATGGCTTAAAGCCAGGATATAAATAGGTTATTTTACTGTTGCTAATTAGTAGTAAACCTTAAAAAATAAGTTGTGATGACATTTGTTATCAGCTAATCCCTAAAGATGCAATTCTGGCACAGGATACCATACCTTTTCACTGGGAAGTGTTTGTTAATATGTTGCAATTGAATTGCTGGACAAAAAAAAGAAAAACAACCCTGATGGCTGCCAATATTTATATAATTATAACTAGATAGGCAGTCATTTTTCCCCAAGAGTGAGAACACTCAGACTTTAAAACTCTTTGCAAGGCAGGAAAACGTCAACAACAAAAAACAACTTGGGGTACAGATGAACTGGTTTGCAAGGCAGAAATAGAGACAGATGTAGAGAACAAACGTATGGACACCCAGGGGGGAAAGCCGGGGTGGGGGGATGGTGGTGGTGGTGTGATGAATTGGGAGATGGGGATTGACATATATACACTAATATGTATAAAATAGATAACTAATTTAAAAAAAAACAATAAAACAATAAAAAAAGATATGGTATATATTTTTAAAAACTTGGTTTTTACTCTAAATTTTACCAATTATAATCTCCTCTCCCATTAATAAACAACATGGAATTTACAATTATATTAACAATCCTGAAAATGTATCTATACACCTGGATTCAAGTTTTTACTCTGTGAACCTAGCCAGAGAAATTCTAAATATAGAAAAAAGGTTTTATGAAAAAATATGTTCATTTCAATTTTACAATAATATAAAACTGGAGATGACCTACAGAAAAATTATAAATTATAGCATGTTGTAACTAAACTATGAGAACCAGTCAAAAGACAGGAAGTTAAGAGAAAGAAATTCATATTTCTCAGAGGATCGTACATATACGCAATACCTTTCATGCAGTCATTCCATCTCGTGCACAAAAATCTCACATACTGCTCCCAAGGACCACCTAAGCATGAGTTTTTACATTTTACAAATGACACGGCTAGTTCTCGCAGTGATTGAAGACAAAGGCATGTAACCAGTAGTGATGACATATTTATTTGTGACCACTTACCACCCACTTTATTATTTTTAGTTTATTTTTCCGTGGCACTGAATAATGTTTTTATCAGAAATTTAAATATCCTTTATGTTGCCATATGCTATTATGAAGACTAGTAAATAATCCACATTCTCTAAAGCAAATTACTCTTTACAAGAAAAGTACTTATTTTGAAAATAAGTTTAGTGCCTCATATGTATGATCACTGTAGTAATTTGCTGATTGAGAACATTCAGTAAAATGACAGTTCATCACCTACTTAATGTAATAAAATCTCCGCAGGCTTCTTTTAACTTTAGTGCATAATTCTGTTGAAGTCCTAATTTCATCCATATAGATTTTGGAGTCATACCTCATGAGCCATGCTATGTTATAAGAATAAATGCTTGAGACTAAAGGACGTAACTCTTATTACATAGGCAAGTCATGACTGTATTATACATTTTTCATCCAGGACAAATTGTAAAATACTATAATGTATTTCTCTTTAGCTCTGTTAAAAATTTTTTACAAATGATATGTAGCTATTTTAATAAAGAAGAATTGCATAGAAAAAAAAAGAATAAATGCTTTTAACTCAGTCCAGAATTTAATATTATAACGTTAAACAAATTACAATCATACATGCCCAAATATTTTAGATATTGTTTGTGGAAGCCTGGTTGAAAGAAGACAAAGAAAAAAAAAAAAAAAACACAGAAAATTCTGTAGGAAAAGGGCAAGGGGTGGAGGGAGAGTGAGATACAGAGAAAGAGACTAAATTCAATCTCAACAATGATGATAGGAGAATTAGAAATAATACAGGTAAAGTATACACAGGGCCAGGCCTATAAAATGTTATTAAAAAAGAATTGCTATTTGTTATTATTTAAAGTTTTTGACTTTTAAGAATTATTCATTATAGCAAATTTCCAGAATAAAAAGGTTAAATCTATCACATTCAATTTTTTTAAGTAGGTTTCTGGCTATTTAGTATTTTGCAAATAACACGATTACATATAGAACTACAAACTAATTGAGCAATTACTCATTTTGGTCATGTTTCAATGTTTTATAACTTGCTATATATTTTTTCCCTATGGACATTTTTTTCATATAGCATTGTGAACTTGGGCAAATCACATAAATAACCTGGCCTTTGGTGTCTCCATTTTTGAAGGAAGAAGGTAGAACTGTAGTACATAAAGTTCTTTTCAGTACACTTATCAACATATATTAACATAATGTTAACAAGGCATTGAAGTATAATGTAAGTATTTAACAGATTTTAATACTTCAACAATAAATTTTGAGTTTTTAATTCATCTAAATATATCTCTAACACACACAGGATGATCCCAGCATTTGCTCATAAACATTGATATCTGTTATTAATAATTTCCTTTTATCTATGGAAACACAATATTTTTCTCAGCAATAGTAATAACAACAGTAATTGGGTGTTTACTACATTCTTCACTTAAATTTTCTCTTTGACCACCACCAACTGTGTAACATTCCTGTCTCTATTCCACTTATGAGAAAATCAAGCAATAGACAGCTTAAACAATTTCTCTAAGGTTATATAAGCAGGTTGCAAACCTGGTAGTTAAAATAAGTGTTTTAGCCACTCTGCTGTGAATTTGGTAAGAATATCTTAGATTTCGTTTAAACAGATTTAACTTTAATGTAGCTCAATGTTCATATGACATGGCAGTATAACTCACAGTAGAGTTTCTTGGAACTCACAATGTGATTGCTGGAAATAAACCATGGCTTGCTTGCACCACCATAATCCACTCGTCCACAGCTCCTGGCCACATAATAAGCCCACAAAAAGGATGTTTTCCTCTGTTCTTCTCAATATATTAATTGTATATACCCTGTTTTATTCAAGCTTCTCACAGAGAAAGCAGTTTTTCTGGCGGAAAATTTTATCTCCCAAACTCTATGAAAGAAGGATGTAAGAGAAGCAGTGGGGAAAAAAACTGGAGAACAGGCATATAAGAGCTAGAGCCAGACAGATGGTACACCAATCAGAGAATGAAAGCCAGAGTAGTAATTTTGCACAGAGAGAAATGTCCAGTGAGCTTTGTTGTTTGTATATGGCATGCAATGTACATTGTCTCCTTTTTCTCCTCATAAAATTGTCAAAAGATAAATTAACAATGGTTGGCCCTGCTTTTGATTTGAGGGGGTGTGTATCTGATGCATGGGAAGTGCTGAGTTATCTTCAAGGTTAAGAGATAAGGATCAAGGATCCAGTGGACCATGCTCATACCTAGGTTAGGTAACGGATTCAGAGAAATTCAACCTGGGTTTAGATGAAATGATGCCTAAAGGTATTAAGAAGGAATGCTTTTAGACACTCATTTTACATTTCTTAAAAAGTAAAAAGTAATTTAGCTCAATATAGATCATAAATTTTATAATTGAGAAATGAGGTTTTTTTTTTAAAGCACAGTTCAAGATAATTGTTTAAAACTGATTAACTTGATTTCTATACTATTTTAATGATTAACTCAATATCCCAAGGTTATCTTTAAAAATTTATGATTTTAAATATATGTTGCTAATATAAACACTGCTAAATTATATAAATGAAAGTTTGAAACTTTCAATAGAATGTTCTGATAGGGAGATCAGCTCAGTGCTTTGTGACCACTTAGAGGGGTGGGATAGGGACGGGGGAAGGGAGAGGCAAGAGGGAGGGCATCTGGGGCTATATGTATATGTATAGCTGATTCACTTTGTTATACAGCAGAAACTAACACAACACTGTAAAGCAATTATACTCCAATAAAGATGTAAAAAAAAAAAATGTTCTGATAAATTAGAAGTTTCAGCTCGTATATTACAGATTTGTATATGTTCCAAACAAACTTAATTAATGACAGTAACAAAAAATTAACACATTACAGAAATTTCAGTTGCACACTAGTTCTTGGAATTGAGGCAGCCTGAAAATATTCATAATATATCATATGAATACTGTTGTGTTGAGGTTTTGTTTGGTTTTTAATTTGAAATGTTCTGTTAACCCAGTCAATGACGTCTGGAAGGAGATATTTCTCTTCCCTTTTGCGCTTTGGATCCCACCTAATCCTGTTGCTGTCTTCTCAGCAAACTTTTACTCTGGATTATTACCTCTTTCTCATGTATTTTCCACTTCTTCCTTTTACAGGATCATTCCTGTCAGTATTTCTAATGTGTAAGTCTTCACCTTTTCACCTCAGTCAAAAGCTCCTTAGACAAATATCTCCTTTTCAGATACATATCTCTCTCTCTTCCTACCCCCTAAATAAAAACATCACTTAGGGGATGTCTTCACTAACAAGGTTTTATCAGTTGGACAAACTCGTCCCACTTTAGAATGACTTCTTTACACTCAGGCAACCAGTTCTCTCTTGGTGCTAAATTCCATAAACTTGGTTTTTTTTTTTTCTCATTCATCTTCCTGTTCTTTCTGATAACTGTCGATTATCTGAACCATCTCCTTTTTTGCAAACTATTTCTCTTTAACCCAATACTTCTGTTTTTCCTTTGATCTCTTAGAAAGCCCTTTCTCAGTCTTTGCTCTTTCTTGCTTCAATCAATCATTTAATGCTGAGGTTGCTTGGCTTCATCTTTAACATATTTCTCATCTGTCATATATACTCTATTTAGGCGACCTCATCTTCACTAATTGACTCAATTTTAAACCTCCGGCCCAGATGTCTTCTGACTCATCCTTCCACATCTCATAATCCCCATCTCTACACAGATGCCTTAAATGCACCTCAAACACAAGATCTCAAGGACTAAACTCAGTGCAAGTCTCCCAAACCTGGTATTTCGTAAATATTTCTTATCTCAGAAAATGGAACTGCTACAAATGTAACTTTACAGGTCATGCACTTGGCACAAGTTCTGAACACCTTCCTCTCAGTCATCACTCATGTTTAACCCATATTCAAATTGTCAATTTAATTATAATACTATTGGCTTTGTATACCTTTCTGCTCCTATCCTTGACCAGCTTGAACCATTTTTTTATCTAGGCTACTGCAACAGTCTCCTAATTAGTCCTTTCTTCATTGATTCCTACTTACCTTCTGTGTGTTCAACAAACATCAATGTGTGATATTTTTATAACAAAAATTTGGTCATATAAACAATCTAAAACTCTTTAATGGCCAATTAAATGAATAATTAACGTGTGTATTATAGTTATACACACATACACATTAAATAAAAAATTTTTATTAAAGTTATAAAATGAGTGGTTTCCTCTAGCTCTTAGAGATAAACAACAAAATGCTTAATATGGCCTACAAGACCCTGCATGTTCTGACATTTTCTGATTCCAACCACCTCTGACTTCAGCTAATTATCCATTCTGCGCACTGGCCATGCCACACCCCCTCCCCTCACTCCGGTATCAGGAAGCTTGCACACGTGGGTCCTTCTACACAGAATATGCAACGGATACTTCAGAACTAAATGTCATGCACTTTTCTCTTTGTAATGCACTTCAAGGAAGATTTCGTATCTCCCTAAAGTAAAGAATCCTACTTCTCTATCTTGGCATTTCCCTTAGGAATGAACTCCCTTTAGTTAAGGATTTCAGTTATGTTAACTCAGACTTTCTTTTAGGAATTCTCAATGAATTATCACCCCCCATTTCCTTATCCAATTTCTACATTCTAGTCTTTGTGTGAGTTGAAAGTAGATATTAATAAGAAGATATACTGGAACTGTATTTAAGGCTGTCAGTTACCTTATGCAATGAGATTAAGCTGAGATGCCCTTTTGGCGATAGTTTTCACCACCCATAGTTAAGAGTAAGCAGCCTGACGGCGGCGTGTTGCAGCCCCATTGGGCTCTGGGCTCTTTTGGTCCACGTCCTAAAACTTGAGGCTGACTGTGCTCAAACTTCTCTATTCTGATCTACATTACTGTGGTTTCTGCTTTAAGGGTCTACGTGATACCGCATAACCGGGGGGATTATGAACAGTTGCCTTCTTAGTCGGACAAGTGCAAGGGTGTCCAGAATAAACTAATTTTTACCATGGCCTCCAATGTGATGATTAAAAGCTTCATAAAAGTTTAAGAACCTATTTACTTATTTGCTCTGAAGATTTAAATTGTACTCTAAGAATAAATAAATATATCCCATGCCCAACGTGCATATTGTCAATAATCACTGCCAGTAATTCACTTCATTTGCTTTTGCTTATTTTCCCATTCAAATGTACCTTTAGGTCGTACCAAGAAATTAGAAAGAAATACACTCACTATCACAGTGATTATTTTAATCTGTGTATTATAAGAAGAGCGAGAACATTTAAGAAAAAAATGTTTAATTCCTCAAATCATTCATGGTTTTAAAGATCCATAATTGTTCAGCAAATATGAAACTATTTTTTCAATAAAAATTTAACATTTCCCCTTTTATTCTTCATTCAAATTGTGCTATTTGATCTTTCTAATTTATTTTATTATCAGCTTATAGTTTTTTATTATAGAAAAAGTAAATCTTTATATCTTATCTTTCTAACTTTACTTCTCTAATTAGAGGTACTTTTTTAATCCTCACTGAAGACAGTCTTTCTCTCAGTTTTCCCCTTTGTCTCCATTTTGAAGCCTCTGTTGATATTTTTGTCTCTCTCTGTCATCTCTGCTGCATCTCTACTCTCTCCTTTCTTCTCCTTCTCTCCTCTTTTCTTCAGTCTCAAGCTCTCCTCTCTCTCTCTGTTTGATTTTGTATTTATATTTTTAGGTACCTCAACATTTTTCAATAATGCCAGCCTTTAGTTTCCCTCAGGCACCAGGATTCACTACTGCTGTAGGTCTTCAAATGTGTTATCATAACACTTGCTCTTTTCCTCTGGCTGATGAAAATAAAATTACACTTCACCCTTTAGTTATGTTTCATTAAGAATCCATTCTCAAACACAGCATACTAATATAGTTTCTCCTTAAACAGATCCCTGTGGATTTGTCAAAATACAGTTATTTTTGTAGTCTATAGGATAAAGCTTCAACATGGGAACCAGTGAGTGCTAAATGAACTAAGAAACGTTGGCTTTCTCTCTCTTTCAAAACTGAAGGAAACACTAATAGTTTTAAATAGTTAAATGTATATCCAAATTCAAAATTAGAAAGATTTTGGTTAGAGCTGGACAGGGAGAATGCAGCTGAGAAAAGAAAAGGTCTTAGATATTCAGAATATATGTATTCATGACAGACATAGATAGTTGACCACCCGATATATATTCTCCCCTTCCTCCTTACTAAGCAAGTTTAGGGTGGCAATATATGCAACCAAAAAGCTATAGTCACTTAGCTTTTTTGCAACTAAAAGTGGCCATGTGACCAATGTCTGATCAGTGAAATGTAAATAGGAGTCACTGGGTCTTGCTGCTGTCCAGTAAGGCTTTTTCTAAATAACACAAACTCATTTTGCAGAAACCTTTTGCCTTTTGCCTTTTGTCTCATCACTTGCAGATTGATTGCAGTGTAAGAGCTGACACCATGGAATCAATCATAAGGGTAAAAGCATGGTGGACATTACTGGTCCTTCATTTCAATACATAACCCAGAACCAAAATTAGATCACCATAGCCTTCCAGACTTCTCTCTCTCTCTTCCTTCTCCTTCTTATCTTCCTCCTCCTCTTCTTTCCCTTTCCTCCTCCTCTTTCTTCCCGTAACAGATTAATTAATATCAATTAATTAACTGATATACAAAAAACGGCAGATATTTAAGATATACAAATTGATGAGTTTGGACATAGGCAAACAGATGTGATACCATTACCACAATGGAGGTAATAAACATATCCAACAACTCACAGAGTTTGCTTCTGTCTTTTTTTCTTCTGTTGTTTTTGTTGTTGATGTTGTGTGTGTGGTAAGAGCACAACATTAAGATTCATCCTCTTAATGAATTCTGAAGTACACAATGTGGCATCACTAGCTGTAGCACCACGCTGTACAGCAGGTCTCTAGAACTTCTTCAACTAGCATAACTGAAACTTTACACCAACTGAACAACAGCTCTCTGTTTCCCTCAACCCCCCAGCCGCAGACAACCACTACCGTATTCTCTTCTCCTGTAAGTTTTGACTATTTTAGATACCTCATATAAGCAGATTTATGCAAAATTTGTCCTTCTGTGACTAGCTTATTTCACTTAGTATAAGTGTTCACGAGGAATTAGAGAAATTAGAACCCTTTTAGCCTGTTGGTGGGATGTGAAATAGTGTAGCATCCATGGAAAACTGTATGGAAGTTCCTAAAAAATTAAAAATAGAACCACCATATGATCCAAGAGTCTCACTTCTGGGTATATATACAAAAGACTTGAAATCAGGATCTCAAAGTGTTATCTGTACTCCCATGTTCATTGCAGCATTATTCACAATAGCCAAGAATGGAAACAACCCAAGTGTCCACCAACAGATGAATGAATATGGAAAATGTGGTGTGTATATATACGAACAATAGAGTATTATTCAGCCTTTAAAAAGAAGGGCATCCTTCCACTTGTGACAACATGGATGAACAAGATTTCTTCTTACATGATCAAAACACATTCTCTGTGTATGAGCCACTGTGATTTGAGTCTTGTGTTAGGATCAGCTGATTCTATTCCTGACATATAGTAATTTCTTATGGTGTGGAAAGAAGTCAGAATTATGAAGTAATGTAGAAGACCGTACATTATATACTTGCTTATATCACCTCTCCAATTTTTCTATGCACTGATTTTCACTATTAATTAAGCCATTTCTTGGGCATTTAATATGCTGACCAACCATAATGTTTGTGTCAGGAGTTAAGCAAGCAGTAAAATGCAGGAAGAAGTCCAAAGCAAAATAAACATTGGTGGGCAGCATTGCAAGGAAAGTCCCACGGCACTTTTCTGAGGTCCCATACTTTGAGCAGGATGTAGACTCAGCAGCATTTTAAAATTTATGTTTTCTATAATACAGTTTGATGATTACCAAAATAATATTTAGGAAATAGAGATAAGAATAATAATTGAGGGCTTCCCTGGTGGCGCAGTGGTTGAGAATCCGCCTACCAATGCACGGGACACGTGTTCGAGCCCTGGTCTGGGACGATACCACATGCCGCGGAGCAACTAGGCCCGTGAGCCACAACTACTGAGCCTGCGCGTCTGGAGCCTGTGCTCCGCAACAAGAGAGGCCGCGATAGTGAGAGGCCCGCGCACCGCGATGAAGAGTGGCCCCCACTTGCCGCAACTAGAGAAACCCTCGCACAGAAACGAAGACCCAGCACAGCCCAAAATAAATAAATAAATAAATAAATTTTTTAAATTACCTTAAAAAAAAAAAGAATAATAATTGAAAAATTAAAAACCTCACTGTTTCACCACCTAGAAATAACAATTGCTCTCTTCTCGGATTATAAATACTTTCTAGCTCACTTGTATATATATCTATAATATGATAGGCTGTTTTTATTTTTTGTTGTTATTATTATTTTTTAATAGATCTTTATTGGAGTGTAATTGTTTCACAATACTGTGTTAGTTTCTGTTATACACCAAAGTGAATCAGCCATATGCATACATATGTCCCCATATCCCCTCCCTCTTGCACCTCCCTCTCACCCTCCCTATCCCACCCCTCTAGGTCATTGCAAAGCACCGAGCTGATCTCCCTGTTCTACGCTGCTGTTTCCCACTAGCTAACTATTTTACATTCGGTAGTGTATATACGTCGATGCTACGCTCACTTCGCCCCAGCTTCCCCCTTCCACCCCGTGTCCTCAAGTCCATTGTCTATGTCTACATCTTTATTCCTGCCTTGTAACTAGGTTCATCAGTACCTTTTTTTTTTTTTTTTGGATTCCATATATATGCGTTAGCATAGGGTATTTGTTTCTCTCTTTCTGACTTACTTCACTCTGTAGGACAGATTCTAGGTCCATCCACCTCATACAAATAACTTAAAAAACTAAAAATAGGCTGTTCTTAAATACCAGTGATATTTAATGATTGAAAATATTTCATCATATTGATATATACAATGGGAGTTATAAAACTATCTTATTTTTAGAAATTGTGGTGCTTTTTAAGGCATTCCCTGTCATAAATATTACTAAGAGTTCATAAATCTTTCCTTGATATAAATTCCCACTAGACCACACATCTTTCTAAGGTTTTGATATATTTTAAAATAAATTGTAGACTTTTTAATTTTAATTTGCAATTTCCTCAGTAATGTGGGAGTTTCTTTCTTTCCACTTCTCACTGCAATACTCTAAATATCACTGAAAGCTAAAAACAAAATTTGCCAATCAAGTGGAATTTTTATTTTGTGTTGTAGTAGGTTTACTTTCTTTTTTTCCTTTTAAAAATTCTTTCTTCAACTACCTTCCACTCAGGAAGTAGCTTATGATACTCCTGTAAACATCAGTAAATTAATCTAGTTCTCTATTAGTTTAGTTATGGTTACTATTATACTTAAAATATATTTAAAATGTGCAATGACTGAATCATAATAGAAATTTACTTTTTTTCTCACAAATTTCTTAACACCAAATTTATCCTAGAAATCAAATATACTGGAAGTAATAGAGAAGGCAGTATAGAGCAGGCTTTTTCAGCCTCAGTCCTATTGTTATTTCAGATCAGGCTATCTTTGTTGTGAGGACTGTTCCTAAATTGTAGAATGTTTAGCAACATCCCTAACCTCTAATGTTTAGACATAAGTGGCTCATGTGCCAGTGTAACCATCAAAAATGTCTCCAGACTTTGCCAAATATCCCCAAAGTTGAGATGCATTAGAACAGAGGAAGATGTTTATGAGCCAAGGTTGAAAATAGTGTTTATCATTCTTATATTCCACTGGCTAAAATTCAGGCATGATGCAACATCCATAGAAAGGTTGAGAAAGGCAAACTAGCTGAGTCAAGAAAATAGAGTGTTTGGTCTATAATAAGAAGTCTCTGTGACAGGTACACCATGCCTTTATTTTCCCCATTTTTTTTTTGGGGTGCACGTTGGCATTCCTTAGAGAAAAATTATCCTCTGCCAATATCCTCTATTTTGCCATAATCACTGCCTTTATGCCCTTCAAAGGTTCCTCTTAGTGTGCTTCCTCTGTATTTTACCACCTTCACTGAAGTCATTTTATACATATAAGAAGATCCATCTCTTCTTTCTTCAACAAATGAAGCTAGACAATTGTTATTATTGATTTTTTTTAAATTTAGCCATATATTTGCATATATCATAACCATGGATTGTCTTTTGTCAACAAAGATGGATAAATCTTCTCAATCATGTGCTGGAAGACAGACAAGTTAGACTGGGAATGATTGGTCAATGTCCAGTTTAAATTGGTGGTGGTCTGAGTTTTGCCATTTTACTTTACCACTTACTAAACATAATTTTAATCATATGAATAAGGTCTAAATGTATTTCCCAAGTTCCCAAGGTATTCCAACATGTTACATCATATTCCATACTTAATGTTGTTTCTAAGCACTGACTAAAACCCACTCTTAACCCTAATTTCTCTCCAAGATAGCTGCAATCTTCATCTTTCTGACTCTGAACATTGTTTAATTTTCCCCTTCAGACTGACATAATCTTCATTGTAAACTAGGCACTCATTTTTCATAAACCCCTTATTCAAGAATTCCATTATCAATACTCCAGCTCTCATTGTGCTACCTCCAGTTCTTCTGAAATCATAAGGATATTTAAGATGTAAATTATGCAACACACATAATTTGATTTTATACCGTAGGTTGGAAGATTTCTTTTCAAGAACATTTCATAGTGTTTTTGATAAAGATAAACTTGATTATTTCTTTTTACACAAACACAATCATATTGTTCCTACACGCCTATCATAATTTTACATAGAGTAACAACTTTTGGCAAGATAAAGGCTCTTCCTGGAATACTTAATGAATATTAATTATTTGCACTTAATTATTTTCTTGTATGTTTGTAAAAGACTGTGGCCTGAAAAAGGCTGCCCTTTGGTTAATATGCATCGTGTGCTATTGCTTACTTGATTAATACTAACTTTGTAGTTTTTATTTCTTCATTGAGTAATGGTAAGTTTGTATCTAGGAGCAACTTTAACACAGATTTCATATTAATGTACTTCTAATGAAATTGATTTTACTGCAAAATATTGGCCTTGCAGAGTTTTTGCTAGGGAGCTTACTTCTAACTACAAGGAAAAATGACATGCGGAGAGTACCTGCGTATCTAATTCACTGAAGTTCAACAGATGCCCCCAAACTGTAAATAATTAAGTATACTTATTAATGGTGCCTTTAGAAATTACTTATGCAAATAAATATGAACTTAAGACTCCAGAGTTCATACATCACCTCTCTCTATCAGTGAACTTGAGCACTTGCTTATAAAGATTATTTTGAAGATTAATAGTATTAAGGAAAAACAGTTATTGCATACTCCCCCTCTGTAACTGATAACAAAATAGTCAAATACTCTATGGCCACCTCTAAACAATGCACTTAACTGAGTATGCAAATTTATATAAAATACAGAAAAATGTAAGATCTTTTAAGCCAGAATCTCCTTATCCAATGCTATGAGGTCTGTGAGAACAGGTCTATGTAGCAGAGAATTGTTTTGTGAAGTTTTCTCTTTTATAGATACTAACAAAAATAACAGAACAATTCTATATGATTCCATGAATATAAAGAGGCAACTATCTGTATACTATTAAAAGTTCATTTCCTTGTAATCAAATAACATTAATGCTAAAATTTAAGCAAGCAAGTTTATATGCTTTGGGGCACTGAGATGAAGTTTTCATAATTTTACTGAATTTTATATTTCATAACTTCATTATGAAGGCAGGGTCTCCAGATCCACTAAGGAACATGGAAAGCAGCAATGCAGTACAAGATATCATAACCATTTTATAAAATATATTTAGAAGTAACATTAATAAATTAGTTTACACCAACTTTTGAAGTGGGAATTATATTGTTTTTGTTGTTGTTGTAACAGCTGGTAGGCAGTTTTTATAAGATGATATAAATAAGGGAATGTAAAATTGTGAGTAAATCTTAGTTAAAACTCATCAAAAAATTAAATTACTGTAAGCAATATGTTTACTTTTGTCAGGCAATCATAAGGTAAGAACCGTGAAGGCCCTCTCATGAATTTCATAGCATGGTGTAACTTCTCTTCAGAGAATGTATAACTCTAATTATACAGGACCTCGTGATTGTCTGTGTCCCCGCTAGACTTAAAGCCACGGGCTGTATCTATTTGATTACCATCGAATCCCAAGCACAGGTCCTTATACAGTCTTATCACTCAGAATATGCTTACTGAATAAAGAATATCCTATTCAGGGACAATTCTGGCCAGACACAAACCATTTTGAACACCAAGCTTTCAACAAGAAGATGGAGTTCTACTGTATTGTCAAGCACTCTGCTAAGTAACTAGAAATATAAAGAGGAAATTAAAGAGTGTCTTCAAATTTAGACCTTGTTCTAGATTGTAGATAGTAAGCAAGCTACATAAACATCCACAGTGTGGCTAAGTGCCCTAATAGCTATGCACATATTATGAGGGTACTTTGCTAGATTTAATATTTTCTGGGGGGGAAAACAAGCTTTCAGGAAACACACAACAACAACTAAATTCTTCTACTAGTTAAATGTATATTTTACTTCTTTTTAATTAGAAATAATAATTCTCTCATTGAGAGACTAGACTCATCAACACTATGTGCATCTATACATCTTGATATTGATTAGAGATTAGGATCGTTTTCTCCACCTTCATAATTTTGAAGTGGCTTGGGATACTGATTAAAAATAGAAATTCCATCCAAAAAAATGTGCCTACATAGCAGCTGAATGCTACTGGCTGATGCAAATGTAAATTAAATTGGGTGAGAGATACTGATTTATGGATAGGTTTTATTGATGCTCCTGATGCTGTCCCCTAACCATAGATGGCTGAGCCAAATGTTCAGACCCTTGTCTCAAACTTGGCTAATCAGAGACGGGGATAACTTCACTGGAGACACCTAGACAAGAAATGAGAGCCGTATAAGAAGGCCCATCCCCACAGCACCTGCTGATGTGGCACCTAGCTCTTCCTCCAGAGGCTACCTCTAAAACTCTCCCTTCCTTCCTGCAAACACCTCTGTGTTATTGTTTCTTCAGTTAGCCACAGTCACTGGGGATTATCATTTAATCCTGAACCAATTTTACTGGATATACCTTGTTTAGAAAAATCCTCAATACACCAACATTTATTGCACACACAAAAAACCCCAATATTAACTGTTTCTTAGGTGTTAAACTCTTAGCTTGTGTAGAAGCAACTTGCATGCACAGACATTTTCTTGGCAGTGCTTTTAGCAATGCAATGTTACCAAATAGCTTAATGATGCCGTTAGTGCTCCCATCAAAAACCACAAAAATAATAACCTGAATGATATTATAAAACTAATAAAAGGACAAAATCTTCCAAGATTAAAAGTGTTTTGGCTTTTTCAATGTTTCTGGATATTAAAACAAATCCATCCTTTTTACTCCCCACTTCTATAGATCATGAATGAATGAGTCATAAGGAATGAATTGATGATATATGAGGACAGTAGTTCTATCTGAAATTATTTAAAACGTGTCCACTCTAGGTGGTGTTGAACGAAAGGACTAAAATTGAACTAGAAAATATACTTTGCAGTCATCTTAAAACCTTTGCTTTTATTACTTAGAAACAAAAGGAGGTAATATAAGAGTAAAAACAAAAAATATTTCAACTTATTTAAAACTAGATATTTTCAAACAAAGAAGGAAAGGACAATAGTAAATGTAAAAAAAAGTACTTGCATATTTTCAGTAGTTACGGATTCCAAATGTTGAGGTAGTTCTTTTAGGGTAGCATCAACTGGGAAGGCTCTCTATCTCTTATTTGATTAGTCATCACATTAAGTACATGTAACGTATGAGTTTTAGAGATCTGTATTCCCAGATGTAACTACATTAAATGAATCCATTATTTTATATTAGACATTTTCCATTAAATTAAGATATCAATATATCTCCATTAAACTTCCAAGATTATGGAAGTGTATTTGAGGTTATCCATAGGGCAATCAGACAAGGCATATTCACAGTAATCACCAGCTCTGTTGCAATAAAAATCCAGAACTACAGTGTTTTAAAATATACGCCTCTAGGAATAGTAAAGGCATATGACAATGATTCATGTCCTAAATAAATACAATGATGTCATCATTCTTATCACCAAAAACTCAGGCATAATGTTAAGAAATTAGAAGAAATATGTTTATTAGTAAATAAAATTGGAAAATTGGTGAATCAGAATTGTCATATATGTACATTCCTACCAGTATGAAATCTCACATTCATGACACTCAAGAAAAAAGAACTAGGAATTTCACATAAAACAAAAATATCTCCTTCTCCTTCTTTTCTTCCTCTAAAAGCAAATGCATTTTGAAGAAACAATGCTCCTTCTCTCACTACAGAGTTATAATAATATGAATCATTTAAACCCTGGATTTGTCTTCTCCAACATTCTCAATTAGAGAAAAAAAGATGTACAACTAAGGGTCAGTATTTATGTAGATTATCTACCACCTTAAATTTCTATAATGTATTAATTGGCTCTTTCTATTCAGAGTGAAAGTGTTGCTTTTGGCATAGGGCAGTTCTCCTGGGCAAACTCTTTGGGTAGTTAAAAAACTGTCCAGAAAATGTATCATTTAATTAAAATTTTAGTTTAATTGATAATTATAATACAGTGAAATCATGTAGGTATATGAAGTATAATCATTTTCCCTTCCCCTACTTCTTAAATATACCTGATGGTAATATATTTTCTAGATGCTACCATCTGGAAGACATTGCATAAAGGTATTACTACAGATACATTTTTGATGACCCATCCACTTAACATACAAGATTTAAAATGTGAGGAACTATTTCTGTTAACTAAACTGTTGACATTTAAAACAAAAACATTTTTTCTGAATTTGCCTTGTAAAAGTCTGATACAAGCCAGACCACATGTCTTTATGGGTTCCAAGCATTCGCTGCCTCATTTACCCAACTTGTTATTTACTGAATGCTAACTAGAAGGTAAGCTCCTTGAAGAGCAGACAGTAAACAGGTAACAGCATTATCCTATGAGAAGGTCTTTCTTAGGAATATATAAACTATACCCAACCTATAAGGAGTGGTAACGGGATAGAGTGTACAGCAACTGGCTTAGATTCCAGTGTTGGACAGACCTAAATGTTCCTTCTCATTCACTAACTGTATGGCCTATGTAACTAATTTAATCTTTCTCTATTTTCTTCACTCTAAAATGAAGACAGTAATATTAAATATCTCATATGATTGTAGTAATGTAACAAATAAAATACACGAGTACCACCTAACACACTGACTCAATGAGTGCTAAGGAAACCTTGTTGCTATTATTACTGTTGTTGGAATTATAATCGATCATTACTTTGATATTACTATTATTATTATTATTTAATAATAATAATATTAATAATAATCATATGCTGCCATCTCCTGTTTTGATTTTTACAAAAGTAACAGGTAGCAGTCAGGTCGAGTATTATTACTCCATGTAGAAGGTGAAGAAACAAGCTTGGAGCACTTTGATGGCTTTTCTGAAGACACAAAGCTGGAAAAAGGCAGGTTCTGGAATGAAATTCAGTTGTTTACGTTTACTGCTCTTTCAATAACTGAACCATGTGATAGCATGATACCCTGATGGCCATTTTTTAGGATATGTGGATTACCACACTGGTTGATTCAGCCATTCCTGGACAGCCACTTAGAACCTTTTGGAGTTAAATAAAATGTACTGCCTACTCTTCATTCTTATTCAAATCTCTCTCTTCCTCATCTATTTGTGGACTGGATCCTTCACTGACCCTCACCCTCTGTACTCTTGAAAAGTTTCATCTTGATATCAGATCACTATATATTTATTATACACCAAGTATTGTATACCTTCCCCAATCCACAAGTATTTTAATTCTCATCTATGAGAAACATGACTGCCTTCATTAAATTTTTTAAAATGTATTTTAAAAATTCTGAGGTTGATATTTTGTTACACAGCTGCAAATATATGCTTATGTGCTGTGTACTCAAGTAGAAGGTGTCTGAGAAATCCACAAGTTTTAATTAATCACTGTATGATTAAACCACTTGAATTATTTCTAAATACACATACTATAAAATTATACTTTAACACAGGAGTGCTTTGAAATTATATATTTTTATACTGCTCTGTGTTACAACAGCAATAACTGTTAAGGAAAGTGATGAAGCCCTTAGTTATCTACTTATATAAAAAGAATACATAATATATTGCATAATACATATTACATACATATAATACGCTGTAGATTTTCTTTCTTATTACTGAATGCCATATTTTAATGAGCGTGAAGATTTAAAGTTCATTTTTAATTGTGTTTCATATCCTTTTAACCTGAGAAAAAAAATCTGATCGTGTAAAAGCATTTTGATAAGTTGCATGGCTGACTCATATTTTCTCAGATAATTACTGGAGATCATTGTATGCTGGGTGAAATAGGGGCTGCAAAATCGTGACCTGTCACATCACTTTAGTTCTAATAAACTTAGGGAGTCATTTTTGAGGTATGCTGCATATTTAGCTATTCAAGGGGCAATTTGTGTTTTAGAGCTAAAGACTGACTTCAACTTTTTAAATTATCTAAATGATTTTGCATATTCCCCCTTCCAAAAATATAAGTAAGGCATACAGTATATTTTCCAAAAGAAACATTTCAATTATTTCAGATTTTGAGAAATAAGATAATTTCTTACACTAGGTTTCCAATCTGATTTATAGGCAGACTTAGGGACTTAGGAGGGTTTTTTTAAAAATAAATTTATTTTATTTTTTATTTATTTGTTTTTGGCTGCGTTGGGTCTTCGTTGCTGTGTGTGGGCTTTCTCTAGTTGCCGTGAGCGGGGGCTACTCTTCGTTGCGGTGCACGGGCTTCTCATTGCGGTGGCTTCTTTTGTTGCAGAGCGCAGGCTCTAGGTGCGCAGGCTTCAGTAATTGTGGCTCGTGGGCTCTAGATTGCAGGCTCAGTAGTTGTGGCGCACGGGCTTAGTTGCCCCGCGATCTTCCCGGACCAGGGATCGAACCTGTGTCCCCTGCAATGGCAAGTGGATTCTCAACCACTGTGCCACCCGGGAAGTCCCAGGAGGGGGTTTTGTACAAAACTTATTCTTCATGTATCTTTCAGTATAGAATGGGGGCAGAGCTTACTTATAACCATTTTCTTTTATTTTGGTTTCTGTATCTGACAATATGACATGAAATCTACCAAAGGTAAAACAAAAGAGCTCCATACATATAATACACACACACACACACACACTCATATATATATATATATATTCATGACTACATAAATCAAACTACAAACTCTACAGTGTTAAGAAAATATGAATCTCTTTATTCAGTAATGAAATCGCCTTGAATTCCTTAAATCAATAGTTCACTGAACCTGAAGAACAACTTTCAAGCACTGGCACATAAACAATCTGGTTTATGCAGTGTGCTAGAACTTGTTCAATATGAGAACTCAGTCCAGCTGTTAAAATAAAAATGCCTTTACAATACAGACCCCTTAAGCACAAGACACTTCCAAACATCAAAACTTCAGGATATCCCTGTTATTATATCAATAATTTGTGGACATTCCCTAGATACTTAATACTTCTGGAAGAAAGGAAGAGTTTTATAAAGCTTACAAAGTATTATAAATAAAATTCACTGCACTTAAAGTTAAGCAAGTAATATGCTTGTTTTATACTTCACACTAAAAAGTAGATCGCAATATACACTATAAAAGTCCCTAAAATGGTACCTTGTACATAAAAGAGGTTCTATTCAAAATTTTAAGTGAAGATGTGCAGACTTCACAGAACGTATATTATCCTAAAACCTCATAAAAACCTTTCTAAGCCATTTACAGGTCTAATTTCATAGAAACATTCCATTGTTTATTTAAAGTAAAATTAGTAAGAATCTCTCCTCTGAACTTCTAATTTTTCTATACTTTTGAAAATTGTTGCTGTAATATTAATTTGGATGCAAAAAATGGGTCACTGTGCATAGTTATCTAAAGAATGAATTTCCCCTATACTTCTACTACTTATCAGTAACTTCCATTCCTCGGGGAAAAAAAAAGCAATTACTAAATTATCATACTAGATGTTAACTAGTGAATTCACAATTTTGCTAACAACTAAAGGAGAAAAATTCACAACCATACCAAATATCATCCAGTGAGATGATCTGTAAACATGACCTATAAAAATGCAACTGAGAAACTCACGTCACCTTCTCTTTTTCTACAGTTTTTAAGCTGTAATGAATTTTTTATTATCTTTCATTTAATTCCATGTAGGTTTATTCTGGCTGATAACATGATCTATTGTTCTCTGAGCCATGGTGAGATTGCCATTTCTTAAACAGACAGCACTTATTGGAAATTAAACCTCTACTAATGTATTATAATTATTACTTGAGGGTAATTTGCTGCTCCAGCAGGGAGTCACAGCCAATGTGAAGGTAACGTTTCTTCCAGGGAGCTGTTAATATTTCTTCTACGCTGAAATCCCATATAATGGATCTTGCCTAAGGCTGATTAATGATTTCAGAGCTGGAACAGTGATTTGCAGCTAAATCAGTCCTCACTGGAGGAGATTCAGGGTTATTTCAGTCAATACTGTTAAATAAGTGTAAACAGTAACTTCAGTTAACACACATGTAATCTAGTAGGTAAGAAAAAGAGAGGCAATAAAAGGAAGTAAATAATGGTAATCCTGCTGCCCATGAATCTTATTTACACTTAGAACAGATACAGGGAAGTAACACACTGCGGTGTCATCAAACCCATGGAATTACTTCACTGCAACACATTTTTCTGCATCGAAAAAGCAATTTCCCAAACAAGTAAAAGCAAATTGAGCTAAGTGCCTAAAATAAATCAGCAACTTTCCCTCCATTCTTTAGTTTATATCACCTTCCTCACTGAAGAAGAAATTAGACAAATAGCTTGGAATGAAACTTGTGCAAGACAGATTTAAAGTAAGGAAAAACGTTTCATTTAGGATAATACCTTAAAAGCATACAGTGTTCCAATGCGCTACACACTTCTCAGGCTCTAGGGATTCCATCTTCACCCCAAACAATGCAGGACATCCAGCCACAGGAAGTAACCTTGACCTCCCTTTGCCCTAAGGCCTACATGAGGATTGTGTAGAATCAGGACTCTCTAGTCACTCAATTTAATCCTTCTTTGTTAACATAAAGCCAATATCAATAAAGAGGCAATGATATAACTGTAGTTAACGACAACGTTAGGAACCTTAATGTGCATCTTCCACATGTACTTCACTGATAGTCTTGCTTCCCACTGTTCCAGCGTTCTAAACACAAAGCAAGACACATTTACAAACATTCTGCCAGAGGTTGTTTGCCTGAGGTCCCTGGCTTTTGACTAGCAAAATTATTTAATAAGAACTGAGTGTAAATAATACTCAGGGAAAGAAGAAATTCTAGTGAGTTAAAGCTGAAGGTCTAGACATACACTCACTGTGAGCGCTGCTATTACAGTGTTTCAAGTAGTCAAAGAGGGAACTGCTGATATCTTTACTTAGCTATATAATATAATTCCAGGTAAAACATAAAATATGGACCACAACTTGTTTATTAGGTTTTCTAGAACCTGGAAGAATCTGGACTTACTAAATATCTCAAAGAAACGTCACTGCACGTGTAATATGAAAATTTCCTTCTGTACCGTTACTGAAGGAATGTATATAAAAGAGCTAAAATAATTAGCTTCTAAGAATTATGTCTGAGCTTCCATTCAATTTAGACTTCTACATACACTACACAACTCACACACACACTTGCGTGCCTAAGTACACACGTCCCTTCAATCAATGGCTTTTAACCTTCAATCAGAATCAATACCAAACTATATCTTAAACTTCAATCAAATCAATACCAGTGTTTCTCAGTTAATAATACTAGACAAGACACAGACACATGAGTGTTTTTTGTTTCTTGTTTTTTCTCTGATAGGATAGGATCAAAAAGTCAAGTGCAGAATTAATTTTGCCAAGGGGTAAGTTTCTGCCTTTGATAATAAATATAGGTGTTTTGTGGACTCTCTACAGACATATTTTATCTGGTTATTTGAAGTCAAACTTTTGGCTTCATATCCTATTAGTTATTTTAAAAGTGGCTTTATTAAATATAATTCACACACCATGCAATTCACTCCCTTAAAATTCTATGGTTTTAATATATTCATAGAGTTGTGAAATCATCACCATAATACAATTTTAGAATATTTTCAGCCCCCAAAATGAAACCCTCCACTCATTAACAGTCACTCTCTATCCCTACACTCCATCCTCAGTTACTAGGCAACTCTTAATTTATTTTCAGTTTTTATAAATTTGCCAGTTCTGGATAGGTCATGTAAATGGAATCATACAGTATGTAGTCATTTAGCATATTTTCAAGGTTCATCCCTGTAGCATGGGTTCATCCTTCATTCCTTTACAGTGTAGAATAATATTCCATTGTGTGGATATAACACATTTTTTGTTCCATTCCTCAACTGGTGGGCATTTAGGTTGGTTCCACTCTTTTAATATTAGGAATAATGCGGTTATGAACAATTGCAAACTAGTTTGTGTGTGGACATATGTTTTCATTTCTCTTAGGTATATACAAGGAGTAGAATTTCTGGGTCATGTGAAAACACTTTTTTTTAACATTTTGAGGAACTATGAAACTGTTTCCAAAGCAACTGCACTATTTTGCATTCCCATCATCAATATATAAGGGTTCCATTTTTTTCAGATCCTCACAACACTTGTTATTATAGCCACCCTAGTGGGTGAGAAGTGTTATCACATTATGGTTTTGATTTGAATTTCCTTAATGACTGATGATATTGAACATTTTTCATGTGCTTATTGGGCATTTGCATATATTCTTTGAATCCTTTGCCGATTTTTAAATTGAGTCGTCTTTTTATTACTGAGTTGTAGGAATTATTTTTATATTCTGCATATACTTCTCATATATTTGGCTTGAAAATATTTATCCCATACTGTGAGTTGCCTTTCACTTCCTTGGTAGTGTCCTTTGATGCACAAGTATTTTAAATTCTTATGTCTTTCAATTCATTTAATGTTCCTTTTGTTGTTTCTTCTTTTGGTATCATGTCTAGGAAGTCTCTACCTAGCCCAAAGTCATGAAGAGTTATTCCTGTTTTCTTCTAAGAGCTTTATGCTATGTAACTCATATTTTTGCCTATGATTCACTTTGAGTTAATTTTTGAGTGTTTTGGGGAAAGGCCCAACTTTATACATTCCAAGTGGATATCCAGTTACACCAGCACCATTTGTTGAAGAGTCTAGTTAGTTACTTTTTAATATTGAGTAAGATACTTGCCTATTCTAAATTGAGGGTCTTCATTAGTATGATGGGGTGACTGATAAAATTGCCTAATTCACTGAGTTAGCTTCAGGATTGAATTCAGTACTACATATTAAATTTATAATATAATATTTAACACAAAGTACTTGCATTTTAGCTCTTAACAGACCTTCATAGTGTATCTTTACCTATTTCCTCCCCCTGAGTTAGGTCTCCTGATTATATCACCTGGTGTTTTGGAAAGAATTCTATTCTTAAAATGTTCTTTTTTCCTTATCCCTATATGAAGAAAAAAAAAAGAAAAAGAGAAAGAAAGGAAGGGCAAAGTTGTCTCCATGTGACTCTCTCAGCCCCCCCTTAAGAACTGCCTGATGATATAAATTGTACTTAAAAATATAGAATGATTAAAAATATGTTAGTCTTTAATGGAATTATATTGCCTTCATGTAGATACAGTTACAGTACCCTAACATTTGTTAACATCATTTATTTGTGTATTGAAGGTTGTTAAAGACATGTGTCCCTTGTGGAATAAAGAGAAGAATGCTTGGTCTTTATCCTCATTGCTAGCACAGAGCTCCTAAAACCTTTGGAATTTCCTGAGTAATAAGGGTGAAAGGAGCGTCTTTTGTTTTAATGAGGCAATTCTTGTGGCCCCTTGATAGCTTCAGGGTGAGAACTGGGCTCAGAGAGCTTCAGGTGCAGGGGCTGGGAGAGTGGTGCGCCCGGAGAGCGTGGAAGTGCCGCACCCTCTTCCCCATACTCTGCCCTATGCATCTTTTCCATTTGGCTGTTCCTGAGTTGTATGCTTTTAAATAAATTAGTAAATAAAGCACTTTCCTGAGTTCTATGAGATATTTTAACAAATTATGAAACTTGAGGACGGGGTCCTGAGAACCCCTGATTTATAGTTGTTCAATCAGAAGTATGAGCGACTCAATCAAAGGTACAGGTAACCTTCACAAGTTGCCAGCTATGTGACCTTGAGAGAATGTTTACACTTGTCCATTTTGTTGCATGAGAGTCACAACTGCTCTCAGTAATTCCATGAGAATTAAATGAGGTAGTATATGTGGAAATGCCGTCAAGACAGCACTAGACAAATGCCATTTACTTTTAAGTAAATTTCAACTTGAGAAAGGAAAGAATTTAGAATTAAATTATTTGGAAATGTAAAAATGATGATTATTTTTTAAAAGGTCTAAAATATCCTAATAAGTTCCATGGGTATAATTATGTAAAATAATGTAAACTGTAGAACTGGATGCATATTCAAATTATTGTCACAGCTTTCAAGTAAAAAATAATGGTGAATTATATGAACTAGGAACTCTTTTTCTCCCCATTCTGAATTCATCCTGTGCAGATTTTTGGATCCATTGACCAACTATTATTCGTGAATCTGGCCATAATGGAACATTTCTATGACATTCCTTTCTCAATAACCAGTGATACTGTCTGCCAACATCAGTGTTTTTCTCATCATTGAAAACCAGACGGGTGTGTAATTATCCCACTGAAAGGGAATTTCTCAAGAAACGCAAACAGAAGACATATTTTCTTGTTGAACTGGATGAAAAAAGAGTGCTAAATATGCTGAGATGTATAACTTTATATAAAACCATAAACATAAATAAACATTATCAATGGAGGCATAACACTCTATGTTACTAATTACTGAAATCTCATATTTTTAAGTCTCTTGACACTTGGGTTAGAACTAAATGATGACTGAGAATCTCACCCTGCATTAATTAGCAAGAAGGTGATTTGAATGATAATAAAACTCAATATTTCTTTACTTTTGAAACAGGTGTTAAATGATTGATTTCAAAGCACAATAATAAAGTTTGCTTTGTAACTAGAGCTGTCAAAAATATTCAGTCTAAACTAAAAGAAGTTAAAAAATAGGAGTGGGTTGTCTAGATACAAGTAAACGACAACAGCTCCCTACATAATTCTATTAACACCATGGATAAACTCTTAATATTCTAGTATGTACCAGTAATACATATCCTTCTTTTAGTATAGTCAGCAATGTTCCAAAAGAATTTGAAAAATCTCCTCATTTCAAGCTTTTAGAATTACAGAGATAAGGCATATAAAGTAGCAAGAGAATACTTGGATAAGGAATGGTGTGAGGGGAGATGCTGGGTTGAGGTAGTATCCACATGGCCATCAGGATATCTTTGGTCCTCAGCTAACAATAGAAATGTACGTGCCACATTATAATTGATGTGCCAAGAAAATTCTTGCTCTTAGAATCCTTACAAAGATGACATATGTGGAAGAGGCACACAGCACTGAGAGTACATCTTTGAGGTCCTTTTCTAACATTATAATGAACTAGTTACAAAGCCAAAATAAAAATGATTAAAGTTGGAAGATCATTTCTCCACATTAAATGCAAGTACATCACTGAGAAGTCTACCCATCTTTGTGGCTCCAAAAGGGTTTATTCTTTGAAATTGCAAGAATTTTACAATGAAAACAAGATTGAATTGATTGGGAAGACACGAGGTTCAAACTGGACAGGCATCTGTCAATAACCCTACTTAGATTCCAAATATTCGGTACTATTCGAATAATATTTAATAATATTGCAAAAAAACTCTCCGTAAAGTAGTAGCGAAGTTGGAAGTGATAAGGTTTGGGGATTTGCCTCAAGGTAGAAATACAACATATTCTTGAGTCCTTAAAATCACACAGACTATGGGCAAAGTCATGGTTACAAATAAATATAAAATGGGTTTTATTAAATTCTCTTATGTGATAGTTAATTTTCTATGTTAACTTCATTTGGTGATGAGATACCCAGATATCTGGCTAAACATTATTTCTGGGTGCACCTGTGAGAGTGTTTCCAGAAGAGATTAGCATTTGCATGGATAAACTAAGTAAAGAAGGTGGTCTCTCCAGTTCGCATGGGCATCATCCGATCCACTGAAGGCTTGAACAGAACACACAGCAGAGGAAGGGAGAGTCACCTCTCTCTATCTGATGGCCTGAGCTGGGACATCAGCCTCCTCCTGCCCACAGAATGGAGCTTGCACCATTGGTGCTCCTGGTTCTCAGGCCTTTGGACTCAAACTAGAACTATACCCACCAGCTTCTGCGGGTCTCCAGCTTACAAAGGGCAGACGGTGGGACTTCTCAGCCTCCATAATCATGTGAGTCAATTCCTCAAAATCTCTCTCTTTCTCACTAACTAGATAGATAGATAGACAGGGATAGATAGAACTGTATAGTCAAAAATGGATATATGTATAGACTTATAGGTCTATTTCTCTGGAGAACTCTGACCATATACATTTTGGTATGAGGAGTGGGGTACTACTATAACAAATATCCAAAAACATGGAAGAGGCTCTGGACCTGAGTATTGTGTAAAGACTGGAAAAGTTTCGAGGCACATGCTAGAAAGGCCAAGACTGCCGTAAAGGGATTCTAGAAGCTAATCTCGTGGACACTAAGAAAGTGAAGAGGAGAGCTCATGTATACAATATGAATATATATATATATATACATTAAATGTATATAAATTTATATGTAAATAAATTATACCAATTAACATGTATTTTACCTAATAGGATGCCATACAAAGTAAAGAACAAGCTTTATACCATACAATTTATCTATCAGAATATATTTATTGAGGTTATATAGTATATATGTATGTGTATGTATACACATTTTTTGTATGTGCTTTGTTATGAAATACATTTTTATACTATTAATTTGATGGTAGCATAGTAGTCTTCTGTTTCATGACTTACTTATATATCCCACTATTTTAAAATGTTTATTTATTTTATCAATATAAAATAACTATATGATGGATATTTTTACCTTAGGATAAAATGTAAAATTAGAATAATTTTGGATAAATAAGAAGAAAGATTGTTTAAGCTTTGACATAAAATGACAAAATGCTTCTGAGAATGGTTACATTTTCTATCTCCATCAATGATATTCTCCTTAGAAAATCCTTCTACATTCCAAAACTTAATAAAAATTTAGATACAATTAATTATGCTGTTTATATGGTATCATTTCTATGCTAGAATTTTTAAATTCTTTTGAAGTTAATTTTGATATGTTAACAGAGTGAGATTATTAGACTATTTCTCCAATTGATTCCAAATTATCAACTGCTCAACACAATTACTAAATATTCTGTTGTTTCCCTATTTTTTTAGATGGCACATTTATTATGTGATCATTTCTCCTGTATTCTAGAATTTGTTTCCTATAAATTTTTTTTCCACAAGAGAATTTCTATTTCAGCACTTGTTCATTTAGATTATTGAAGAATTCTAATACATTTTCAAATACTTCTTGGAAATTATTTTATATTTGCAAAGACTGTACAATTTGCTTATACCCTTTGTACCCTGACCCAGTGCTACTGTTATTAATATCTTTCATTAACATGGAGTGTTATAATACATTTTAAAATTATTTATAACACATTAATTTTTGTTAAGTTTTCTATTTTCTTCTTGACAATTTTGTTTATTCTTTTTAATAAACAAAGGAAACAATTTTATATTGACGCTTTTTTATATAAATAGATTTATTTATAATTTATTTATTTTATTTTTTTATTTTTGGCTGCATTGGGTCTTCATTGCTTAATTTCCCTTTATGATAGTTTGTTATGACTGCATAGAAACACAATATTCAACAGATTTCTCTGCATTAATTTTGTATCCTTCGACTTCACTGAATTCATTCATAAGTTCTAATATTATTTTGGTGATTTATTTTAGGATTTTCTATAAATAGTATCAAGTCATCTACAAACAGTGACAGTTTTATTTCTTCCTTTCCAGTTTTATTTCTTTATTTCCTCTTATTTTTTATTTTCTTTAGGAACTTCTATTTCTTTTATTTTGTCTGATTGCTGTGGCTAGGACTTCCAATCCTATGCTGAATAAAAGTGGTGAGAGCAGGCATCCTTGTCTTATTCCTGACCTTAGCGGAAATGCTTTCATCTTTTCACTGTTGAGCATGATTTTGGTTGTAGGTTTGTCATATATGGCCTTTATTAGGTTGAAATATGTTCCCTCTGTCCCCACTTTGTTGAGAGTTTCAATAGACACTGAAAATTGTCAGAAGTTTGTTCTGCATCTATTGAAATGATCATAGTTTTTATTCCTGAAATTGTTAATGTGGTATATCACTTGACTGATTTGTTGATACTGAACCATCCTTTTATCCCTGGGATAAACCCCAATTTATCATGGTGTATGATCCTTTTATTGTATCATAGAATTTGGTTTGCTAATATTTTGTTGAGAATTTTTGCATCTATGTTTATCAGTAATATTGGCCTGTAATTTTCTTTTTTGTGGTGTCTTTGTCTGGTTTTGGTATCAGTGTAATGATGGTCTCTGAGAATGAATTCTGGAGTGTTCTCTCCTCTTCAGTTTTTTGGAATAGTTTGAGAAGGATAGGCCTTAATGTTTCTTTAAATATTTGGGTAAAATTCACCTGTGAAGCTGCCTGGCCCTGGACTTTTGTTTGCTGGGTTTTTTTTTTTTAATTACCAATTCAATTTCAATACTAATAATAGGTCTGTTTATATTTTCTAGTTTTTCTTGATTCAGGATTGGAAAATAGTACTTTTCTATAAATACAGGCATTCCTTCTAGGTTGTCCATTTTATAGGTGTATAACGATTTGTAGTAATCACTTACAATCCTTTATATTTCTGTAGTGTCATTTGTTACTTCCCCTCTTTCATTTGTTTCTATTTATTTGGGTCCTCTCCCTTTTTTTCTGGATGGGTCTGGCTACAGATTTATCAATTTTGTGTATCTTTTCAAAGAACCAGCTATTAGTTTCACTGTTCTTTTCTACTGTTACTATTTTTGGGGGTTTCTATTTCATTTATTTCTCCTCTGATATTTATGATTTCTTTCCTTCAACTTACTAACTTTGGGCTTTGTTTATTCTTCTTTTTCTTGTTCCTTTAGGTGTAAGATTAGATTGTTTATTTGTGGTTTTTCTTGTTTCCTGAGGTAGGCTTGAGTGGCTATAAACTTCTGTCTTAGAACTGCTTTTGTTGTGTCCCATAAATTTTGAATTGTGTTTCTGTTTTCTTTTGTCACCAGGTAATTTTTAATTTCCTCTTTGATTTCTTCAGTGACCCATTGGTTGCTTAGGAGCACATTGTTTAGCCTCCATGTGTCTGTGTTTTCTTCAGTTTTTCTCTTGTAATCGAGTTCTACTTTAATACCACTGTGGTCTGAAAATACGCTTAATATAATTTCAATGTTCTTAAATTTATGGAGACTTGTTTCGTGGTCTAGCATGTGATCTATCCTGGAGAATGTTCCATGTACTTAAAAACTATGTATTCTGCTGCTTTTGGATGGAAGCTTTATACACCACGCACATGCGCGCGCGCACACACACACACACACACACACACACACACAGTTCATCTATTCTAGTCTAATGTGTCCTTTAAGGCCAATGTTTTCTTATTGAGTTTCTGTCTGGATGATCCATCCATTGATGTAAGTGGTGTGTTGAAGTCTGCTCCTATTATCGTGTTACTGTCAACTTCTCCATTTATGTTTGTTAATGTTTGCTTTATGTATTTAGGTGCTCCTATGTTGAGTGTATATATATTACAATTGTTATATCTTCTTGTTGGATCGATCCCCCTATGTAATGGTCTTGTTTGTCGTTGTTACAGTTTTGTTTTAAAATCTATTTTGTCTGATATAAGTATTGCTACTCCCACATTTTTTTTTCTTTTTCCCTTTGCATAGCATATCTTTTTTCCATTCCTTCACTTTAGTCTGTGTGTCTTTAGATCTGAAGATCATATCTTGTAGGCAGCACATATATGGGTCTTGTTTTTTATCCATTCAGTCACTATGTATCTTTTGATTGGAGCATTGAGCCTGTTTACATTTAAAGTAATTATTGCTAAGTATGTTCCTATTGCCATTTCATTACACTTCATTGTTTTCTGGTTGTTCTTGTTCTTTTTTGTTCCTTCCTTCTTTTCCTCTCTTTCCTTGTGATTTGATGACTATTTTAGTGTTATATTTGGATCCCTTTCTTTTGTTTGTGTGTGTGTGTATGTATTGTAGGTTTTTGGTTTGTGGTTACCATGAGGTTCACATAAAACAGCATATATATATATTATTATTATTATTTTAAGTTGATCTCTTATGTTCAACAATTCTAAAAACCCTATACTTTTACTCACCCTCTCCCGATGTTTAATGCTTTGACATCATATTTTACATATTTTATTTTGTGTATCCCTTAACTGCTTATTTCGGATATAGATGATTTTACTACTTTTGTCTTTTAATCATCCTACTAGCTTTACAAATGGTTGATCTACTACCTTTACTGTATGTTTGCATTTACCAATGAGATTTTTCCTTTTGTCATTTTCATATTTCTAGCTCTGGTCTTTTCTTTTCCACTTTGAGAAATCCCTTAAACATTGCTTGCACAGCTAGTTTAGTGGTGCTAAACTCTTTTAGCTTTTGCTTGTTTGTAACGCTCTTTAATTCTCCTTCAATTCTGAATGACCACCTTGCCAGGTGAAGTATTCTTGGTTGTAGGTTTTTTCTTTCATCACTTTGAAAATACCATGCCCACAAAGTTTCTGCTATAAAGTCAGTTGATAATCTTATGGGAGTTCCTGTGTAAGGAACCAGTTGCTTTTTGCTTGCTGCTTTTAAGATTCTCTCCTGATCTTTAATCTTTTCCATTTTAATTATGTCTTGGTATGGATCTTTTTGGGTTCATCTTGTGTGGGACTCTTTGTTCTTCCTAGAACTGGATATATGTTTCTTTCCCCAGGTTACAGAAATTTTCAGTTATTGTTTCTTCAAATAAATTTTCTTATCCTTTCTCTCTCTCCTCCTTTTGGGACCCCCATTATGGGAATGTTAGTATGCATAATGTTGTCCCAGAGGTCTTATAAACTGTCTTCATTGTTTTAAATTCTTTTTTTTTTCCTTCTGTTCAGCTTGGGTGATTTCCACTACTCTGTCTTCCAGTTTGCTGAACTCTTTCTTTGCATCACCCAATCTACTGTTGATTACTTCTAGTGTATTTTTTTTTCAGCTATTGTATTCTTCAGCTATGTTTGGCTCTTCTTTGTATTTTCTAACTCTTTGTCATACTTGTGTGTTCACCCATTCTTCTCTCAAGTTCATTAAGCATTTAATGACCATTACCTTGAACTCTGTATCAGGTAGCTTGGTTACCTCCACTTCACTTAGTTCTTTTTCTGAGGTTCTGTCTTGTTCCTCCATTTGGAACATATACCTCTGTCTCTTCATTTTCCCTAATCCTCTGTACTGATTTTTATGTATTAGGTAGGTTGGTTATGTTTCCCCAGTCTTGGAGAAGTGGCCTTATGTAGGAGATGTCCTATGGGTCCCAGCAATACACTCCCCTCTGGTCATCAGAGCTATATATTCTAAGGGTGCCCTCATGTGGGCTACCAGGGCCTTTCTGTTGTGGTGGTCTGACTACTCTGAGAGTGCTGAGAGGCAGGGCTGACCCCAGGTGCAGTTGGCTGCTCGTCTCTGCCTTGTGCAGTGGGTGCTGGCCCACCAGTGGGCAGTGCCAAGTCCCTTCATGGCTTACTGTATGGCCTGGGGAGTCCCAGGGCTGATATTGGCCCCCTGGTTGGTGAGTAAGCCCCTGGAGCTCATAGGCTACAGAGGGGACTCCAAAATGGTACTTGCCATCATTTGAATGTGTTCCAAAAATGGCAGCCACCAGCATCTATGTCCCCAGGGGAAGTCTCTGTTGCCTCATGCCTCTTTGATTTTGCAAAATCATTAAGTGGGTTTTTCCCAGGCTCTATTCAAATTATTTTCTCTGCACTGGGACTCAGGAGAAGGTGGGTTCAGGGTATTCCTACTTCACCATATATGTCACACCTCTGCAGTTGATTTCTTTTTTTTTTTTGGAGCATAGTTGATTTACAATATTGTGTTGGTTTCAGGTGTACAGCAAAGTGAATCAGTTATACATATACATATATCCACTCTGTTTTTAGATTCTTTTCTCATATAGGTCATTACAGAGTATTGAGTATAGCTCCCTGTGCCATATAGTAGGTCCTTATTACTTATCTATTTTTTGTGGGTGGGGGTATAGTTGCTTTACAATGTTGTGTTAGTTTCTGCTGTACAACAAAGTCAATCAGCTATAAGTATACATATATTCCCTCCCTCTTGGACCTCCTCTTCACTCCCTCCATCCCACCCCTCTAGGTCACCAGAGAGCACCAAGCTGAGCTCCCTGTGCCATACAGCAGGTTCCCACTAGCTATCTATTTTACACATGGTAGTGTATATATGTCAATCCCAATCTCCCAATTCTTCCCACCCCCTTCCCCCCACTGTGTCCACATGTCCGTTCTCTACATCTGCATCTCTATTCCTGCCCTGCAAATAGGTTGATTTTTAAATTATATAAATTTATCTGCAAATAATATTTGTCTCTAACCCCCATCAAAAAATTGATTTCAGTGTTAAATCTTTAAAAAACATAAATTTTCCACTTAACTTTACTTTTTTTCCTTTTGTATCAAAGTAAAATAGCATAATGACTTTATGTGAGAACAGAAGTTCCCTGTTCTTATCAGGAATAGATATCAAATTCTGTCAAATACCTTTAGCAGTTATTTTGTATAATATATATTTTTCCTATTCAGTCCTATTTATAAGCTAATATATTTTTTCAAAATCTTCATTTTTCCATTTACATTTATCAGAGTATATATCAGTACGCATTTTTCATTTACATAACTATAGGTTATTTAATAATAACAAGAGGTTTCTTAATAAGAAAATAAGTTTTTTTTAAAGATGTAGCCTTCTATCAGAATTACTTCTTATAGTACCCCTCTTGCCACACCAATAAATATTTCACTTCACATTTCAACAGTATCTCTTCTTAGTCTTTTAAAAATATCTATGCATGTAGTGTTTTATTTAATATTCTCCATAATATTGCAAGGTTGAAGTGCCATGAATTCCAGTGCTATTGTAACAATTAAACTACCTGGAAGTCTATGTAGAACCCTGATCTATCTGGCACCTAAACCAAGTGCACATCTTTCTAAGAAAGTAACATCTTAAAAATAATTTCTATTTTGTAACACAGATTGAAATGATTTAAGAGGAACTTCCATTAGACCAGGGCTACTGATTCTGAGCCCAGGGTTAGATCCATATGGCAGTTCACCAGGGGAATATGTTCAGTGCATTATTATAAACACTGTCATTTGATGACTCACCATGCTATTATAGTCTTTTTTTTTTTAAACAAGTAACAGTAAAACAAATTATATTAAATTATAGAGAAGGGATAATTTCAGTGACTGTAAAGGACTTGATACAGAGATGTTGCAGGCTAAATTCAAAGCTAGACCCTGCCTTATATAAGCTGAAGCATAAGTAGACCCTGAGGAGCTCACATTTTCAACTATTCAACTACTCACTTTTAAGTGGTCCCAATTGCTTTGGCAAAACACTGCTGTTAAGAACTGAATTATGTCCCTTCTAACCAAGTTCATATGCTGAAGCACTGACCTTCGGTGTGACTGTAATTGGAGATACGGCCTTTAAAGAAGTAATCTAGTTATAAGGCTGAGATTCTAATTCAACAGCACCAGTGTCCTTAGACAAAGAGGGAAAGCCCGTAGAAGAATATCAAGAGAGTCAACCTTTCACAAGCCAGGAAGAGAGGCCTCACCAGAAATGAAGCCTGATGACTCTTCATCCTGGACTTCCAGCCTTCAGAACTGAGAAAATGAGTTTTGCTGTTTAAGCCATATAGTCTGTGGTATTTTGATATAGCAGTGAGAGCAGATGAATACAATCGGACTTACTTTATATTTTAGAAACTATCACATAGATCACACTCTCTTAATAGCCACATAAATAAAAGTCTTTTCCTAGGAAGACACAGCTTTGCTGACGTACATAATCCTACATTCTCTTAGTCAGAGTACCTCACTAGAGTCTGAAAATACATTGTGATATTTATATAAAAAAATCACAAGAATGCTTTTTTCATCGATGACTGAAAGGATGAATTTGCCTGAATGTGTCAATCACAGACATTTCAATTGATGCCATCTCGCCTACAAAGTATCCTATGGAAAAGCATTATGTCTAGCTGCATTGCAGTCCCCAGATATACAGATGTGTAGTGTGTGTGTGAAAGAGAATTAGACAATTATTTAGTTTTTATCCTTGAATTATAAGAGAATTAGAAATCTGGTAATTCAAGGATAAAAATTAATAATTATTGTACACATGCTTTATGGTGTGCGAAGGGAAATGTGTTTTATCCATCTATAGTTGGATGTAGCTATTCTCTATCTTGAGAATATAAAAAGTAAAGATATAAACAGTATGAGAGAAAAGGAATAATGATCTATGATTCCCAGACAGTTGTAGCCATGGTACCTGTTATTTCTTTGTGTTTGATGTGCATTTCTTGTTAAGACAAAGTAGTAAGTTGTGTGTTCTGTGAACCAAATGCATAAGGGTGTACTGATCTGAAAAATAATTTGGTGTATTGCCTCTAAAGCAGTGATGCGAACAAGAAAGAAATAAAAGGCTGTGAGCACTTACACATTTCAGCTCATTTGTATCAAAAACTAAAAGAACAATAAAAGGAGACAATTCAGACTTATTTATACATCTGGTGTGGTTTTTTTTCTTCAACACAAAAGAATTCTAAGATTTCTTACTATTATTTATCTTCTAGATCCTATTACTCATTGGTGATTTAATAATTGAAAATACTTCATTAAAATTGTGGTTATCTTTGTCATATAGGGTTCAGTTTAGAACACATATTTAGACATGATACCAATAAACATGCATTAATGCAATTCACTAGAAAGTGGAATTTAGTGTGAAAGAGTTCCCCATGCGTCCTAAGATTTACTGATCTATTAAAATATTGAAAAGGCTTTACTAAAACCCCTAAAATACATGTGAATTGTAGCATTAAAAAAAAAACCAAAAACAGCCAAACAGGAGGACAGTGGCCCTGGGGAAGACCTGTTGAATACTGAGCAGGGCTATATGGAAGCAATGCATAGTTCAGTGCTTAAGATCTGGTCGGACAAGGGTACCACAGATGTTTAGCCAAAAAATACAAATATGATCAATCATATGAGAATTAACACGTTAGTCAAACTCAGAAGTATAAAGTAGATATAAGGCAGAAGGTATTATAGATACAGATACTTTTGGACAGAATGTTTTCTTCCTATAGTTATATATCAGCCCTCTACATCCATGGGTTCTCCCTCCCATGGATTCAACTAACTGTGGATCAAAAATATTTGAAAAAAAATTCCAGAAATCTTCAGAAACAGAACTTGAATTTGCCATACTCTGGCAACTATTTACATAACATTTGCATTTCATTTACACCTACGTAGCATTTACATTGTATTAGGTATTATAAGTCATCTAGAGGTGATTTAAAGTGTGTGGGAGTCTGTGTGTAGGTTATATGCAAAACTATGCCATTTTATATAAGGGATTTGAGCATACTCAGATTCTGATTTTGACATTTTTGAATTTTGCTATCTACAATGCTCCTGGAACCAATCCCCCATGGATACCAGGGGACTACTGTACTCAAATGAAAAGCCACGTCACAGCCAGAAGATTGCCCAATGAACTTAAAGTAAAGCAGAGAAAATTGGGTGAGTCATATTAATGTCTATTGTCATTATGTTATGCTAATCTTATGCACCCACATGAACTAGAAGAACGTACCTGTTGGTGTATACTTTTTATTTGGGGAATACTAATACCAGGCTGAGAAAAGTCTCTGAGAAATGTCCTCCAGGCTCTTCCCTTATTAACATGCTTCTTTTTCTCCTCTCCTGCAAACATCAGTGGACAAATGATTTGTACTGAATGCTACGGATTGTCTAGCAGTTTTTCCCACATTCTTATTTTCTGTCAGAACTCTGATCTATTTTGTTAGGAATCCTCTCCTAAGCACACAGGAATGTGTTCAGGGTGGCTCACTAGAGTCCCAACTCACGTAGGACCTTGTTTGCTCCTGGTGAGTTACTTTACCTAGTGCCAGTGATTGCTTCAAACATGTTTATATTGTTTAACTCTGGCTAATGAAATGCATAGTGAAATAAGTTGAGTGACATTTGGTAAAGTTTCTTATCTCCAATGTAGAAACCACAGGACGAGAAGGTATTCATTCTCCTGTAAGTATTTTTGAATCTGGATAACATAGGTATAACTGTTATATCCATCGTCTTACAAGCCATCATCTAATTACTCAAAAGACAGAGCCAACACTGGTGGTGACAAACAGAGATGAAAATCATCTAGATTTTTGGTGACATCATTCAGCTATTGAATTCAGTAACCCTAATAACCTCTCTACATCTGCATACTCAGATGAAGAAGACATAAGCTAGCCCTTAACTATAAGCCTATTTTAAATTGTATTTATACTATGACTGAAAACACTTTTTAAAGGATAGAAAGTTGTAAGATAATTCTCAGGACATCCTCTTCACACTGTCTTGCTTGTTTCTTCTTACAGAGAAGAAATATAGCCTGGATTTCTTCCTTTCCTGTTGAATACTCTTTATTTCTTTGTGTTTATCAGTTTTCCTTCAGGGTTCACTCATTAACCCTTTTCCTGTCCACATTCCTTATATGGCTAATCTGGTCAGACACATTCATTATTTTAATTCTATCCATATGCCAAAAACTTCCAAATTTATTTATCCAACCAGAGCTCACTAGGGGTTCCTGATTCCCATTACCAACTGCCCAGTTGACATACCATTTGTATTCTGGTAGTCATCTCAAAGTGATCACACCCAATATACCCATCCTTACTCCCCAGTATTTCTCTTATTAGTGACACTCTCTTTGACTTGTACTCGATGAATATCGCTGTCTCCAAATATAACCTGAACCGTCCTAATGCTCTCTAATCCCACAGTTCTTGAAAAGGTACAGTCTTTGCCTTAAGCGCCATCATTTTATCCCTGTTCTAGAGCAATAGAGTTTTTTTAAGAATCAGATTGTTACTCCCCACCATAAATTTTTCAACGACTCCTCACTCTCCTGAAAATAAAATTGAACTTCTTATATTATGGAAGATCCTACATAACATGGTTTTACCTCTCTCTCACCTCAACTAAAACTACGTTGATCCTTCCTAAGTAAAATCCAGCCACTCTGGATTTGCTCTAGACTTCTAATATCTTTCATGTCCTAAAGCTTTGCCTTTTCTTACTAGTTTTATATCAATCTGGAAGAACCTTTTACTCCCTGATCTCACCTGCCAGCCTTTTTCATTACAATCTCAGTTCAAAACATTATCTTCTGAAAAAGGTTTTTCCTCACTATTCAATCTGAAACTGTTTCCCTTCCTAGCACTCTCAATAACACACACATATAGATTGGTAAAATGCTTCAAACATACAGGGCACTGGGCAAATGCCATGTTTTTAGCAGAGCCTTGATGCATGATGCTGTTTAAAATATTAACTCACTCACTGCATTCCCATCTTTCCTGAAATCCCCCTATTTTACTTTTCTTCATTTAAAGTACTGATATCTGACATAACATTTATTACTTGTTCATTGTGGACCTTCTCACACAAGACTTCAAGTTACTTGAGGGCTGTCTTTTGCTGTTGTTTTGTTCACTGTTGTACCACCCATCTGAGGGTGTCAAGGACATAGCAGGTGATCAATAAATTGTTTAAATAAATGAATAAAATTATTGTTTTATTCATAGTACTTACCACTTGCTGAAATATTTTGGTTAACATTTAATTTCGTAGTTTTTCCTTGTAGAATATAAACTCTTTGAGAATAAGGGATTGTCCTAAATCACTGTCGTATCTCTAGTTCAAAAACAATTTCTTCGCAGATAATAAGCACCATGAATGTAAGTATATATGAATGATTAATTTCTTTGATAGTGATTTGACAATGGAGATTTGTTTTGGGCATCACTATTTCTTAAATGTTGCAGTTTGTTTTAGATTTTGTTGGGATTTTTCCCCCCCAATTGTCTCCTGGCAATGTAGTGAAATATCATGAGTGCACATTCTGGAGCTATAAGGCCTTTCCCTGAATTCTGCCCTCTTCCACTAACTCACTCTGATGTGTGGAAAATTACTTAGCTGTTACTTTCCTCAATTTTCCTATATGATTAATGATGATAATAATATTATCTATCATAGGATTGCTGTAAGGCTTGCACGAGTTAGCATTAGGCCAGTGCTTAGCACACACTAATTGCTCAATATATGCTGAATATTAGTTTATAGAACTTTCATTTTATCTAGCCTAAGTGGAAAGATTCCCAGGTCCTTTTCCTAGTTAGGAGGAGGCCTGCCCCCACTGGAAATCACAAAGGAGGTATTTAGGAACTTCAGCCTCCCTTACCCATGTATTGGTAGGAACAGCTGATACAAGGCGAATTCTGATAAGATCCTACCACTCAGACTAATCCCTGCCTTTGCTATGGTCAAATTCTTCCACTGCCCAGCCTCCTCCTCCTCTGGTATTTTCTTTTTCTTTACACCCAGGAGAACAGAGTGGGTTGTTCTCACTCTGATGGCTTAAGAAGGTCTTTCTTTTCTCTCTCCCTCTGTCTCTCTCCCCCTTCTCTCCTTACTTCTCTCTCAATCTCTTTTGACTCCTCATGTAGTGGAGAGAATGTGATACCTTCTCATATTTGAGAAAGAAAACATTGTTCTTTTCCCTCTGGCTTGGTAATGTCTCCAAACCCAACTTATCAAACCTCTTTACCCTGTGTATGAGACCACAAGCTTGATAAATATAAAAAGCAAACCTCACTTTCCCTTGCTGATTTTTTCAACTGTGTATATTCCTAGTAGAAATCTTTGGAGCAGTTTGAATCTCATCTGGGTTGGCTTGAGAGACTCTTAGATCCCTTGACATAATATTATCCAAGACTGCTCCAAATTTCACCATTTTTTCCCTAAAATTTTATCACCTCCTTTTGCAGTCATAATAGACAACTTTGTTAAATAAATAAACTATTTTATGCAATAAGCAATCCTTTTTCTTTCCTTTCCCCTTCCTTGATTCAACCCAACTTGCTAAAGAACAGATATGAATTTCATTGTCTCTCCTCTCTATATTTCACTTCCCTGTTCACAAATTTTCAGTAGTTTTCTATTTGTTACAGGATAACTTCCCATATCTTTGCCATTTAAAACTATATATCTATGCACACTCTAATCCTTACTAACATTTCCAACTTTTCACTTCACAGTTTGTGTAAAAGCACCCTGTTACAGTCAAAAGGACTTTCTGCTACACACCCGTAGACACTGTGTTATCTTTTCATGTGTCTTCAGATAACCTTTCCTCCAACGTGGATACCACATTGTCCTTTTCTATCTACACTGCCAGCTGAAATGTCGCCTCTTTCTTTCAGAGCAGCATAGCCTTGCAAATCTCTTTTCTCTAATTTGTACATCCTACACCATCTGTCTGACATTATTCCATGATAAGTGTCCTTCACCTAAGTTTGTTGACTCCTTGTTAATAGAAAACTATTTTAAAATGGTGTCTTACAATACTTAGCAACTTGTTTTTCTCCAAAAAGTGTAGGTACTCAAAATTAATTATTGACCGAGTAAGTGTCTAAGTGAAAAGTTTAGCCAAGCCCCTGTAATTGTGAAACAAGATTCCAAAGAAGAAGTGTTAACCCCAAAATGATAGTCCACAACTAAGGAAAACCAGGCAAAAAATTTTAAGTATCCTCAGCATTCTTTGAACCTTACCTTTATACTTTTCTCCCCCCAAATGGGTTAATTTGGTGTCCCTGCAATATGTCAATCAGTCAAAACAAACATATGACAGAGAAATGATAGAACTGAGGATCATAGAAAAGACAACTGCCCTTTAAATAAAATATAATTTTAATAGGAAATATTGGGGCTGGTTTTCTATCTCAAATGTCCTCGTGTCTCACTAGTGGTTCTTCACAAAGAGAATAAAGTCAATGTACTATGTACATATGCCATTTTTATTAAGATTCACAGACAAGTAGTTCGGGTCAATACAGCAGACACATTCTGGAGTAGATGCCCAGTGTAAAAACCACCTGTCTTCTTTGAGAGATGCCCTTTCACCAAAAATGACCATCTAACTGTTTCTCAATTTTTAAAAAAATTTTGTGTCATGTGCTCTCCACATCCTTGACTTGGGTTTTAATTTATGACATTTAAATTTTCTCCACCAAAAAACTGACAATATTTTTCAGAGATAATTAGATTTCAAAAGTTACCACCACTGAGGATTTCTAAACTTGGAAATTTTCTGTGCTCATCTTCTCCCATGTATACAGAGAGGCAGTGAAAGCAGTAGAAAGAGCTGCTAAGAGATAATGCTAGAAGTGGTGTGCAAAGAAATGGGAGGGAGCAATGTCTAGCTAAACCGTGCTACTGCCTTGGAGATCTTAAAATAGCCCTGGATGCTTGTAATAAGATCTATTTGCTGAATCCAGTTCAAGTGCCTTTCTGTTATTTGCAATCAAATGTGCTTTTCAGCTCAAACTATTTTAAAATACTCTCAAGGGAAATTATATAAAATGTTAGGGTTTTGTCACTGAAGTCCCAAAGGTCCAGCAAGAAATTCACAAGCAAGAAGCTGTGAAGGAGTAAACCTTACTTTAAGGCTTGATTTTGGGCCACTAAGTATTATTACATATGGCAGCTTACCAACAATTTGTTAGGATATTTATAGCATATAATAATAATAGTCTAATAATAATAATAGGAAATCCAGAACTAACTAAACTGATGGGAGAGGATATAATATATTTAGTTTTCTGGAAAAAAATTATACATAATATTTTACCATTAGTGATAAGGTCATCCACATCCTTTGTGTTCTTTGGAGCACTATGTACCCAAGATTTTTTAGGCTGATCTTTCCTTACACCAGGTATAAACAACATATTTTTAGAAATGAAGATAAATCTTCTCCTTGGCTTATACATAAAAACTAATTGAATAAATTATTAATCTTCTTTGTATATCATTATCAATCTGGCTATCTTTATATGTGTGAATGTGTATATACACATACTGAGATAGATATATATAGATATATATATATATATATATACACATATACACACACACACACACACACACACACACACCAGTTCTTTTAGTTCTTTGAGGTAGTAATTTACATTTCCGCAAAATACAGAAGAAGGAATTGAGATGCAGAAAATTTAAATATACTTGCTCAGGGCGACAAAGCTAATGAATGATTGAGCAGAAAGGATATTAACAAGGTCAGTAAAACATATTCACTGCTTTTCTATCACAAATTCAAAATCATGTCACTTAGCTCTCAGCTTCAGATTCTATGGGAAATTGATAGCAATATAAACTCTAGCTTCCATCTCACAATCTGATTTCAAAGCAACCTTTCTGGAAATATTTTTTTTTAAATGGTTGAATTAAGAAAAAACTCATACACACAAATACACACACAGACACGCATTTCCCAATTTATGCAACCAAAATGGGAATTATTAAAAGGCTTTCAATGTCAAAGTATTTTGGGGAAGAAAAAATAGAGAGCACTAGTCAAATTCAATAAACGGCACAGCTGAAAAATAAGGCTATGTATGCCACCAAGGGAGATGATAATTACTTTTTCCTTTTAATATGCACAGAGGGATAAAGAGTTATAATAAAATGGGAAAAAAAAACCCACATCACCACAACTGTTTGGTATTTAATCGTTACTTTTATGTGTTTGTTAATACGACGAAAGTGATAAAAATTTCTTCAGCATTATTTTTTTCCTATCCTAAAGCTATACTTTATCAAAATGCTATAATGAGGTGAACGGGAAGGTATTTCCATACATTATGGTTTACTTGCATTCTTCCTTGAATAATTGTCAGAAAACCTGATATGATGTGTTATTTACATCACTTAATTTTGGAGAGACTTCAGATAGATGGAAAATGTTACAGAACTGTTATCTCAAAGAATTAAATGAACTTTGGGCAAAAGAAACCACTTTTGAGTTAAAGTGTAGTTGGCTCTGACTGCTTAGTTATAAAGTATTAACTAATTTAGTAGGTTTTTGCTGGCAAGTACAGACACCCATCCCATTTGATTTCTACATATTTTGTATCTTTTAAAATATGTACATATGATATATTCTTAAATTTTTCTATTAATAATCAAGTGGTTAGACTTACAATTATTCCCTTGGTTATCTTTAATTAAAAGAACATGTATGTTTATACTTTTCAAAGTTAGTACTTAAAAAATCTAATCTGGTTTTATTTAATAATTTATAACATATTCCATATTATACTTGAATGAAGTCATTACAAAACATACACACAAACTAAATATCTCTAGGGAGGAAATCAAATCACACTTAACAAATCCTGCTTTTGTAAATGATATAATTTTTTTTAATACATCTTATTTATTTGTTCTATGATTCATTTGTTTTCTTTGGTTTTGTATTCCAAATTAAATTTTATATTTTGTCTTTTCACTTAAGTTCTTTTATGCCTCAGAAAATGTTACATATATCAATTAGAGAGTATATAATGTTTAAATATTTTAATATATAATAATTTGGTTAGCCCTTCACTCTTGGACATGTGTTTTTAATATATTACTATTATTGTATAAATATTGCTACAATGAGCATCTCTGTATATAAATTTTCATTACATTAAAGTTGCACTATTTGAATCATTAAGTCAAAATTTACTGTCATTTTAAATGCTGTTCATAGTCTTCAAAGCCAGAGAAACCGAGGTTATAATTTCTTTGTAATATGCGGTCACATTATATCTCTTTGTTTTTCACCACTAATCTGAAAGAGGAAGAAAATCCCATTGTCATATTCCATTACTCTGCATACCTAAATGGGTTTTAGCAAGAACAAGACAACCTCTTTCAAGAACATCTCCTAGAACTAAGTATCTAAGCGTAAAGTATCTTTTCTCCAGTAATACCATTTTTCTTTAGTTGTGTCCCAGTCACACTTAGCACACATCTGGACCCTCATTTTGGATGCACCACTGTGCATTGGCCTTATTGCATCCTAATCACACACCTCCCACATTACACAGCAGAGTGATTCAAGAAGACACAACATTAAGCCTACTAAATATGCATAAATCCCTTCAATTAAAACCCTGCAGAATCATTTTCATGTTGAACATACAGACTAATTGTTAATATCCCTCAACTGTGCTAATGCAATAATTTGTGCAAATTAAATTCTTCTTTGCATTTTTTTCCTGAAATTTTCATTGTTCAATATTAACAGGAAAGAAACACCTCCTCTATTGAAATGATAGTTAACTTTAACTAGGATTGCACAGTCATTTCAACATTCACCATGTTCTCCAATGTCATTTTTTAGTTATTTCTGTGTACCATCTTCCATCTACAATCTAGACATTAAGGTCATGGAAGGAAGAAACGGTGTATTTAAGTCACAGGAACAGGAACAATCAAACAGACAACATCAACAACAGAACCATCACAATGAGTGACCCTTCCAAAAAATACTGTTTTGGTAAGGAAATCACTTTTTTTGAAAATTTCAGTAAAAACAGTTGGTTTCTCCATTATGACTTGCACAGTATTTTATTCATTCACTGTAGGCTTCAATCTGAAATCTCATGCTCCCTTCCTTTTTAAAATTAAAACCCAGGAGGTTTTCTTGCATCTTATTTTCTCTGCTGTTACATATTTGATACTAGAACATCGTTTCTTCTAAGTTAAAATCAGTAATAAGTTTATTGGGGGTATCTTTTAATCATCCAACTATTGCAGACACTAAAACAAATGATTTCCCCAAAATACATGCTAGTTCAAGGAAACTATAGTCATTGGGAAAATAATCTAGCCTTTCTTTAATTTTCAACTGGCTCTATAAGGCAAATAGAATAAAGCTAATCTATTCTCAATAAATAAAATGACTTGGAGGCTGGCCTGAGGTAGCGATGTTAAATATGGTCTAAACTAGTCTCTTGTAAATAAATGCATTACTATCTCAGAAAATGCTGTGCATTCAAATGGAAAAAATATATTATCAAGACCTATTCCCTCACTTTGTCATTCAAGTAGATTATTCACACAGTAAGTTCATTTATGAAACAGCTAGATATTTACAGTTCACCCTGTACGAGGCACTGTGGCAAGGATGGAGACAGAAATTTAGCTTGGACACACTGGGCCCATGTCCTGCACAACATTCTTACTCAAATCAAACACGCACACACAAAGAAACACATTCTCCCAAGCCTATAGAAATGTGAATTAACGATTGTTCTAAGACCTCTGCAGTTATGCTGAGAAATTATAATTGATTTGATAAGGTAAGAGAGGTAAAAGGAGTTTCTTTGGAAAAAGTAGTCACCACAGGGAGGTTGGAGGGTTGTGTAAAAGGGAGGGAAAAGCATCCCGAGGCAACGGGTACAGCTGTATGGTATGGCATGGGCAAAGACACCACGGCAGAAGGAAGCATGACAATTTTCAGGTCAGTGTGGTTGGAGCACAGACAGAACATGGTCTCATACTGATGGAGGCCATGGGCGTCGAGTCAGTTATTTAGGTTGGATTTGAGGAGGTCTTCCTCTACCAAAACCTATGCTTCGTTTATTTTTAGAATTTAGTAAAGACACAGACAAGATATATTTAGTGGGAAATAAATAAAACAAAAAATATGTATCATACAAATGGAGAAGTAGTTATTCTAAATGTAGACTATTGTTTGCTATTATCAAAGAGTAGCAAAAAAATTAAATAATCTGGGGAGATTTCTGTTTATGACATTAAAAAGGATCTAGCTGGACACTGATCTATCTCGGAGATGAAAATAAAATACCTAGAAATGCTGGATAAATATGTGTATAAAACTGGATTTGCAAGAAATTCAGGAAAGTGCTTAAGATGCGAGAAAGCAAGCAGGAGCTGGATATCAATGTGCAATCTGCCCGGAAATTGCTCCACTCCGCGGTCACTCACCCATATTCATAAGTAGGGAACTTAGACTCGTGGCCCCTAGAGGAGAGGGAACAGGTCTTCAGTACCAGCAAACAGGAGCTTGAACTGAGAACTAAACACAAGAGGGATACACAGATATGAAGAGGTGGATGGGAAAAAATGTTCCCACCAACAGAGGAGAAATCAAGAAAGCTGGTCAACCTCTTCCAGGCCCCATGTGGTGACAGGAGAGATGGGGTGGCACCAACAGCGAGAATTGCTGAATGCAAGCTGGTGCTCATGAGATGCGGGGAAGGCCAAGAGTGGAAAACGATAACTCAAGCAAATAATAACCAGAAGAAGACAAATGGTCATTAACTTAAATAGCTATAGGGCTTCCCTGGTGGTCCAGTGGTTAAGACTCTGCGCTCCCAATTCAGGGGGCACGGGTTTGATCCCTGGTAGAGGAACTAAGATCCTGCATGCCACATAGCGTGGCCAAAATAAATAAATAAAAAATGAAAATTAAAAAGATTAAAAAAAAAATAAAGAGCTATATCTGGCATAAGGGAGTGCATAAAACTAGGCAGAAATATACAGAAATTTTAAGTATGTGTGCACCTAACAAATAACCTGAAAAAACTGTACAAGAAAAATTGATGCAATTACAGGGAGAAATTGAGCCATCCTTGATTTTAACAGATTTAATAATCTATCTTTCATTAATTTTGCAATCAAACAGAAGAGAAAATGATACTTAAATTTGTGCCCATTAAATGGAACAATTAACAATCTTGATCTACGAGCATTTCTGTACCAATCATTAGAGAATTCTCATTCTTCTCTTGCATACATGGACTATTGATGAAAATTAATCTTAGTTCATAGAGTATTGTCAACAAAGTTCAAAGATTTAATGCACAGAAAACCTTCACTCAGTAGAAGAGATGCAGTTAAAAATGAATAATCCATCAAAAAGTAAAAGTTCATGTAATGTTGATAGATTACTGTCAGAATAAAATATTTATAAATTTAAAATACTGTTTGTTCTGAGCAAAACTGAGAGATCGGATCATTAAGCCCATGACAAAGACTGAGAGTTGCATTCCTATGATAATCACAGAAACATAGATCTTTTTCTTTTCATTAGTAGATAGCCACACTGGGTTAGAGTCTATGTTTTCTAGTTCCCTTGAATTCAGGTGTGATTGTACATAGGATTTCTGGCCAATGGGAACATGGCATTGGTGAGTTACCTTAGATTATGAGGACACAGCTCAGCCCCTAGGGAAGATGATACAACCAAACAGAAGCAGCTCAGGTTCCTGACAATTCTAAACTAAAATACTAGCTTTACTGGATTGGTTAAACTCAGACTATTACATGAAAGAGAAACTATCTTCTGTTTGCTATAATTTATATTTTTTGTTTCTATTTCACAGCCAAGTTTGTTTCCTATTCAGTATAGAACTCAAACTGATTTCTAAAATACAAAGTGACTAACTCAGATATCTCAGGATTCTAGTTTTGACTTTGAGAATTTAATGTAAGTTTTGCTTCATGCTTAGTTTTGGCTTCTAAATCTGGTCTGCATGTGAGTCAAGAGATATAAAAAATATTTAGGTTTATTTAAAGTAAGGGTTGATTTTCAAAACAATTTTTATTCATCACATTTAAAATTGTCCTTTCACACGTGTGCTGTTCAGATTTCAACACAGGAAAAAGGACACCTTCAGCCTGTGGAGCTAAGATGGTAATGGCTGATGTCAACTGAACTACATCATGAGTTTTCAGAATAAGGTTTCTGCTTAGGACCAATGAGTTGATTTCCACAAAATCACTTCTCAATGTTATTTATCTCAGCCTTTTGGGGGAAAGGATTTTTGCCTAAAGTACATAGAATGAAAATGGCTTCTTCTGGCTTCAGATGCAACTGATTTTTACAAATTTGCAAAGGAGGAACCACAACCAGAAATAAAAGCAGGCAACTATTCACATCCTCCCATCACAGAATCAAGAATTTTTAAAGGTTTCCCCAGAATTATCTGATCTTTTACCTATTCTAGTTTACATCCTCAGTGGAAAGTGCATGGTACTTGGGTCAGAAAAACTATGCTTATCCGGATTCTGACATTTCAAATTATCTGCTCATGGCCTCCCAAAATTAAGATTAGTGATAACTTCACAGGATTTTTACAAGGGTTAAAAAATGAAATATTTGAAAGTTACTGGCAAAATTACATGAATATATTATTTCCTTAATATTGATTTGGTAACTATGCATCATGCATAAATGTCTTGTGTCAATTAGACTACCTAGAATCAAGGGTCTTCATCTTAAATTGTATGTTTATCCCACAGGGCATTCCACAGTGTTCTTTATCATAGTACTTTCCCAAACAACCATTTGTAAAATTGGGAAAACCCAGGAAGAAAAGTAAATGATAAAGAACAAAACTTAAAGGAGGTAACAATAGAAATATGTTATATTGTCATCTGAAATATGATAAGGCCAAAGTAAAGTAATGGGAATATGTTGAAACTTTGGATATTCACATTACTCTGTAATAGATTCTAGACACCAAACCACAGTAGAAAGTTAAATGATTAAACAAAACAGCAAGGAGTTAATATGAAATCAAAGGGTGTGGAAATAGTCCTATAGTGAGCTTGCCACTCCATACACAGTCTAACAATATTTTAAAAGGTTCAGCACCCCACAACCAAAATACAGACTTCAAAAAGGATCTTGTTCTTCAAGAAACAAAATTCATCCTTAGCAGAAAATATAGTTTTACTTGTTTTTGCATTTAAATATTCCTGTAAATTCACTAACAAGAAGATCTTGTCACAAATCATTAAAATAATATGTAAATCTGGCACAATGTCTAGAATTAAGAATTCCTAGTAAATGAATCTGTACCAAATGAAGGATAGGATTCCCACATATGTAGTCTCAGGGAAATTTTTAACATTAATTTTCCTAACTGATTTGTCAACTTAACTTTTAGAGAAAACTAAAATATGTTTGTGAAATAACAAAGGATAAATTAATAGTTGACTGATTTTTTTAAACACTTGAAATAAATGTGTTGATGATACAGAAGAAATAATTTGTACTCTCTGAAATGAATACTTGAGGGTGTTCATCAGAAAACCGAATCCTTAAGGCTTAGGTGAACTTGCAATTTTTGAATTGAAAGTTACTATTTAAGGTCCACATTTTCAAATATTCATTAGTATGCAGGAATTTTTTGAGCCCAAATTAAATTTTATTTCATAAATAGTGTATGTATTTATGCCTATGTCTATGTCCTAATCTACATCACTTCAAACAGTGCCAGGCATGTAGTAAATGCTCAGTAAGTGATGCTAGGTATTGCTGTTACCATGACAGTTATGCTTACTTCTTTTCCATGATAATAGGATGGATACAATATTTTAAAATAGTAAATAAAATTATTTTAAATGCTTTGACATAGAAATATAATTTCAAATGCTTATGCCCGAAAACTCATATATTCATTTGTGCTGATAAAAATGTGTTTGGCTATTAGAGTTGCATGCTTTTTATCCTTTTAACATCATCAAAAAATATAAAGTACATTTCATAAGTTTCTTAGCATCAAAACCCCTCCTGTTTTTGACATTGACTTTAATCAGCAAAAGGCCTTTTGGCAATCAGTTTAGGGTCTCCTGGACCATTTCATAGGATAACCTGGTAAAAATTTCCATGCTTTTATTCTCAGCTCTTTTATTTATATTTCTCCCCCTTTAAAATAACTACGGTCAAAAAATAATTAATGTTTTTGATGGCTTCCTCTGTGGCAGACAACGTTCTAAAAATTTATACATATCATTTTATTCCTTATAATAACCTTATGAACTACACATTAAAGGGCCCTTTTTTTACTCCTTACAATAACTCTATGAAGTACACATTAGATGGGGATAGTAAGTCATAATGAAGTGTATGTTATATTTTTAATGCCACAAAGCTATTAAGAGATGAAGAAAGGATTTGTACCAAAACAAACAATGACTCTCCAGAAATCATTTTTCCAATGAATAATTAATATACTACTTCTCCAGTACCATACAGACCCTTGGAAGAAATGGATATTGCAGAACATATTCAAATAATTGTAACTGAACATTTGGAACCTCCTTTAAACATTTCTATTAAATTCATCTATATAATTTACAACCTATTTTGTAATGAGCTCCACAATAGTGCCTGGGGATGCCTACACTAGAACACCATGTTCCTTTGGTTCACATCAGAAGAAAATAGTTAAGATCCCACGTTTGGATCCAAATCCCTGCTCCATATCTTACTCATCATATGACCTGAGGCTAATCCTTTAACCTTTTTGCCTTGGTTTCCTCATCTGTAAAATGAGAACAATAACAGAAAAATTAGGTGAGCTGATATATGTAAAGTGCTTGGGAAAAAGTCTAACATACAGTATCCGCTCTGTAAGTATTTTTAGTTATACGCTAGGGATATATATAACAAGACTGTGTGTATATATATGATCATGATGGACAGACAGACAGAAGATGGGAGAGGGTGTGTGTATGTATCCTATTAGACACATTTTTTCATTCTATTACTTAGTCGTACAACATCCTCTTCCTACTTCTTATGTAACCCAGAAGTCAGATTATTTATCCTGACAATTAAAACCCCAATTTTACACATTTCATGGCTTCTAGCAATTCTAATGCCATCACCAACATATCTTCAAGGTTCGAGGTATACAGTTTTTCCATTCTCACCCATGGGTCTAAATCAGTGTTCATGTTCAGTAATTCATACCTGGGACCAACTTACCTCATTGTTGTTGCCCTATTCCCCAGTATGTCATTCTAGAAATAAAATTCAGCCTGTCTCGTTCATTTCGACTCCCCAATTAATGCTCTGATCCATTCCTTCAACTGGAAATCCATCTTTCTCACAATGGTTGGTTCTCTTTTTATTGTCCTCCTTTCTGCTGGATTTTTTTGTTTTTTGTTTTTTTGCATGTATAGCACTCCAAGCACCTGATTCTAATTAGGCCATCAGTTGACTCATGTCCTCAGAGCCCAAGCTTTCTCTCCAAAGGAGTTATTATATTTAGGGTACTTCCTAAACAGAGTAGCCCCAGCGTGATGAGAGAGTTTTTCATTGGCTGGCATGAGTGGGTGTGTCATAGGAATAGGATATCTGCTCCATGGGGCAAGAATAGCTCTTCTCATTTGAACTCCAGCCCATTCCATATATTACTGATATTCAATTATGGTACTGACATATTTTTGAGCAAAATAATCATAAAATAAACTCTATTATCTGATGACAGTTCACGAAGAGCCCATTTAAGAAACCATTAGACCTTTTTGGTAGATATGCATAGGAAAAAAGGAGGAGGAGAAGGAAAGAAGAGAAAAAAATTTTAATTCTGACTTAAAACTGGGATAACTCATAAACCTTTAAATGACCCTGCACTACTAAAGAACTCATTACCGTCACACTGTACATGGAACAGTGTATTTATCCCAATAGGCCCACCTAATGTTGCAATAATGTTTTAAATCAGATGTTCTTTAGTAATCATATTGAGGTCCATTTATTTCAAGAAACCTGTTCCAACAAAGTACTCAGGCCAAAGTGATCTTTTCCATGCTAATTGGAATCAAACTCTTTGGTTGAACCTGGAATATTTTGAGTGCTTGAACAGATTCAAATCTCATTTTTAGAAGAAATGTCAGCCCTAATCCCCAGCCCTTGGAAAGTCTGTCCCATGTGTAAGAGAACTGGATTTCTGTTTGGGCAAAATACAAGTTATGTTTCCAAACTTTCAGTTAACATAGCATTAACTTTGACCTCCTGGACATCTGTTACCTAGAGCACCTAAATTCCTTTTTAATCAGCAGCACAGGAACTCAAGGGCTTGTCAAAAGTTAAACCTTAACATCACAGTATTATTTGAGACATCTGATATTAATCAATAAATCTAAGAATCTTGTTAATTATCCATCTCTTTAGTTTCTCTGAGGAATATAATTTGATTACATAACCTCAGCTGCCTAAGCATATTTTTATGAATGATAATTTGATATTATTTATTCAGCTTATTGAAGAACAATAAGTCATTTCCATCTCAAGTATACATCCTTGATAAAAACATGTGTGAAAGTGTTAGCTATGTCAATTATTCATTGATTCGCAACCACTTATTGCCTTGTGATTCTGTACCAAACATGGTGATTGGTGTAGGAGCCAATGGAAAGGGATAAGAGAGAGTACCTGTCTCTCAGAGTTCAAAACAGAGCACAGAAACTGATTCATTAAAATAGGTATAACTCAATGCAATGACAGAATACTAGAAGTGAAAACCAAAATACTGTGGGAATCAGAGGAGAGATAGGAGCTGAGCCTTTACTGATAGACTGATGAAGAGTGGGTTGAGGATATGGGCAACTGGAGTATACACCCTAAGGAAGAAAGGATGTGCAAATGTGACCCAAAGTGCCTGGCAAGTTTAGAAATGGTAGGTAGATATATATTATGGACAAAATCTGTTCTCCAGAATTCATTTCTTGGAGAGTTGCTGTCTCTGGAATAAATATTTGTATTACCTGCTAAAGTATGTGAAAGGTGCTTAGGGGGTAGACTTCTACTGGTTCTAAGAGACCTGTTTACTACAATGCTTCAGGGTGCTGCCTGAGGTTTGCAAACAGAGAACCAATTCCTGCCCAGTACCACATAATGCTCTAATATTCCCTTAATCTAGACCTTTCTGCCTAAACATTAATATTGTTCCTGAAATTGCCTAAAAGAATAGTATCTACACCCATAAAGAAAAATAAGTATATACCATAGATGAAATTCTATTTAAATTAAGAGAGTTTTCTATTAGTTGGGCTTTTCATAAAGTATTTGTGTGTTTAATTCACAAGCAGAGCCCTAGAGACAACTAACTCTTTTAATTTCCGACTGCCTCTTGCGTTTTAAAAATGGCTATTTTAGCTACTACGTGTTTATTGGATACACATTTATTGTGAAAATTACTCAAATTCAGCAAGCCCACAATTCCCATTTCCTGAAAATAACATCAGTTTAGGTCTTTAGAAAATAATGCAAGTACCCGGTTATACAATGTAGATTACAGAAAGCTATCTCGTGCTTTGTCCTGAAAAAATACAATAGTAAATATAGGTTTAAAAATCATACCACTTTCTCCATCCACTCCCACTCTCCCCTCTCCCCATAAAGTGACAGCTCTCTTACTTTATGGATGGTGAGTGCTTTACATAGATGTGCAATCAAATACCTGACAAATTCTAGTGCTGCTTGTACTGGGAGTGGAAGAGAGATTTTGTTGTTCTTGTTGTTGTGATTTATACTGCACTGGGTATTTATTCAAGGAATTAAAGTTAATTTTTAAAAGGGTTTATAAATATATTATTTTCTTAAGTTAAATTTATGGGACATTGTGTAGTGAAGAATGTAAGCCCTTAGTTACTGGGAGTTGGCCTCTAGACTCCTGGGATATCCTCCTAATAGGAGTATCTTTGTTTTGCTAGGACTTTGGCCACCAGACAGTTTAACAATGTAAGTTATGAAGGGGGATTTTAGAGACTAAATGTCTAAATTAGCACAAACTAGCACAAAATTAGCACAAACTTCCAGGAGAGGCTAGAGACTAAAGCAGGCAGTATGTGTCAAGCTCCAACTGAAACTCTAGACATCCAAAGCTTGGGTGGTCTTCTTTGCTTGGCAGTATTCTCTACATATTGTCACCCATCATGGTCGGAAAGAGGTAAAATATTCCATGATGCCACAGAAAGAAGATGACTGGAAGCCTCCGTGTTTGGACCCCTCCTGGTTCTGCCCTAATAGTCTCTTCCCTTGGCTGAATTTAATTTGTATCCTTTAACTATAATATACCGTAAATGTAAATATATTGTTTTCATTGAGTCCTCTGAGTTGTTCCAGTGAATTATCAAACCTTAGGGTGGTTGTGGAGACTCAAATCTGTAGCCAGCTGGTCTGCAGTGAGAGTGACCCTGGGACCCCCAAACTTGAGGCTGAAATGAGGGCAGCCCTGTGGAGACTGTTCCCTCACCCTGGGGCCATAATTTCTGGTCTTACTTCGCCCTGTGCAGGAGGAGGTAAGGCATTTAGACACCTTTCTTAAGGGAGAGGCACACAGGACAAGGGAAAGGAATCATTTATAGTTCCTAAAATACTGTTTATTATTCCACTTTAAAGGCTGAGCAGACTCTACACGGTTTCCAGAAAGAGCTTAGATTCTTCCCTCCCCTACTTTTTAGCTGTATGACTCTGGACTTAATACTTCATCTGTCTTGGACTTGGTTTCCATATCCATGTTCATATGAATGCAGTATTAGCATCTATTTCAAATAACTTTTGTGGGTATTAAATGACATAATGCCTACCAACACATGAGTTTTATTACTTCTGTTAACTGTAAGATCTGGCCTCCCATTCTGAAAAGACACCTTCTTTGATTGTGTCCTTCCTTCTCTCCTCTCTTTGGGATGGGAAGAAACAGCTGCAGGTTGCAAACTTCCTCTAGAAATTCAGATCAAGGAGTAATAGGGAGAGAGGAGCCTAAATAATTAGTTCTTACCCAAACCATTCCTACAACTGGTACTTTTAATGGATATTTTCCTTGTTAAAACAGAAAATGAATATTGAAGAGATAACTGCACCCTCATGTTCACTGCAGCATTATTTACAAGAACCAAAATATGGAAACAACCTGTCTACTGACAGGTGAATGAATAAAGAAGTTGTGATATACATACATATGTATATATATACATATGTATGATAACACATTCCATTTAATATTATTCAGCCATAAAAAAGAAGTCTGTCCTTTGTAACAAATGGATGGATTTTGAGAGCATTATGCTAAGTGAAACACATCAAATAGAGAAAGACAAATACTGAATGGTCTTGAAATGGAGCAGGACCCTATGGTCCTTGCCCCCCATGTCCTCAGCCTGCCTTTTGCCTGTGGAAAAATTTTAGCCAAAAAAGAAGTTTAATCAGAGAAGTGAGAAAATGCAGAAACAAAGGAAACCAGTCAAAGGAGACCAAATAATAATAGTTTGGTCATTAAACATAGTCAAGGACATTTAGTTCCTCTTCGAGGGCTATAGATAATATTCTGAGCCGTATCCTGTGAGCTGTCTTATAGATACTGAAAACCCCACCGAGTGGAAGAGGTTAACTACAGGATGACCAGACTGTAGCCATGACATAAGCTGCCACAATTCCGAGAACTGGCCTCAAGGAAGTGGGAACAAACTGACCCCCGAACTGAATATTAACCGTACTTAAAACAATCAAGATGACACTGGTCAGACCACCGATGACCAATTTCAAGATAACTGTCAGAGCTGACCATGCTGTTTCTGTATATAGCCGCCTCCCTTCACCTATAAAACCTCTTGCCCCCTGATCGTTGGTGGGGGGCATGGGGGGAGTCGGCCTTTGGACAGGAATCTGCCCTCCCCACCAGTTGCTGGCCTCCAAAATAAAGCACTTTCCTTTCCACCAAATTTGCGTCTTTATTGGCTTTTGAGCAGCGAGCAGCTGGACCCCACTTTCGGTTACAATCTCATATGTGGAATCTAAAAATGACAGCAAAACCCCAAAAACAAATTCAGAAAAAAAGAGATCAGATTTGTGGTTACCAGAAGTAGGCGGCTGGAGGTAGGTATTGCAGGAATTGGATGAAGGTGGTCAAAGGGAACAAACTTCCAGTTCTAAGTGAATAAACACTGGGGAAGTAATGTACAACATGATGACTGTCGTTAACACTGCTGTGTGGCATATTTGAAGGTTGCTAAGAGAATAAATCTTAAAAGTTCTCATCACAAAGAAAAAACCTTTTTTTGGCATCTACATGAGATTATGGATGTTAACCAAACTTACTGTGGTTATCATTGCACAATTTATGTAAGTCAGGTCATTACGCTGTACACCTTAAACTTACACAGTGCTTATGTGAATTATTACTCACTAAAGCTGAGAATATGCTCAAACAAAATTAAAATAAATCATGAAATTATACTTACGGATATTGTGTATAATATTAATTCAGAAAATTTATGTAATAGGATTAAATTTAAATACCTGAAGCATTAAAAATGATATAGAAGTTTCAAGTTAAATAGGGAAGCATTTAATATATAACATGATTACTTTCTTCTGAGAAAAATACTAATATGTTTAACAATTTTTGACCTCATAATGAAAATATCGTATTTATCAACATGCTTGTGCACCACTGAAAATACACATTCGTATCCCCAATGCAATCACAATAGAATTATCTTTCTTAGAAGGGTCCATGTCCTTTCTTAGATTTCACAACTTTGCATATGCATGCCATTACTTTAACACAGAAAACCTTTCCTCTTTATCTGGTAAGACTTTTCATTCTTTATGAGCACTTTGAATTTCAGAACTTCTTCAATCCTAAAATTCATTTTTTACATTAATGTATCTAAAACCAAGATGCATCATATATTAAAACTGTAGTTGGACAAATCCCTCCTGTGAGGGTAATAACTCCATTCGCTGTGCTTCTCCTAACCCTCTGCACATACTTCAGACTTCAGCTTTTTTGCTTTTCATGCCAATAATCTGCTTACGCGTGTGTTTCCTGTAATGGACAGCAGGCTCCTTGAGTGCTGGAGCTTCATCTTAGAGACACTGACCTCATTTAATCTTCTCAGGGCCGCCTTGCCTCAAATGAGCACAGCAGCCTCTCAGCCTCACTTTCAACCACACTTTAGACATTGGGACAATGCAGCCTGTGTGTGCCTTCTCCACTCACACGCTGCTGCCTCAGCACTAGCATTTACAAAGAATAAGGTGGAAAGGAATGGAATGATCTTCGTGAGACCTCCAAAGTGACTCTTCCATGGACGGGTTTTTAGAGACCTATGTCCATCCCCCTTAGCCTTATGACTATACTCTTGAGTGTTTCCTCTCACCTTTTTGATAATATTGGAACATGCATCATAGATTCTGCCAAATTGGGCTACTTATGTATCTGTTTCCCTCCTGCCCTGTGAGCTCCGAGAAATCACATTCATCCCTGTATCCCCAGCAACAATCACATTGCCTGGGCATATGGTCAGTATGATCTTAAGTAAATAACCTGGAACATGGAGTCATAGTGTGTGTGCTGGTATCTTGCTCACCTTTAAGCTACGTCCAGCTCCATCCCTTGCAGACTCATATAATGAAGCCATGTTATGGCACCCTTTATTTTAAAACCATTCTTTATTTTAAAGCCCATGGTCTTTAACAATAAATAAGCGATTTTTCCTTAAATGTATACAGTCAAAATATATGACTCACCCTTACATTTTCAATTGTAACTATGATAAATAATGTATAATGTCGTTAATCCTAAGTCAGGGCAGAATCAAGAGCCTCCAATTGATTTAAATATTCACAAATTCAAGTCAAACACATAAATTTTGCAGTTAAATTAGTTAAAATAAATCCACCCAGATGTCCTGCCAAATATGAGTACGCATAGCTGCGGTCTTTAGCTACCGTGTACATATGTCCCCTTGAAGCAGATGTATATCCATATTCACTCAGGAAACAGTGCATACTTGCATATGAAGTATAAAAGAAGAATGAATGTACAGATGAAAATAACTGCTCTCTAAGGGAAAACTCTAAAACTGATGCTAGATTTGTGTTTCTGCCCATATGTGTTTATGCACCTTGAGTCACATATGAGCAAAGTGTATAATTCTGGTGTTTCTATTCCTGTTGCATCATTATGGCACCGAGTTATTGTAAAATATCACCCTAAATGAAGCTGCATTTCACTGGGGGCATCCCTTAAATATAGCTTGTAAACACGGAAAAGCACTTTGTATTTGAGGGGCAATATAATTCAACATGTCTCTATAGTAACTCTGAGGAAGATCAGAAAATATAATGCTACTGTAAAGAAGATAACTGCTAATTCTCTCCTCTAAAAGGTTTATAAGACTTTCATTTTACAGCCTTTTTTTATTATTACAAATGCAAGGCATATTCATTGGAGAACATTTCAAAATTTCACAAAGGTACAAAAGGTAGAAAGGGGTTGGATAAAATAAATAAATAAATAAACTCACATGCCTCCTACACCCCTCAGTCACGTCCACACAGCCATATCAGTTCTGCACAAGTGCACTATACGTATTATTTTGTAAGAAAAGTAGGAAGTAGAAAGAACGTTTGTTAGACTGTAGGCCTGTGTGAGTGTCTATAAACTGCCCAAGATAAGGTAACAGAAGACAGAAGAGTAATTAAAAATGTTAATCTCAAATTGGGGCCTGAGAGTGGATAAAGAAAACATCTATAGAAATATTAAAATTAAAGCAGCAGTTCAGTCAGAGGCTAAGAGCTAAGATGGTTGTGAAGCCCCACAGACAGATAATACAAGCAAGTGCCCCTCACACTAGACAAAGATCTGAAACTTCAGTACACCTCCTGGCAGTCGTCATTCTTGAAGCCCAGTACCTTTGTAACCCTCCGTGTTGATTCTAAACTTTGAGACAATAACTTAAGAACAGGTCGTTTATTTTTCCCCCTATTTTTAAAAGATTTTTGGGGGGTAATTACAAGTGGGAAAAAGAAAGAGATTTAGAATTGGTAAGTGATTTTAGGGATAATTTCCTCTGGCTTCTTGAAGTACAGTTTCTGAAAAAGAAATCTGACAGAGAAGAAATATAATAACCATACTCTCAGTTCATGGGGTGATAACAGTAAGTAAACATACTATGTTTGGGGAACACCGCTAAGCTATTTATGACTATCCACTTTTCAATTCTCACAACTTGATCAATATGTGCTACTATTTTCTCCATTTTACAGTTGAACAAACTGAGGCACACAAAGGTAATGTAAGTTTCCTGGCATCACATAGGTGACAACTACCAAAGACAGACTGTACGCTCAATCACTCTGGAACCTGGGTCTTAATTCATAATCATTGTAACAGAGAATTGAGTTATTCACTGTTAACACATTACTTCACATTTTTCCTCCAAACTTGCATTTTGATGTGACTACAAATGCTTTAAAATAGAATTATCAAATTACACGGCTGCATAGTATTCCATCTTTCAGAGGTATTATGGTTCAACTAATCATTCTTCTATTTTTAGATTGTTTCCATTTTCCTGGTATCATGAATTCAGCTGTGCTATTGCTAGAATAAATACCTTGTTACTAAAAAATTAATGACTTTGAAATGTAAAATGAAATTGCTTCCTAATAGAATTTTACCAATTTTATTTTTATCAGAAGCCTATGAGATTACTCAGCTCATCAAATTCTCAGTAATAGAAACCATTACCAACTTAATTCTAGTGTGTTGGGATTTTGTGATCATTAAGACAGTTCTTATGGGCTATATATGAACTCTTCTGATTGTTTCTATGAAGTGAAATAGCAAAACAGAAAAGAAATTCCAGATTTGAATGCAATTCTTAGAATTATTAACTGTATGATATCAAACATAAATTATCTTTGAGCTTCAGTTTCTCACCTATCTACTAAGTCTATGACCTGCAACCTCTAATTTAGTGGCTTGCAGTTAAAAAAAAAGTAATAAAATATTAGGTGAACATGCTCTGTCAACTGTAAAGTGCTCTCTAAGCTTATGCTGTTGGCTGTTGATTACATAAAGAATGGATGAATTACATGTTTTACTATGGTGCAGGAAACTCTGAACATACTGTTACCAGTTATTATATCCATAGCTCTGAAATTAACACAGCTCAATCTCTCTTTTATCCTTGGCTTTGACCTATTCATTTTGTATGAGTTTAATGAAATTATATGCCAAATCTACAATGCGTGTTTCCCCAAAAACAACATTAATAGATATATATTCTTTAGGGTCACAAGGCAGACAGAATAAGCATAATTAAAATCCATAGATTTGATTCTCTTTTAAAGCATAAAGACATATTTTATAACATACATTCATTTTAGACATGATTTTTTAATCTTTATTTTTCAGTAGACTTTATTTTTTAAAGCAGTTTTAGGTTCACAGCAAAATTGAGCAGAACGTAGAGAGTTATCATTTATCTCCACTCACCACTCCCCCCAGGCTGATAGCCTCCCTGACTATCAACATTCCTCACCAGAGCAGTGTATTTGTTACAACTGATATACCTACACTGACACATTATCACCCAAAGGTCATAGTCTCACTAAGGCTCACTCTTGGTTTTGTACATTCTCACTCTCAGTTTTGACAAATGCAAAATAAGATGTATACACCATTACAGTATCATACAGAATAATTTCAGTGCCCTAAAAATTCTCTGTGCTTGGCCTGTTTATCAATTCTTCATCCCTATATCCTGACAACTACATTTGCTTTTACTGCTTCCATAGTCTTGCTTTTTCCAGAATGTAATATAGTTGGAGCCATATGGTATGAATCCTTTTCAGATCATCTTTTTTTCATTTAGTAATATATATTTAAGGTTCCTCCATGTCTTTTCATGGCTTTAGAGTTCATTTCCTTTTAGCACTAAATAATATTCCATTGGATGTATCATAGTATATTTATATATTTACCTACTGAGGGACAACTTGGTTACCTCCAGGTTTGGCAATTATCAATAAAGCTGCTCTAAAAATCCATGTGCAGGTTTTTGTGTGGATATAATCGTTCAACTCATTTGGATAAATACCAAGGAGCACCATTTCTGGATCATATGGTAAGAGTATGATTAGTTTTGTAAGAAACTGAAAACTGTCTGCTAAAGTGGCCATACCATTTTGCATTCCCACCAGCAATGAATGAGAGTTCCTGTTGCTCCACATCCTCACTGGCATTTGATGTTGTCAATGTTTTGGATTTTGGCCATTCTATTGTATATTGTATATTGTATATTGTATATTGGTATATTGTAATTTCTAGACATGATATTTTTATAGCAGACAACACTTCAAAGTTCACAAAGGCTTTATGCTTATTTCAATAAAATTGAACAGATTCTTGGGGAGATTTATGATTCACATTCTCCCAGAACAAAAAAGAATTTCAGACCTTCGTTCTAGAAGTAGTACAAACAGGACCTATCGCGATTGCTGGAACAGTAAATTATGTATTCAAATAAAAACTAAAACAAATGCTCATTCATATTTTGTTTTATAAGCATTCTTTTTTTTTTAAAGACACCAATTGTACTTGAACATTTGTTTTTTTGTTTTTTTGTTTTAATTTATTTATTTATTTTTGGCTGTGTTGGGTCTTCGTTTCTGTGGGAGGGCTTTCTCTAGTTGTGGCAAGTGGGGGTCACTCTTCATCACAGTGCACGGGCCTCTCACTACCGCGGCCTCTCTTGTTGCGGAGCACAGGCTCCAGATGCGCAGGCTCAGTAGTTGTGGCTCACGGGCTCAGTCGCTCCGCGGCATGTGGGATCTTCCCAGACCAGGGCTCGAACCCTTGTCCCCTGCATTGGCAGGCAGATTCTCAACCACTGCGCCACCAGGGAAGCCCTATAAGCATTCTTATTCTTTTAAAATATATAGCATAATACTAATATTATATACTACTTACCTTTAGTGTGCTCAAAGCATTTCCAGACACTATTTAATTAATTATTACAATGAGATTAAAATGGATGAATGGGAGATAGTTGTCACCAATTTGCATCTAAGAGCATAGAGGTTTAAGGCTGTTCATTACATGAATTATGAACATCAACTTTCCATTTTGATCTTTATTAGGTGTGTTATTATAAGTTAACCAGAAACTTGCAATATAGAATACTCAATGGACAACACCTTGAATAAGTCTTTCATAAGTGTTTCTGTTCAGTACTAGGTATAACTACAAAAAACATTAAATAGAATATCAATTGCTTATATTATTTGACTGTTGATCAGTCTATTTTGGTTTATATTTTTCTTGTTTAACTATTTCCAAAAGAAAAGTTGGAGAATTCAATATTTGTTTCCTACTTCTTTTTTATTATTAGCTAAAAAAAGAAGATAGTGCAATTTAGTTTATTTGGCACTGTAACTCATCCTGCCAGACAAGACAGGAAAATTAGAACACTGTTTACTGTATCCATTACTTATACACTACTTTATATTTTATTTATATATAACATTATGTATTTAGTCAGTATCCATTTAGATTTCCCACATATTTACCATTTCATGCTGTGTTGTTGCTTCTAGTATCCTTGAGATATGCTCTAGTATTCCTTTAGAACAGCAGTCCCCAACCTTTTTGGCACCAGGGACCAGTTTCCTGGAAGACAATTTTTCCACAGACGGGGGGAGGCGGGGTTCAGGCGGTGATGAGAGCGATGCGGGGGATGCTTCAGGAGGTAACGTGAGCAATGGTTCAGGTGGTAATGCAAGCGATGGGGGGCGGCAGATGAAGCTTTGCTCCTCGCCCGCCACTCACTTCCTGCTGTGTGGCCTGTTTTCCTAACAGGCCACGGACCGGTACCGGACTGCGGCCTGGGGGGTTGAGGACCCCTGCTTTAGAAGAATAATCTAATGTTTATTTAAGTTTGTGTCTCCTGGCAATAAATTCCTTTTTGTTTTGTCTGAAAATGAAGTGATTTCACCTTCATTATTAGAGGATATTTTAACTACATAGAGAATTTTATGTTGGTAATTTTTTTTTTTTTTAATTTCTTTCAGCACACTGAAGACATTCCATGGTCTTCTGGCTTCTGTTGTTTAAAGTCAGTTCTCCATTGTTCCTCTGAATGTAGTGTATCATTCTTATGAGTTTTTTTTAAAACTATCTTTTACTTTTGTTATCTGCATTCTTACATTGTTGGTAGTAGTTGTGTCACTGTGAATTACCTTGAATTTATTCTGTTGAAAAGTTGTTGAATTTTTTGAATCTATAAATAACTATGTTTTATTCATTTCTAATAAATCTCAGCCATGATCTTTTCAAATATAACTACTGCCCCATTGATTTTCATATCTCCTTATGAGATTCTAAATAAATATGTACATTCTAATTCTATTTTTCAATATAGTTTATATCTCATAATTTAAAAAAAGTCTTTTTATATCTCTGTGCTTCTTTGATCCAGATCCTCTCCCTCATTAATTTTCCCTTTATCTTATCTACTCTACTTTTAAACTCACTGATTGGATTCTCAATATCAGTTATTGCACTTTTTTCAATTCTAGTAATTTTATTTGGCACCTTTATTATTCTATTAGCAATTCTGCTATGTAAATTTTTATATTTTCTAGTATTCCACCAAAATTTTCAATCTTGTCATTTATCATTCAAGTAGAATAGGTGGTTACTTAACATTGATGATGGTTCTATTCATCAAGAAGTTCTCTGAATCTCTTTCAATTGTCGTATTTCTTTTGTTGTCCTTTATGCTTTACTATCTTCTCAACTGCTTTGTTAATTTTTATTTTATATGGAATATTTTATTCATAAAACTTTTTGTAGCAATATCTTGAGGACTAGCATAATATTAAATTATTCCTGAAAAGATCTGTCTTTGCTTCTCTTAGGCATCTTTTGGCAATAGCCAGCTGGGATCAACTTAACACAGAATGTATGAATTATAGGATTATTGGCAATTGGGGACAGATAAATATTTGTTGTGGGAGACTATTCTATGTATTGTAGGGGACTGAGTAACCTTCCTGGTCTCTGCTCATTAGAAACCAATAGCACCCCCTTTTCCCTAGTTGTGACCACCATAAATATCTCCAGTCACTGCCAAATGTTCCTTGAAGGAAAAATCACCACCAGTTGAGATTCACTGGCTTAATCCAGTTCCAGGGAATGAGATCCACTGGCACTCACAAATTGATTGAAGCCATGATAAGGTTCACATGATGACTGTTTTACTGATTCCAGTCTTAAATCTAAGGTATAGTCCTTCAGGGTCTCTATACAAAATTTAGATTTTTACCACAGTCTGAAATGTGGTGGGATCCAGGCTCTACTTTTGCTTTCCTTAGGATATAAGGGGACATTGCATTGTTTGGTCTCCCAGTCTCTTCTTCTGAATTAGTAAATACCCCCAAAGTTATAGCATTCCCAAGTGCTGTGTTCTCTAAATTTTAGACCAGCAGTTCCTCATCACCAAGTTAGCTCTCTGTATTAATCTTATATTCCTGTCACAACAATGTATCATACACTTAGCATCTTAAAAATGCAGATTTATTTTCCTCACAGTTTCTGTGGGTCACAAGTTGCAGCAGAACAGGGCAGGATTTCTTCCCATGGTCTCATAAACCCCAAATCAAGGTGTCAGCAGGGCTGTGGTTCTCATCTGAGTCTCAGAATTCTTTCCGAAATTACTTGTTGATAAGGAGTCATTTCCTTCTCTCTGAAATTTCCGTGTCTTCTACTTCTGCTTTTAAGGGCTCATGTGATTACACTGTTCTACCTAGATAATTCAGGATAATCTCCCCTATATTAAAGTCAACCATTAAGTGACATTAATTACATTTCAAAGTCCCTTTGGCCTTAACAAATGCACAGGTACCATATCTCATGTTATTCACTATCCCAGGCATTAGCACATGTGATTGTCTTGGGGCTGTAATTTTACCACACTCACCATTGCCTTCAGGAAATTTTTAAAAATATGTCTCAAATTTTACTGCTTGTCTTCAGCTGAAGCATTGGTCTGAATACTTACTCTGCCGTTACTGAAAGCAGAGATTCTCTTGGTCAAATTTTCATTCAGTGCTTTAAGAGTTTTTCTTGCAATTTTCTTCATTTGACCAGCATAGGTGGTCAGAAATTCAGCTTGTATAATACGCTGATTTCAAATCCCAGGTGTTCACTTACCGCTCCACAACCTTCTGCAAAGTTCTTCATTTCTCTGTGCCTCAGTGCCCTTATCTATTAATTTGTAATCACATTACCTAAAATATTGAATTATTGTAAGAACTGAAGATATATATAAAGTCACCTAGAGCATTAAAACTTGTATAGTAAGCATTAGTTTTCAGAATGTTAGTTTTTATTGTTACTCAAACTTTAGAAGAATGTATTTATATTAAAAAAATAAATTGGAAAGAAGCCTATTCATCTGTTTCAATACCAAAGGAAAATATATTTTTAGAAATAGTGTACCTCATTGTATATTGCCTATATTAATCATGTTACAACCAGATATGTAAATAAAAAGCAAACAAATATAAGAGAAACAACAAAAAAAATTTCTATCCTTGTTTAGTCATAAAACTCTGGCGTAGATATTTGGAAACTTATTATCATAAATGAGACAAATTGTCTTGCCCTGGGATCAGTTTTTGGTGAGCTCTATTTGTTTTTGCCAATCTATGACAATACTTTTAGGAAAACATTTTAGTAGTAAGTAGAAGACAATGTAAGAAAAACTAACCTTAGCCCTAGAGCTACACATACAGAGGATATGATTACAGCTTTTACTGCAAACCTTGTTGAACATGTTTGAATTCAAGTTGAAATATAATGTTTTAGTACATTCACACCAATTCTCAAAGAAGAACAGTGTCACACATAATTATAAAGAACTCAGAAAAAAGCACAAAAGGCCATCTGTGAGATCTGAACAGATGTAGCTGTTCAAAAGACACTGCTCATCTTAAAGTTGGGAATTCTAAAGTTTAAGTAATTGGTGTTTAGATGAGTGGAAACTAACACAGGAAAAAATATCATATATAGGAATGATGACTTGTATTATTTTGGTTATTTACAAGTTTTCCATTAAAATTGAAATAAATGCTTCCTTTTGCACATAAAAATAATTTCCTATAGGAAAAATACAGTAATAAAGACACAGACAAAATTGAAACACACAAGAAAGAGCAGCCATTAAAATTTTTGGTCTTATATCTGTAGTCAAATTTATCGGTTTTACTAGCCATTACACAATTAAAATATAAGAAACATGTTGTTGCCAAGAATTGGGAAGTTGTTTTCTCCTGAACTGTGTTCTGTATTACCTTCTTCACCTAGATGTGTTTAGTTTTCTTTCTCCACTGCTTCATTTTCATCAAAAGCATCCTTTAAGACTGGATCTTAAATTTTCCCACACTTTAATATGCTTAGGAGATAGTTTTGAAAAATCCTACACCTGGACTCACCAGATTAATTAATCAGAGTCCTTGGAGGTAAGACCCAGACATTAATTTATTATAAACTCATAAGTGATACTATTATGAAACTGATTTTGAGAACCAGTGCTCTACGAGCTATCGCATGCTAGATGTAGGTGGCGTTTGAAAGATGAGTTAATTTAAAATATGGGAATAAAATTTAAAAATAAATATGAATGTCACAGATTATAAAATTAGTAAGTATATTATTGTTATTAAAATATTAGAGTTTTTGTAAAAGTTGATGTAAGTTAAATATCTCCTTTTCATTTCCTATGGGAAGTCAAATATACAATTCAATGTCCCGTTGGAAAATCAAATATAAAATTAAAACACAGATTTTTACATTTATTTTGACAAAAGTCTCAATTGCATTCTTCAAAATCCTTTGTTATTAAGTATTAAATAATTATTAAATAAGTATTCAATATCCCTGAACATTTCAAGTTTATTTCTGGAAGTGATAGGCAATATTTTTATGACTGTTTCATTCTTGAAAGGTCTTTCTTTATATTGAATTTAAATGTACTTTTAGGGCTTCCCTGGTGGCGCAGTGGTTGAGAATCTGCCTGCCAATGCAGGGGACACGGGTTCGAGCCCTGGTCTGGGAAGATCCCACATGCCGCGGAACAACTAGGCCCGTGAGCCACAACTACTGAGCCTGTGCATCTGGAGCCTGTGCTTCGCAACGGGAGAGGCCGCGACAGTGAGAGGCCCGCGCACCGCGATGAAGAGTGGCCCCCGCTCGCCGCAACTAGAGAAAGCCCTCGCACAGAAACGAAGACCCAACACAGCCATAAATAAACAAATAAATTATTTTTAAAAAAAAATTAAATTACTTTTAAATTCAAATAATTAATTCTATTTTTGCCTTCTGGATCAATGTGCAATAAAATAATTGTTCTCTAAATTAAATATCTTTCTGTTTTCACACACAACTATAATATTGCTAAAAAATACTCCTCGTAATTAGAATGCCACAGGTGAATTAATTTAAACATGAAATTAGTATTAACCATAATTAAAGACAAGTCGAAACAATTGACTAAATATAGTAACAATATTGAAAGAAAAAAAGAAAAACTGAGAAACGCTAAACTTCTTTTATGGCTTTCCAAAAAAATATTCTTTTTGGAATTGTATCTTCCAAAAATTCATATGTTGAAGTCTGTATTAGTTCACTAGGGCTGCCATAAAAAGTACCACAGACTGGGTGGCTTAAAGAACAGAAATATATTTTCTCACAATTCTGGTGGCCAGAAGTAAGAAATCAAGGTATTTGTTAGGGTTGGTTTCATCTGAGGCAATTCTTGGCTGGTAGAGGGCTATCTTCTCCCTGTGTATTCACGTAGTCTTCCCTCTGTATATATCTGTCTTCCAATCTCCTTTTCTTATAAGGACACAAATCGTATTGGATTAAGGCTTACCCTAATAACCTCATTTCAACTTATTTATGGCTTTGTAGTCCCTATCTCCAAATACAGTCAAATTCTGAGGTACTGAGTGTTACAAAATTAGCATGTGAATTTCAGGAGGTATACAATTCAGCCCATAATGAAGTCCTAACCACAGTGCCCCAGAATATGAACTTATTTGAAAATAGGGTTGTTGAGGATGTACCAATAATTGCTTAAGATGAGGTCATATTAGAATAGAGTGGGTTCCTAATCCAATTTGAAGGGGAAATTTAATTACAGACACTCACACTGTGAGAACTCTAAATGAAGATGAATACAGAGATCAGGGTCATGCTCTACAAGCCAAGGAATGCCAAAGATTGCCAGCAAACCACCAGAAGCAAGTAGAGTCATAGAACACATTCTCCCTCACAGCCCTCAGAAGGAAGCAAGTCAGCTGACACCTTAATCACAGACTTCCAGTCTACAGAACTGTGGGACAATAAATTCCTGTTGTTCTATGTCAGCTAGTTTGTGGTACTTTGGTACAGCATCTCCAGGGAACCAATAGTTTCTAAATAGTTGTCAACATTGATAAAAATAACAAAACTTGTTTCATTTTTATAAAATGAACTCAAGCAAATTTAAAAAAATCATCTGAAATAATTTGTTTCTTTTATATTATGAAATAATTTTATAGTACTTAATAATACTTAATTCTTATACTTTTATATACTTATAATACTTAATAAAGTAATTTTGTTATACTTCAGCAATCATGAAAAAATATCTTAATTTGTGTATCAGTTTTATTATGGCAAAATGAGAATCATTGAGAAATAACTAATGTTATCCCTCTTGAGAACCAATATTAGATAACACAATTTTAAATACCAGTTGGCCTTAAATAAATTTCAAATTAAGGTTAAAACTACCTTACTCATATCTGATTTATTCCCATAGTTCTCCTGACTGAGTAAGAAGAAAAATCATTTGTCATCACCATTTACTTACTTTTATGACAATGTTGTATTTTCAGAAATAAAATGTGGTATGAACTTCTTCATTTTTAGCTTTTATACATTTATAATCCTAAGCATATTTTTAAAAGAAATATGTACAAAACCAGTACAATTCAAAAATATACATGTATATGAACTGTGATCTTTTATTGAAATTAAATTGCCATTTTCTTTGTGAATCGTTTTTTTTAGTTCAGCATATTCATCCAGTGTGTCATTTTGTGATTCATTTCTCCCACCACTTTTTCCTCTTTTAACTTCTGTGAACACTGTGTTAGTTCATTTATATGCACCCATGATGTCATATTTTTGCCAATATAAAACTTTAAGTTGATGAACTACACATCTTTTTCATGTAAAATCAGCCCATCTTCTTCCCTCATAAGCTCAAGTCTATAAAAATGTACAATACAAAGTAATAAGTTATAAGGTATCCTTGTTATTAATTAAGGGGGCATTCATTCCAAACTTCTCATATTTCCTTGTGGAGAAAATTGCCTTCCACAAACACACCTGGCTTCACTGGTTCCTTCCTGAACAGAGGTGACTTTATTTGATTAGTGAAATTGATAGAAACAACAAAGGAACACTTATTTCAGCCTCTTTTGTGTTTGTTTTGGAATTGGCCAGCCTGCAGAAAAGGTGTATTCAAGTTGCTCTCCTATGATGAAATAAAGGGCTTTGGCCAGGCTTGAAGATTGGGAGAGTGTTGGAATGTCCATTTGACAACACCTCCCCATAGGCTCCCATTAGCCAAGGATTTAACAAATAAAAGGTTAAAACTGTGGAGACATACTACCTGGGTGTGATTCCTAGCTCCTGACTGATTAGCTGTGGAATTTTAGTTCCACAAGTTCCTTAATCCCCACTTTCTCAGTTTCCTCAAATTTCAATGAAAATGACACAACCTCCTTCATCAATTTTTTGGGTAAAATTTCTCATTTTGGGTAAATGAGTTAACAAGCATCAAATGCTTAGAAAGTACCTGGCCTCCAGTAAGTATTCACTATTATTGACTGTCACCTGGGTCTTCTGTGTTACTTTTAATTGTTCAGTATTTGGGTATAGTGGTGTTATTTATTGATCCCTGAATATCCAACATTTTTAGAGCAACATGGTAAGAAAAAAGTAGAAAAAAAAATAAATAATTATACCTAACCTATAAGGACACATTTGCAAAAACAGCTGAGAAATCCTAATCCAGAGAAAAAAAAAAAATTAAACATACACCAATTGCTGTGTACACAGCTTTTCACACATTATGTGATTAAGTGCAATAAAAGCCTGGCTCTAGTCTTCAGTTTGAGGAAGGGTGGCAGTTTGACTCAACATTTGGCTGGATCAAAGTCTTGTTTTTCAAACTCTTTGGAATAAATCACATCCAACTTCTGCCCTAAATACTGCTAACGCATTTCTTTAGGATGCAGGAATCACTTTCTGCCACCACCATGAAAAGGCATGTTCCTCCCAGTACTGAGTTGAAATTTGCTCCCTATCGTACCCACACACTGGACTTGGAGTAAGGTGAAGAAAACTACTACTTCATAAAAAATCACTTGGGCTTCCCTGATGGCACAGTGGTTGAGAATCTGTCTGCCAATGCAGGGGACACGGGTTCGAGCCTTGGTCTGGGAAGATCCCACATGCCGCGGAGCAACTAGGCCCGTGAGCCACAACTGCTGAGCCTGCGCGTCTGGAGCCTGTGCTCCGCAACAAGAGAGGCCGCGATAGTGAGAGGCCCGCGCACCGTGATGAAGAGTGGCCCCTGCTCGCCACAACTAGAGAAAGCCCTCGCACAGAAACGAAGACCCAACACAGCCATAAATAAATAAAATTAAAAAAAAAAAATGACGAACCATTGGCAAAAATCATTAAAAAAAAGAAATCACTTGACCAGAAAAATTCACACATTTATCAGCAGGAGTTTCTGGGATAATCTAGTCAATCACATCAATAAAGAATTTGCAAAGAGAAGTAGCTACCCTATATTCTTCAAGTTTCACAAATTATATTTCTATTGGTTATATCCAGTGATGACTCTTAATTAAATAAATGAATATGAGAAGATATGAAAAAGAGAAAGTTCATAGATAAATGAAAAAGTTGGGCAATCATAACAAAGGTACAACAATTATGTCATCTGTGGATGAAGACTGCTTTATTTCTTCCTTCCAAATTTGTCTATTTTATTTTCCCCTTGCCATTCTGCACTAGTTCACATATCCAGTACTATGTTGAATAAGTGTAGTGAGAGAGAATATACTTGCTTTATGCCCAGTCTTAGGGGATCACTTCCATTCTCCGAGCATTAAACGTGATGCTAGCTGTAGGGTTCTTTTGTACATGGACGATATCAAGTTGAAGAAATCTCCTCTATTCTGGGTTTGCTGAGAGTACTTATCATGAGTCAGTGTTAGATTCCGTCAAATATTTTTGTCACCAATGGATATGACCATATACTTTTGAAATTTTTCATGCTGTTATGTTGAATTTCCTAGATGAAATCCATTCCTAGCTTTAACATTTGTTCAGGGCGGGTAAGCCTTTTAAGGCGTGTTGGATTCAATGTGCAAAAATTTTGTTGAGGATTTTGTACCTATGCTCATGAGATATTGGACTGTAATTTTCTTTTTGTAGTGTTTTTATCTGATTTGGTATTAGGATAACCCTTATCTCATAAAACAAGTTTAAAAGATTGTTGAAGATTTATATTATTTATTCTTTGTTTCATAGAATTCATCACTGAAACCCTCTGTCTCAGGTACTTTCTCTATTTGTAAGGTTTTTAATTATATGTTTAATTTATTTAACAGATATAGAGCTATTCATGTTATCTATTTTTCCTTGTGTAAGTTTGGATAATTTGTGTCTTTCAAGTAATTGAATCATTTTATTTAAACTATCAAGTTTACATTATAATTTTTAACTATTTTAATTCCACTTAAAATATAATATACTGCTTATATGTAGTATGGATCCTTTGTAATGGAGTGTTGTCCACTTCTCTCTTCTGTACTTTATGGTATTTTTGTCACTGATTTTATTGTTCATATACTATAATCACCCCAAACACTGTTACTATTATTACTTTAACAGTTATATTTTAGAACAATTAAGAATAAAATAAAATATTTTATTTTAATTTACTGTATTCCTTTACTGACACTTTTTTATATAGATCAGTGTTTCTGAACTGTATCGTTTTCTTTCACCTGGAAAAGCACCTTATAATATTTATTGCAGGGCAGATCTGCTGGCAATGTTTTTGTTTGAGAAAGTGTTTACCCTTCATTTTTGAGAATAATTTCATTGTATATAGAATTCTAGATTAGTGGCATTTTTTTCTGGTTTTCCTTTGAAAATGTTAGATATTTCATTTCATTCTCTTCTTGCTTTCATGATTTTTGGTGAGAAATCCACTGTAATTCTTACCCTTTTTCCTCTACAGTTAGGGTAAATTTTTCACTCCGGCTCCTTTCAAAATTATCTGGTTATCTTTGGCTTTTTGCAGTTTAAATATAATATATTACATGTATTAGTATCTTGTTGCTTGTGTAACAATTACCACAAATTTAGTGGCTTAAAACAACACAGATTTATTATAATTCTCCAAGTCAGAAGTCTGAAATGGGCCTTAGTTAGCTAAAATCAAGACATTGTCAGGGCTGTGTTCTTTCTGTATGCTCTAAGTGAAAATCTTATTGATTGCCTTTTATGTTCAATTATTTCTAGAAGTAGCCTGCATTCCTTGGCTTATGGTCCCTTCTCCCATCCTTAAAGCCAGAAATTTAGCACTTTTAATTAGCTTTCTGACTCTGACACTCTGCTTCTGTCCTCATATTTCCTTCTCTGACTTTTGAAAGGACACTTATGATTACAATGGGCCCACACAGTTATCCAGGATAATTTTCCCATCTTAATTTCCTTAGCTTGTGTTTGAAAAGTCTCTCTTGCCATGTAAGGTGACCTGTACAGGCTTCAGGGACTAGGAGATGGACATCTTTGGTGACAGAGCATTAGTCTGTCTACCTCAGACAAATGGAAAATAACAAACATTGGGTAGAATGTGGAGAAAATGGAACACTTGTGCACTGTTTGTAGGAATGTAAAATGGTGCAGACATGATGGAAAACAGTTTGGCAATTGCTCAATAAGTAAAACATGGAATTATCATATAGCTCAGCAATTCCATTCATAGGTATATACCCAAGAAAATTGTAAACAAGTACCAAAATAAAACCCTTGTACATGGATGTTCATAGCAGCACTATTCACAATAACCAATAGATAGAAACTAACCAAATGTCCATCAGCAAATGAAAAAATGAACAAATTGTGATACGCATATGCAATGTAATATTATTTAGCTATAAAAAGGAATGAAATATTGATACATGTTATAGCACTACAATGTGAATGAACCTCAAAAACATTGTTAAATACAAAAAGCCAGACACAAAATGTCACATATTGTACAATTCCATTACATGAAATATTCAGAATAGATAAATCCATAGTGACAGAAAGAAAATTGGTGGTTGTCATGGGTACTGATCAACTACTTAATGGGTACACATATTATTGTGGGGTGATGAAAATGTTTTGAAACTCGACAGAGGTGGTAGTTGTACAATATTGTGAATGTCCTAAATACAGCTAAATCTTTCACCTAAAATGCTAATTTCCATTATATGAATTTCACCTCAATTAAAAAATAATGTTATCTTACTATTAAAAGATAAGGAAAGTGAGATACAAACAAGTTCAGTAACTGTCATGGTTAATTTTATGTGTCTGATTGTCTGGACACTGATGCCCAGATATTTGGTTAAACATGCTTCTGAAAGTTTCTGTGATGGTGTTTTTGGATGAGGCATATATTTAAGTTGGTGGATTTTGAGTAAAAGGGATTTTCCTCCATATTGTGAGTTTGCCTTATCCAATCAGTTGAATGTCTGAATAGAACAAAAAGGCTGACATACCGGAAAACAAGAGAGAATTCTCTGGCAGACGACCTGTAGACTTCATCTGCAATATTGTTTCTTCCTGATTCCACAGCAGACTGCCTTGTGGATTCTAACTGCTACTTCTTCTTGAGCCTCCAACCTGCCTGCCTCCATCAGATTCTAGACTCACCAAGCGTCCACAATTGTGTGAGCCAGTTTTTTAAGATAAATGACTTTCTTTATGTATCTACATCCTCTTGGCTCTGTTTCTCTGGAGAAACCTAATACAGTAACTTACCCAAAATCATATGGAAACTCAGAGTCAGAGTTTATAGATAAGAAGCACTCTTAATTCAAAGGATACAATCTCACCAACAATATTTGGACTGAGGCTTCAGTGTACATTTTTGTTCTTTTAGAGACTGAATATCAATCTAAAGAAATGTCTATACCAAATTTACCAGGTAATCTCTAAAAGATTAATAACAGATGTACTAGTCCAAGTTTCTAGCTCGAATATTATTTGGGGGTAATTACAAAATACATGTGGAGTCAAATTCTAATTTTCTATTATCTAACAATTCCTTAATCATCTCACTTAAGTTATATAAATTATTTAAACTTGCTGAGCCTGGAACTCCTTGTCTAAAAAATTAGAATAGTTTTACTTCAAAGCATGGCTGTAGAGGTTAGATACGACACTTTATACAAAGAAATAGCAACATTTTATTTATATATATATATATATTCCACAAATAAGATATCTAGGTCATTTATATAGTATGTAGATATAGATGGATGTGCATGTATGTTAATAAATGAGATGAGATAATCCATTGGTTGAATCCAACAAAATCCTTCCTGTGTTATTTGGTAAAATGTATTTAGAAGAGAGATTATTGTATTTAATTTTGCTACTGCTTTTGCTTTCATCTGACTCAGTCTTTTAACAAAAGAGTATACTTTAATAACATTCCCTATATATACATATCTATTGTGGTATTATTGGAAGTAAATATTTAGTGTGTTGGAGTCAGCATTTTTTTACTCTAAAGTTTCTTATCATTGAGGGATAATATTTCACAACACTCTGAATATTTTTCCTTGTTATACTTTAGTCAGCATGTTTACATATGTATCAGATAGATTAGCAGGGAAAATGGCAATACAACCTGAAGGCTGAAAGTTTAAGTGCAAGAAAGACTAGAAATAGAGAAGTCATAGTTGCCATAGAAACATAATCTTGCTATATTCATATTATCCTTTTCCTCACAAGAAGAATTTTCAAAGCTCTGTAGAGTTGCTCCAGCTAGTATGGGAATGTGGGCTGTGTGCATTTAATATAGAACTTTAGGTAAAGTTAATACAGCCCATATTCAGTAGAAGCAACACTTTATTTGAAATTTAATTCAGAAAGTATAATCATTTAGGGAGACTTCTAGTAATACAATCTTTATGGAATAAGATATAGTTAAGACTACACTTTTGCTTCTTTCCAGGAGACATACAGACAAAAGCATTTCATAAAATTTTAAAATCATCCCAAGGTTTTACTAAATCTGTTTTCTTTTATTTCCCAGTGGCTTTTCACTGATTTTTATAACGCAGCAGGTATCATATATCTTCTTTTACCAGTGAATATTGCATATTTTATCTTACATGTTTAATTCTAGGTTTAGACACGTTTCTTCTAATCTTATGATGTCGCTATATTCACTTTAAGATCAGGAAATTAATGATGTCTTGGACAAACCAATTCTACACTCTGATCTCTATCTACTTAATCTTTTGCTAGAAAATAGATAATAAAAACATCAAACAAAAACCTTTACATCAAAAGATCACGCTTAGTTTTATTTCAAAAATATTTGTTCTGCAAGTGTTTTTACCTATTAATTTAACTGATTAAAATATTAGTGTAATTAATTTTCAAACAAATGTAATAAATAATTACTGAGTGAGAAAAAATAGGTAATAGGACATAGCTAAAAAAGGAGAAAAATAAAATAGATTAGAAATGTAATATAAATGAGAATGAGCTTAAGTTATGTAAAAACAGCTATACCTCTATTTAAAAATAAAATACCTATGAAAAAAATCAGCAATAAACTTTTTTTTTTTTTAGAAATTCACGTTCTTTTATTTATTTATTTATTTATTTATGACTGTGTTGAGTCTTCGTTTCTGTGCGAGGGCTTTCTCTAGTTGCGGCAAGTGGGGACCACTCTTCATCGCGGTGCGCGGGCCTCTCACCATCGCGGCCTCTCTTGTTGTGGAGCACAGGCTCCAGATGCGCAGGCTCAGTAATTGTGGCTCACGGGCCCAGTTGCTCCGTGGCATGTGGGATCCTCCCAGACCAGGGCTCGAACCCGTGTCCCCCGCATTGGCAGGCAGACTCCCAACCACTGCGCCACCAGAGAAGCCCAGCAATAAACTTTTGATACCTTAAACATAGGTATTTTAAAATATGGTATTATATAGTTAAAACATAATTATTTAAAAAACTAATCTCTCCTGGAACTTTCAGTATGATACAGACATGTTCGATTATATGTTTTTAATGAATGTTAATAACCAAATAATACAAAATCCATGGATTCATTTACCAACTGAGCATTATACAAATGCCAAGCAACAATATAATTTAATGTATCTTATTCTTTTTCATGTTAATTTTCTCCTTCCAGATTCAGCTTAAAGTTATTAGAAAGCACTTGTTGGTTCTAGATAAAATTAGATGCTTTTAGAACTGGGGTAAATAGTATAATGGGCACTAATTGTGATAATCTGGGAAGAAAGGCAGAGTTGCTGGAGAGTCTGGAAATTGTAGGCAAGGACATAAAACATTGAACAAAACCACAAGAAGACTCAGTGAAAATTTAGAAGGTAAAGTCCTGAGTATCTAGAAACTGTTCAGAGTAGGAAAGAGCTACAGGGGGAGAACAGAAATGTCCTAGTGCAAGGTCTACCAGCAGATCCCATGGTTATGGCACTCACGACTCTTTAGAAGAGCTGTCATTACATTACACAAGGTCAATGGTAATAGTCTACTTTGTCTAACAGTTTGATTTATTACTGTATCCTGTGGTTACAGACACCTGCCTTAGGAAATTTCAGGGAAAAAATATTTTCTTAACTTAAACTGCAGCTACATTGACAATGTCTGGTTCAGCCATGAACAAAATGGTTTTCTCAGACTTGACCTGGCTACTCTGATACTATTCCATCGAAATAACTGAACTGGTAGAGATGAGGAGCAACATTTCCCGCTGCCACTCTTCCCCCACATGTTGATAAAGTGGATATCTGACATGTAAGAGAAATTTTGCTACTGTGAAAGACATAGTGCCTATAGCTTGCAGAGGTTTTAGAGAATGGTAATCTCTTAAATTACGGCAAATATGCAAAAATGTCCAGGTTTAAGGAGACCTGTTGTTTAAAAGTGTAATCACTCACTTAAAAACAATGCACTCTCTTACCGTAAATGTGCTAACATGTTAAAAAAAAATTCAAGTGAAATAAAACCAAGAACTTCCACAAACTTAGGGATTTGACATACTAATATGCATGTTATTTTGAGGACATAACATGAAAGTAGTAAGTTATGAATTCATATTATACTCTATGTCAGAGCATTGAGTTTTTGGTTTTAATAAAGTGATAGCTTTACTTTTTCCTAGTTCTAATGAATTTTCTCACATCTACAAGAAATATTATAAAAGTTTTCATATTACTCAACTGCCATAGGTAAGTGTTGTGGATTTCGGTAAAGCTCCACTATTCATTCACCAATTCCACTGTGGTTTTGTTTGTTTCAACAAGGAAAACAATATATTGGTATTCGTTACACCATATACATACATATTAAGATTCAAACATACACACACACACACACACACACACACACACATATATATACATATATATATGTTAAGGAAGAAATCAAGATTAAAACGAGAAATCAAGTGTCAATAAAGAAAAAATATAATACAGTTATGTTGGTTTGGTTTAAAAGAATTTTCATGTGTAATTTTATTTTACAATCACTTTCATAAAAAGCATTGCAGATTTAATGTGTAAAAAAGGAAAAAAAAAAGCATTCTTTAGGACCTACTGATTTTGACTAAAATGAAATATATTTACTACATTTTGTTTGAACTTAAGAAATTTATTTTCTCTTACATTAAAAAAAAATTTGAGACCCATAATACCACTTAAAATCTGTATCAAAAGCCATTTCCCACATTTTTTTCCTGGACAAATATTTCATTTAAGAACATAATTTATCACTTTATAAATAGGTGTTTTAAAAGAAAACAATAATAGTCTTAGTATTTCTGAACAGCAAAAACAAAAACATATGATGAAACAAGTATACGACTTTGTATGCCAATCTAATTATAGAAATATGATGTAAACTGCCAGAATAGTCATCTGAAGAATTCTGCGGACCCTCACCCCAGCAAAACAACCATAACTGGTGAAAAAATATTAAAATATAATCTCTGGTAAATTTCCTAGAAGCATATATGAAGTGAAAAAAATTATTCAAGAATGTCTACTAAATCTGTGTAAAAACAGCCAGTCTATGGCATTTAAGCCAAGACCTTCTCCACCCCCTTCGTGGCTCCCCACTTTAGTAAAAGGAAAGCTCCTTTTTGTGTTTGTGAAGCCAAAGACACCGTCTTCCTCTTCCCCTGGCTTTCAGTCAGGGCTACAGAACCTCCCCAAAGAGGGGCAGGACACCACCATTTCTTACCAGAGGCTCTATTCTAGGCAAGAGTAGCTGAGAGGTCTGGGATCTCTTCTTTTATCCAGCCCCAATTTGTAGGGTGAAAGCTCTGCCCTGAAGCCAACAGGTTGCTAATACTGTGGCCCCGAAGGACCTCTTTCCAACTCACTGTAGAATGACATTTACTTTCTACAGAGAGAGCCAAGAAAAGACCACCAGAGCCGCCTGCCCCACCCAGCTTCTTGCTCATAAAGTAGGGTTGTCATTCCCAGAAGAGGATGCCACTACCCACACCCATCTCTGGAGCAGAGGCACAGAGATTTGATAAGAGAAAGCAATTAAACAAGTGATTACATAATCATAAAAGATAGTATACATGCTTATTTCTTCTTTCTTGTCCTAACTGATTAAAAAGCAATTATACAAAACAATGTACATATAAATGCACTATTGGGACTATAATATATAGAGAGGCACTATATTTGACAGTATTTGAGAGCACAAAGTAGACAGGTAAAAGCAAAGCTGTTTTGGAGTAAGGAAATAACACCAGATGGTAACTCAAATTCACAGGAACTAATGAACAGAACTAAAAGTGGTAAATAAGAAGGTTAATACAATAAATCCTGTAAAATAATTCATTGATCTTCTTTCTTTTTCTCAGCTTTTAGAAAAGATATACAATTATACAAAGTAACAATTATAATAATGTATTGCTGAGTTTCAAGCTATGTAGATACAATTTCCATAACACTAATAACATAAAAATTGTGAATATGGAACAAAAATACAGAGAAGTAAAGTATCTATTCTCACGGGAATAAATCTGAAGTAAATTCTGATCAGTTAAGATACGTATGGTAAGCTCTGCAGTAAGTAAATGACTCAAAAATACAGAAGTGAAAAATCATTGGAAGAATTAAATGATACACCAGAAAATCTTGACAATTAAAAAAAGAAAGCATTAAGGAGAAACAGATGAACAAAAGGACCTGGGACATAAAGAAAAAATAAAATGGCGGATGTAAATCCAAGTATATCAATAATAACATTAAATGTAAATGGATTAAGCAATACAATTAAAAGTTAGAGTTGACTGGATTAAAGAAACATATGCTGTCTGCAGACACAATCAAGATTCAAAAATACACATAGGTTAAAAGTAAAAGAATGGAAAAACACATGTCATGAAAAGAGCAACCATAAGAAAGCTATAGGGCAATACTAGTATCAGACAATTTAGACTTTAAAATAATTGTTGCTAGAGATAAAAAGGATTTTTGTGATGAAAAATGGTCAATATATCAATAAGCTACATCAATTACAAATATGTATATACCTAATGAGAATTCAGAACTCCACAACAACATGTAAAAGAATTATACAGTAGATAAACAAGGAAATAGAAGATTTGGGTAACACTAAAAACTAACTAAACCTACAGATATCTAGAAAATACTGCACCCAATAGCAGGAGAATATACATTCTTCTTAATTATACATGAAATATTCTTCAGGATAGATCATAAACCATACTTCAACATATAAGAAGATTGGAATAATATAAAGTATGTTTTCTGACCACATTAGAATGAAATTAGAAAGCAGTAATAGAAAGAAATCTGGGAAATTAACAAACATGTTGAAATTAAACAAAACTATCCTAAAAAAATCAACAGGTCAAAAAACATATAGTAAGGAAAATGAAAAAAAGAGTTTGATAAAAATGAAAATGAAGACACTTATACCAAAACCTATGAGTCACACTACTGCTTAATGGAAATTCATAGCTATAAAAGATTACATTAAAAGAGATGAAACATCTCAAATCAATAATCTAAACTTCCTGTTAAGACACTAGAGAAATGAACAAACTAAACCTAAGCAGGCATAAAGAAGGGAATAACATGTTTAGAGAGGAAATCTATAAAATTGAGACTAGAAAAAAACAGAGAACCTCAACAAAAAAAAGTTGGTTTTTTGCAAAGATAAACAAAATTGAAAAATAATTTAAATAGATTGAGCAAAAATAAAATGAGAGAAGACTCTAATTACTAAAATCAGGAGTGAAAGAGGAGACACTACTACTTGTAAGAATAAAACAAATATAAGAAAGTATTATGAACAACTGTATGCTAACACATTGGATAACTTCGATTAAACAGACAAGTTTCAAGAAAAACAAAAATTACCAAACTACAATAACAGAAGAAGAAGTAGAAAACCTAAAAAGACCTATAACAAATTACATGTTTTATTTAGTAATTTAAAAACTTTGCACAAATTAAGCCCACTCCCAGATAGCTTCACTGGTGAATTCTAACAAAAACTTAAAGAAAATTAACACCAATTCTTTACAAACCCTTCTGAAAAATAGAAACAAAGAATATTTTTCAATTCATTTTATATGGCTAGTATTACCTCAATAGCAAAATTTGAGAAACACATCATAAGAAAACAAACAAACAAACAAACAAAAACTACAGACCAAAATCTCTTGGGAATATAGACACAAAAATTCTCCGCAAAATACTAGCTAACTAAATCTTTCAAATTACTTTTTAAAAACAATTTTCCATCATGACCAAGTGGGATTTATCCCACTTGGAATTCAAGACAGGTTAACATCCTAAAAGCAATTATTTATAATATATTAAGAGATTATGACACAATCTTCTCAGTAGATATAGGTTAGAGGAGTTGACAAAATTCAACACTCATTTATGATAAAAACACTCAACAAACAGGTATAGAAGAGAACTTCCTCAACCTGATAACAACCCAGCTAACATCATACTTAACATTAAAAAACTAAATGCCCTCACCCTAAATTCAGGAATAAGTCAAGCATATTTACTCTCATCAATGCTACTCACGGAGGTTCTAGCCAGGGCAACTAGGAAAGAAAATGAACTAAATTGCTACCAGATTGGAAAGGAAGAATTATAACTATATCTACAGATGACATGATTTGTATATAGAAAATGTTAAATGAGTTCAGCAAGGTTGATGGATACAATATCATGGTACAGATATTAACTGTATTTCTGTACAATAGCAATGAACAAGTTGAAAATGAAACTAAGAAAACAATTCCCTTTACAATATCATCAAAAGGAATAAAATACTTCACCTAGAAATAGTTTTAACAAAAGAAATATAAAACTTATACCCTAACTACAAAACAATATTGAAATAAATTAAAGAAAACCTACATATATGCAAATACACCCAAGGAGCAGTTGGAATCCAATGATGAGATTAGGTCAGAGATTGGTGATATTATATGTATCTTATTTGTTAATTGAAAAATAAAAATGTTAAACTGATACACAGCTCTTACAAAATTATCAAAATGGCTGTGTAATACTGGCATGTAGCCACATTTTTCTTCTTATTCCTAGAGTGAGTTGACATTGCAGAGACTGATTTTTCAAGTCTATCCTTTGAAAGTTAGATACGATTTTCCTGGCAACTTTTCAGAAGTGACTGAAGAGATATCACTGCAAGACAGTGGTTGGCATACTAGTGACTTAGAGAGACTCAGAAATGCAAAAATAAGAGATTTTAATTCCTGAATATGTTAAAATACCACCTCTTCCAAAGAAGTCTCTAAGCATCAGAAACTCATGAAGGTTTCCAAGTTTTGTTTGTATATATCTTTTGAAGAAACGATAACAGGCTATTATAAAAGTTTACAAAGTAAATTGACTGAATATTTAAGTCTTAAAATAAATTAACAACTAAAATAATTTTCACCAGCTGAATTCCCCAGAATACCTCCTCTCCTACTTTAAGGCCTGGGTGCAACTTTTGAATGTATTCTGAACTTTCAAAGAAATGTAACCCTTTGAAGAATTTTATTTTCACTTGTCCTTCTTGGGGTTGGGTTAGTCTTTGGCTTTTAAGATTGTTTTTTCCTTTAAAAGTTCTTGCTTAATTTTACTTTTAATTTTGGCAACCACGTCCAGCTATCTACCTATCTATCTCTATCTATCTATCTATCATCTACCTACCTAATATCTTTATCTATATATTTACATCTAAGTATATCTATATCTATAGCTAGATATCTCTATATATCTATGAATTTCTAATAACTGTTATTTCTTCCCTGATTCCCTTGTCCCAAGATAGCCTATGCTTATTTCATTGCTAGATATCTTCTCTCATCTCACTTATTCAAATCTTTTTAAGATCCTTTTTTCCTGTTTGCATTCATTATTCCCTAAGGGATCAGATTTGGTTTTTACTCTCTTCATCATCATTTCTTAGTGCTGAATTTTTTCAACTGTTTCATAAACCCTAATTCCATAATTATATTAATGAAGAAATATACATTTGTGGTCATTTTAATCTATCACCATTGCCTTTTGTCACTGATGAACAGGGCTGACATCCAGGCTTTTAAGTTGATGACGCATGCCATTTTAGTGGCTCTACTTTGGAGTATCTAAACGAAGTGGAGTCGGAAAGGCATGCTGTCCTCTCTCATTTTAAATAAAGTTTATACTATCAAAATATAATCTCCAATTTGGAAGCCCTCCTTTCTTCCACGCAGGTTAATCAATTTATTAAGAAAGTATTTTCCCAGTTCACCTGAGGCAATATATTCTATTGCACACGCTGGGTAGATAGAGTGCCGTGGAAGGCAGGGATAGTTACCTCTGTCCTCTTCCTAGTTTAGATAGCCATAATTATCTGCTCCAGGATTTTTTCTACAATGAAAAATAGCTCTTGCCTATAGAAGAGTCTTCTCCTGCAAATGCTCTGAGTCATGTCCTTTGCCCCTACATGTCCATCAGTGTGGTTCTCCCTAAATTCTGTCTTCATGAAATCCATCAAATGAATGCATCGATGATTTTAGCTGCTTTTCTTGCTTGTGATTCTCAGGGTTTTTTTAATTTGTTGTATTTTGAAATCTTTTTTCTTTTTTTTTGATGCTTCAACAGTGTTTTGTGGGGGAGAATAACTAAACATATGCTCAGTCAGACCCTTGAAAATTGAAGATCCACAATAGCTTTAGAGTACAAATTATTACACACATGATTTACTTTTTCCATTTTTATATGGAAAAAATATGTTAGGAGGAAACATTTTTAATACTCAACTGAAGTTATTCTATTTCAAGGAATATGTCATATTGTACAAACTATAATTCAAGTGGTTGTCATCTCAAATTGCATTTATTAAATTCCAAAAATAAAAACCTGAAACTTCTTTGCCCCCCTTACTATTTTAATATTTGTGTGAACTAGTAAAATGAATCATGTACACTTAGTTTCCAAACCTGATTCTGAAACTTACTTGCCCTGAGACCTGAGGCAAATTCGTTAGACCTTAGCTTCCAAATATATAAAATAGGGGTACATTATGCCGCTAGACCTTGCTTGATGTAGGGAGGAATAAATGGCATTAAATTAGATTTTTTTTTTACCATGGATTAACATATTTTAAGATGTCAAATTTAAATGAAATTTTTGATTTCTCAATTAGAATATTAAATAATTTGCTATTAGGAAAACAGCAATAGGTTCATATATAATTAATATTCATATTCTTTCCAGTCTCTAATGAGAAACACAATGCTCTTATTTATATGCAGATTCTTTACATTGCAGTGTAACATTACCTATTTGGAAACTGAACTAACACTGTATCTCTCAGGAAAAGAAGCTCCTGTTTCCTTAATTTTATACCATTTATTTATATACCATGGATGCCATTCAGCTATTCTTAGAGGGGATTTTCTTTGCTTGAATTACTTCACTAATTTGTTCAGCATTAACCTTGTTTCCTACATGATCAGAATGTTGTTCTTTTATATACACACAATCATGTAGTTATGCTGAATGTTTCAGCCCTCTCTACTTACATATTCGTTAAGTATAAGAAACACTCAATTCCAGTTATGTCTTAGGGTGAGTTTTTCAAGAGGCTACTGCTTTTGATTCTCATTCTGCTTATGGTAGTGATTATTAGAAGTCATCGTTAAATATTTACTTGATGTTTACAATAAGCTAACTAGTAGGTTTCCTTGAAACTTAAAGAGGCACAGCATGGTATCTAAACCAGATATGAAAAACCACATAAGGCATTGGTTATAGTTGAAATTTTCAGAGTGAGATTAAAATAATATTTATATGAATAGAAATATTCTCCACTAATTTGACTGCTTATTCTTAGCCAACATGTAAATATACAAACATAATATTTATATAATATGCATGGATTCAGTAAAAATGGCTTCTCCAGATAAATTGTTACAAGTATTTTTAGGGTTGATATATTTGGGATGTGGGGCAAAGATATGACAAACAGAATTATGTACTTTATGGAATTCATTATTGATTTCTTCTGCAGTTGTTTTAATACTTGGCTTCCTTAGAGTTGGGGAGGAGATGATTGGGTTTAGCTAAACAGCTTTGTGATTCAAAAAACACTTGCATGTTAGCAAATTTCAATATGCTAAGATTTTATTATCCATGGAACTTTGGTCTCTTACATGAAGTATCTGAGAGCTATTGTAAGAAAGAAAATCTGTCTTGAAAAATACTGTATTAAATAAACAGTGCTGTATTATTAAACATCTCTATTTATAAAAGCAAAATATACTTTAGAAATAATAAGGGATCAAGTGCCTTCTCCACTCTAATTTGAAAATCTTCCACAATATGACATCTTAGTTATGTAGAAGAGATTTTTAGAAAATCTTTGAAACTAATGTCTAGCATAACTCAAGTGATATTTAGTCTGAAAGTTTCTGAGAAAAGTGAATTATCTGTTTGAAGGTAGGAGGCATCCATTGTTTTCCTTCTATTGTATGATCTTGCTAAAAAGTAAGCCCACTTCAAGGAAAATCTCTACATGACTTTCAATGAAAAAAAAAGTTTTCATGAAACATACCCAAGAATAGGTCCAAGAGTTGTTTACACTTTGAAAATCTGTAGCAATATTTATAAAGACTTTGCTTTTATATTATTAAACATATATATTTCTAGAGATATAAGGTGCACTTTTAATGAAACAAGTAGGTTATCCTGAATATTTGCCATTTTTATTATTAGCGTTATATCATCTAGCAGTGGCAAATATCTGAAAGTTTCAAATCAAACTGGCTTAAACAATAAGAATTTTTGTTTGTTTGTATTTCTAAGCATGATGTCTAGAGGTAGAGTGGGTTCCAGAATTGGGTGATGCAGCAGTTTAATAACTCCATAGACCACCTTTCAGCCTCCAGTGTCTCACGCTCAATGTGAAAAGACGTTGCTTTTAGCTGGCCTCCCCTGGTGTTATATATATGGCTCCAGCAGATATAAATAAAAGTAACATATAGATATGGCAATGTTCAGAGGAAGAATGGAGCAACATGCTTATGTATCTCCTTGACAGGAGCAGTCACCCTTTCCCAGGAGCTCTCTCAGCACTCTTTCTTCTACACTACACTGGCTAGTCTGGTGTATTGTTGAATGTTTGACCCAACAGATGCATGGGATTACCATGACCCAGGTTGAAATAGATATCGGGAAGTCAACCATAAAGACCTCTACACAGATGTCCTTATTTTGAGTAAAATGCTTTAGGAAACTTAACAACAATAACAATAACAGTAGTAAAAACAAGGAGGTTATCTTCTGTGTATCAAGGTCCTGATGGGTCTAAGTGGGCTCAGCCTTCTGTCTTAAGGAACAAAGAAACCCAAGTAAAATAGTAATGAGAAGAAAAGCAAAATGGGTCCACATGGCTTGTTCTAAGAAAGCAAGCTGATAAAGAAGCAGAGTGGGCCTAATCTTCAGAAAGCCTGTGGAAATGTCTTCAAGGAAATGTAGATGAGAAATGGATTACTCTTCTATTTTTTCTAGAGGATAACCAAAGCAGATAACTTGAAGAAATTTCTCTACTCAGGAAGTCTCCATTTTCTACTGTTGACATTCAGATGAAGGACCTATCAAACCAACATAGAAGGCTGCTCTAATTAATTAACAAAAGTGTATTGATGGACATATTTAGGACCTATTGCCCAATTTAAAAGGACATTTATATACAATATTATATAGCATTTCACATATATATAGACACACACACACACACAGACACACACACTCTCACATTCTTTTATGAGATGGTCAATTTTATGTGTCAACTTGACTGAGCCATGAGGTGCCCAGATATTTGGTCAAACATCGTGCTGGGTATTTTTGTGAGGGTGTTTTTGGATGACATTAGCATTTAAATATGTAGACTGAGTAAAGCAGACTGTTCTCCCTAATGGGTGTGGTAGGTGCCATCCAATCAGTTTAAGATCTGAATAGAGCAAAGAGGCTGGCCCTCTCCTGAGTAGAATTCCTCCTACCTGACTGCTTTTGAGCTGAAACTAGGCTCTCCCTGGTTCTTGAGCTTGCAGGCCTCCTAACTGGAATCACACCATCAGTTCCCCTGGTTTCCAGGCCTTCAGACTCACACTAGAAGTACACATTGGACCTGGTCTCAGGTTTGCTGACTCATCCTACAGATTTGGGGACTCCTCAGGTTCCATAATCACGTGAGCCAATTCCTTATAATAAACCTCTTCCTCTCTCCCTCTCCCCCCTCACCAAAATACATCCTAATGGTCCTGTTTTTCTGGAGAACCTCAACTAATATGTGCTGTTAAGCATAAAATCTTATCAGAGAAAACTCTTGTGTGGGGAAGGAGTATTGACATGATAAATTGTAACAGAAATGGTGAAACACAAATGATCAAATGCTGGTCTTCCATGAATGCTAATTTATCAACACAAAGTGCTGTGTTTCTCAGGTTGCGCTCATCTAGATTTTTAGCATTCTTATTTCTAAGAGTGTGAGTTCAAGTTAATATTTGTGGAAGACAAATTATTAAAGGCAATTATACAGGAAACATTATACTAATTATTTTACTTATGAGTCACTGTAGTTACATATTTTGAAATAGTAATGCTATTATGTTTTATATATTAAATGTATATTAGTACATTAAAGACAGCAAAACGTTTTTAAAAATATTTCTCTAGCATAATAATTTTTATCTCTAACTCATGAAAAGTATACAAAATCTGTATTAAAGCAGTCAAACTCTTCAACGGCTGACATAATTTCATTCTAACTATAGCAAACTTCTTGTGTAACAGTCTCTGACTACCTGAGGTATTTTTTACAGGGTATGTCATGTTCAGTAGTTTAAGTCGGGTTTCTACTGTTGGGAATTTTGTTATTGGAAATGCATTTGTAATACTCCCTTAGAAGTAGAATTTATGGTTCAAAGAGATTTCATATTTTTTAATATTTTTGACACAGAATGACAAATTGCCTTACCAGAACATGTACTGCTTTGTATCACACCAGCATTGTACAACAGGCTCACTGTCATCAAGTCCATTTTTATCATCAAAAATATTCATTAATTTGAATTTGGTTAGTTATTGGTTCTAATTGGTTATTACAATTTCATCTTTTGTGTACTATTCAGCCAACTGTTCTACTGAGAATTCTGTATTGACATGTAAGAGCTTTGTATAATTTAAAGGTATTAACGGTGTGTCACCTTAAAAGGCATGCTTCTCTCAGAAAAATTTAAAGATAGCCATCTATATGTTTTGTTTTGTTTTGTTTTTCTTTTTTTGTATTTATATCTTAAGCATCTATCTTTATACATGCCATCAGGTAAGCATTTAACTTTTGTTTTTCCAAGTAATCTGTAATCAAATAAAAAATACACTTGGGTCATTTTTTAAACTATAGACTTGAGATGTCCCCTTTATCATAATATTTAAGTATGTAGTGTTAGGAAACACAGTGTAATGTCCCTTACTATCTGTGTGACCCTGGAAAACCTCAGAGACTCTTGGTCTGTGTTCTCAACTGTAAATGGGGATTATAACAGTACATACCCGACACAGTTGGTATGGGAATAACTTTATGCATGAAGAAAGCATGAAAAGAACCTGGTACATAGTTAATAATTATGGGCTAGCTAAATATACCTATATATTATAAATATGAAATAATCTTAAACATTAGGTCTTCTGAAAATTATTAACCCCTCTTTGACCTGTCTATACTTACACTAGAACAAAACTTTACTTTTGTTTTATGATGTAGTCACCAAATTATGAGGTCAGAAATGTCATGCCATTCTGATTCAAATATCTCCTCATCGTTCTTTCATAAATGAAAATTAGCATCATTATATCAAGTTTTCAAATGAGAGTGAAGCAAACAAACAAACAAACAAGCATCTCATTGGGATTTTTTACAAGGTAATTGTGTTAAAGGTAAAGATCAATTTGTGAAGATTTGACACATTTTCAAAATTAAATCTTTTTGTCTAGGAACAGCAAAATCATATAACTTAAAATATGTTGTTTCGTTTGTCATTCTACCAACTATGCTGTATTATTATGAGAGAGCAATATAAAAGGTCAAGAATATTTACAGTGTGTGAAGTGGAATAATCGGTCCATCTTACAATGGAAAGAAAACATGATGGTATTTAGTAATTGACTTCTGCAAAGTGTAATTTTTCTTTGAGTGTAGCATGAACACAATTTGTATATATGGAAGCTGTATCTACTGAATAACACTCAAGGAAGCATTTAATTAAAACACAGACAGTCACAATGCATATCTTGCTTTTGTTAATTGGTCTTCAGAGGCTATTTGGAGATATCCAAATAACACTCTCCCAAACCCCAAAACAACAGCAACCATTTCAACAAAATAAGGTCACCTTCCCTTGCTGCTAATGAGTAGTGTAAAAAAGTGACATAAGAAAGACAGAGCAATATCGCTGTTTTGTTATGTACATACCTGGTTTAACAGAGACTTGTCAAAAAAAGGTGTAAATATGGATATAGTGTCGATTTTGCAGAGTAGGAATTTTACTGTAGTTGTCTGCATTTGGAAAACTAACAACAAAAACAGTTAAATGTTACAGGTGTGTACGTATCTATTTATTTATACTACCTTGTTGCAGGGAACTGCAATATATTTAAAGCCACAAGTTACTGTTTTAAAATTTAATAAGTAGTTTGTTCCCTCTTCTTCATTTAATTTCCAATACTTGTCCCTGAAACTTATTAAATTGTTATTGATTGTACATCTGTTAACCCAGTATCATAACATAATCTGTCAAATTAACAGGCTATCTAGTTCTGAGCAAAATCCATTTGTAAAATTCTATGCTATGCTTAAATAAGAACATTTAGCCTCGGTTGTTTACATTAGAATTTTTACACCTCAAACTTTGACTTTAGAAAGATAAAAGCATATATTTGTTATATGGTAGACACAGATAGAGCAGCCTTCCAAAGGCAGCTGTACACAGAATCATTGCTAGAAAGCTTTAAAACTCAGAACTGCATAAGTAGAAGGAGACATTAGGAGACTTGACTTTTGCCTTCATCTCCTAACATTTGCCTTCATTCTGATGTCCTAGATCCTCCCCCTTAATGCTTCCAAATCTTGAAAGCAATGTATACTTTAACAACTTAAATATGGGGCAAAAATAAGCTAAAACTCAAAATGTCAGGACACATAAATAATACATAAGAAAAATGATCAAAATGCTGTTATTACAAGGTTCTTTTACAGAGAGGTTGTATCCATAATCAGTAACTTATGCTTTTTAAAATTAGGATGATATTTGAACATTCAAGGCAAATGTCCAAATAAATCCATATTGTACTCAAGTATTTTATCCTCTTTTTTAAGGAGTTTAATTATAAATGAAGTTGTATATTGAATTCTTATGGCTCAAAATTTCTCCAAGAGGAGCACTGCAAAATAGGTGACTCTCAAATAATATTTTATAATTCCTAGTTTTTCTAACTTTGTCTTACAAAAACTATAGTCAATAATTTCTTATTAATTAGGACCTTTTATTTTTGATATTAATTCAGTAATAAAATTGTAAATAGCTCTGGGAATAGTGTACGTTTATATTTTGCAAATTCTTGTATTTTTGGTAATTCAAGAAACATTTGTGTCCATCTAAATAAATTAGAGTAGAAAAGAATAGCTTCCCATAGGGGCAAACGTTTGCTATCATGACTGAGAAAAACTGATAAAATGCCAAAGTGAAGATACTAGCCATTCTGATGGCTTTGGAGAAATAAATGTTTTAAAATTTTTCAGAGAATAAACATTTGAAAAATGACTTCAAATAAAATGTCTGTAAAGCAAAACCACAAGACGCAAATTTCTTTTCCTAAATGGAACAAATGTGCTAATGAGCATAAGTTCTATATTCTGTATACAACTGAATAAATTGATTTCTAGTGTCATGATGTTTTAAGTGAAATATAGGAGGTAGTGCTCAAACACTTCAATACTGGAAGTGGTTCTGTATAAAAGAAGATTATGGAATACACGAGACATAAAGGAGTAGATTGGATGCAGCAAAGTGCTCCCAAAATATAGATAACACTGGCAGCACAGAAAAAGAGAACTCAAGTAAAACATTTGTGAGACCTGAGTGGAGGGGAAAAAAAGCTAAAGATAAAAGCAGGGTCTCAGGAGACCTTCAAGATGGTGGAGGACTAAGACGTGGAGATCACCTTCCTCCCCACAAATACTTTAGAAATACATCTACACGTGGAACAACTCCTACAGAACACCTACTGAACGCTGGCAGAAAACCTGACTTTCCAAAAGGCAAGAAACTCCCCATGTACACGAGTAGGGCAAAGGAAAAAACAGACAAAAGAATAGGGACGGGACCTGCACCAGTGGGAGGGAGCTGTGAAGGAGGAAAGGTTTCCACACACTAGGAAGCCCCTTTGCGGGCGGAGACAGGGGAGTGGCGGGGTGAAGCTTCAGAGCCACGGAGGAGAGCGCAGCCACAGGGGTGCGGAGGGCAAAGCGGAGAGATTCCCGCACGGAGGATTGGTACCGAGCAGCACTCACCAGCCCGAGAGGCTTGTCTGCTCACCCGCCGGGGCGGGCGGGGCTGGGAGCTGAGGCTCGGGCTTCGGTCGGATTGCAGGGAGAGGAATGGGGTTGGCGCGTGAACACAGCCTGAAGGGGGCTAGTGCGCCACGGCTAGCTGGGAGGGAGTCCGGGAAAAAGTCTGGACCTGCCGGTGAGGCAAGAGACCATTGTTTCAGGGTGCGCGAGGAGAGGGGATTCAGAGCACCACCTAAACAAGCTCCAGACACAGGCACAAGCCATGGCCATCAGCGCGGACCCCAGAGATGGGCATGAGACGCTAAGGCTGCTGCTGCTGCCACCAAGAAGCCTGTGAGCAAGCACAGGTCACTATCCACACCTCCCCTCCCAGGAGCCTGTGCAGCCCGCCACTGCCAGGCTCCCGTGATCCAGGGACAACTTCCCCGGGAGAACGCACGGCACGCCTCAGGCTGGTGTAACGTCACGCTGGCCTCTGCCGCCGCAGGCTCGTCCCGCCTCCTCCGTACCCCTCCCTCCCCCCGGCCTGAGTGAGCCAGAGCCCCCGAAGCAGCTGCTCCTTTAACCCCGTTCTGTCTGAGTGAAGAACAGACGCCCTCAGGTGACCTACACGCAGAGGCGGGGCCAAATCCAAAGCTGAACCCCGGGAGCTGTGCAAACAAAGAAGAGAAAGGGAAATCTCTCCCAGCAGCCTCAGAGGCAGTGGATTAAATTTCCATAATCAACTTGATGTACCCTGCATCTGTGGAATACCTGAATAGACGATTCATCCGAAAATTGAGGCGGTGGACTCTGTGTGCTTTTGTCTGTATAGCTTTGCTTTTACCATATGTCCTAGGGTTCTGTCTGTCCGGTTTTTGTTTGTTTGTTTTTAGTATAGTTTTTAGTGCTTCTTATCATTGGTGGATTTGTTTTTTAGTTTGGTTGCTCTCTTCTTTCTTTCTTCCTTTTTTTTTATTACTTTTTAATTTTTTTAACTTTTAATATTTTTTTATTTTTTAATAACTTTATTTTCTCTTTCTTTCTTTCTTTCTCTCTTTTTCTCTTTCTTTCTCCCTTTTCTTCTGATCCGTGTGGCTGACAGGGTCTTGGTGCTCTGGCCGGGTGTCAGGGCTGTGCCTCTCAGGAGGGAGAGCCAAGTTCAGGACAATGATCCACCAGAGATCTCCCAGCTCCACGTAATATCAAATGGCAAAAATCTCCCAGAGATCTCCATCTCAACGCCAAGACCCAGCTCCACTCAATGACCAGCAAGCTCCAGTGCTGGACACCCTATGCCAAACAACTAGCAAGACAGGAACACAACCCCACCCATTAGCAGAGAGGCTGCCTAAAATCATAATAAGGTCACAGACACGCCAAAACAAACCACCGGACATGGTCCTGTCCACCAGAAAGACAATTCATCCACCAGAACACAGGCACCAGTCCCCTCCACCAGCAGGCCTACACAAACCACTGAACCAACCTTAGCCACTGGGGGCAGACACCAAAAAAAACGGGAACTATGAACCTGCAACCTGCAAAAAGGAGACCCCAAACACAGTAAGTGAAGCAAAAAAGAAGACAGAGAAACACACAGCAGGTGAAGGAGCAAGGTAAAAACCCACCAGACCAAACAAATGAAGAGGAAATAGGGAGTCTACCTGAAAAAGAATTCAGAGAAATGATAGTAAAGATGATCCAAAATCTTAGAAATAGAATGGAGAAAATACAAGAAATGATTAGCAAGGATATAGAAGATTAAAAGAGCAAACAAACAATGATGAACAACACAATAAATGAAATTACAAATTCTCTAGAGGGAATCAATAGCAGAATAACTGAGGCAGAAGAACGGATAAGTAACCTGGAAGAAAAAATAGTGGAAATAAATACTGTGGAGCAGAATAAAGAAAAAAGAATTGGGAACAGTCTCAAAGACCCCTGGTACAACATTAAACTCACCAACATTCGAATTACAGGGGCCCCAGGAGAATAAGGGAAAAAGAAAGGGACTGAGAAAATATTTGAAGAGATTATAGTTGAAAACTTCCCTAATATGGGAAAGGAAATAGTCACTCAAGTTGAGGAAGCACAGAGAGTCCCATACAGGATAAATCCAAGTAGAAACATGCCAAGACACATAATAATCAAACTATCAAAAATTAAATACAAAGAAAAAATATTAAAAGCAGCAAGGGAAAAACCACAAATAACATACGAGGGAACTCCCATAAGGTTAACAGCTGATCTTTCAGCAGAAACTCTGCAAGCCAGAAGCGAGTGGCAGGACATATCTAAAGTGATGAAAGGGAAAAACCTAAAACCAAGATTACTCTACCCAGCAAGATCTCATTCAGATTCAACAGAGAAATTAAACCTTTACAGACAAGCAAAAGCAAAGAGAATTCAGCACCACCAAACCAGCTTTACAACAAATGCTAAAGGAACTTCTCTCAGGAAACACAAGAGGAGGAAAAGACCTACAATAACAAACCCAAAACAATTAAGAAAATGGAAATAGGCACATACATATCAATAATTACCTTAAATGTAAATGGATTAAATGCTCCAACCAAAAGACATAGACTGGCTGAATGGATACATAAACAAGACCCGTATATATGCTGTCTACAAGAGACCCATTTCATACCTAGGGACACATACAGACTGAAAATGAGAGGATGGAAAAACCTATTCCATGCAAATGGAAATCAAAAGAAAGCTGGAGTACGAATTCTAATACCAGACAAAATAGACTTTAAAATAAACACTATTACAAGAGACAAAGAAGGACACTACATAATGATCAAGGGATCAATCCAAGAAAAAGATATAACAAGTGTAAATATTTATGCACACAATGTAGGAGCACCTCAATACATAAGGCAAATGTGAACAGCCATGAAAGGGGAAATCGACAGTAACACAATCATAGTAGGGGATTTTAACACCCCACTTTCACCAATGGACAGATCATCCAAAATGAAAATAAATAAGGAAACACAAGCTTTAAATGATACATTAAACAAGATGGACGTAATTGATATTTATAGGACATTTCACCCAAAAACAAGAGAACACACTTTCTTCTCAAGTGCTCATGGAACATTCTCCAGGATAGATCATATCTTGGGTCATAAATCAAACCTTGGTTAATTTAAGAAAATTGAAGTTGTATTAAGTATCTTTTCTGACCAAAATGCTATGAGAGTAGATATCAATTACAGGAAGAAATCTGTAACAAATACAAACACATGGAGGCTAAACATTACACTACTAAATAACCAAGAGATAACTGAAGAAATCAAAGAGGAAATCAAAAAATACCTAGAAACAAATGACAATGAAAACACGATGACCCAAAACCTATGGGATGCAGCAAAAGCAGTTCTAAGAGGGAAGTTTATAGCAATACAATCCTACCTCAAGAAACAAGAAACATCTCAAATAAACAACCTAACCTTACACCTAAAGCAATTAGAGGAAGAAGAACAAAAAAACCCCAAAGTTAGCAGAAGGAAGAAATCATAAAAATCATATCAGAAGTAAATGAAAAAGAAATGAAGGAAACAATAGCAAAGATCAACAAAACTAAAAGCTCGTTCTTTGAGAAGATAAACAAAATTGATAAACCATTAGCCACACTCATCAAGAAAAAAAGGCAGAAGACTCAAATCAATCGGATTAGAAATGAAAAAGGAGAAGTAACAACTGACAGGGCAGAAATACAAAAGATCATGAGAGATTACTACAAGAAACTCTATGCCAATAGAATGGACAACCTGTAAGATATTTGACAAATTCTTAGAAAAGTACAACCTTCTGAGACTGAACCAGGAAGAAATAGAAAATATAAACAGACCAATCACAAGCACTGAAATTGAGACTGTGATTAAAAATCTTCCAACAAACAAAAGCCCAGGACCAGAGGGTGTCACAGGTGAATTCTATCAAACATTTAGAGAAGAGCTAACACCTATCTTGCTCAAACTCTTCCAAAATATAGCAGAGGGAGGAACACTCCCAAACTCATTCTACGAGGCCACCATCACCCTGATGTCAAAAGCAGACAAAGATGTCACAAAGAAATAAAACTACAGACCAATATCACTGATGAACATAGATGCAAAAATCCTCCACAAAATACTAGCAAACAGAATCCAACAGCACATTAAAAGGATCATACACCATGATCAAGTGGGGTTTATCCCAGGAATGCAAGGATTATTCAATATACGCAAATCAATCAATGTGATACACCATATTAACAAACTGAAGAATGAAAACCATATGATCATCTCAATAGATGCAAAAAAAGCTTTTGACAAACTTCAACACCTATTTATGATAAAAACTCTCCAGAAAGTAGGCATAGAGGGAACTTACCTCAACATAATAAAGACCATATATGACAAACCCACCACCAACATCGTTCTCAATGGTGAAAAACTGAAAACATTTCCACTAAGATCAGGAACAAGACAAGGTTGTCCACTCTCACCACTATTATTCAATATAGTTTTGCAAGTTGCAGCCACAGCAATCAGAGAAGAAAAAGAAATAAAAGGAATCCACATCAGAAAAGAAGAAGAAAATCTGTCACTGTTTGCAGATGACATAATACTATACATAGAGAATCCTGAAAAGGCTACCAGAAAACTACTAGAGCCAGTCAATGAATTTGGTAAAGTAGCAGGATACAAAATTAATACACAGTAATCTCTTTCATTCCTATACACTAATGATGAAAAACCTAAAAGAGAAATTAAGGAAACACTCCCATTTACCATTGCAACAAAAAGAATAAAATACCTAGGAATAAACCTACTTAAGCAGACAAAACACCTGTATGCAGAAAACTATAAAGACACTGATGAAAGAAACTAAAGATGATACAAACAGATGGAAAGATACACCATGTTCTTGGATTGGAAGAATCAACATTGTGAAAATGATTATACTACCCAAAGCAATCTACAGCTTCAATGCAATCCCTATCAAACTACCAATGGCATTTTTCACAGAACTACAACAAAAAATTTCACAATTTGTATGGAAACACAAAAGACCCCTAATAGCCACAGTAATCTTGAGAAAGAAAACAGAGCTGGAGGAATCAGGCTCCCTGACTTCAGACTATACTACAAAGCTACAGTAATCAAGACAGTATGGTACTGGCACAAAAATAGAAATATAGATCAATGGAACAGGATAGAAAGCCCAGAGATAAACCCAAACACATATGATCACCTTATTTTTGATAAAGGAGGCAAAAACATACAGTGGAGAAAAGACAGTCTCTTCAGTAAGTGGTGCTGGGAAAACTGGTCAGCTACATGTAAAAGAATGAAATTAGAACACCCCCTAACACCATACACAAAAATAAACTCAAAATGGATTAAAGACCTAAATGTAAGGCCAGACACTATAAAACTCTTAGAGGAAAACATAGGCAGAACACTCTGTGACATCAATCACAGCAAGATTCTTTTTGAACCACCTCCTAGAGAAATGGAAATAAAATAAAAAATAAACAAATGGGACCTAATGAAACTTAAAAGCTTTTGCACAGCAAAGGAAAACACAAATGAGATGAAAAGACAACCCTCAGAATGGGAGAAAATATTTGCAAATGAAGCAACTGACAAAGGAATAATCTCCAATATTTATAAGCAGCTCATGCAGCTCAATATCAAAAAAACAAACAACCCAATCTAAAAATGGGCAGAAGACCTAAATAGACATTTCTCCAAAGAAGTTATACAGATTGCTGACAAACACATGAATGGATGCTCAACATCACTAATCATTAGGGAAATGCAAATCAAAACTACAATGAGGTATCACCTCACACCAGTCAGAATGGCCATCATCAAAAAACCTACAAACAATAAATGCTGGAGAAGGTGTGGAGAAAAGGGAACACTCCTGCACTGTTGGTGGGAATGTAAATCGATACAGCCACTAGGGAGAATAGTATGGAAGTTCCTTAAAAGACTAAAAATAGAACTATCATACGACCCAGCAATCCCACTACTGAGCATATACCCTGAGAAAACCATAATTCAAAAAAAGTCATGTACCACAATGTTCATTGCAGCTCTATTTACAATAGCCAGGACATGGAAGCAACCTAAGTGTCCATCGATAGATGAATAGATAAGAAGATGTGGCATATGTATACAATGGAATATTACTCAGCCATAAAAGGAAACAAAATTGAGTTATTTGTAGTGAGGTGGATGGACCTAGAGACTGTCATACAGAGTGAAGTAAGTCAGAAAGAGAAAAACAAATACCGTATGCTAACACATATCTATGGAATCTAAAAAAAAAAAAAAGAAAAAAAGGTTCTGAAGAACCTAGGGGCAGGACAGGAATAAAGACGCAGATGTAGAGAATGGACTTGAGGACACGGAGAGTGGGAAGGGTAAGCTGGGACGAAGTGAGAGAGTGGCATGGACATATATACACTACCAAATGTAAAATAGATAGTTAGTTGGAAGCAGCTGCATAGCACAGGGAGATCAGCTTGGTGATTTGTGACCACCTAGAGGGGTGGGATAGGGAGGGTGGGAGGAAGACGCAAGAGGGAGGAGATATGGGGATATATGTATATGTATAGCTGATTCACTTTGTTATAAAGCAGAAACTAACACACCATTGTAAAGCAATTATACTCCAATAAAGATGTTAAAAAAAAATGCAGGGTCTCAAAACCTTGACCTTCTCAGTATAGAATATTTTGTTAATGGAAATAAAGATGCATTTTGTTTTCCTTTGGACACTGTTACCAGAAGCTTAATGAAAGACTTCGGCTATGTTTTATAATTCAAAGGGAGAAAAGCAACCTTTTAAGATCTAAAACCACCTCTTTTACAGAGTATACCAAAACCTCAATTTCAAGTACTACATCTATGGAAATTAAATCCTAGGGAAATATTAGTAGAGTCTGCAGATATTATAATGAAATGAAGAAATCTTAATATTAAATTCACAATCGTAAGTGCCTCCCATCAAACCTCTTCTTTAAGAATGCTGTTTTATTACATTTTAATGGGAAAATAAAAGAAAGAAAAAATAATCTGTCGCAAAAATATAGTTATTATGGGCTCTTTAACTTCAGTTCATTAATTATTGACTGCCGTCATTCCAGGCCAAATGTTCCAGCCACAATATCTGCACTGGAAATCTACTGGTTAGGGAGACAAACATAAAAAGGTAAAGCACAGAATGATTACGATGAAGGAATACTTGACATGGAAGGCAGGGCAAGATACTGGCTTGGGTTTTAAAGACAATGTTTTTTAAGACACCTGTGTGTAGTGGTTAATTGTGTACTATTTGGCTCTGGTGGGTGTTTTGGAGCAAACAACTGATTCATTGCCCTGTGAGTCGTAATTTGCCAGTTGAAGTTGGAAGTACAAGGTGAAGCCATGGCACAATCCAGGGCACAGAGGCAGAAGGGCCTGGTACTTTCAGATCATGGGTTCAGTGAGCGACATGTCTGAAGGTCAGGTGAGAAAGGAGTCTGGAAAAGGACATAGGGTCATGATATTAGAGAATTTCCTATTGTCTTGAACTTCTTTGATTCACAGAATGCTTAATGAATGCTTCACAAAGCCCACATTTCATATTTTGATGAAGTGTAAAATAACATAATTGGGTATTAGATGTTTCCCCAAGTTCTTTCTAGTCTGGAGTGAATGATTTTAATGGTCTTGCAGATCTAAATGCTAAAAGATACCAGATAATGAAATCAAGGAAGAAACGTTATAGATTGACTACTTTTAACTTAACTTTTTTAACTTAACTTTTTTAAGTTAAATCCAATTTGTTTTACTGTTAAGAGTAGAATACAGTTGCATTCTGTACTCTAGGAAATCCAAATGGGAAAGGGAAAAGTTTTTAAATAACTCTTTTGCACGTCACTATTTTTCTCCAAACACTTAAGGTGAATACTTCATGACATGAAAGGCAAAACTGAATTCTGGGAGAATACAAAAATGAGTACTGAGAGGTATGCTTCTTCACCCCCACCTGTTTAGAAATGTATACTTCCATCACAATATATGTACACAACCTTCTACAAATAGATAGTACTTAACTATTATGTTCTGGTACCATTAGTTTTGAGTTGCATAAAATCACACATACTCACTTGTACACACATACAATTTCCCAACTCATAAAATTATCAACTTCCTACTCCTTCTCTCACCACATACTCCTTAACCGTTTTATGTGTTGGACGTACCCCTCTGATAAAACATTTCTAACCCAGTGCACATATTTTTCCTGTGAATAAAAATGTGTATTGTATTATAATTATATATTTAAAGATTATAATTGATGTATTTCGTTTTAGTTATGGAAGCAAAGTAAAGGGGAATGGACCTTTTCTTCGGGGAGAGATTAGGAAAGTCACCATAGAGAACTCTTTAAATTGGGACTTGAACATGGAGAACCACAGCAAGTGGCACTGAAAAGGAAAACTGTTCAAAGTGTGGAGGACCTGATTCTCATGATAAGGAAATTGGACTTTATAGGGTAGGTAATGCCAAACTACTTGAAGTCTTTAAACTATGGGTAACATTTGATCTACATCCTGTATCATAAAAGTAATTGAATTGGATAGGTAAGAAAAATGGGCAGAGAATCCAATTAGAAATCCATGGCAGTAATCCAAATAAAAGGGTATGATAACCTAATTAAGATAACAGCAGTGGAATAAAACTAAAGGATCAAAAAAAAACAAAACAAAACAAAACACAGGCCACAAGATGTAATAGGGTAAGAGCCAACATCCAAAGAGCTATTTCTAAGTCAGAATGAGAAGTTAGTGACTAATTTATAAAGGGCAGGATAAGAGATGGATTGATGTAAAGTGTAATAGATTGTCTTATTTGAGATACTAATGATACAGTTGAAGTAGACAACTTAGGTTTAGAAGTAGATTGGGGAAGTAAGGGGAAAAAAAGAGTTATGTTTTCAACAAAATAATAGTAAACTACCTGCAAGATATGTAGGTAAAGCCATCAGACCCCTGGGTATGTGACTCTGCAGCTCAGAATAAAGATCTCAATGGAGTATATAGATGTGTGGCAGTTAACATTTAGTTGATATTTAATGGTAGGGAATCATATATTCAAAAAAAAGTAGAGTAAATATGAGGTCCAAGTTTATAACCCTGGAATAAGAACTAAGAATTTAAAATAAACCGTTGAATTTAAGAAAGTTGGGATAACAAATGACTTTATTGAGGCGCTGAGGATAGTCAGAGGAAGTAAAAGGGAAGGGAGAGACAAATAAATGGTTTATTTTTCAGGAAAGGTAAGATTTGGCTCATAGAGGAGGTAATATAGAAGGAAATATTTCTTTAAGATATCACTCATCTAAGAATGTTTGTGAGATAGGTCACTAGAGTCCACTGGTCCCGTTTTGAGAATATTTCAGTAACACAGAAATTCATAAAGATAAAATCATTACATCATGACTAAGATTCATAATGTCTTCAAAGTACTTGATCTTGTCTTCCCCAGAATACATGGTCTCAGTTGGTCCTTTTGGTCATGCCAACACACTGCTAAGATTCTTTCATATCAATGAGTATTTTCACATATTCAGTTAATTAGCATCACTTCTCGATGTCATATAATTTATAATTTTACAGATAAAGTTAGCTGTTTGCTTCTGGAAGATTTATCATAATTTTTTAAAAAGAACAGAACAATTACACAGAACATTAATGTTTCCTATACCCACTTGGAAGGAGCTTGCGATCAGCTTCAGTTGATTATTCAAATATATCAGTGTCATGTGTTCACTGATAATTCTGAAATTATTTGATTTTGGGTATGCTGCCAGCTAGAAAAATACATCCAATATTCTTACAACTCTTCACAGTAATATTTTGATCATAGTTTCTTTGAAACACTTATGATAAGATGCTCCCATACACATTTGTGATTTGTGGAATAATAAAGTGTCAGTGTATGTACCTAAATATTATATAACCACTGTTTGAAGATTACTGGCACGTAAAAATCTATTTGCATGGTATTCTCTACACAGTTAGCCAGCAGATGCTATACTGATATTTTTTTTTGGAAAAATGATAAGCTACAAGAGTAAACAAATTCAGCTCACAGATGCTGTAATGTTCAAGTTAATTGCTATCATTTCTATGTAGAGATGTTCAAAAGAAAAAAGCAGCAATTCTAGTACTAGCTATTAAACTAGCTTATCTACTACAGCAACAGCTACTATTTATTTTGTTTTTGCTTCACGGCAGGTACAATTAATATTGTTTTAGGCATAGATTTACAAAATTTTCTCCACAGGTAGTACCATTAGAGAAAATGTTTGCACTCAAATACCCACAGATTCTTTTATTATTTGTTAATATAGAGCATTACAGGAAAAAAAAAAAAAACACCTTAATGTTGCATGTGCTAAATTAATTAACAGTAGAGTGACTTCAATAATTAGGCTTTCAAAGAAACCAAAAAGGATGAAAGCTGTATTAACAATGATTTTCATGAAGCATTATGCCTTCTGATTCTTCCCTTGATTCTTGGGGCTAGTGGTGCTGCAAATATGAGACTTTCCACATGTGTTCATCTATCAAGCTATGTTTGCTCTTTGTTTTAAGTCCTGGGGATGCTGTGGTGAAGAAAATAGACAAGACATCTGTCCTGGAGTTCACGTTCTCTTGAAGAAGACAGACAAGGAAAACAATACACATACAAACACCTAAATACATGATGATTTTTTCACAGTGTTAATTTGCATGGAGGAAATAAAGAAGGTTAAGAGAGATACAAAGGAAGGCAGCCTTAGGTAGATTGGAATGACCACCAAATATCTCATGAACAGGTGATGTTTTGGCAGACATCAGACTGATGAGAAAGAGCCAGACATGTTAAGATCTGGGGGTGCACTTTCAGGTAAAATAAACACCAATCGTAAAGACTAGGCTATGAACAAGCAAGAGAAAGAAATTCAGTGGGTTGAATAAACTGAGTGAGGGAGTGATGAGTTGGTGAAATAGATAAAGGGCCAATGGTATTGTCTTGTGGGCCTCAGTGAGGAGTTTGGATTTCATGCTAAATGCAAAACAAAGGCATTAGAACATTTGCAGCAAGGGGATGGTCTAAAAGGCTATAAAAATAAATACTTCTAATATTATGTGTTGAACAAATGGCAGAGGAGAAAGTTTAAAGCCAAAATTGCTATAAGAAGCATATTGTAAGGTACTGGAGTAGAGCTGAAATAGAAGGAATGGGAAGAGAAAGAAATGGTTGAAATATATATTTTGTAGATCAGCTGAAGATAAGTCCCTTAGATTGATGCTATTTCACTTCTCTAAATTTTAACTTTGGGGAATATGACTGTTCTCTTAGCCCTTATAAAGTTTCAGCAACATTTCTCTTTTTGCTAACAAAAGACTGGAGAAATCAAAATCCCTAACTATTATCTAACTTGAAGTCCTTCTGTTACAATTAGTATGCCTATTTTTCATTTTTTCCTCTTAATGAAAAGGGAAGTAGCTGTTTACCATCATCCATACATTCTTTTTATAAACTTCAAATCTATTATTAAGCAACCCTTAAGCTTGCGATGCCTAATTGAAGTGAAGCATCCAGATTAATTATTTGAAGCCAAAAGCACTTGAATATGACTTAGTAATTTTACTGACAAAAATAACCTGGCAACCATCCATTATCAAACCAAAAGAATGAAGGCCATTTTATGGAAGCAACTGAATCAGGAAAAAATACCAGCAAACAATATGAAATTTTTTAGAAATTTGGCTATAAAGCCATTTCAATGTGTGCCAGTCGACAAGAGGGAATATACATGTGTTTGCAAAATGAATGTTTGTAATAGCGTGTTCTGGAAACTAGGGTAGCAAACCCCAAACAGTGTCTCTGGATTCAAAGAGATAATAGGCCAGAGGGAGATTTAGACAAGTGAACAGGCAAAAACAGAAGAGTATGGTGAGTATTCCAGATGATGAAAAGAATAGGGATTATGGAATCCTCTGTGGAAATAGGATGAGTTTGATTGGTGGTGAGTCTAAGGTGAGATCCAAAGGAGGAGTTAGAATCATCAAGAAAGAGAAAACAGAGAAGACTGTGGAAGTAGAATGCAGACTAGGAAATAGTAGCTGCACAAGCCTGCCAACAGTGTGGAAAATGGCCTGAAGGGGAAAAGACTGAAGTCAAAGAACCTGGTTAAAATTTGTAGCCATAAATTATATGTCCATATGAATCTTTAAATTTAGTCATTTTATTTGAGACCCTCTCTTAGATGGAGAGAGTAGGAGGAGACCAGGAGTTGTGGGACCCCTCTCTGCATTATGAATATAAATGTCCCTTATTCTCTCGCATTTTTTTTTTTTTTTTTTTTTCTATTTTAGTTACAGAGGATAACCTCTACCAGCAAACACTGGGTTTGAAATCAGAGCTATCTGGGTGAACAAGCAAATGTGAATCTAAGGTAAGGTACCTAGTACTGTTTTCTAATGTCCTTTGTGTTACGTATTCTTTAAGTCAGTTAACTTTATACATTCCAACTTTAGGGTTACTAGTTTCATTCAGAAAATATTTAATGTATGACAAGTCTGAAATCAAAGTTTGCTAGTACAGTTTTCTAATATCATTGTTCATGACAGATACTTATTCATCCCATTGGTATATTTACTAGTTTTGATGTAAATTATTATATGTTTGTTAAGGTGCCCTTGGTGTTTTTCTATCATATCAGTTCCCTATAAATGATAGGTCACAAAGACCTTGTTAGCTGTGATTTGTTGAACTTTATCATGGTAATACATGAAGATTATAATAAATTCTGAGATTCTCAGTAAAATCCTAAATGCTGCAGTTTAAGTTTTGTACTATGATATTTTTTCCAATCATTTCACTCTTTTAGAACAATTGAGCAAAATAATGTATACTTACACAAAGTTTTGAAGGTAGAGCAGTGTAGAAGTGTAGAAGAAGTAAAACATTTTATATAATTGAAATATTACCAAGAACATATGATTTGCAAATATTGACTCAATTCTTAATTAACCATTGTTAATGTTGGCTAAGTAGGTTAATTGCTTTCAACCTCAGCTTCTCCATTTGTAATTTGGGAAAATAATGGTACCAAGTTAGTGCTGTTGTATTGATGAGTGAAAGGTGCTGAAGGAAATTCTTTTTATGAACTAGAGGTCAGCAAATATTTTATTCCATTATAATTCCAACATATACAATGTATTTTATTATTAATAGAAATTATTTTCCTTTTGCTATTAAACAATTTGTAAAACTCATTGGCTTTGAGAATATCCATGATGTTTTAATCATATTATTGTTTGAAGTTTAAAAAAATAAAATCTTCAGATTCTATTGTGACTAATAAATTGAAGGGATGCATTAAGTGTACTTTTCCTGACACTTTGATACACTTTTTAAGCATTCTTGATTTATGTACAGTAATGCATATTATTTTATTTAAATAAAATTGCATCATTTAAATTATTTTATTATCTTTAGGAAGATGGGCTTATTACTTATTATACTTAATGAATAAGTTAGAATATATACCAAATCTAATTTTAACAAAACAATAGGAAGAATAATAGTCTCAAAGTCTGGCTTCTAAAAGAATAAGGAAACAGCTTTTCTGTATCTGAAGTATTTTCAATTTTCAAATTATGTGTTGTATTAGTAAAAGCAAGGAGAGGATAACAAATGATAATTCAAAAATAATATAAAGAGAAAGAAAAGACAGAAATAATCTGAATATGAAAATTAAATTGGTGCTGATTCATGCTATCACTTCTTCCTAGCCTGAAATATCTGTTTCTTATATCTTACTGCAATTTTTGAGGTGTCCCAGTTTAAAAAAAATCAATGAGCATTGAGGCAGGCAGATCAATATTCCTCCTACTCCCTCAAAGACACCCACGTTCTAATACCTGGAACCTGTGACTATGTCACCTTACATGGCGAACGGGATTTTGCATGTGTGAGCAAGTTAAGGATTTAATAATGTGGTGATTATCTTGGATTATCGGTCAACCCGATCTAATTACAAGGGTCCTTACACGTGGAATATTGAGGCAGAAGGGTAGAGTCAGAGAAGGAGATATGACGATGGAACTGGGAAAGAGGGATGCAGTGTTGCTGTCTTTGAAGATGGGGGAAAAGGATCACAAGGTCAGGAATGTGGGAGACCTAGAGGTGAAGAGGCAAGGAAACGGACTCATTCCTGAGCCTCCAGAAGGAGAGCAGCCCTGTCAGCACCTTGATTTTCACCCAGTGAGACCCATATAAGACTTTTAACCTACAGAACTATTAGAATTCATAATTTATGTTGGTATAAGCCACTAGATTTATGGAATTTGTTTTAGTAGCAGATAGAAAACTAACAAAAGTGTGGATAAGAAAGAGTGCATTACTGAAGTAGTGATGTTTAAGGCATAACTTCAACATTAACAAAAATAGTCAAATTATGATATTTTCCCTTATAATTTTAAAAGAAAATAATTATAGCAAGAAGAACTAAAAACTTTTACAAAATACCTAAAAAAGAAATCTTTCTCAGTTAATCAAATCAGTACTTTTTTTCTCAGCAATATTCTCACATGGTAAAGGGACTAAAACTGTGGTAACGCTACGGTTGTGTTGTCAGAATAATTACAAATGTTACGTAAGAATATTACAGTTTAAACTAGAAAATGTAAACATGTGACTTTTCATGATTTAAAAAATAAAGTAAAATAGCATAGCGAAAAGAAAAATTGATATAAAATGGAGTCAATCATAGCGTAACATATTTTTATTTGAATATTAAGTGTGGTTTTACAGGTATTGTGGGGTGTAGTGCACTGTTAAAGAAGCTTTCTGCTATAAATAGGGTCCTCCCAATTTAGTGATTATTAGAGATGTTGGACACTCTTACTTATTGTTAGCATCAAGGAAGCCACATCCTCAAGGTATGGAGGCTGGGGGTGAGGAGTGGGGGAGGCATAGAGTAAAATTAATTATTGCCAAACACCGCCTCTATCTCTCCCCCCCATCCCAAACGTCAAAATCCTCAAAACTAATATCTAAGTTTATTAAACCAAAAATACTAGTTGACATGCTGAATGTGTGCTATGGGATATAAAACTTGTGAAACTCAAACTACTGTTATTTCTAAGTGGTTTCAATTCATTAGCTGTAATCAAGGAATATGCTTTTATAAAATTAATTTAAAGTGGTATAGGTGTAAATAATGTGTGAATTTTTAAAATCAGCCTTCATATATTCATACAGCTATAAATCATACATTCATGTAGCTACAAATCATATACTTATGCAGCTTCAATTGGTTCTTTCCACCTCAAACTGTACATTTGCACCTCGCAAGCACTATACTGAAGAATAACTAATCTCTCGTCATCTAGTCTCTACATCGGGTTATTTTGAAGAGAGAGCCACCAATTTACTTTGCTCCAGAGATAAAATCAAGGATACTTGTGGTTATATAAATTCCCCCAAGTAACAGTACTTCAAGGAAAAGCTAACATAGACATACTTCACATCTGTTCTTCAGTATGGCTTTCCAACTTGCAAGAGATTATCAATGTAAAGTTTTACCATTCTCAGAGTCATGGCTATCGTGATATAATCAAATATTTTTATTTCAAGTGTAGTACATAAAGAGCCAGTTACAATTTAAAATTTTTTAAAAAACCAATACGTGTTAATTCACGCAATAAAACTACTTTTGTTAAAAACAAACGTTTTTAATTCAGAACAGTGTTGATGACATTCCCCTTTTGTGTTAAGCAGAGGACACTCTCCAGGTTTATATTTTTAAACTTCGCTTACCCAAATGTTTATGTAGGAAATGCAGTAAGATTATATTTCCAGAATTTTAAGACTTTTATTACTTTCATTTTTGGGGGTACATACTTGTTCATGTATAGCCTGCAAACAATATCAAAGATGACACTCTCTATTTTAATTTGTTCTAAATTATTATTCTACACTTTTTGGATAAGCAAGTTAGAACTGTGAAAAAGAATGTAATATAAGGTAATATTATTCTCTGCTTTTATTATAATTTCAATTCTTGAACTGGAAAATTCCACTAAAATTTCCTTAAGAAAACTCAATGCTATAAATCTTCTCCAAACAATTTGTTCTTTAAAAATGACAGGTTTTGTACATGCCTTGAAGTAATGGGTCCTGCCTGTTTCATTTTGCCGTGTGTTGATCAAAGTCTATAACAGAATATGGAACACATGTTCTGTGGGCCATATACGTTTGTTGAAAGAATAAACATATTAAGAAATCAAATACTGATTAAAACACTATTATGTGGTGATAGAAGCAACACTTTCATACTTTATGTTTGTAACTTTCAAGGGGGTATAAATTCTCTTTAGAAACCTTCATTTGGATATAAGGAATGACACATTTCAGTCAATTTAAGACATAAAATATTTGGAAGAAATACATATAATGGGTAAATTAACTTTCTATTCCATTCTTTATTTCTTCTTATACTTATTTTACATTTGCATCTAAAACAATATTTCTTAACATCTGTTAACTATGTGAAAAAGAATATTTCACTGACTTATCAAGATTTATCTTCCATATTAAATTTCTAACTCTGAAAAGGATTCTTAATATATAAAATGTGAAATCATGAGAATCATAAAAGAAAACTCAGGCCATTATTAAATCTTTCAACTTGCTGATTTTAATTGTTCCTTTTATTTTTGCATTTCTTACTGGTGCCAGCTGTTCTCCCATATCCATCCCCTGCTTCCTCCATGGTAATGTGCATTTAGCTGGACAGCAGCACCTGGCTGATGATTCGGTTAATGATGTATGAACAAAAGGTGATATTTACACGTTTAGGGTCCTATTTTTAAAAGCAAGGATGTTTTCTCCTTCCTAGAGGTGATATCCCCACATGCCCTGCATGTGACTTTTCTTCTTCCTGCAGATGTGATGATAGGACGTGGGCTCACAGACAAAAGCTGTACTGAAGATGAAGACGACACACTATCAATCCTGGAACACTCTTCTGTGAACTGTTATATCAGAGATAATATTTATGCTGTTTAAATGTTTGGACCAGCTACAAAACACATAATATTTATCTTGCTTAAATGTTTGGGGTTTCTTTGTTACAGCAGCTTAATGTTGACATCAAACTTGGTGAAGAAAAACATAACCCCTGGTGTCCAGGATTAGATAATTATTAATTCGACTAAAGATAATATTGTTTCACATTTTGATAGAAATTGGTAATGGTTAGTTACATAGAGTATAAGAAGTTTACGTGATTATCAAGTTAATTTCTTATTAGCCATTTTCCCATGTTCAGGTATAAATTCTATAATTCAGACTGTCATTTGAAAAAATAAAAATTGTTAACACATATCGATACACTTATACTTCTGTTATCTTTCTTTCCGATACTTCACATGCCTTTTTAAAGTCTACAGTGTTGAACAACCAACTATTAAAATGTGTAATTCATTTGTAAGTTTTCTGATAATCCTTAGTGACCTTGGATTTTCAGCTTTGTCAACCTCTCAACAACCACTTATAAAAGTTAGATGAAAGAATTGGTCCCTCAAGAAATCCCTTAAATGCTGTAAATTTTAAAACCCTTTCATGCATTACATTGCCAATCACTGTGGCTAATCCCATTCAAGCTCCATAATTAGTATTCCAAGGTAGGGATTCCCACCTGTACCATGTTGTACAACATCATGAAGTGGGGAGGGGTGTAGGAAAGAAAGGCTCCTGGCAGACCTCTACATGACAGAATGTGTGAATCAATTTTAATTAATTCTGCCTCTTTAAATCTGTCTGCTCTTTAGGAAAGATTGCTATCTGCCTCAGACACCATGGCAAGATAATTAACAGAAGCCCTGCTGGAGACATAGCACAGGCAGCAGCTGATACCTGTGACACAAACTCCCTGGCATCCAAGTGCCATAGAACCGTGAGGGGAAAGGACAAGGGGTGCAGTGCACCATTTACAGCGCACATTACAGCATGTTATTTATCTAGCATGTGACCGAAATAAAGAAAATTGCTTCTAAAACACTCTCACTGTTCTAGCAAATATCTTAGACCATTCTGGCAAAGTATCTCTAAATAGGACCGCCCACGGTTCCTCTCAGTAGCAGCAGCAGTGTGCACATTGCCCCGCTTCCCACCCTACAAAAAATAAGTCAAACAGAAAGTATGCCTAAATGAAAAAAAAAATAGAAAGTTGTAAATTACAAAAGTAAAGATTAAACATTATATTAAGTTCTCTAACGTCCATCTATCATATAGTTTTTATTTTGTCAGAACCTGTCTTCTTTCCTTTTTCTTATAAAAATGAGAATTCTATTATTAGGTAGAATAGTATTAAGCAAGCCAAGTATACTTTGTTTGCTTAAACACTACTAATTTGACATCTTCTTTTCCAATTGCAGAGATTTGCTCATCCATTCAATGACAATCTTCATAGTTACAACAGCCTAATATTTATTTACTTATAGTGGTCAATGGAGGGGCCACAACATTTTATACTAATCTATACAATGAGAAAGGTAGCATGGCTCAGAGAACCATCTCTATATTCAACAAGCTTCCAAGAGTCACTATTTGTTGAGAATCTATCATTATCTAGTTTGTCCCAAATTTTCATTTCCATAATGTTCCATGAGATATCCTTTGAGAAGGCTTATATTTAGAGTATGTATTCTATATTTTTATTATCTATTGAGAAAATAACAGGATTTTAAAACTGTATAAGATCCTGACCATTATGCCATAAGGAAGGTGAGTAAACTCAGGCTCAGAGAAGTCAAAACGCTTAACTAAGTCATAAAGTTAGTGAGAAGTGGAATTAGAACTGGCAACCTGGGCTTCTAACTAGTGATCCAGTATGTATTTCAGTAACAAAACTGCTTTGCAATTTCAGAAAAAAAAAATACTTAGGCTGATTTCAAAGAGGCCACCACAAATGGATTCTTTCTTCGAAAGCCTTATTTTACTCTTCCTAATTTATTTTCTTCAATTTCTAGTATACGCATATACACTTTAGAACTGAAATGACATACTTCCCTGTCCCAGTTCTAAACAAGTCTGGGAAAACTTTCTACCCTGCTTTTGTGCAAAACAAAAACAAAAGCTCTAGGATTAGGCAAAATAATTTTGCTTCTTGCTCTAGGAATTTGCTTCTTGAAGACTTAGGAGGATCTGAAAAGCATACTTATCAGGACTAAAGGCTTGCCAGTCAATGCTTGCCTCAATGCCCTTTCCTCTATTCCTCCATTCATAAAGAGCTGTCATGCCATAAATTCCTTCCAAGCCAAACTAGTCCCTTGAATTGCAAGACTGGACTTAAAATTATCCAGATAAACAAATTATTTTTAATGAAACTCTATATGTATCTGTCCCTGATTTCTCCCTTCTGAGATGTCCTTAAGACTCTGTCAAGATGCTGTTATCACGTGTTACACAAGAGAAGCAGAACCAATAGGATGTGTATTTATAGAGAGAGGTTTATTTTAAGAAATTGGCTCATATGATTGCAGAGGCCAGCAAGTCCAAAATCTGCAGGATGGCCTAGAGACCCAGAGAAGAAATGATGCTGCAATTCAAGTCCAAGGGCCTTATGCTGGCAGAATTCCCCCTTCCTTGGAGTAGATTAGTCTTTTGCTTAAGGCCTTAATGAGGCCCACCCACATTATGGAGCACAACTGCTTTACTCAAAGTCTATGGATTTAAATGTTAATTTCATCAAAACTACCTTTACAACAACATCCAGAATTATTTTTAAGACATATCTGGGTACTTGGGCCTAGCCAAACAGACACATACATTTAACATCACATCCCTTAAGTAAATTAAATAAACTTAGTTTGCTTGACTGACATTTTTTCTAGGGGTCTTTCTGAGAAATTGACATCTGACACATTCTCTACAAGCATTAGGCCTGTGTGAAAGTGTCATAGCTAATAGGACAATTTGGTTTTTTGGTTAACTCTAGACTCTGCATAGAAGATAAGATTCTTGAAGGAAGGGAGTTTTTTTTGTTAAGTGGAATATTCTCAGTGCCTAAAACAATGACTAACAAATAGCAAGTATTCAATAGATACTTGAAAAATAGATGAATGAAAGAATAAATAAGTCACTTATTATGGTATATTACTTGCAGAGAAGGAGATTATATTTTCAAAACCACCTCATTATCTAAACATACGTACTGTGGAAATTCTCTTGCACTGCAGTAATTGAAATTCAATACGAACAAGACATAATTAGAGCATAACCTCCTATGTGTGTAACACAAATATCCAGACCCACAGCACACACAAAAAGCATTCACTACTTTTTTTATTATGATTGACAATAATTTTGTTCCTATGGGAAATTAAATTTTAAAAACTCTTTTCATTATTCATGCAAATATCAGTTGCTTTGGTGATTTGTTTTGCATTCTTATATTGTTTCACAAATAGGGCTCAAACATTCTGTTATCCCTTAGATATAATTGTCTTTTTGTCATACTTCTCCTTAATATTGCCTCTCATTCCTTAATAAGTGACATTTTAAAGATTCCAGACTTATCACTCATATTTACAGGTCTCCATCTCAAAAAACTCCAGGTAACAAAGATAACTGAGCATCAAATTGATGTTCCCCTGTTCATGAAGATTCAAGAAGTAGTATTCTTCCTGATTTATATGCTGGATTTTAATTTATTCATAGCACTTCAAACTTAAAATATTTTTTACTTATGTTATCCCTTAAGGGAGGAGATATGGGGATATATGTATATGTATAGCTGATTCACTTTGTTATAAAGCAGAAACTAACACACCATTGTAAAGCAATTATACTCCAATAAAGATGTTAAAAAAAATCTTTACAAAAACCTGTTAAAATGAACTCATTTTTCATATTTCAGTAAAGAATGGAAACTGCCTGGAGAAGGGGTACCCTTACATAGTTTTATGAAGGGCATGCATCCTGGGACATCCCGCCTGGGACTCTGTAATTAAAAATGAATGAATAACTACAATATTAAGTGCTATGTAAATGCTTGTCAAACTGAACTAAACTTTTGCAGAAAGATTTTAAAAGACTCACTGTACTGAAGCCTTCTATATTTTTGACTACACGAGAAAATATTTTTCTGGGTTCATCCTTCTACTCTGAGCATTAAGGAATGATCTAGAGGCTCATGATAAGAATATCACAATATCTTTGTGCCTTATCTGCCAAATCTCCTATGAACTTACCAGTCCGAATAGGCTTTACTATTTATGCCCAACACTAGACATGTGTGCAAACGAATATTTTACTTTTTGATTCAGGAAATTCTTTAAACCAATCTATCTATACCAAGAGTTAGCTCATCTGGGAAAGCAACACTTCTGTCAGTAAAACTGATGTTTTAATTAGTCATTAAAAATGGTCTTCAGGGCTTCCCTAGTGGCGCAGTGGCTGAGAATCTGCCTGCTAATGCAGGGGACACGGGTTCGAGCCCTGGTCTGGGAGGATCCCACATGCCGCGGGACAGCTAGGCCCGTGAGCCACAACTACTGAGACTGCGCGTCTGGAGCCTGTGCTCCGCAACAAGAGAGGCCGCGATAGTGAGAGGCCCGCGCACCGCAATGAAGAGCGGCCCCCGCTTGCCGCAACTAGAGAAAGCCCTAGCACAGAAACGAAGACCCAACATAGCAATCAATCAATCAATCAATTAAATAAATAAATAAATAAATAAATGGTCTTCAAATTATTTCTCCTGTTGAATTCATAATTAACTCTAAAGAAAATTTATAATAAATAACAAAAAGTAGGGTTTTTCCCATAAAGCTGTTCAAGTACAAATAATAACTGTATAATTTACTGTGCCTTAATAATAATTATACCTTAATCTTCTACAGAATTTCAGAATTTAGTTTTTCAAACACACACACACACACACACACACACAAACACACATAATCTAGCCTTAAAAATGAAATTGTTCCAGGTTATACAACTAGTCAGCAGTTAAACTGATAAAGTCAATTATAAGTATGTCTCTAAAAACTCTTACTTAAAAACTCAGCCTATGCTTTAATACTAATTGTATGTGTGCGTTCACACCTGCACATGTGCGCATATTTGTTTAACCTATTTTTTCGATATATGTACATAAAGGAAGTCAGTTTTTTTTAAAGTGCCTGTTTCTTATGTAGAGGGAGTAATAATAATTATATGAATAGTTTCTTACTAACTGATCTTCCCTTTGGTGTTAAAAAAGAGGAAAATCAATTTTATCATACAAATTTTTTGGCATTTACATCTGCTTCTCAGGCAGTGGCTCTTAAAAAATAGTATTACATCCTTGTGTTTTAAGGGATTTTTTAATAAATAGTATGATAGAATAGCATTATTTATTTTTTAAAAAACTGGTGAATCATTCATTTTATGTTAAAAAATTAGACTTATTCATTACTCTTAATGATTTACATTCCAGTATAATTTCCTGAGTAGGGTAAAAAGTTATATCACCACCATTTTATCAAGGGAACCATTTATAACCTTGAAACTTGAGCTGAGACCACTTGAATTCACATTGCTTAATGATCAGGACTGAGAACTGAGATCATCTGTGCCACATTGATATTTGTTTTGTCCAGGACATTCTTTTCTAGGAAGATAAGGGTGTAAATTAATAATTTTACTGTTCATTTCAGGAAATTCCTGTAAACACATTTATCTGGACAAAGAGCTTATTCATCTGGGCAAACAAGTTTTTATCAGGATATTTGTTATCTTACCTGAGCAAACAATTTTATTTTCAAACAACAATTTATTTATCATGACTTGCTTTGAGATCCACACCTTTTCCTGCAGGCCAGTTCTAAACTATGATGTTACAAACTTTGCTCAATTCCAACCACTGCCCTGCATGTAAATATTCTCCTTAAACCACTTGAGCCCAGATCCCAAAACACTAAAAACACAAAACACTAAATATCTGTGTTTATATCTATACTTCTAAGGCACTAATAAGAATCTTCATATCTACCTTGATTCTACCTAGAATCTACTTTGTTTATATCAAGAATCTTGATATTCTACCTCACTGCCATAGGTCTAATAAACTGTGCTTAACTTGTATGTGTATGCTTGTGTGTGTGTGTGCATGTATGTGTGTGTGGTCTTTTGGAAAGTCAAGACTTGACAACCTACTGGCTTTTCATCTGTGCTGCAATCTAATAACCTAAGAATGTCTTCATAAATATATTGAATAATTGAACATTCTTATACCTTAAGTATGTCTCTAAAAAATGGACAAAAGTCTGAGAGCCACTTCTGTAACACTTTACCTTTCCTCATCTATAAAATGATAAAAAGGTGCCTTATGTTTTATGTGACTCAGTGGGAAAGCATATTTCAATGTGATCGATTTTCCTTTAGTTCAAGTAACGCAAATGATCAGAAGCTATCAATACTGAAATATCAAGGGAAGCACAATTCACTTTTACACCTTCCTATTTGGATTATGATATTGATTTGTGAAATAATGTCAAAGAAAATAGTTATCATCTACTCATAAGTTAATTGTAAACATAACTGAATATATTTAAATAATTAAATATGGTCAGTTCCATTAAAAATGTAAAATGTTTGAATGTCAATTCCTACAGACACATGAAAAATGAAATGTACCAATGGTCCTTGCACATGAGTTTCACACACTTTTCTTCTTGAACCTCTGAACATTTGTTCAGTCAATTCATTCTCTTCTTTAGTGACTGTTCAGTCTTTTGGTTTATAACCTATAACAACAAGAGTATAAATCTTAAAAGATGGACACACATGTCATTTCTTCCATTGTGCCGTAAGAATGGTAAGCTAGTGGCTAAAGATGTTTCAAATTTAGATAAAATTTGATTGTTTTCTTTCTGATCACTGAGTCATCATTTCATTTCTAAAATTTAGCTATGTTTATTTCATCAAGTGAAATGAACTCTATATATGTAATACAATATCTTAGAACCACAAAGAACATACAGTTTGGGGGAGTAAACAATAATTAAGATACAGAAATTCAACCAATTTCCTTATTCATTGATTAGCTAATTCAAGACTAGATTTTCTACCATAGGTTCATTGGGGCCCCTCTCTCTCTGGTTTACAGAAAGTGTTTAATGCATTTTTATATTTTATAAAAGGCTGAGATAATTCAAGCTTTATAAATTTACAAAAGAAATCCAATGAAAGTTCAATATGCACATATATACAGTATCATTGTTCACAATTAATTTGGAAATAATTTGATTTTGCTGAAAGGTTGAAAGAAAACACTCAACAAATTCCATATATTCTTTATCCAGATTCTTGAATTGTTAACATTTTGCCTCACTTACTTTACCCTTTGTGCTCTAATACCCAATGTATATTTTATTGAAATAGTTATGAGTAAATTGCAGATATTTTGTGCCTGTATTCCTATATTCTTTAGTTTCACTTCTCACAGAAAACCACCCTACAATTATTAAAGAGGAATAAAATTTTCATCAATAATTATCAAACCCAATCTGTAGTCATCTCCAAGTGTTGTCCTTTATATATGTATATTTTTTCCTTCTACACTATCATGGTTATATAAATACATTATGGAAGGAAGGAAGGAAGGAAGGAAGGAAGGGAGGGAGGGAGGGAGGAAGGAAGGAAACAAGGAAGGAGACAAGGAAGGAAGGAAGGAAACAAGGAAGGAGACAAGGAAGGAAGGAGGGAGACAAGGAAGGAAGGAAGGAAACAAGGAAAAAGAAGGAGGCAAAGTTTTTCCATACAGTAGAATTCTAACTAATAAATGTAGAATGAATCATCAATATGGACAATGAAATTAAAGGGTAAAGATGTAATGAAGAACATGATATTATTTAATCTCAAATATTCTCCCCCAAATTACGTTTTACATATAAAAGAAAATATTGACTCTATACTGGAAAAATTAATCAAGTATTACTTTAATCACCTTAATAAAGGATCAAAGTGACCCTTACCACTAATGGGACACCTTGTTACCACATTCCTTCTGATATGATACCCTGAGAAGGGTATGGCATCACTTCTATGGTATTCTTGCCTAAAATGACTAACCTGAAACTAGTCAAGAAGAAGTATCTGAAAAAGTTCTAACTGTGGGTAATTCTATCAAATAACTTGCCTATACCCTTCACAGATACCAAGTTCATGAAAGACAAAGAAAGTCTGAGAAATTGTTACAGATTAAAGGACATTAAAGACATATGAAAATGGTATGCACTGAATCCTGGAAGGAGGGTTAGCATATATTTTGTATGCATATAATAAAAAACTAACACTAAGGTAACTCTGCTTGTCTTTCTCCTTAAACCAAATAAAAGAAAGCACCATTAGTGAAAACATGATATTTCAAGATCCATGGCAATCAAACTTCAGTAAAAGAATAACCACTTTATTCTTTATTCCCACGATTCAGGACAATGGACAGTCATCAGAGCATGCTATGAAATGAGACCTATTTCTGGGCACCTAATCACCAAGTCTAGGACTGCTCCCTGTTCCTCATTATTAAAGAAAGCTCACACCAAAAGTGCACACCTTTAGAAACTGAAGCAGCTGAATGACACTAATGATATACTAAGGAGTCAATTTTAAAATGTCTACTGAATACAGAATATAAATATGATTCCCCGTGGTTATAACTGTCGTAGGTGAGAATGATATGTCTAGTCTATCATAGTAATTAATTATGTAAGAAAGCCTTTATTGATATAGATCTATCGGAGAGAGCCAGTCACCTGGTTGAATATGAGAGCACTCTGAGAGGGCCAGCATAATTCACAGATTTACAGAAGACTGTGAGAAACCTGGAGTCCCATATGACATGAGTTAGTGACTATTACCAGTATCTTCTAGGGTAGATCATTTTTACTAGTTAAAGTACAGGAAACTTGTCAGACAGACAATTTTTTAGCTGCCATTTAAATATTTAGAGTTTCAAAAACAACTTGCTTTCACCTTGGGTGTATGTGTATGTATAACTTCCTTTCTATACAATCAGACCAGGTAAAATCTATAGGTCAGAATAGGACTGGTTTTGAAGTTTCAGTCTTCTGAGACATAAATCTTACAGCAAATATAATTTGATACAATGCATTAAACAGAAATATCTTCACCAAATATACCTTATGTACACATATCTAGTTTATTACATGCATTATAGTTTAAATTAATTAAATGTTTTACTGACATTTTTCATAATTTTAAAATCTGGTGATACATGCACTGAGATGTGCACACATCACTAATTTTAATTTTTTTTAATTATCAGACAATTCTACCTGTAATAGGTTTTTAAAATCTATTTTGCAATTGTATACCCCTTAAATTTCTTGGTAAAAAGACCTACTTGTATAAAGTAAATTTTCAAAACTTTCAGAAAATAATATATTTTATTATAATATAATTTTATTTATTATAAGGACATAGTCCTTAGATTATGCACAATTTTTTAAACAGGATACACACATCAAGTAGCATAAAAAAGCTCTCATAAAATCAACTACATTAAAGTTTAAATATTAAATGTGGAATCTAATTTTAAAAAAAGAAAAGAAACAAATGAAATTATTTACAAAACAGAAACAGACTTAGAGATATCGAAAACAAACTTATGGTTACCAAAGGGAAAACATGGTGGGGGAGTGGATAAATCAGAAGCTTGGGATGAACACACACACACTACTATAAATAAGATAGATAACCTACAAGAACTACTGTATAGCACAGGGAACTCTGCTCAATATTCTGTGATAACCTATATGAGAAAAGAATCTGAAAAAATGAACATATGTATATGTATAACTGAATCACTTTGCTGTATACATGAAACTAACACAACATTGTAAATCAACTATACTCCAATAAAAAAGTTTAAATATTAAAAGAAAGGATATTAAAAGAATATATAAAGGATTCCTACAAATCTAAAATAAAATGATTGACTATAAAGTTGAAACAAAAAATGGACAAAGAGTTAAGAAGGTGGTTTAAGGGAAACCACAATGGCCAATAAACTTCTGAGAAAATGCTAAATCTCATTATAATCAAGGAATTGTAAGTGAAAAAAATCATTAAAAAATTCAGTTTAACTATCATCCTGGCAAAACAACCACCTGATTTCTAAGTATTAACAAGGATGTAGAAAACAGGGGTAATTTCTTTAAATTCTATTTCTATATGTATGCATTTAAAAATGTGCATTCCATATACACAACATTCTACTTCTAGATACCCTAAAAATTTGCTTGTACAGGTACAGAGAGACATGCATAAGAACTCTTATAATAGATTCATTTGCACTTAGAAAAAAATAAATCAACAAGGGATGGATAAATAAATACCAGAATACATCTCGTGGAACTGTGCAACAGTCAAAATGTGTAAAACTGACTACATCTGTTAATATGCATGAATTACTAGAATATTATATTGAATGATAAAGTCAGACTGCAGAAAGATGGGCAAATTATAAGTCCATTTTGTATGCTTTAATATATTTAAAACAGTACTCTAGAATACACTCTGATAGGATGGGAGAGAAAGAGAAAATGAAATACGTACTTGGGAGACTTCAACTTAGTAAGTAGGATTTTATTCCATAAGATAGGTGGTGAGTACACATTACTCATTAAATGTCTCTATCATTTTACATGCAGAAGAAATTTCATTACACCTACATACTTTTATACTTATTGTAGGTATCTGACCATTTGAATGTTGGCAAAATAGACTATACTGAATCTAATGCTTATGGATTTTAAAAAATCTACTTTGCCTAGGAATTGATTTTATTTTTAATACAATTTTATAAAGTCCTGGGACCTTTTGAATACTAAGCCACTGCATGGTAAAAAGACAAAATGAATACCCAGTTTTCTTGAGGTCCTGGTCTTTGAATGTAAGAATACAATTAGCTTGGACTTTGAATGCCACTCAGCACATAAGCACTACATTATTAATCAATAGTCATTTCAGATTGACTCCTTAACATTGGCATTTCAACATAAAAACATTATTTTTTGAACTGATAGAACTGCTCCGTTTGCATCTTCTACTGAACCAGAGAAAGTAAATTAAATCAAGATGCAGCTATCTCAAGAGAATATTAGGTTTATTGAGTGGTAAAACAGATTAAACCCAACCAAACCCATTTAAATCAGAGTTTATTAAAAAAGGAGGAAAATTTTATAATATAATAATCACCTAAATATATGAAGCTTACAGTCACTGTGGAATATTTACTTATGGTTTTTAATGCACCATCTTGCTTATTGCAAGGAGTTGTGAACCAAAATTAATAACACTAATTATACCTAGCCACCCGTAATGAGTAGTATTGAACAAAATTATACCTACAATTTTTTTAAAAATATATTGTTTGGAGGCTGGGGAATGACCATTTACTATAGTCAAACAAAATATAATTTCCCCTTATATCAAAGCTGTATATAAAAATAATAAATTATAACGGGACGTTAGAATAGTGTCATTTTTAAAGACAGTATTTCTCTTTGACCTCACATTTTCAGTATAGAGCAGAGTCATTTAAACTATGGTCTCTGAGTAAAAAAAGGAAAGTGTTTCTTAATAGGCTGACTGTATAATTCAATGTAGTTATCAGGTATTGCAGTTATAAATTCAGTGAAAATATTCAGAAAAATTTGATCTTGGTATTTGGAATTGTTATGTAACTCTTCTTACTATTAGGATATAGCAGAAAGACTGAACTGACATCAATTTTCAACAAAGTATAACTATTTAATCTCAGATTCTGTTTCTTATAAACTATAGTATTCATATAATCTATTTTCTTCTATAAATTTTAGTCAAGACCACATCAGAAAGGAAATATCTTAATTCAATTCTAAGTAAAATGCAGTTTGAAAATTCTATCATCTGGAAACTAAATATGTATCACAATGCATTCCAAAATAAACAGAACTGACTTTCAATTGAAAAACTTCATTCAAAAACATTCAGTTATTGAGTTTTTATTATGTTCCTGGAACTGAGCCAAGACACAATTTTGAAAAAGATATGGAAACAGCCCTAAAGCATTTGTAACCTAAATAGGTTTGAAGTGTAGAGTGTGATTTGTCCACGTGGTAGTGATTTTTTTATTAGCATAGTTGTAGAGTAAATAAAGTTTTGTTTTCTGAGAATTAAAGGTGACTGGAACTCAGAACATCAACATTTCAGTAATGTGAAACTGAGAGAAGCTATATTCAGTTCTTTAACTTCACCTTTAAAGAAAAGACGGAAAGTATTACTATTAAGGATATAGGTGGGATGATCTCAACACTGGGAGTCAGGACACATGGCCTCTACCCGAGTTTGCCACTGACTTCCTGTTTAGTCATAAACGATCACTTATGTTCTCTGGGCCTTTTAAAAAAAAATGTCTATTAATCCCTTATTGGTCATGTTATTTGCAAATATCTTCTCCCACTCAGTAGATTGTATTTTCATTTTGTTTATGGTTTCCTTTGCTGTGCAAGTGCTTTTAAGTTTAATTAGAGCTCATTTGTTTATTTTTGCTTTTATTTTTATTTTTTTTACTCTGAGAAATGAATCTGAAAAAATACTGCTGTGATTTATGTCAAAATATTGCTGTGATTTATGTGTTCTGCCTGTTTTCCTCTAAGAGTTTTATAGTATCCAGTTTTACATTTAGGTCTTTAATCCATTTTGAGTTTATTTTTGTATATGGTGCTGGAGAATGTTCTAATTTCATTCTTGTACATGTAGCTGTCCAGTTTCCCAGCACCACTTACTGAAGAGACTGTCCTTTCTCCATTGTATATTCTTGCCTTCTTTGTCACTGATTAATTGACCATACGTGCATGGGTTTATTTTTGGGCTCTTTATCCTGTTCCATTGATCTATATGTCTACTTTTGTGCCAGTACCATACTCTTTTGATTACTGTAGATTTGTACTATAGTCTGAAGTCAGGGAGCATGATTCCTCCAGCTCTTCTTCTTTCTCAAGACTTTTTTGGCTGTTTAGGGTCTTTTGTGTTTCAATACAAATTTTTAAATTATTTGTTCTAGTTTTGTGAAAAATGCCATTAGTAATTTGATAGGGATTGCACTGAATCTGTAGAGATAGCCTTGGGTAGTATGGTCATTTTAACAATGTTAATTCTTCCAATCCACCAACACAGTATATCTTTCCAACTGTTTATGCTGTCTTCAATTTCTTTCATCAGTGTCTTAGAGTTTTCGGAGTAGAGGTTTTTCGCCTCCTTAGGTAGGTTTGTTCCTAGGTATTTTATTCTTTTTGATGTGATAGTAAATGGGATTGTTTTCTTAATTTCTCTTTCTGATACTTTGTTATTAGTGTATAGAAATGCAACAGATTTCTGTATATTAATTTTGTATCCTGTATCTTTACTGAATTCATTGATGAGTTCTAGTAGTTTTCTGGTGGTGTCTTTAGGATTTCCTATGTATTATATCATGACATCTGCAAACAGTGAAAGTTTTATTTCTTCCTTTCCAATTTGGATTCTTTTTACTTCTTTTTCTTCTCTGATAACTGTGGCTAGAGCTTCCAAAACTATGTTGAATAAAAGTGGTAAGAGTGTACATCCTTGTCTTGTTCCTAATCTTAGAGGAAATGTTTTCAGTTTTTCACAATTGAGTATGATGTTACCTATGGGTTTGTCATATATGGGCTTTATTATGTTGAGGTAGGTTCCCTCTATGCTCACTTTCTGAAGAGTTTTTATAATAAATGGATGTTGAATTTTATCAAAAGCTTTTTCTGCGTCTATTGAGATGATCATATGATTTTTATTCTTCAATTTTTTAATGTGTGTATCACATTGCTTGATTTGCAGATATTGAAAAATCCTTGCATCCCAGGGATAAATCTCACTTGATCCTTTTAAAGTATTGCTGGATTCAGTTTGCTAGTGTTCTATTGAGGATTTTTGCATCTATGTTCACCAGTGATATTGACCTATAATTTTCTTTTTTTGTGACATCTTTGTCTGGTTTTGGTATCAGGGTGATGCTGGCCTCATAGAATAAGTTTGGAAGTGTTCCTTCCACTGCAAGTTTTTGGAATAGTTTCATAAGGATAGGTGTTAACTCTTCTCTAAATGTTTGGTAGAATTCACCTGTGAAGCCACCTGGTCCTGGACTTTTGTTTGTTGGGATTTTTAAACTTACTGATTAAATTAATTACTGCAGTTGGCCTGTTTATATTTTCTATTTCTTCCTGGTTCAGTCTTGGGACATTGTACCTTTCTCAGAATTTCTTCTTGGTTGCCCATTTTACTGGCATATAGTTGTTTGTAGGAGTCTCTTATGACCCTTTTTATTTCTGTGGTATTGGTTATAACTTCTTCTTTTGCATTTTCTGATTTTATTGATTTGGGCCCTCCCTTTTTTCTTGATGAGTCTGGCTAAAGGTTTATCAATTTTGTTTATATTTTAAAAGAACTAGCTTTTTGTTTCACTGATCATTTCTATTGAGCTCATACGACTCAATATCTAAAAAACAAACAACCTTATTAAAAAGTGGGTCTAAAACTGCTCTAAAAAATAAAGTGTATTTTAAAAGTACAAAATAAAAAAGTGGGTAGAAGAACTGAACAGACGTTTTTCTGAAGGGGAAATACAGATGGTCAACAGGCACATGAAAAGATTCTCAACATCACTAATCATCAGGGAAATGCAAATCAAAACCACAATGAACTATCACCTCACACCTGTCAGAATGGCTATCATCTAAAAGAGCACCAATAACAAATGTTGGTGAGGATGTGGAAAAAAGGGAACACCTGTGCACTACTGCTAGCACTGTAAATTGGTGCAGCAATGTGGAAAACAATATGGAGGTTTCTCAAAAACCTAAAAATAGAACTACCATATGATGCAGCAATACCACTTCTGGGTATATATCTGAAAAAAAAAGCCCACTAATTTGAAAAGATACATGCACCCCAATGTTCATAGCCGCATTATTTACAATAGCCAAGATATGGAAGCAACCTAAATGTCCATCAACAGATGAATGGTTAAAATACATACACACACACACACGCACACACACACAAACACACATACAATGGAATACTACTCAGCCATAAAAAGAATGAAATTTTGCCATTTGCATCAACATAGATGGACTTGGAGGGTATTATGCTAAGTGAAATAAGTCAGACAGAGAAACACAAATAATGCATGATATCAATTATATGTGGAATCTAAAAAACACAATAAACTAGGGAATATAACATAAAAGAAGCAGAATTGCAGATACAGAGAACAAACTAATGATTACCAGTTAGGGGGGGAAGGGCAATACAGGGGTGGGGAAGTGAGAGCTACAAAACCACTGGGTTTAAGATAGGCTACAAGGATGTATTATACAACATGGGGTATAGCCAATATTTTATAATAACTGTAAATGGAGTGTAAACTTCAGAAATTGTACAAATTTTTTTAAATTGCTGAGATAAAAGTGAAGAAGATATACTAGATAACCTGTATCTTATAATTATGAGAAAAATCTTATCCCATATAAAATTAAACAAAAAACTCAACAACTAATTAGATATTCCTTTTCCAATATCATTATTTTGCAGTGAGATAAAAAAATTGTTAAAAGAAAAAAACTAAAATATTTGAAATATAACTTTGTTAAAGAATTATATCCTCTCCTTGCTTAAACTGTTTTGACATCAGCATTCATTATGATCTCTTGTGGCAAGTCCCCTATCCTGCCAAAAGCAACAACAAAAAAACTTAAACCTTTTCCTTAAAAAAGGACTTTTTCTAATTACTTCTGACTAATTCTCACAGGCATGAAGCTATTCCTTTTAAATTTTTCTTTAGAGGAAGAAAATGAAGAGCTAAATAGGCTATATTATGAACAAATTCCTCAGACTCATCCTTGTCAGTGAGTAGATTGGGGACAAACATGATGGAGTAAAAAACAATTCTAACATTTTCTTATGATGTTTTATGGAAATCCAAGATAGGCCTCTTGACAAATTTTGGTTTAGAAAGAATACATAGAGATTTATGTATTTACTGGCCCATTTTATTTTGCCTTAAATTTCAGCCAACTGAAAGCCAGTGCCTCTGGAATCTTCTTTCCTTAAAAAGAGACAGACAGGCATACATACACCCCACTTTTTATAATAGGGCCCATATAAAACATGCTGCACTTACTGGGTTGTATTGACTGTTGTTTTTTCAAGTCTTAAGCACACAATCAATACAAGGGGTGCCTCCAAGTTTCCACAGGTATTTGCATGCCCCAGGAGTGGACTTTTAAAGTATCCCATCCTCCTTACAATTGTGTTAAGTCTAAAAGCTGATTTCAGAAGAGCCCTTCCCTGGTATTGATAAATAGTATTGGGAGAAAGAATGCCCCATATCTCTGTTTTTCATAGACACATGTGCAAGTCTACAAGAGGACAAAAGGTGAAGAAAAGCAAAGACCGAGGTGGCATACAGAGAATGAGGGCATCCTATTTTTATCAAGTTTTGATTGTGTCAGCAACTCCTATAGATTTCTCATGCTTGAGAATCTATACATTTATTTTAGGCTTCACTTGGCTAGAATCATTTTTATTTCTCCATTCCAATAACAAAAGACAAAGTAGACTAATATTTCCTTATGGTGTATAGTATTGATCATCATGGTAACACTAACAAATTCTTAGATTAGATAAGAATATTAAAGATAATTTCTAATTCCTTTAGTCATACAGTGTCACTGAATGAGAATAAAGGACTTCTAAAACATATACACATGAGGTGCAGTTAATAGTAGCAGTTGGTTATTAGCTTTAGAATATACTCTCCATTCTATTTTGTAGTCCTATTGTCCAGTTTGTGTGATCCTGTTTTGTTTATTTAGGATAACAATTGCTTTTGGTAATTGGTGAGGAATAGCTAAACTTCATATAGATATTTATTGCGTGCCTACTATAGGTTAAGTGCTTTACTCAATTTTATATTTAAATATTTCCTACAACCCTAGGGCATTATACCAATAAATTTTAAAATGTCTCTGCTGGTAGTTAGTCTATAAGGAGGAGCTTTTCCAATCTGACTGCACTATCCACGCAAAACAGATCAACTGTGCCAAGCTAAATTATAGTGTCCGTCGTAGATTATCTAAGCTCAAACTCAGCACACAAGTGGATAACACAAATTGACTCAGAACACAAAGTTGAAGATATTAGAAAATATATCTAAAAGTAAATCCAACTGAATGCATTTGATACAATAACACTACTGACTGTTCCAAAACACCATGGTTTAGCCTGTCAGATCCTTGTCAAGATAATTCTGACACATTTCATGTCCCCAGTCATGCAAATATTCTACGCTATCAACCCCTCCTTTTTGAAAAACTCACTGTTTTCCAGGTGTGTAGTCTCTGTTGCTGCAGCAGGTAATAAGCCCAGCTTTGTCAAGTGTGTTCCTGGAGGTCTTTGGCTGATGGGCATTGACAATGACTAGTATCCACATTTCATAGTAAAAAGATAGCAAATCTGGAAGAAGACATTATGTTTATACAAAAGCCTATTGTGTCAGATCTTTAAGAAACAATAACCTAGTCCATTCTTTCAATTTACAGATGAGGCAACTGATGAAGGGAGAGATAAATGACTTGATCAAAGTCCAGTTTTGATTACCCTTAAACTTTAGGGAGAAACATTTCCTCCTATTCTTTTAATTTCTATTTATTATAATATGAAATGCTATTGCCACAATAAAAATATCAAAACTATCAACTTGTAATTGAAGGAACAATTTAATTATAGTAAGATAAATCTAAATTTGTATAAAAATATTTTAACTTTTAACTATTTTCATTTCTCATTTACAGAACAAAAGAAGCTCCTACACAAAATATCTATATCCTTATCAGAGATTAGTGAACGAGAACCAGTTTTTGTGTGGTCTTTGGACTGCCTCTGCATCTGAGTCACAGCATCAACTCATTGCTGGGTCTCCCACTGGCTGTCCTACCCTGTAGATTTGGAGTTGTCGGCCTCCATAATCACATGACCTAATTCCTTAAAATAGATAGCTTTCTCTCTCTCTTTCTCTCTCTCTCCCTGCATACACACAGACACACACACACACACATTGGTTCTGTTTCTCTGGGGAGCTCTAACTAATACAGGGGACACAATTAACTCCAGAGTCACATAAAACAAACAGGTAAACACATCACTATATAACAATATCAAGTAGTGATGGATAGGATTGTAAGAAAGAAAGCAGGTGTAAGGAAGTGATGTGTGATATGGTATGGTAGGGGGGCTACTTTAGAAAGGATGACTAGAGAAAGTCAATTTAAAGAAATGATATTTTAGGGGATTCACTGTCGGTCCAGTGGCTAGGACTCTGTGCTTTCACTGCTGAGGTCACGGATTCGATCCCTGGTCAGGCAACCAAGATCCTGCAAACCGCGCGGTGCGGCCGAAAAAAAAAAAGTGATATTTTAGTAGAGACCTGAAATAAGAAATGGAATTAACCATGGGAAGTTTTGAGGGATCAGTTCTGCTATAGGGAACTACAAGTACAAAGTCCCTGAGTCATGTGTGTGCTTGAGGAACAGCAAGAAGGCCACAGTGATTTGACAGGAAGACACTGTGTGAATAAGTTCAGAGAGGAAGGCAGCACAGGGAGCTATTACTAACACATTCCACCAAGAAAGTATGGTGGCCTTTGGCAACAGTGCATGAGAAAGCTTGAATGAGAAGTGAACTCTAGTTCCATGGTGCTGGGAAAGAAGCTAGTGCTGGGATCTCTACATGTTACCCCATTCTGAAATACCACCCAGCAGAATACATGTCCTCAGAAGTGGAATGGACTGTCAGAAGAGAGGGTCAGGGGTGGAACTCATTTGAAACTACAAAATAAGGGAAACAACACATAAAAATGCTGTGGACTGATTGCACTCAAGAGTAAAAGGATCAACTCTAGGAATGAGCGGAAGGAGAAATTCTATTGAAAAGGAAAAATAAAGTTGATTTCTACTTGTATCTCACAAATCTTAGGACTTTTAATAAACCCGTTACACATATTTCTATGATAATCTGAAGCTAAACTTAGCTGACAGGGGGAAATGTACGTGAGAGCAAAATGCCATGTAAGGTGGGCAGAAATCATGCCTGATTAATGTGTACGATCCACAGCCAGTGTATACTTACAAAGTTTATTTAAATCCTGACATATGCCATAGTTCAACCTCAAAGTATTATATTTCATGTAGTACTAAGAATGCTGTTTGATGATTGTAAAAATACTAGTACCTGGAGAAAAGCCTAATAACATTTAAAGATGCTTGTTTTTAATAATGTTCTGGCTTCAGAAGGGAAATTCAGGCTCAAAATTCTATAGGCAAAAAAACATTAAGCACTAGTTAAAATTAATTGCATTACCCATTAATTATATATTACATATGTACATATGTAAATATATGTATAGATAATATGAACATATATATGTATACATTTTTTCCCCCATAGGTAATTATTACTTCCGTTAATTAAATGGAAAAGCACAGGTTTTTCTCAAGGTAAAGTAAAATCCTTACTTGGTTGTGCTTTATGCTTAAATGGATCAGCCTTGACAACAGGAGTTACATCATAACTTTAAGATTTATCATTGTTACGTAGAAGGTACAGGTTAAAAGATGCCACAATCAAAACTAGATTTGTGTCATTTCTGAAATCAATATATCACTGACACAAAATTACAGTCCATAACATTATCTTGGGGTCATGGTGGTTCGAAATGATATACTTGAAAATCTCATTTCAGGAATCAGGAGGATGCTTGAGTCTGCCACGCTGCTGAGCCAAAATGAAAATTGTATTTTAACCGATATAATACATCCATTCGAATATATTATTTTTTATTTAATTCAGAGAGTTGGAATGTAGAAATAATTAAAAAGTAATTTTGGACTAAAACAAATATATGGGGCAACAGGGAACTGTGTGTAATAAAAACACTGAGGTAAATATTACATTTTCTTCCTTTAAGATTGGCACACATTGTAAATTGGCTTCATGAGATTTATATAGAGGTTGGAAAGACCGAGAAGGCAGATTGAAATAGAAATAGCACATTCAGGACTTCCCTGGTGGCGCGGCGGTTAAGAATCCGCCTGCCAATGCAGGGGACCTGGGTTCGATCCCTGGTCTTGGAAGATCCCACATGCCGCGGAGCAACTAAGCCCCTGCGCCGCAGCTACCGAAGCCCGCGCGCCTAGAGCCCGCGCTCTGCAACAAGAGAAGCCACCGCAATGAGAAGCCCGTGCACCACAACTGAACAGTAGCCCCACTCGCCACAGCTAGAGAAAGCCCATGTGCAGCAATTAAGACCCAACGCAGCCAAAAACAAGTAAATAAAAAAAAATGGGGCTTACCTGGTGGCGCAATGGTTGAGAATCTGCCTGCCAATGCAGGGGACACGGGTTCGAGCCCTGGTCTGGAAGGATCCCACATGCCGTGGAGCAACTGGGCCCGTGCGCCACAACTACTGAGCCTGCGCGTCTGGAGCCTGTGCTCCGCAACAAGAGAGGCCACGATAGTGAGAGGCCCGCGCACCGCGATGAAGAGTGGCCCCCGCTTGCCGCAACTGGAGAAAGCCCTCGCACAGAAACGAAGACCCAACACAGCCAAAAATATATAAATTAATTAATTAAAAAAAAAAATGTATGGCTTACCTGAACAACAACAAAAATTTTTAAATAAATAAATAAATAGCATATTCTACATATGCTACAAAGTACATATATACTTGTTTATTATATGGTCCTATTACTTCTTCATAATTTCCCTGAGTATTTATTATCCCTAGTTGAGCTAAGTAAGTTCATGGACCTTCAGCAAGGAAGTAGAACAGCTAGAATATTCATCCAGATCTTGGACTAGTTAAAAACAAACAAACAGCAAGCCAACAAATCCACTACAGATGAATACATATGACAATAATAAATTTCTGGGTATTCTCCCACTTTACATTTTATATCTTTTGATCATTTTTACTTTTTAAGCATTAATTCCATGAAATCGATGTTTCGCACCTACTAATTAAGAAACACTAGTGACACAGGAATAATTGTTCCGTGTCTATTCTGCAAGGAGCTCACAGCCTTTGTACAAGTGTGTATGTGCTCACGTGTGGGAGCTGAGGGAGGCTGGGACTGGGCAATTACAGTACAATATGTTATTGCTTATGATAACTGCTTCCACAGAGCTCTATAGGCACCAGAGGACACATTTCTAACCACACTCTGACATGGGGAAGGATTTTCAGAGAGAAGTATAGTTTAAATTTAGAGAAACAGGAATTTTCTAGGAAAAAAATAAGTATGATATGGGGGTTGTGAGCAATTTTAGAGCTGTGAAAAAGGGTATTTAAAATCAGAAAAATAATTTGTGACTGGTGTGTTAAATTTGGTATATACACTACAAATTTACCTCACTGCCCAGTTTGCGCCTTTATGCCAAAATGGGTCTTTTTTAATTATCAGCATTTTCATCTGAAACACACTAAATTGATAAGCTGAAAGAAGTGATATTTTGACATTACAGTTTTAGGCAAGGACACAACCACCAATTAGGATCATAGCTCCTAAACATCACATGGAACACATTTGAATGGTGTACCACCCTGCTAAGATAATCCAAAACATTTGACTTTGCATACATACGATAAGTGAAAAGGTTGCAGAATTGGCATCTTTTGCCCACACCTTAGTCTCCTGTGTATATGCGTGATCTCCATGTTTCCAAGTATTCTAGTCTTTAGCCTTTGTGTTGTCTTCAAGGTATGTGGTATGATAACTTTGTGCTTAGGTGCAGTTTAAGTGTTAGTAGATAGCCATGAGTTAGCCCATTGTCCAGAAAAAGGAAACAGTGGATGAAGAAAGAGTGCAGAAAGAGGAAAAAAATCTTCTAAAGAATGATTCTCACCCTCTTCTTCCTACAACTACTACCAATCTAATTTTCTCTTCTTCCTGGAGTAATATAAACCTTCAGTGCATTGCATTTATTATATCATCCAGTGTATAACGTAAATGGTTGTCTATTATATAAACTTTTTTATTGTTGTTGCTCAATGAATATATGTTTCTGAAAAGACTGTTTTGGTGGTTTAGTTAGGAAAGACATAATATTTCTCATTAGAATTATTGAAATATTCTTTTATGTAACTTCTCATTTAGGGTCAGAATTTTATGAAGTTATTATTGTTAAAGGATAGACATGTATATTATAAAGTAGTGTTAAGCATGACTTTATTTAAAATAACTATTGCATTACACTTCCAGTGGCTATGAGGGAACAGCTTTCATTTGCTTATTGACTGTGGCTGTGTTTTCTATGAATATTTCTTTATGTAATTTACCCTTTTTCCTGGTAGTAGAGGTTTCAGGAAATAATTATATTATTTTTTTCACAATTGGAAAGCAATTCTTGGGTAGAAGGAAATCATTCATTCTATATAAGTTGCAAATTAATTTTTCTCAACTGGTTATATTTCCTTTAAATAGATTTGTTTAGTTTGCCATAATGATATTAATATATTCCTTTATGAGTATAATTACATGTTAGGAAAAATTTTTACAACTCCAAAATTGTAAAAACATCTACATATGTTTTCATTCAGTTTGCTGTTGTTGCAGTGATTAATGTAACTTAGGTCTTTCAGCCTTTGGGCCTTGCTACTATCTCAATACTCCCATTAATCAACTTCCATAGGAAAAGTCACTGATAGAATTCACAGAATGGAGGCCCTTCTCATGGGGATCTGCTCTTCACAGAAAGAAAGAAAAAGAAAGAAAGAATTTACATTTGCTATAAGCAGATCTATTTCTAAAAGATGAGGAAATGGCTGAGACAGAATTGTCTATACTTTTCCCACCTTTTGAGTTATTCTGGTTCTCCTTTGAATTATTCCTTCTATGTTGAGAACAGAGGGTGGGCAAGAGGCCAGGATTGTTAACTTAGAGAAGTCAAATTCCATGGAGAGGGAGCTCAGCACTCCTCCTCCAACAAACTAACATATGATGAAAGCTAATAAAAATAAGTGGATTGAATTATATAAACATAGTATGTTTGGCATCAATCAACTGTGATACCTTTTGAAGTGAATACATCTGTCACTTAAATTTCTCTAATTTCTATTTTTACTCAAAAAGATAGGATATTTTTTTAATCAGCAAGTCAAATCAATCTCTACTTCTAAATCAATTTCACAGATTGAGACTTTTAAATCATTCTCGGGAGATCTTGCATCTTAACAGATTTTACTGAATTGAAATGATTTGATTGCAATGTCATGTTCCCCAAAGGGAACAAAAGTTCAAAAAATAAAGTACTTAAGAGTACCTACTTAAATCTGTCTTTTTTTTTCAATTTTTTTACTTAACAATACGTCTTTCAACTGTTGAGTGACCACTAAACTCCAATGTTATGATTATAACAAATATATTAAATATATATCTATATGTCTTCAAAGCCAAAGACAGAATACTGGTCCAGAATTTCTCTTCGTTAAAATAATATAGTAGACTTGGATTTCCCTGGTGGCGCAGTGGTTGAGAATCCACCTGCCAATGCAGGGGACACGGGTTCAAGCCCTGGCTCCGGAAGATCCCACATGCCATGGAGCAACTAAGCCCATGTGCCACAACTACTGAGCCTGTGCTCTAGAGCCTGCAAGCCATAACTACTGAGCCTGCATGCCACAACTACTGAAGCCCGCGCGCCTAGAGCCTGTGCTCCACAACAAGAGAAGCCACCGCAAGGAGAACATATGCACCACAACGAAGAGTAGCCCCCGCTCACCGCAACTAGAGAAAGCCCGCGCACAACAACGAAGACCCAAAACAGCCAAAAATAAATAAATAAAATTTAAAATAAAATAATAATAATATAGTAGACTTATGATGGTCTAAAAGAAGTTATTTTGCAATTTTGGCATTTGTCTTATAGTTTCAGTTTTCAATGACTTTTATGTGTGTTTCAATCCTAAAGGGACTTTGTAAAACTAAATTACTGTCTACCTTGGGATTTAAATGTTTCTCCTTCTTTAGCAGCAGCACTTTGATGTTTATCAAAGCCTTATAGTTGAAAAACAGTGAGCAAAAAACACAGAAAAGGCTGTCTCCAAATTATTTACACTTAAATGTTTTGGACATGAGAAAAATATTTTCACTATAAACACATATTTCACAAGGGACATTTTCTATGTGTGACAAAGAATTAAATAAAGATTTGGGTCATGTGCACCTAGTTACATAAACTAAAAGAAAAATTTAATTACTTTTTTATTCTGAATCACCCATTTGATCAGAGAACATCATTATAACATTAAAAAATCATTATCAAAACTTCAGACAATATTTAACCCAATCATTGAAGACAGCTATTACTTGCCCATCTTTATACCCTCAGTGCCTCACACAGAATTTGGATCCTAGTATATAATATACAATCAATACATTCTACTTTTTTGTATTTATATAGTCAAAATCTATCTTCTCGATAACAAAGTAAAATTTGCTTATAGACAAATTATAATCCTGGCTTTTGGTTTTTAAAATGTATGATCTATGGATAAATATGTATTTATAACATTTATAAAAACAGTTTTCCATATACTTTTGGTAGAAATACTTGCTTTCAGAGCCTGTGAATAATAATTTTAGCAATAATAGGAACAGCCCACCGTCAGCTTAAACACAATCACTACTGACAAAACAAGAGGTTTTTTTTGGGCAAAGCAAATGCTATGTAACCTTATTCATTCCTATAAATCCTCTCTCTTCACTATAAATGTGACACACTGATGAAAAGAGTGAATATTTGGATGAACTGTGCATGACCAGAATCAGTCAGCTGATTACTCCAAATACTCAAGTTGTTACATTTTCAAATATATTTTGAATCCTCTATAAAGTGTGCATTCCAATTTTGTATGATGTTATGCAAAGCGCTATACTCAAACAAGGAAAAAAAAAAGAAAATGAAGCCTGATTTTCTAAGCAAAGCTCTGTGGCTTAAAGCTGTGTCAAGAAGCTTGGTCATATTCAATCTCATTAATCATCCCAAAGATTAAATATTTTTGCATGGCCGGGAATAGATACAAATCTTCTGGTTCAGCAACAGGAAGTGAAATTGAAAAGTGTTTGGGACACAGGGTCCCAAACCTAATTTATATAATGAGCTTTTTGCCAATTTCTTCCTTTTTTCCCTCCTTCTGGTCTATTTCTTTGTTTTGGCTGCACAGTTACTAAGCTGACATTCCTCAAATCTCTTCCCACCAATGGAGTCTTCATTTCTCATTTCTTCCCTTCTACTGACCTATTTTCCTCCATTTTAGCTCCAACCTACAATTGAAAAGCTTCGTTAGTTGTTATTCTCGGCAGCAATGGGCAGCTTTCCTTTGGAAATAAGTGAGTGCAATTGTCCCCTAATAGACTCTAGTCTTTAGTCCAGAGTAATTGAACTTATTAAATTCCCCTGCTTCTTGGCCCAGAATGCTGTACTTCCAGGGGAAGAATGGTGAGATTCAAGCTTCTAGGAATACTTTTAAATGGCAGGCAAGGAATTGGGGGAAATGGTGAAGATAATTTTTTGGAAAGAGTATATGCAAAAAGAAATGGGTTCCTTTGAACATTGAGATTCCTATCTATGATCTAGGTTACCTACTCATTGGCAGTCCAAACTTTGAAATTTGATGATATCTTCTATGAAATATAAAAATCTGGGATTTTTGTTTGTTGGCTTGTTTCTTATTTGTCCTTAATTGGAAAACTTATGTGGAAATTATGGATTCGATTTGGTTGAGAAGCATGTGCAGATCATGTGTTAGAGGGCATACTTTAAGTCTTTACAATGAAACCAAAAAAATGGGCTCAATCATGGAATGTGAATTCACATAAATAGGAACTTCCAGTTACTTCTTAGGTGTACCTCCCTCCAATAATTTCTACTTACATTAAAAAAAGTACTACATTTGGATCTGTTCATTTGTTAAGTATAATATAAAATCAAACTGAGGTAGATTTACTTTAAAAAGTAATGAACTACAAGGTCCTACTGTAGAGCACAGGGAACTATATTCAATATCCTGTGATAAACCATAATGGAAAAGAATATGAAAAATAATATATATAACTGAGTCACTTTCCTGTACAGCAGAAATTAACACAACATTGTAATTCAACTATACTTCAATAAAATTTTTAACAAAGTAATGAAAAGCATTTGGTTACCTTATCATACAATGCAAAAATTAAATTTTGAGAATTTTAATATCATATGGAAATGACTAAATTTTACTTTGGGGAACAAGGTTCAAAATCAAACCTACATTTTAGACCTTTTAAGCATTAAAACATATTCATAAATATACATTTGACACTTTAAATGTTATATCATGTGTTATGTTCATAAAACACCATAGAAAATTTCATCTCTGTTTTTAAATATATGAGAGACACTATCCTGGTGAATTTTATCCTTAAGTAAAGGCAAAGCCATGAATAACTAGAAATTAATAGAAACAAGTTCAGCTCAGCTCCCTCAGACCTTTGCTCAGTTCCATGACTCATTCTAGCTTTATTAACCCATGTGGAAAATTGGGTTAGGACAGGCCTCGTTAAAATCAGATGATTCACTGAAAATAGGTTTTCTCAGATAGAGGAGTTTAAAACCATAATATTAATAAAAGTGTTCTATAGTTATAGAACTGCCAACTCACAACTCTAGAGAATAAAGGCAGATGATTTCGTTCCAGAAATTACCTGGGAAAATATAAAGTACAATATGAAAATAACATATTTTGTTGTTGCTACAGCTAATATTATTGATTTAATATTAGAAATTTATACAAATATGCCCAATTTGCTGAAAGAACATGGCGATGAGTCCTGGTCCAAATAAGACATTTTCAGACAATGTATATGCCTGTGAAATAATGTGAAGCAAATGATTTCTTCAGAACCATGGGTTGACGAGTTGGGTCTCAAAGCCTCACCTGAATAAGCAAAATGTGTGCCCACAATGACAGCTACTTCATTTTACTTTACAGTATTACTCCCCCGGCTTTTGTTCATCAGAATAGAGCAAGTTCTCTACTGATAAATTACTCCAAAGGCTTTTAAAATCACAAATATGTATTTATATGTTATTCACTGCGAGATTTTCTCCTGTTTTGTGTGTGTTTGCGGGGGGAAAATCACTCAAATATTTTTTCTCTATATTTTTATTATGAATTAAATATTTATACCTCATATTTCTTACATATTGTCAACATATCGGTATTTAGTTTTACTACCATTTTTTTTCACAAGGTACATCATCAAATTTTTGTAAAAATTTCTCGTTTAAAGACCAATACATTTTTCTTTATTCATATTCCTGTGCAAGTAATGTTACATTACTAGCAGATTTATGGCTATGACTTAATTACATCCTACCCGCTTCTGTCCATAGTCGAGTGTTTTTCCTAATACAGTGAGGCTCTGTCCTGACTCCAAGGCTTGTGTTTCCAGTTTCTTACTATATGTGGCCACTTTCTAATTCATATTTATTTATACTTTCTCTTTTCCCTTAACATTCTCACTTCATATAGTTCATACCCTGGACAAAGACAGGATACTCTCTACCCAGCTTCTCTCCTCTCTTGCAAAAATACCCACCTTAATTAAATAGGTCACCACCCCAAGTGCTGCTATTTTCCCTTCCTCAATATCTCTCAGATTCCTATGAAAACTGTTCTCATCAAGATTACCATCACATCTTACCCTGGATGAAAATCTCACCATCTACCACTCCATCCTACTTCACACTAATCTACTCTCCTTACTGAACCCAGCATAACTCAGCTCCAGATAAACTCTATTATTGTATTTTTTCTGCTGTATTAAAAAAGCAGGTTTTCAGTCCCAGAGGCATTGGCAGGCCACAATACCTAATTTAAAATGTTATATATTGCTTAGTGTATACATTTTGGGTTGTACCTTCCGTGTGATAAGTCATATAAAGTTTACACTCACAAGTTGAACACATTCTTGATTCTCAGCTAGACCAGCACTACTGAAATTTCATTCCATGAAATCTGTTATTTTCTGCTACTTCTGTTATTGTCTGCCAAATATTTTTCTGACATTTGGATTAACAGAATTTCTGAGAAAACAGTTCTTAACAGATTATTACTTCTTATCTCTTAATGTCTATTTCTTATGACCAAAGTATAAAGGTTGGTGATAATGGGACTTTAAGTTTAGAAGAGTCTTAAGTCAAGACTATGTAAGACAGCCTTTAATATTTTTGGAGAAACTTTGAGAGAAACAATAGTCTTATTATATCACAACTGCTTGACAAGTATCATCCATGAGGAAAAATCAGTAACAATAATGGAATAAAATTTTATTATCACTGTCCTGTCTATTCCCTTTATCACTCTCTTTAGTTTCCAAGGGTGTTGAATAATTTATTCAACATTTGTGCAAGCCACTCTGCTTTCTTAATGCAGAGCTTGGGAGACTTTTTCTGCAAAGTGCCAGGAGTAAATGTGTTTGGCTTTGCTGGGCCATGAAGTCTCTATTGCAACTACTCAACTCTGGTTATGTTGCAGAAACAAGCCATTGACAACACATAAGCAAGTGGGTGTGGCTGTGTTCCATGAAAACTTTATTTACTTTATTTTATAGAAAACAAACTTATGGTTACCAAAGGGGAAAGGGGGTAAGAGATAAATTAGTAGTTTGGGATTAACAGATATACACTACTATATATAAAAGAGATAAACAACAAGGACCTACTGTATAGCACAGTAGATATACAGTAGTACTGTATATTCAGTATCTTGTAATAACCTATAATGGAAAAGAATCTGAAAAAGAAAAAAAATATATATATATATGTATATGGATAACTGAATCACTTTGCTGTACACCTGAAACACTGTAAATCAACTGTACTTCAATTAAAAAAAAATTTAACTTAATTTACAAAAGCAGTCAGTAATTCAAATTTAGCCCACAAGCCTCAGTTTGCCAATACCTGCTCAAAGGGAAAGTGTGTATGTATATTGTCTGTTCTAACAGAGCATTGGGTAGATACAAGCCTAATGCCTATTGTCACAGAGCACCAAGTTAGCAGGGCAGGTAAGAATGAATATCCATGATTATAATAGCTTCAAGAATCTAACACATTCCCTTTTCAAGTTATAAGTAATACCATGTAGAAGTTCAGAAGAAGAAATTAAGAAAAAGTTCAGATATAAAACATGGAATGGTCCTTAAAGAATCAATATTATTAAGGGTCATTTCATTTCAGACTTGATATTACAAGAAAGGCTGCCATATTCAAATATGCAAAGGCACGCACACACTGCACAGGAAAGAGTTAACACAGCAGGCCTGAGGTCACCATCTTCAGCAGAGCCCATTTGTAGGGTTGGCCCATGGCTGGCAGCTGGGAACCTGGCTGATTTTTACCCAACCTGGTCTGCTGAACACCTGCTTTCCTTTTTGAAATCTGGCATTTCAGTATGTGTGGCTGGTCGTTGCTCTTACATAACCAGTAAAATCTCGGTAAAAATCTTGCACTCTGAAGGTCAAACAGGCTCTCCTGGGTTGCACGCATTTTTGCATTTTGCTGCTGGGTTAAGGATGCATTCTGTGTGACCCCTCTCTGTGCATGTAGCAGGAGTGCAGGTGGAGGGGAACACAGGAAATCTGTGCCTGGATTCCTCCAGACTCAGCCTAACCCATCCGTTCTCCTGTTGATTGTGTTAATAAAATATAACTGTGAGCACAGCTGCTTCTGAGTACTGAGAGTTCCTCCAGCAAATCACTGAATGTGTACATGTTCTTAGGACCTCTAACACAGACTCACACATACACACAACTGATACTTATTCTGATTACTTCCAAAACAAGTAGATATCTTCTATCATGTTCTCTCCTATTTTATTTTCTTCCATTCCATTTCATTCTAATGAATTTAATTTTAATGCAATGCAATTCCATTACATTTAAATTAAAAGCCATTTGTATCTACTGTATGATTTCCTGATACCCTAATGTGACACTGTTCTTGGTAGCCTACTGAGCGGTCATCCTAACTTATCTGCCTTACATTGTTCACTATCATCTGCAAAAAGCACAGAGAATTTTTCCTTTTAAGGACTTCATTTCTAATCAATGTCAAGAAAGAGATGTAGCAGTAATATATTAGTAATCCATTGCTGCATAACAGATTATCCCAAAACTTACTGGCTCAAAACAACAAAGTTTTATTATTTCATAGTTTCTATGGGTGCCTCAAGCTCAAGGTCTCCCACTAGGCTGCAATTAAGGTGTTAGATATAGCTACAGACACTTGAAGGTACAACTGGGGAATTGGCTTCCAAGTTCACTCACATGGCTGTTGGCCAGTCCTTGCTGGCTATTGTCCAGAGTGGCCAGTGCTTGTCACTTAGGCATCTCCACAGGCTAGCTCATAACATGTTATCTGGCTTCCCTCTGGGCAGGAAAGAGAGCAAAATGGGGCAAGAAAGGCAGACTCCAAAGTCTTTTTTGTAATCTAGGAAATGGCATACCAACAGTCCTTCTGTATTGTCTTCATTAGAGACAAGTCAGCAAATTCAACCACACTCAAGGAATGGAAATTACATAAGGGCATGAGAGAGGCAGGAGAAAAGGGTCTTGAGGGTCAGCTTAAAGCCTGTTTAGCACAACACAAAGAAAGAAAACAAACATGATGAAGCTAAAACAGTATAAAACAGTATGTGTGTATGTAATACACATATATATGGTTTTCTTTTGAGGAAGCTAATATTGTTATTCCTATGCTACAGATAAGGAAACTGAAGATGGATAATGTTAAGTTCATCCTATTAGAACTAGAATTTCAGCCCAGGGAATCTGGTTATGAAGCCTACATTTCTAACTCCATAATGCCCCCCTAGATGGATTCAAACATAGAATCAGGCATTGATTTCTTAAAACTTAATTAATAAACATTTAAAAAAATAAAAATGAGGGACTACATCTTTAGTACATATGTCAGGTAATAAATATTTTAAATGAATAAATGAATATCATAGTTTAAGTTTTCTGGAATGGGCCAAAATTTTTAAAATAGATCATAAAATTAAAGCCCTTGCTTTGCATATGAGAATGAGAAAAAGGAAAAAGACAAAAGGAAAAAAGGAAAACATTACAAAATAAGAGTAAGAAAGAGAGGAAGGAATGAAAGAAAAGAGAGAGAAAAATAAAAGTTTAGGGAATTTAGCTTTAATTTGATTTTACAATTAAGGAATCAGGATGGAATTTTATATCAGTTATATGTCACATATTGTATATAGTTAAAGCACAGCCAATGAAACACTTTGAAATTTAAGAATTAAAGTGACATCATCAAAGAACAAAAAGTTTGTATCATAAGATACGGCATAATTGTACATAACTCGGGAAAACAAGATTTGCAAACACAAATTAATCATGTTGGGTGCTTAAAAATGTAGCAGTAATGTGTAATAAAACTTACTTTCAGCATACAAATGTTAATATGAATATTTCTTTTTAGTTAAAAGAGACAAATTTATAGTTATTTCACTAGAGTCTGCAGGGCTCTGGAACAAAGCAACTTATTAGATTTAATATATTTCTCATAAAAGTGTCTCAGGAGATAACTTCATGCTTGACACAACTTTTCATAGGCTTTGTGATTTTATATCTCTGATTCACAACAGGCTGGTTTTGCTGGATGATACAGTCTCAAATTGCAGAAATTTTTAAACTGCAAGATTTCTTTTTTAAATATAACAAGGAAGTTTAGTTGATTCAATATGAAATATGAACCTTTAAGTGAGTTCATTTTACCAATGATAAAGTAACTATAATAGTTATATATTTAACTGTAAGGATAAAATATAAATTAAATATTAAATACTTTTACTTCTTTTTCCCCTCTTAGGGGACTTATTTGAAATAGAGTAAAACCTCAGACAGCAAAATAATCAAGAATTTAGGAATCCTTGCCCTTTCCTATCAGAGATACAAAATGACATAAAATAAATATTTGTTGATGGGTACAATAGCAGTTCCTGAACTTTTAACAAACACATAACATACAGATGCAAAAGCCTGTTTTAAAGTCCAGTGATAATATGGCTCATAAGAGACGTACTCCTTCCAAAAGAATATTACAAATGATGCTAAAACTGTTGTAAAGTGATTGATCATTCATTGCAAAAGAGAAACAAAATGTGTTCTGTTGGGCAGGTGACATGTATGAGAGAGTAGTTTTTCCATTAAAAAGAAAGGATGGAGGAAGAAAAACCTAATTAAGTCGGGGGTGGGGAGTGATAACGATGAACAAAACAGACAATAGAATCAGTGTCGAGTTAAAGATAAATTAGATATTCTTATCATCTGAGAAGGAAGCCAATATAAATCAATAGTTCTTAAAGTTCTCCAAGAGTATCCTACTTGCCAGCGTATAAGTGGATTAGTCCAAAGGCTACTCATTAAAAAACAAAAACAGAAACAAAAACCCTATAAGTTAGAATGATAACCTAGCAAAATGATCCTTGTAACTTCTATGGATCAAAGCTTTTTCATTGCTCTAACTACCATACCTAATACCATGCTAGTAGATAATGATACAAAGTTAGGTATTTGTTGAATGACGGAATCTGATACTTAAGCTTTCTTTATATAATTGATCTTAAGAAGTCTTTGCATTACATTCAAAGATAATACTCATTACTGTGTCAGATCACCCCATCACTGAGAATTTTAACTTATTAAATTATAAATTTTCTTGTTATATAAACTGAAATTTAAAGACAATCTATCCATTAGCTTTATATTACTCCTTAGAGATATGTGGAATTAAAATGAATCTTTCTTCTGCCTGGCAATCATTCAAATATTTGAAGAAAGCTATCTTAAGGAAATATTGCAAATATTAATTTGTGATTTTTTCTGCACTGTATCTCTTACCTACTTCACCCCACACACTGTTTCACAATATTAGCCAGATATGTTTGAATAGAGAAGTTTGCAAGGCCAAAGAAAGAAAGCTACAGTGCCAGAAAAAAAAAACAGATTGTAAGCCTAGGAAAAGAAGGTTTTACCTGAGTCTAAGCTTTTTCAGGTGTAAGACAGAAAGAGTAATGCTATTAGGCAATATTTGCAGCACAACCATGGTGTACCTACCACCAAAGAACAGGGATATAAGGCAAATAACAATATGGCCTGAGAGTACAATCGACATGTAATGTTTTAGAGCAGAATCATGCAAAATCTCTTTAATATACCAAACATTTCTCAGGCTGGCAGGACTATACGTAACATATTTCATCAATTCTAAGACACATCATTTTGTTCACCTTGTAACATTTCTAAAATTGACATCTTCTAATCAATGGTATGTCAGAATTAACCGGGGACATTTCTTTAATTTTAATCGTATAAACAATGGTGGGCACCTTTCAGAGGTGAGGATGTCTGAGAATCAGGGCTTTCATGTATGTGGTTTTACATCTAATCTAGACCCATTAAGGTAACAGATGCATCAAGCTGCCTTCTGATTACAATTGGCCTATCATGTTGACAGCGGCCAAATATGTTGGCCAGGCAGCAGAAATGCCTCGTCCCATTTTAGTTTTTGTTGTTGTTGTAGTAGTTTGAGGTTTTATTTCCCCCTGAGAACTACTGACCTGCCAAAATGGGTAAAACCTGGGTTTGTGATCTTAGTGAACTTGAGTTAGCTCTGAGAGATGTATCCATTTAAGTTGTGCTGATCAAATCCAGTCTCTGGAACATTGTGCAGTCAGAGCACAGATGCTGGATCACCAGTGAAATTGTACCAGAGAGGCCCCTCGTGTGACAAGCAGATAACTCCTCCTGATGTCACCCGTAAATATTTCATCATCATCACCTATATCACATTCTTCTTTTTTTTTTTTTTCTTGTTTTTTGAGATAAAGGAAGTCACTTTAGAAAAGCAATTATGAAGTGTTAGATACCTAGGAAGCCTTCAATAACAATTATTTTCATTTCTCTGGTTGTCATTCTCTACATTTATTCTAATTTCGCCAAGCACCTCAAAGTATGGTACCCAGAACTGCCAAAATTCCTGCATGGCCTATAACTTCTTCAGTCCAGTTACTATATTTCTGTTCATGAAATATAAGATCCCATTAACTATGTTGGAGCTATATCACACTATTGATTGGTATTGATCTTCCTGTCAAGTAAAACCCACAATCTCTTTTACACAGGCTATTGCTAAGTGATCCTATCCTTTGTATGGTTGGCTTTTTGGATCTGAGGACAGGACCTTGCATTTATCACTTTAAAATGCTTATTAGTTTTGGTCCTTTACTCTTTGTTGTCCAAATATTATGGATTCTTTATTCTGTAATATAAAATATGTACCATGACTCTGGATTTTTGTCATACACAAAGCTGGTGGTTACAACTACTTTATAGTTTTTGAGTTACAATGCGAACAGGTTCTGAAATAAACAGAACTGAATCTAGATCCTGAAGGGATACGCTAGAATCCTCTCTTTAGGTTGACACCATTGTATACTGTCCTTCACCTAGTTATTAATCTGTATCTTTTATCACAAGTTCACATTGATGTGTCAGTCACCAGGATCTTATGAGTGATGCTTTGATCAAAATCAGTCTATTGTATTTCTTTGATCTGTTCCTCTAATGCTGTTTAAGATAAGGGTAAACTGTGACACAGTCTTAAAAATGTTTGCTGAAGCCTAAATATGATAAAACTGTGCAATCACCCTCTAAGTGCTTTTCCTATACATTTCCAATCCCCATTTGTAGAATTATCATAAAGAAGCATAAAGATTACAGAAATCCCTCCCTTCCTTCATAGGCACTATATCCTGGCAAAACCTCTTCTTAACAACTTGTTACCCTTCCTAAAACTTCTTTCCCATTACTATTAATGAATTGGTTTTGGCAATTTGCATTTATTACAAGTAACATCACAAGCTTTCTCACTGGTCTTGACACCTCCTAAGATGCATCATTTAAATACTATTTTCAGAATGTCACTGGAGAGAATCTACTCAAACACCCAGTCTCTCTAAGCCTAATTGCTGTCTACCTCTCAGACTCCTGATATCTGGCTTTCCATGGTGACCTACATTCCAAAATGACAACTGTACCAAACAGTTCATAGGTCCCAGACAGCTCCACACTATTCATGCCTCCTTGTTTCCTGGCTGATTGCTCCTTCTGCCTGAAAGCTGATCTCTAATCAGTGCTCATCTCACCCAGAAGCAAATGGACAAACAGATAAAGAGGTAAATGGCCAGCTTGCTAACAACAAAGAACAACTAGAGTATTAGGAACGAGTCCACCACACTCTGAATGTCTGCCATATCCACAGCTCCATCAGAACCAAATAGCTAGCATAATTCTGCACGCAGTTTAACACGCTTTGTGTCATGGGACCTATCAACTCTGACCACAATTTAACTGGACCAGGGCCTGGTCCTGAATCAAATAGCCATCTGAAAAAGTACCTGCTACTTACGAGGAGATGTGGTGTGAGAAATCTGCTCAATAATGAGAACAGTAAGACCAGTCGTTGCTTATTTCTAAAAAATCTATTTTTTTAAACTTGATTTTAAATGCAAGGTTCACAGAAAGGAACCGAGATTTACAGAGGATAGAAAACTATAGGTGTGGAGAAACATACAGATAAGGGTGTGGTAAGCAGAATAACCCACCTCCTCCCACAGACACATGTAAATATGTCCACATCCTAATGCCTAGAGCCTGTGAATATGTTACTTACAAGATGGCAAAAGGGCTCTGCAGATGTGATTAAGGTAAGGATGGGGAAATTACCCTGGCAGGTCCCATGTAATTACAAGAGTTCTTATGAAAGGGAGGCAAAAGAGTCAAAGTAAGAGAGAAATTATGAGGACTGGATAGAGGGGAGTGATGAGCTTTGCAGACAGAAGGGGCCACAAGCAAAGGGTTGCAGATGGCCTCTGGAAGCTGAAAAAGACAAGGACATAGATTCTCTAGGAGACCTCCAGAAGTAAGGAACCTTGGTTTTAGAACTCTGACTTGCCAGACACTGATATCTTGATTTTAAGACTTCTGACCCCCAGAACGTTAATCATATATGTGTGTTTTGTAAGTCACTAAATTTATGGTAATTTGTTATAGCAGGAAACTAATACAAAGGGTTATAGTTAAAATCCGTATTAAGTCATATTCACCAGCAACTCAGATGTCAACTTAATCTCAAAAATCAATAGACTAAGAGACTGAAGGTACATCTATACTACAGTATCTCTGCGAGTATACTTTTCCAAGCACACTTTAACAATTACATGCAATCTTGATTTCCTTACCAACGTGAAATTTGGATTTAATTCTGAGAAAATATATTCTTCTATATCTGACACTCAGCACATTTACAGATTTCCATAGATATACATCTTACTTGCATTTATTTATTTTTATTCTTTATTTTAAATTAGTTTTTCTCTGTCCTTAATTGCCTTGTTTCCACGTCTTAAATGTATGAAAATAGTCAGGAGACATAACTTGCAAGAAAAAAGAAGTTTTGGAAAATAATACTATTTGTTAAAAACTGTGTCTAATCACATAGTGCATTGCAAGGAGTGAATAAAGAGTGGTCTTATCCATGTCAGACACAGTAAACAGGGGAGGCCTATTGGGACATGGAAGACTATTACTAAGTGATATTCTGGAGGAAGTATTTACTTGTCACCAGACAAGAAACCATTGCTCTCAATTAATTGGTTTCTGGGTCTAATAATAAAAAGAATGCACTAGTGAAGCTAAGAAATTAAATATATTTTACTCAGAATATACTCCTAAAAGCTGAACAGGACGTGAGAGTAAGAAAAATAGATTTCTGAGAGTCACTGGAGAAAACTCTGAGAAGGAATTACCACTTGTATAGAAATAAAAGGTTCTCAACACACTTAAAATCAAGAAAATTCTCTTTGTGCCTGAAATACTAGAGGATTTTACCATTTTATCGCCTTTAACTTTTTTTTTTTTTTTTTTGGCTGCGTTGGGTCTGTGTTGCTGTGCGTGGGCTTTCTCTAGTTGCAGCGAGCAGGGGCTACTCTTCGTTGCGGTGCGCGGGCTTCTCATCACAGTGGCTTCTCTTGTTGTGGAGCACGGGCTGCAGGTGCATGGGCTTCAGTAGTTGTGGCACTCAGGCTCAGTAGTTGTGGCTCGCGGGCTCTAGAGCACAGGCTCAGTAGTTGTGGTGCACGGGCTTAGCTGTTCCATGGCATGTGGGATCTTCCTCGACCAGGGATCAAACCTGTGTCTCCTGAATTGGCAGGAGGATTCTTAACCACTGTGCCACGAGGGAAGTCCCTCCTTTAATTTTAATTCCCAAGCTTTAACTAGGATATTATTTCTAATTAGACATGATAATATCTGGTTTGAAATTTTGAGATCCCTACTATTTGTGTGTTTTTTAGAAAATGTGGGTTTTTCTTCTCTCATGTATAAAATGGTGATAATAGTCCTGGCTCATAGGGTTGCTTCTGAGGAATGAACAACATACTTCATTCTCTCAATACAGTGCTAGGCACATTGTTATGTCAGTGTTATTTCTTGCTGAATAGTGAACATTCTCTCACCAGCTTTGTCTTATTCAGGAAGCCTTAGGCAAATCTGTAACAGAAGAATAGACATTTTTCTATCCTACTCTCACCTATTTTGGTTCTAACTTTACACATACATATTATTCTTATCCCCTCCCTGAAAAAATACCCCACAGTCTATCCTCAGTTTCACTTTATAATGTTTAATCTAGTCCAGTGTTCTTCAGATAATTCCCCTATATCCAGCATTCCTACTCTTCAATTTTGATCTAAATCTAGCTTCCTGAACCTCCTATTTCTTCTGCAGTCTATGATCTGATAACTAATTTGATGAAAATATCACTGATAAATATGTACTACTTAATAAAAATTATAGTAGCTTGAACACACTAATTTATTGATGTACTCTCTAAAGTCCAAAAGTTTACTTATTTATATATGTATATACACACATATACAGATATTATCACAGATGTATATATATATACATACACACTTTGAATTTGATTTGTATCGTAAAACATGTTTTTGAAAAATAATAGGGATAAAAAACCTGATACTAGACCCAACCAAACAAAACAATCTCAAATTTACTCACAAGATAATCCAATGAAAGATTTATTTAAAAGTTAGTTTTATATTACTGCACAAGTTGGTAGTTTCAATATTTATGTAATTATTTTTGTTTTAACAATGGAAATTCTTTCTCAAATAATTACATGTAGTATGCTTTATAAATGCTTTCTTTTTACCTTTTAGCTAAAATTTTCATGTCGATGATTAAAATAAACTGTCTATACATGATGGGTTCACTGAATCAGTGGCTTAAGCATTTCCCCTCTCTGTAGAAAATGAATTTGTAATGATAACAGTTCTTAGAATTTGATAAAGCATTTAGTATATCATGAAAACAAAATTTTAGTAATGTTACAAATCAGACAGTAATGAAATATGTTCTTCCCTAAAATGAATAGGCTAGTTCAGAGGTTGCTGATGTAAACGTATTGTAATTTCTATCTTTGTAATATATAGCACTTTCAATATTTTGTTTTAATATATAAATGTATTTGTGTTAACTTGTTAGAGTTAATGGATTGGAAACTAATATGCTAAAGTGGACAGAGAAGAATAGCTGTTAAACTTTTATTTTCAACTAGGGATGATGAGATATTACAATGAGAAAACTTCCATATGAAACATGTTTTTTTAAATACCTCTGCTCTTTAATTGAATTATTGCAATCCCAAACAACTACCTCATTGAAATCTCTAACAGAAAATTACATATATTAATCATAAAGTACCCCTGCAAGTCATTTAATTAATATTTATTAAACACTTTGAACACATATTTTTTGCTAGGATACACACACACACTTTTAGAAGTACTAGAATGTGTAGATATTTACAAAATACAAAACAACATGTATATATTAATAAGCACAATTTCTGCTCTCAAAGTTTTATTCCTGGAAATCTAATAAAAATTGTACAAATTAGAACACTATTTAGTAATATGTAAACATTTATTGTTAGGAAATTTTAACATAAGTTTTGATTCATAATCGTACATGAATGGATTTTATTGTCAGATACACAAATGTGTTAGGAGAGAGGTCTGGGGAAATTGTTTGGTAATCAATGAGAAGGTAGTATCTAATTCAGCTAGAAGGATTCCTGGATTCAAAGCTTGTTGGAGAAGCTATATTTGTGCTTTGTGAACTGCCTGTTATAAATACTACTGTAAACACAATTTCAATTTTGACTTGTATCCTTTTTTTCTGCTTTACTGATGTGGGAAAACTATCACAGCATCAACAATAACAACAAATTTATTACTGGTAAACTAACTTGAACTTTCCTGATTAAAGGAATTCATTTTATTTCTTGCTGTTTAGAACTGTCAAGGTCAGATATCTCTTGCTTTTGATCTCCATAAACTTTTAGTTGCAATACTTCAGTACATCAGAGGACTGGGTGTCATGGGAAGCTCCTTGGGCCAGAGGTATTATTTAACAATGCAGCCTTCCCAACTGAGCAACACACCAGGTTTGAGAAGTCTTTAGATATTCTGTATGATCTACTCAAGTCAGCAACTTTTAAAAAGATTTTTTTTTAAGTCAATGAATATTTTATCCCCATTTTAGACTGCTTTCTAGTTCTCTTTGATTTAAAAACATTAACTATTAAGTTCATTGCTGTTTTAAATTTCCATCATTTTAGATTCACTTGTGTATTTATCAACTTTGCTCACCAAAATATCTTGACTCCTTTGTCCTTTCTTCAGAATTCATTTTTTATAATTCTGAAGCATACTCCTTTACAGTTTTTTTCACTGAAGGTCAGTTGTAACTTCTCCCAGAACCTGATTTTTAAAAAAGAAAATTATTTTCCTATTTTTAATACTTATGTATCTATGAATTTGAATGTTTTTGACAAGTACTTCTTAGATTCTGAAAACAGACTTCACTGATTTTTGCTACAATTGCTGCTGTTGAGAAGATTGCTGTCATTCTTATTGTCATTCATCATTTATTATTTGTTGTTATTTACTAGCTGTTGTTTTGGTATCCTCTTTGTTCTTTTGCAGTCTTATAATGTTCAGATGTGCATTTACTTTAATTCATTCTGCTTGGGCCATATTAAAATCTATTTCTAAGAAATGTTTATTCATTTACTCTATTTATACTACCTCTCTCTCATTTCCCTGAAATTTTCACTCTGACATTTTTATTAAATATATGTATACCATCTAATTCTATCCTTAATACCCCTAGTATTTTCTATGCCTTAATCTTGCTATACTGTATGGTATGTCATTTCCTAGAGTCTTCTAATTCACTGATACTCTCTTCACCTATGTCTAATTGTGCAAGTCAAACTGAATATTAAATTCTAATTCCAAAGTGTTTGTTATTGTTTCAAATTGCTTTATTATCATAAATTACAAATTATTTGTTTATTGGATCATGAACCCTTAGTCACTATAATACAGTTTTCCCTATCCTCTGGTGTTTGTTAATTTGAATTGTGAGGCAATATTTAGACAAATTTATTCCAGAGGCATCCCTAGATAACAGAATGAGTCTTGTATTTTCAGAGTGCCTTTTCAATTGCTTATCCCAGACATTTCAGAAATATAATCAATTCCAGATAAATTCTGTGTTAATTTCTCATCTTGGTGGTTACCAGACCAGGTAAATAGTGTTAATTAGGATCTCAAACACACAGCAGGAATGAATCTATGGTCTGAGTTCTTAAACTTTTTTTTTTTTTTTCCCCTCTAAACAGAGTCAATGGAGAGCAAAGGATTTGGAACTTTGTAAGTTACTTTTTAAAAATTTATTTCTAATCCATGGTTTCATTTAATTTGTCAACTGCTTTAAGGCTACAAATTTATATATAACTTGAAATGGAAACTTATCAAAAAGATCCAAGGTCTTGGCCTTAAGTGGGCATTAAATCACAAGCCTCTAGGTTTCAAAGATCAGCATTTCTTCCCAACTCCCTACTACAGAAAAGTCCATCATCAACTTTCCCACTTATGATCCTAAATGGTTTTTATCAATGGGGAAGTGTTTTCTCTCTCTCAAGTTCTTCTCTGCAATCAAAGTATTATTTTGTGTTAAATGACTGCATTTATAGACATTTCTATCAGGCATCATTTCATGTTATTTCATCTACCACATTTCCAGTATCAGAAGCTACAATTTTATCTAAAGAATCATTTGTGGGGCTTCCCTGGTGGCGCAGTGGTTGAGAATCTGCCTGCTAACGCAGGGGACACGGGTTCAAGCCCTGGTCTGGGAAGATCCCACATGCCGCGGAGCAACTGGGCCCGTGAGCCACAATTACTGAGCCTGCGCGTCTGGAGCCTGTGCTCCGCAACAAGAGGGGCCGCGACAGTGAGAGGCCCGCGCACCGCGATGAAGAGTGGCCCCCGCTCGCCGCAACTAGAGAAAGCCCTCGCACAGAAACGAAGACCCAACACAGCCATAAATAAATAAATTAATTAATAAATTAAAAAAAAAATCATTTGTAAAATTTTACTCTTTTAAATTATGCTTGAGAATGTGAGGGGCCTACTAATGATAAAAAATATGCATCACAATTTCAGTAAAATTTCCAAAAACTTGGTAAACAAAGACTTTCTTCTCTTTTTTACTTCTGCAATTACTCCAGAGTAGTTAAGAGTACAGGATTATTAATAGTGAAAATCCCTTTGAAATAAATTACAGTGGATTCATCTTATGCTTACTTCCTACAATATATATGTAATAGGAGTATGACTTCTTTATTTATTTTTTAAAATTTTTATTGGAGTATAGTTGATTTACAATGGAGATTGGAATTGACATATACACACTACTATATATAAAATAGATAACTAATAAAGACCTACTGTATAGCACAGGGAACTCCACTCCATATTCTGTAATGGCCTTTATGGGAAAATAATCTAAAAAAAGAGTGGATATACGTACATGTATAATTTAATTTTTTTAATGTTTGATTGTTGAGAGCTTTTAAGCCTCATCCCTCCCTCTTCCACTTCTGCCCCACATCTGGAAAAGCTGATAAGAAAGCCCAGATGCTCCCTTTTTTAGCATCAGCTGGAAGTTCAAACCACACAAGGTAAACCACACTCTGGCCACACTTCTTACCCACCATAAAAGAACCATCTCTGTCTCATTTCTCTGCTCTCTCAAGCCAGGTTGCATATGCTTGGGAAACCTCCCCACTCTTCCCAGAAAGCCTTTTAATGTGAGAGACAAATCTCCAACACCCTTGTGATGTGTGTGTGGTGTCATTGTTCTTTACATCCAAATCAAATTTGGGATGGAAGTCTATACAGTTTCTGTGGGATAGCTACACAACAGCAGAGTATTTATTGGTGAAATGCTGTTGATAAGATGTAAATCTTGTTATGGCTTTTTGAGAGTTATTCAGGTTATTATCAGTCCTTATTTTTTTATAGAAAAATAAGAAAAAATAAGAAAACATAATTAAGCTATTGCTTAAAATTTTATTTAAATAAAAATGAGAGAATTGCTTGCATATTCTAAACAATGAAGAAATTTATTCAAGTATAGAAAACTAAAAATGTATATTGCTATATTTTGAGGTTTAAATGACTTTATTTGAATCCATCCTACTTCAGAAAGATTGTTTTTTATTCTTGATATTCAGATGTCACTAAATGAGAAACAAAACAACTCTAGCAAAGACTGAGAAATGTTATAAATTCTACATTTGAATTTGAACACATTTTTCCCCTGTGCAATATATCTTTATGCATATATTAATAACTCTCCAAAGCTTGTTCCCCAAACCTATTTTTTTGTTGTTGTTGAATAGAAGAAACTTAAAGCTCTGTGTGTGTGTGTGTGTGTGTGTGTGTGTGTGTGTGTGTAACAGAGAGAGAGAAAGAGAGAATGAGAGAAAGAGAAATGGAGCAAAAAAGAGAGAAAGGGCAAGAGAAATCCAATTTGTAGGGCAGGCTGGAAGACTTGAACCTTAGGCTGGATTTGATGTTTCAGTCTTGAGATAGAATTTCTTCTCTGTGAAACCTATTTTTGTGGTTAAGACCTTCAACTGATTAGATGAGGGCCACACACATTATTAAGGGTACTCTCCTTAACTTAAAGTCAACTGATTATAGATGTTAACTACATTCACAAAATACCTTCACAGAAACAACTAGATTAATGATTGTTTAAATAATTGTATATTATAGCCTAGCCAAGCTGACACATGAAAACAACTGTCACAGATATAATAAGATTAAGTACTACATACTTGTGAAATTGCACATACACTATTGTATGAGCCATTGAAATTTAACTTGTGGCAAAGAAAATGTGGTTTCTTTCTATCCTGTGTTTTTTGTTTTTTATAATACAAACATCAAAAGGTCGCCTAGAAGCAATTAAAGCTATCAAGTACGGGCAAGAATATGAAGCAGTAGGAATACTGTAGACTGCTGGTGAGGATGTAAAATGCTTTAACAACTTGGGAATATAACTTAATATTAAAGTGTATTAATATTACACTTTTTAAAATGTGCAAATCAATGAAGTAACAATTTCCACTCCTAGAGAATCTTTGCACATATACACTGTTTCATAGCATTATGTTAACAGAAGGAAATATGTCAAATATAAATTGACAGAACAGCAGATAAATGAGGTAATATTTGTATAATAATGCACTACACAGTATGAAATTGAATGAGCTATAGCTTTATGCATCAGTGTGGTTGACCTCACAATCAGATTATTTGCAGAATCATTCCAATTACACAAAAATGTATTCAAAGTTTGCAATATAATTTAAGAATGAAATAAACACAAAAGGAGATTATTTAAAAAACAGAATAACAGCTACATCCAAAGGAGAGAATCTAGAATGCAACTGAGAAATGGCATGACAAAAGTTTAAAAGGTATTGCTGATTTTCTGTCTTTAACATGTGTTTTTGGTACATGGTTAATTAATTTGTGATCATTGTATATGTACTATATATTATACCCTTTTTGGCAATTACGTTTATTTTACTAAAGTTTGTTTAAGGCATGTAAAACACTGAGGTAAGTCTTGAATGACATCTACATAGGACAAATAACAGGAAGGCATTATATCAGAATTTAAGGGTGATAAACTTTGCATGATATGGTGGCATTTATATTATTTTATTTTCTGAAATTTCAGAGATTCCTCTGAGTGCACACCTTCACATATGAATGTTTATGTAATTTTAGACTATTAACCCATACCTCACATCCAGTTAAATAAACCTCCAATATAAGAAATACTAATGGAGGGATTTTCTTCCTTGATAAAAATATTTAAGCCATAATAGATGAAAACGATCCTATTTCAGTGTGGAAAGACAACACAATTTCAAATAACTGAATTAGATAAAAGACTCCATACAATTGTTTGGGGTAATCCACATTATCCACATGAAGAATTCACTTGAATGTTATAAGAATTAATTACATTCATGCTATCTACTCCACGTGTTTCCCTATTCAATACTGAATAGTCTAGTAAACACAATGAAGTCATTTAAAGCAGAGGTAAATGATACTTTAGAGATTAAACTGTCTGCTTTACAAACTACCTTATTACATTCTATAATGGATTCAAATCATGTTTGATGAATAAGAAAGGTGAATGATATCCTTATGGTCCTTTTTCAGAGGTTTTAAAAAAGCTCACTTTGTTGACCATTAAAAAATAGAGTTGAATGAGATTTTAACAGACTCACTTTTAAAGCAAGAGGCTTGTGTTAGTATATATGTATTTTATTATTCCATGTAATGGAAATAGGAGTAAAGAGAACAGTCTACAATTTAGTTAGTCTATTATAAATATCATAAACTAAATCTTCACAAAATACTCAATTCCTGGCTGAGGCAAATACATAATGTATTAGTTTTGCCGATTCTTTTGAAGTAGTTGCACTGAGAAATACATCATAAAAGACCAATACTGTAGGACAAATTCTTTGACTCTGTCTGATGGCAAAGATAATTTTTTAAAAAAATTCTGAGGACCCTACAGCTACATCTTTTGATTTTTGAGACTGAAGTAATTTTAATTTGAAGTACAGCCTTTTAAATATATTTAGGAAATTTTACTATTTTATTCATTAAGTCATGCCAGTTGTCAGTTACTTTTTGAGGAGATGGCTACAAGTTTATCTTTTTCTATTACAAGAGTCAGTTATGTGATCCCAGACATGAGTATATCTTGACTTCTGAATATGGAATAATTCTGTACTTATTCTTTGTCAAGCCTAACCATGCAATCCAATGTAAAAATGTAAAAAGGGGATTTTATAAAAGACATATTCTAGAAAGAGATATATGTATATAAGATACATATCCTTTGAATAATTTTAAATAAATGTGTATATATATTTTAGAAATATACATAATCATGAATTTTGTGCTCATCCTAAATAAAACATTAAGCAGAGCTGGATATAGGCAGAACGGTGTAGATAAAAATAACTAATATTAAAAAGAAACTAAAAAAATAGTGATTCATTCAGCAGACCAAAATTTAGAATCTATGGCTCTAATTTGATCAAAAGAAAATGTTACAAGGAAGAATTTGCTTAAGAACTGAAGAAGGTAAATCTCGTTCTTTGAGGAGGATTGATTCTGACATTTGAGGAAATATAAGTTGGTTTTTTAACAAACAAAAAATATGGTTTCAGAGGCTTTAATTACTTAGTGTCCTTTAACAGAGTAGTGACAGAAAATATTTCTGTAAAAGTACCAAATAAATATCTACTAGTTAAAACAGTAAGATGTTAAAATGTTCTGTGACAAATTTATCAAAGTAAATATGGCAATTCAAGAACACACAGAATAATTCTCTTACCTTAAACTTTATACTGTTATATGTTATTCTGGTATTATAAAACTCATTTACTTTGAAAAGATTGAATTAACACCAGTATGACTTACAATAAACATTTCAAAACACTATATATATTATGCTCCTGTATCTTTAGTTGACCATATCCAGGATGAATCAAATGAGGTTTATATTTCCCCAATCATGAGCTTTCATTTACTCAATGATAGCAATAGACAGACAAAATGTGGAAACCCAAAGGGAAATAATAGCTTTTAGGACAAGCTCTGGATTTTTGTGATGAGATATATTTCTGATATACTTTTTAGTATCTTTTACTCAGCAAAGATTTATTAAGCACACCCAAAGGTCAACACAGTGTGCTAATTCCTAAGTATGCATAGATAAATAAGACACAGTCCTAGATATCAGGCAACTTCAGGGCTAAGGTGAAGACTGTAGAAATGTGCCAGGGTTGCATTAACAGTTATTAATATGACTGCTTGTTCTGTATTTCTCCCATCTTCTTCTTTTTTTTAACTGTTATAGTCCAAGCGACATTTTTATTCTCACAGTGAACACTAAAGCAGAAACAAAAATTCAAAGGCTCCTTCAACCTAATTGAGAGATGGAGTCATTCTTACACAGCAGCGTTTACCTTTTAGAACTTAGAGAAGGGGAAAAAGAAGATGAGAGCCATTAGAAAGAGAAGTGGCAGGTCTATTTGGAGGGTGATCAAGTACAAAAACTAGAAGAGAGGAAGAGATTCTTTAGATATAGAGGATAGAAGAGCAGAGGGGAATGGTCTTGAGATTTCACAGCACTCAATCTTCCACTCACTAGTCACTAGTAAATCCTCATAAAACTATGTCATGGGTCACAGGCAGCCAATCTGGGTATTGAGAACAGAAAGGGACAACATAGGATTCTGACCAGATTAGATCAGAATCAATGCAGGAGTTTCATTTTGAGCTATGGAATTGATAGCCACACCACTACTGTTACCTGGTGTGTTGCAATTATTTGCTCAATGATCAAGCAGAGGCCTGTGTAAAGAACTCCATTGAAACAAAGATGGAAGTGATTACTCTTACCTGATAGGGATGATGAATGTCAGGCATGGCCTTAAAAAACAAGGAAATGCTTTTACTGGTTTTTTTTGTTGTTTTTTTGGTAAATTGCTTGAGGAATGTTTACTTTAAAGGGAGCTATTTTACCAAGGTGTAGTATTGAGTTATCACATTAGGTAGTACAGGATCCTGGGGCAGGACTGTCACAGGTTGAACACAATGAGAAGAGAGAGAGAAGTTAAGAAACACTAGAAGGGGGGAATTTTGTAGTGGCCCCTTGGATCAGACCAGTGACTTCTACAGAAGTAATCACAGAAAGGAAGATTGCTGATCTATTGTCAGGGCTCTCCCTGGTCACACTCAATGAGAAGATAAGAGACAAGAGAAGATAGTTGGAGTGATCCATAGAGGTCAGTTTTCTGGAAAAGAAAGGGGTGACAGAGAAAAGTTGAAAGTGGCTCTCAAGAAGCAAACGGAAAGTATCCATCCCAAGCCACCATTTTTGTTGGGCTGGATTTTTAAGGAGGACAAACTCATCTTTCAACCAGGATAAGAAAGGATTTAATTTTCTATGGAATGTGGTCCATACATTTATGAAAGCATGAAAATATGACATATTCTGTAAATTGCACATTGTTAGGTGCTTTTAGAAAGTACTATAGGGATTATATGGAAACCTAATTTTTGTGAAGAGAAGGGCATCACACTTGGTCATTGAACCTGACCCTACACGTGCATGTACTAACACCAAGTGCAACTCCTCTGCTAAGGCACATGCTCCACTGTGCCACTGGATACCACTTATAAAAATCAGATTCAAAGACAACATTACTAAGAATTATGAAATTGGACAGCAGAGCATTAAACCAAGTATAGGGCCCTTGTTAAAGGGAAGTCCTATGTAACTACACAAATTGTATACCCTGAAGCTTGCCCAGCCAGTAGGTGATAGTGTCTGATTTTGGCAAGGAAAGTAGTGAGGTCCACAGTGAGTTTCTGTACTCCAACTAAAGCCTCATGTTTGGGAATGTGGGAAAAGTACAGTGAAGAGGATTCAAATAACCAGAAGTCTTAATAAAGTTGAAGAACACGCTCAGGGGAATTTGAGAAGAAGAAAAAAAAAAAAAACTGGAATAAAGTTTACAGTCAAATAGAATTTAGATGTTGTTGTTTCAAAGAGAATGTAGTAGTAAGTTAAGTCAAAACCAATTTGTACTGAAAGGGACTTGAATGAAATAGAGCAAAGATGACAGTTGAGAGTCACTGAATGTGTATAGCTGAGGAGATTGAAAAACGATGAGGGTTAGGGTTAGTAACATAGACCGATGCCAATTTTTAATTATGGCCAGAAGGTAAAGTGAAAGAGTTGCAAGAATATTGAATTTTAATAATAAGCATTTTGCCTCAAAACACCCTACAACTTTTAGAACCTATGCTGTAAAGAGTTGTTCTTCTTCCTATGTTTACCACCATGAAAATATACCTCTTTATCTCTGTGGTAGAAAAAACACCAAGGTGGTTCCCATGATCCCTGCATCCTGGTTTTTTCACACCTTTGGTGATCTCCTCTCTGAAGAGGGCAGGACCTGGGACTTCCTTTTAACCAAAAGAATACAACTAAGGCAATGGGATGCCATTTCTGTGATAACATTACATAAGATTGTAACCCATCTTTCTAAGGAGATTTGTTCTCCCACATAGGCTTTTAGGAAACAAAAGCCATGTTGGGATGACCCATATGGCAAGGAGCTGAGAGCAGACTCTAGTCAACTGCTCAATTGCAAGAAACTGAGTCTCTAACTCAAAGATCCCTCAAAAAACTGAATGCTGCTAACAAACATGGGAGCTTTGAATTTGATCCTTCCCCAGCTGAGCCTCAGATAAGACTCAATCCCAACCAATACCTGGACTGAAGTTTGATTAGACCCCAGAACTGAGGACACTGCTAAGCCTTGCCCTAGCTCCTGACCCACAGAAACTGTGAGACAACAAGTGTGTGTTGTTTTAAGCCTCTAAATCTGCAGTAACACTGTTAAGGAGCAGTAGACAATAAATACAATGTCAGAATCCCGTTCTCCCGCATTTTATGTATGTTTGACGAAAGCTCAGTTTTCCACATTAAACTTTTCAGAGACATTAAGTAATGCTTGAGTGTTTGTTGATTTGTCCACTAAAAATAAAGTATGTCTGGGAATGAAGACATTTTATTTCCTTATATAATCTAAGTACATTAAGTATTATAAATGCTTGGCCCACAAAGAGTACCAGATGGGGATCTACCCAGAGAATACCCCATCAGTCAAGATGGAATGCCGAGAATAAGCATATGTCTCAGTCACACATTAGAATGCCTTGCCTGCCTCACCAAGACAATTTAAATCTAAAATGAAATTTTTATAACTACATATTGAACAGACAAATAGTTACTAAGAATTCAATGCTTGTTATTTCAATCACTTAGGAATAAATATAAGAAAATTACAGAAAGATTCATAGGATTATCAATATCTCTGCTATGATATTTGTAGGACAATTCATAAATTCACTGTGCATTTATTAATTAATTGAATCCCTTATTTAGCAAATAATTCCTTATCTCAATAGATATAAAAGTAAGCTATTCTCAAAGAATAACTTAAGATAAGGGAACTACAAGCTGCAAAAAATTTTTTTAAATTCTAAAGTTCATTTAATTTTATCCATAGCTAAGCACAATTTTTCCAGCAAATTTTTGGTGTATTGTGGTTACTGCTGTGTTTTAAAGCCAACGGCTCTCCTCACATTTTTTTCACCTGGTGTAACTACAAAGATGTGGTGCTTAATTTATGTCTTATTTAAAAACATACTGCTCACAATGATTAGCAGATTATTTAAGTATATAAACAAATTTTATGTATAAAAAAGTGGTATTGATATTGAAGTCAGTTTTTTGTCTAAAGAGAAATAATACTAAAAACTCCTACAAATTATACATGATTTTCTGCCCAGTAATTCTGGAGAGAAAAAAGGGATACAGAAATAAAATATCAGAAGTGTCAAAATGCCAGAAAATATTAACAGCACACCTAGTGTTTCTGGCATAGAGGAGAGGGTCTGACTTTTGCTTAGGGAGGAGAAAATGAAAGCCAAGTAGAAAAGGGTTGGCATTAGATCCTGAAATAAGTTGGTGATGAACACATTCAAGTTCTGCTCCAGCCAGGAGGGACCAACACATAACTCTTTATGAGTGAAGCTGGTTGCACAGAAGGCAACCTCTTAATCAATGGTGAAATTTGAAAGAAATTAGTAATATAGAAGTTAAATAGACCATTCTTCCTTTTGGCACTTTCCTGTATCTGAATGTCAATTATGTGAGAGGTTTCAGCATGGAAACTAGGGATGCAACAATGAACATGACTGATGGAATCTTTCCCTTTATGTAAATTATAATACAGAGAGGAGATAAAAATTTCAACAAGTAATTACAATTAAAAATGATGAAGATTATAAGAGAGAAAATCCAGAGACCTATAAGAACAGAATATATAGTGACATCCTACTGGAGAGAGAACCTCTGAGGGGAAATCCTAAGTAACTCAGACCACCAAAGAGCAAGAAGAAATTAGGTGGGTATAGTATTAGGGGAGAAACAATGTTCCAGGTGTGGGAAAAAAAAAAAAAAAAAGATATTCAGATCACAGAAGGGGTTAAAGCACTTGAAAAAAGTAGAGGTTACAACAGGAAGGAGAATGCTAATATCATTATTATGAATTCAGTGGTTTTAATCCGATTTTACCAGAAGTCTTTCCTATAGAATAAAATTATCATCTTCTTCAGCACCATGCTTCCACAACTAAACTTCATTTTCCTTCTTTGCTAACATTACTTGAAAGCTACTTTCTTATTTTAAAATTTGCTTAAGTTGAGAAACTTGAATGAAAATGAATGTTGCTGCTTTGTGATAGGTGGTTCTGTTATTATCCCAAGTCACAGAAGAAGAAATCAAGGCCTAGGGAAGTAAGTCAGCTCTCCTGAGGAAGTCATCCTGGCAAGATTCAAACCAAGGGCTTGTCCATACAGCTTGTAAGTCCACCTCTTCCTGCACTGCAGAATTCCTTTTCGAGATCTTTCTAAGAGCTAGATTTTCCCAGTTGCAGAGAGCTTGCCTAGCCAGTGAGGCTGAAAAGGCAAACAGGAATATTTTAGCTAATAGTCCAAGAGAGATCAATTTGTCACTTTTGACATGAGCCAGAGAGCAAAGCATCTACTTTTCTTGGACAAGTAAGCCAATCTAGCTGCTATTGAGTAAAACCATTTACTTGCTTCCATGCACAATAGGTAAATTAACATACTAATTTTTCATACATTTTAAGCATTGATTAGATGTAGCCCAAGACAATAAAGTGACACAATTTTAGTTCTAACAGCAACTACAGAGCCTTCCTCAGCCTGAGTCCCTAAATGGACTCATCTGGTCCCAACCCAACCCACATTTAGAGTCAATGGGAGGTAAACATCCATCTTGTCAACCCACAGGTAACTGGGTAGAGGACTTTCTCTTACAACTGCAAACTAACATAAAGGTCAGGCATACCTCCAAGTATTTGCTACATAAGTAGGAAAGAAACAGACATGATTAATGATTCCTCTGAGGAGAAACTTCTCATAACAGATTTTAATAATTAATTTTCTTCTGCCTGCTCAATATTCAAACTCAGAAGAACAGTTCTCTTTTCAAACTAAATTTATCTAACTCACATCTAAATTGACCTTCCCCTACTTCCCAAGAGCCTCTCCCCAGGTTGGGCTCTACACAAAGAAAATGCTGCTCCTGGTTATAGTATTTCTGCTAAGGTTTCCAAACTTGTTTTATTCACATTAGAAACCTACTATTATTAGACATAATAAGCCTTCTTATTTGCTACTTACAATCTTTGAAAATAAAATGATATAATTAAGTTTGAAAGACCAAATGTTTCCTTCAACTTCATCTCACCTATATCCTCAAACTAAACATTTCAGTTATTTGACTCACAAATATTTCAATTACATGAAAAATTAAAATATTTGTTAATTACAAAAAAATATATATATATATAGATTGCAAATATTTGTCAGTTGACATTTTGATTATAGTTTTATATGTAACATTTAATTTCTATAATGAGGTATATTGATTTGATTATTTAGCTTGTCCATCTTTCACTCTAGTCAAAATCTAAATTCAAATCTGACTTTCAATGTCCCTCAGAGGGAAGAGTATAAAACCTGTGTGCCATAATTTCAACATCAATCCTTAGTTCTATTCCAGCCAATAATTATTTGACTAATATACAGGGGCTGCAAAAATTAAAGTGCTTGATTTCTTTAAGAATTCCAAGGCATTATTGCAGGGAGGTAATATCTGTAGTCATAAAATAATAATCAAAAAGTTCATATGTAAAATTACAAAATAACACATTAGACAACAAACAAATATTTTGGAGTTTAGAACAAACCTCTCATTTTTCTTCAAATGTGTCCAGTCAATTTATTCATGCACATATTTGATGATATTAATTCCAGACCTGCTTATAGTGTTGGTAGGACTACAAGATATATAGCTTATTAAGTGTTACCTTAATGTTAATGATCACTGTGTTACAGGACATGGATAGCACCATAAATTTCATGTAAACCATTAAAGTTTGTTAAACCCATTCATTGGTAGAAAACTTTTAAGACTGGGCTAACATCCACCAAGGGAATAAGAATAATAAAAGAAAAATAAATGATACGAGTTGGTCGAAATTTCACCAAATACTTCTGCAAATTCTGTGATGCCTGTTAATAATCTGAAAAGACTTTCATTTTAAGTAGTAAACATCCTTTTTCTTTAACGTAGTTATGATATTTTGTACTTATAAAAATAATACACCATATTATATAACATGAGTACAAACATGAGTACAAAAATCACAACCCTATTTTAAGCAAATATAAATTGTAATACATTATGTATTTGAATTTAAACAAATACATACATATAAACTTGTGCTAGGTGTTAATCCTTAATTTTAAGGATTTAATCATTTTAGAGTAATGCCTATATATTTGTTCCTGAAAAATTTATTAAAAAGCCAATAATGCTAAGTGCTAAATTAATTCGATGTGTTTCAAACAGTCTTAATACAATCAAATTCACTTTAACATTACTATTTATACATTGTTTCAGAAAATTCTGTATGTTCCCGAATTCTATTCAGTAGTAAAAATTTAATTCTAATAACATTAACCAGGAGTCCCTGTGTAATGTTTTATATATACCTTTAAGTCATGTCATCTTAATAAACTTACAATCACCTGAGAAGAAACTACCATACATTATGCTTAACAAGTTCCTTATAAATATAATTTATTAGTCATTATCTTAAAATATGTAAAACTGTATTGCCTTATATCATAACTCATGTATAAAAGAAATCATAAAGCACATATTTGGTATTCTTAAATTTTAGAACTGTCCATCTCAAATTCATTGCAGGCATGCCGCTAATCATGTTCCAAGTAAACCCTGAAATAGATTTTCTGGACCATGGAAAGTGTAAGGTATTGAAGAATGAAAAGTGGAAGAATTGTGTAGTATGTGGGTTGTGCTTAAAAATAGAACATAAAAATCAGACTGCAGCAAAGCATAGTATATATTCAACAATGCCTTTTGAATATCAGAAAACTGGACCAGAATCAAAGACCTCAGGCAAACAGCAGTTTGTGCCTTTTAAAGTTATATTTTCAATTAGACTAGACATGCTGTCCTAGTGAGGTTTTAAGAATACACTGTAAAGGCAGCCATTCAAACCCACTGCAAAGTCCAGATCTGGCATCTCTCTCATTTTCTCACAGTCCTGGTCAGCTCTATTGTACTGGAAGATTTTGTTCTATCATAGTTTTTCTAAAAATGGTTCTATTTGCTTCACATTGTATATTACACACAATGTGAATATATCAAAGCTTCCTTCCAACCCAGCATCCTGCCCTCCATTCATTCTCATCTTTCCTCTACCCTTTTCTCTCCCCTCCAAGAAAAGTTCTTTATAGAAACAGCTCTGCTTAATTTCCCTAGGTCTCGAACAGCTCGTGTGTGTGTGTGTGTGTGTGTGTGTGTGTGTGTGTGTCTGTGTGTCTGTGTGTGGTGGATGGAGACAGTGCTGAAGTTGGGAAAAGATGGCCATGTTAGTAGCCTATTTACTTATTCCTCAGGATGGTGGCATGAAGAGGAGCATAACATCCTTTGAAATAAAGGCTGCTTAAATATGCAAACATTTAAAATAAGGATTGCTGTCTAATATGTCATACTTTAACTTACAAAAATTAAACATTTCACTGATTTTAATGGCTGGGGAGAGATCAAACAGGCATGACCAAGTAAGTATAATTTCCTTTTACCATCAGAGACTTGATCACAAACAATAGCTAAGTGAGGTTTTAAAGTATCTTGACATAGTTTCTGAAATATGTCTAGAAAATACTCTATTGGTTATTTTAAAGAGCTAACATATTGCTAGTAATTTGCTTTCTGTAACCATATTTGTATACTTTGTCATCTGGAGGAAAATAATATGTGTTTACTGAGAGAAGAGATTGGTTTCAAGATAATTATTTATCATCTGTTTCTAGCAGTTTGGCAGTCTAGTGATCATGACCAGCCCAAATATTTAAAATTACTTTTAAAGTTTTGATTTAAAATCTTTCAAAAATGAATTAGTAAGTTGGAGAAAAGTAAAAAAAATAATCAAATGTGAAGAACTAAGTTGTATGTAAGAAGAAAATCAAATCAGGCATACACACTGTTGGTACTGTCACCAAACTCAGGTGAACTTGAGTTTGGTTTTCATGGTCACAGAGCTAAAGGGACAGGTGACAAAATGGTCCTGCCTAAGATGATAAGTCTAATAGAATATTACCTTTCATATAAAAGTGAACTGGAAATCAACCCAACAGTTCAGGCTCAGCAGTAAATCCTGTCTTGAGAACTGGTGCTGAGTGGATATATATATATATATATGTATGTGGATATATACCCTTTATATATGTTTGTGCCCATAATCAACTGGGTGGTTCAAAAATCTACAAATTGAGAATTTGTTTAAAATCCACTTGGCTGAGAGTTCAATTAGGCACCTGAAAGACATGCAAATTACCTGTGGAGCAAAGGTAACCCATTGTAGGACTCAGAAAATGCCTACATTTAATATTGAAGGATATATGATACCATAGATAAAATATCACACACACACATACGCACACACACCCTACAAGGAAACAAACCACCATGACTATGAGCCAGCACAAACAAATGAATCAGAGACATAAAAAATGTAGAATTATCAAATACAATACAAAATACATAGCCAATGTTTTACAAATTTAAAAAGGGAAAAATAAATGATGAAACAAAAAACACACAGTAAACCAAAGGATAAATAAGACATTCAGATATTAAACATACATATATATACATATGTATGTAACTTCACAGCAAATGGGTTTGTTTATAGCAGTCCAGACATAATTAAGTAAAAATTTAATAAACAAAACATACAGCTAAATAAATTATATGTAATGTTACACAGTAAAACAAAAAGTTAAAATGGGAAATTGTGGTTAAAGTGAATAATTTGGAGTTCCAAAAATACTGGAGAGAAAACATAGATAGAAGCAATATTTGAAAGGTAGCATCTTAATTACTTCAGAAATGATAAAAGATACCAATCCAAATATCCCAAAGTGAAATAAATCCCAAGTGAAACGAATTAAAATCAATGCAAGTAAATTCATATAATGATATAAATTCAGAACACAGAAGATGGAGGCAATTATGATAACTCCTAGAGGAAAAAGTAATCCCTTTCAAAGGGATTGTAATTAGAACTGGTTAATCGTAGCACGAATGGAAACTAGAAGATTCTGGAATATTATCTTCAATGCATTAAGAGAAAATCATCAACTTATGATAGTACATCCAGCAATTTTTTTCAATCATGATGTTAAAATAATGATATTTTCAAGAAAACAGTAACTGTGTGTGAAACTTTCAAACTCTCTCAAATGTAGTTCTCAAGGATATATTTCCAGGTGGAATATTTGACATACAAGGAAGAATGATGAGCAAAGAAATTTGCAAATACAGAGGTTAATTTAAACAATACTTGACTGTATAGTATGATAACAATAATAAATTCTAGTAAGGTTAAAGAACATAATAGATCTTCTATATATAGGAAACCCTAAAGAATATACCGAAAAATGAATAGAACTAGTAAATGAATTCAATAATGTTGCAGGATACAAAATCAATATACAGAACTCTGTTGCATTTTTATACACTAATAACAAACTATCAGAAAGAGAAATTACAAAAATAATTGCATTTACAAATGCAACAAAAAGAATAAACTTCTTAGGAATAAATTTAATCAAGGAGGTGAAAGACCTATAAAGATATTGATGAAAGACACTGAAGACATAAATAAATAAAAAGGTATACCATGCTCATGAATTGGAAGAAATAAAATTGTTAAAATGTCCATACTACCCAAAGCAATCTACAGAATCAATGTAATCCATATCAAAATATTCATGGCGTTTTTCACAGAACTGGAACAAATAATCCTAAAATTTGTAGGGAACCACAAAAGACCCCAAATAGCCAAAGCAATACTGAGAAAGAAGAACAAAGCTGGAGATATTAAGCTCTTTTTATTTCAAACTACATTACAAAGTTATAATAATCAAAACAGTATTATACTGGCACAAAAACAGACACATATAACAATGGAACAGAATAGAGAGCCCAGAAATAAACCTATACACATATGGTCAATTAATTTATGACAAAAAAGGCAAGAATATACAATGAAGAAAAGACAATCTCTTCATTAGATGGTGTTGGAAAACTGGACATCTACATGCAAACAATAAATAAAACTAGACTACTCTCTTATAACATATATAAAAATAAACTCAAAATGAATAAAAAGACAAAAATGAAAGACCTGATACCATAAAACTCTTAGAAGAAAGCAGGCAGTATGCTCTTTGACATTGGTCCTAGCAATGTTTATTTGGATATGTCTCCTCAGACAAGGGCAACAATAACAAAAATGAACAAATGGGACCACATCAAACTAAAATGTTCTTGCATAGCAAAGGAAACATTCAACAAAACTTAAAGAAAATCTACTGAATGGGAGAAAATATTTGCAAATGATATGTTTGATAAGGGGTTAATATTACAAATATATAAAGAACTCACACAACTCAATATCGAAAACAAAAACAAAAACCAAACAATCCAATTACAAAATGAGCAGAAGACCTAAATAGACATTTTTCCAAAGAAGACATTAAGATAGCCAAAAGACACATGAAAAGATGCTCAAATCGTTAATCATCAGGGAAATGCAAATAAAAACTACAATGAGATATCACCTCACACCTATCAGAATGGCTATTATCAAAAAGAACACAAATAACAAGTGTTGGTGAGGATGTGGCGAAAAGGGGGCCCTCATACACTGTTGATGGGATTATAAATTGGTACAGTCACTATGGAAAATATTTTGGCAGTTCCTCAAAAAATTAAACATAGAACTACCATTCAATCCAGTAATTCCACTTCTGGGTATTTATCTGAAAAAAACAAAAATACTAATTTGAAAAGATATGCACCCCCATGTTCATGCAGCATTATTTACAACAGCCAAGACAATGAAGGCAACTTAAGTGCTCATCAATAGATAAACGGATAAGGAAGATGTGATAAATATATACAATGGAATATTACTCAGCCATGTAAAAGAATATCTTGCCATTTCCAACAACATGGATAGACCTAGAAGGTATTTTGCTAAATGAAACAAGTTAGAGCAAGAAAAACAAATACCATATGATTTCACTTATATGTGGAATCTAAAAAAACAAATGAACCAAAACATCAAAACAGAAACAGACTCACAGATACAGAGAACAAACTGATGGTTGCCAGAGGTGAGGAGAGTGAGGGATGGGTGAAATAGAGGAAGGAGACTAGGAGGTACAAACTTCCAGTTATATAATAAGTAAGTCACAGGGATGTGTTGTACAGTATAGGGAATACAGTCAAACTAGTGGAAATCTCTTACATAGTACAATATTAATGCTGTGCCAGCCATTATTCTATACCTGTTAAGTATTATAACTTACTCATTCCTCACAACATTATGAAGTGGTTCATTAATTCTCCATATTTTTCAAATTAGGATATTGAGACACAGAAATTTTAAGTAATTTGCTACTAAGAAAGGAGCCAGAAGTCAAACCTAGGCAGGCAGTCTTCCTAATGAATCCGTGTTCTTTACAATGTTCTGCCTTTCTGAGCTGTACCCACACTCTTCAAAAGAGTACACACAGCATCCATCACTAACGTAAATTTTAAAAAACACTTTAAAACTAAAATAATATACTGTTTAAGGTAATAGACATTTGTTAAGCCTATAAAGAAATCAAGAGAATGAAAAACTCATAGTTCTGGATTGCAATTGCTTTTAAAATAAGAATGAGGGAAGAAAACTGCAAAAGGTGCCAGAGTAACTTAAAGTTCATGATACTAATTTTATTCTTTACACTGGTATTCCTTGGCTCCTTATTTATTGTGTTTAACATATAGCTTACAAATATGCATTCTAATCTACTCAATATTTAATAAAAACTATTTTAAATGTAAAATTGCATGGGTATGAGTTCTGAAATTCCACATTTAGAAAACCCAGTAAACCCTAAATTCTGAGGGAGTCAACCACACCTGGATTACATGGTTCTATTGTGGGAGTCAGATACAAAAAAGAAGTTGTAGCATCTGAAAAGGGCAAACAATTTGATTGGAAAACACAAAACAATTTCACTGACAGTGGGCATAAATAAGTGTAAAACTATACCCTAAAAATATTACAAGGCTTATGGATCAGGGGATTTGCAAAGAAAGAATTGTCTATAAATATTCTCCAAGGACTTCGCTGGTAGTCCAGTGGTTAAGAATCAGCCTTCCAATGCAGGGGACATGGGTTCAATCCCTGGTTGGGGAACTAAGATCCCACATGCCACGGGGCAACTAAGCCCGCACACCACAACTACTGAGCACGCAGGCCACAACTAGAGAAGACCATGCACTGCAACGAGGAGGACGCATGCCACAGCGGAGGATCCCATATGCCACAACGAAGATCCCATGTGCCACAACTAAGACCCAACGCAGCCGAAAGTAAAATAAATAAATATTAAAAAAAAAATTCTCCATAGGTTATAGGTTATATATCAGTGCACAGAATTTAAAGATATTGGGCAAACATATTTTAAAAATTAGACAATTGCAAGCTAGATAAATGGCCTTATCAAAATGATGCTGATTTTTGGTTAAAGAAAAATCTGATAGGCATTTCTTTAGAATGTAACTGGGATCTGCCATTGACCTTATCTTACTTAAGTGCTAATCTATATATCCAAGTTAAAGGTTATATACATTCTTCTGGTTAACATGAAGTAGTAAGAGATAAGTCAATAATCTAAAATAAATTGAATAGCTAATCTTAATGACTAAATGCAATAACAGGGTGTGGTGATTTAGAAACTAGTAAGATTAGTAGGTAAAGAAATAAATATGGTTACCAGATAAACATGAACCGAGGGCAAATTACTTGCATTATAATATCTTGAGTGGATTAAAGTCATGTTTCTCACTGCATTCTGTCCTAGAAAATCAAAGGTTTTTCCAAGTACATAGAAATATAGGTAAATTTATACAGATCAATATGACCTAAGAATGACATAAGTGAGAAGTATGTTATTTGAGGCATTCATTAAAAAGTTAGGAATGGTGAATTTGGTAGTTGTCTATATGTATGTGTATATATATATATATATATATATATATATATGTTTCTTTTTTGTTGTTGTTGTTGAACTGATTGTTTTATTTCAGCCTTCACTACTGTCATTTTTTTTAAGACAAAGTTTTAGAGCAGTTTAAAGTTCACAGCAAAATTGAGAGGAAGGTACAGAGATTTCCCATATGCCCCCTGCCCCCCCGCCCAGAGGCACAGCTTGCCCCAGCATCAGCATCCTCAGAGTGTGGACATGTGTTACAAATGATGAACCTATGCCAACATGTCATAATCATTTAAAAGCCCACAGTTTACATCAGCGTCATTCTGGGTGTTGTATGTTCTGTGGGTTTGGACAAATGTAAAATGACATGAATCCACCATAATAGTATCACACAGAATAGTCCCACTGCCCTAAAAATCCTCTGTGCACCCACCCCCCGTATTTGTCCCTCCCTCCACTTCCCCAGGCCCTGGCACCACTGATCTTTTTACTTTCTCCTTAGTTTTGCCTTTTCCAGAATGTCCTATAGTTGAAATCCTCTTCAGATTGGCTTCTTTGACTCAGTAATATGCATTTAAGTTTTCTCCATATTTTTTTCATGACTTGATAGCTCATTTCTTTCTGGCCTTGAATAATATTCCATTGTCTGAATGTACCACAGTTTATTTGTTCATCGCTGAAGGACTGAAGGACATCTTTTGGTTGCTTCCGTTTGGCAATTATGAATAAAGCTGCTCTACGCATCTTTGTGCAGGTTTTTGTGTGAACGTACATTTTCATTTCCTTTGGATAAATACCAAGGAATGTAATTGCTGGATCGTCTGGTAAAACTATGCTTAGTTTTTTAAGAAAGCACCAAAATGTCCTCCGAAGTGGGTGCACCAGTTTTGTGTTCCTGCCAGCAATGAATGAGAGTTCCCGTTGCTCCACATCCTCACCAGCCTTTCGTGTTGTCAGCGCTCTGGGTTTTGGCCATGCTAATAGGTGTGGAGTGGTGTCTCATTGCTGTTTTACCTTGCATTTCCCTGATGATATATGATGTGGAGCATCTTTTCACATGCTTATTTGCCATCCTTAAGTTTTCTTTTTTTTTTTTTGAATTTATTTTCTTGATTTTTTTATACAGCAGGTTATTAGTTATCTATTTTATACATATTAGTGTATAGATGTCAATCCCAATCTCCCAATTCATCCCATCAACCCCACCCCACCCCCGCCACTTTCCCCCATTGGTGTTTTCATTGATTTAACAAATATTTTATTGATTATCTAAATATTCTTATGGGAAAAATGTTATTTTTCTATATTTTCCTAGGGCTCAAACAAGGATTATCAAAAAGAAGCCAGATGAAGACCATTTTCAACTTTCTGGAAGGTCAAAGCGGCAGTCTCAAGAAGAATCTAGTTCTCATCATTGAAGGAATCAAAGGAAGTTTGGTCAATTTCATAGTACACTTGCTGTAAAAGGAATTCTAATAATCGATGAGTTATTGGAAAAGAGGGAGGCACACTATGGTGAGGAAAAGCACAGGTGTTTTATTCGGACATAAGTAGATTTAAATTCTGTTTCTAATTTTTTATTAGCTGGAAGACTTTGGGGGAAGTTAGTTAACTATCTTCAGTCTTAGCTAATATTTTCAGGGTTAGGTAAACCCAGAACTGTTTGACCTGTTATAAAAACTATCTCACGTAATTCACAATATCTCACAAGTTTTTCCATCACTTACAGGTCACCAGGATGAATATATTTATATTTACAGTGACCTAAACCTAGCTAACCGGAACCTGAAGCAGAGTTGTCCAGCCAAAGCCAGCCTTGGTCAACCAAATTACAGCAAACAGACATATGAGCATGAGAATAAACACTTGTCTTGGATGGTCTCTTATACAGTAATGTTATGACAGATGAGTAATATGGATGAATCTGAAATACCAAGGATTCTATAACAGAGTGTTTTTTTGTATCTACATTAGCATAGAACTTATGTGTCAATTATTAGAATATAAAATATGGTAATTACATCACTACTAAAGGTTGACTATATTTTTTAATGTTAAATCAAAGCCTTATTTTGCAAATGAAATTAATTTCCTTCTCATTTAATCTCATTGAAAGTCTTAATAAGCATGACTATTTTATCTATTATTGCATGGTAAGGAAGATAAAACACAAATTTCTGTCATGTGAATCTAAAAAACAAATTTTCATCTATTCTGAATATTGTATTAGACAAATTCTATAAGAAGTTTTTTTAATTTATTTTTTTTTATACAGCAGGTTCTTATTAGTTATCTATTTTATACACATCAGTGTATACATGTCAATCCCAATCTCCCAGTTCAACCCACCCCCACCCCCACCACCCCCGCTTTCCCCCCTTGGTGTCCATATGTTTGTTCTCTACATCTGTGTCTCTATTTCTGCCTTGCAAACCGGTTCATCTGTACCACTTTTCTAGATTCCACATATATGCGTTAATATATGACATTTGTTTTTCTCTAATATATGATATTTGTTTTTCTCTTTCTGACCCACTTCACTCTTTATGAGTCTCTAGGTCCATCCATGTCTCTACAAATGACCCAATTTCATTCCTTTTTATGGCTGAGTAATATTCCATTGTATATATGTACAACATCTTCTTTATCCATTTGTCTATTGTTGGACATTTATGTTGCTTCCATGACCTGGCTATTGTAAATAGTGCTATAATGAACATTAGGGTGCATGTGTCTTTTTGAATTATGGTTTTCTCTGGGTATATGCTCAGTAGTGGGATTGCTAGGTCTATGGTAATTCTAGTTTTAGTTTTTTAAGGAACCTCCATACCGTTCTCCATAGTGGCTGTATCAATTTACATTCCCACCAACAGTGCAAGAGGGTAGAAGTTTTATTTAATGTATTTTTATCTAGTAGGTATGTGAAAAATAGCATAATTAACATTTATGTAGTTTAAAAAAACTCTAAAACTAGCAATTTATATAGGACATATATATGATATATATCATATATGATATATACCGTAAATATATAACTTGTTATAGCCTAGAACATGAATATTATCTCATGGTATGAATGAACCATAACCAAAACTTTAACTTGAGTTATTTACTTATATGTTTTCAAATATTATGATTATTTCTAATTCTCTACTATAACTGAAAAAATATCCAGTTACAAAGAATTAATAAAGATGCAATTTCTGTTTTTTCATGTTCTCCTTCATGTTAAAATCTAATAGTTAATTCTCTTCCGTCTCATATATTTCTATTCCATGTTTATATACACCTCTATATTTCACATTTATAATTATTTTCTATAATTAAAAAAAGATTGTGAGTGATTTTCCAAATTGTCCTTACAATTGAATTCAATGTGAAGCACATTTAAATTTGATTTTAAAATCCAAATCCTATTATTTTATCTTATATTAATTTAGTTTAAATGGATTATATTAGATAATTTTAAAACCCTTATATATTCTCCACTTTCTAAAATTTGTGTGTACTATGTTTTACTGAATCACTGTTACATAATGTATACAATTAACATTAAACATTAATAACCAAAATAAACAGACTAAAAGCAAAAACATCAACATAAGTTCCATTTCATTAGCCATAGCAAAAGAATTTTCCTTATATCAATTATTTTATACAATTTGTGTAGCATATTTTTGTTCAGCGCAGGCATACTTGAATGCCTATTACATGCCATGTTCTGTGACTCAAAGGTGAGTCAGTCCCTATTGATTCCTTCAAGTGCTTATAATCTAAGTGGAGAGATAGGAGGACAAATGAATACATCAAATAGTATGTTAGAAGGGAAAGGAGAGAGATACCACAGATTTCCATTAAAGAAGGGGGAGACATCTTCCCCCTTTTTGAAGGTGGGAAGAACTCTAGGAAGGCTTTCTAAGAAAATGATTAAGTTGCGTATTCAAGTACGAGTGTGTGTTAGCGAAGGAAAAATGGTAGTTATCCTGAGAAATGACATAGAAGAGGCAAAGGAATGTAGGTGTGTGCATATACACGCACACATGTGTTTGTGTATGTGTGTGTTTCAAATGCACCTGGAAAAGTGGGGGACAGAACATGTTAAGTTCCAGTGTTTTTAGGTCCTTGAACTTTATAGATGATAAAAGGTAAATTGAGGGGCTCAAGTGAAAGGGATATGGTCAATTCCTCCTGGACGGATTGTATTAGCTATATCCAAAGATGAGTTATGAAAAGAAAAAACCAATTAAGGTACAGTCTAACTTTGCAAGAAAATAATTAGAGCCCATATGAAAACAATAGTAAATAGAAATATTTTGGGGAGATATTTAGAATTTAACTTATCTAGTCTTGGTAACTGAGTAGGTAGGAGACTGGAGGAGAAGAAAGGGTCAAGGAGACTGCCAGGTTACAGATTTGCATGACTGGGTGGAAGATGTTATAACTGACCGTGCTGAAGAATAGAGGAGGTATAAATCATACCTATGAGAATGGACTCTGGGATCAGACACATTTGGCATCCAGGCTCAGCTATTCCACTTAATAGTTTTGTGACCTTGCCATTAAATGTATCTCTCTCAGAGATGTGATGTCTTCATATGGAACATGAAAAATGTAATATCACAGAGGGTTACTGGAACATTAACTGTGATAATATATGTAAAATATATCTGACATTAAGTAAACATTTCAAAACATTAGCCAATATTTTTGTAAGTATTGGGAGTAAATACAGGAGTTTAAATGTCACAGTTTCATTCTCAAGTCTCAGCAAAGTCTGAAGTTCAAGGAATGGGCCAGGGCCTTAGATGTCCATTTGAAACTATTTAGCATACACATGTTCATTAAAATTATTAGACTGGTGATTTTTCTAGGAAAGAGTGTATAGGGTGAGACAAGCAAAGCAATGTGTGATTTGTTACCAAAGTCTCAATGGGAGACACTCATGAAGGAAAACACAAACAGATACATAAGGATGAGGAAGTGTTAAAAAAATAATAGTGTAAAATACAATAATAACAAAATAGTATAAATTTATTTGTTATAAGAAGATAATTAAAAACAGTAACACCTTTTCTTTCCTTTTTTCTGTCATTCATTTCGACACTTAACAAGTATATGGCTTTGCAGGAGACCCAGGGAAAATTGTGGGGAATGAGAAGGAGCAAACATCTCAACTACTAACAAATATTTTTTATACAAATATGATTTGGGGTCTGAGTCTACAGAGGGCAAGAATGCCCTAATTAAATCTATGATAATTATCCCTTCACGTTTGATAAGCATCTTTAGTAGAACTCATGGTTTTGGTTTGTTTTTTTTAAATTTTCAAGATCATCAGCTTTTTTTAAACAGCAAATACTTTATTTTCAAAATCCAAAGTTTACTCTTGAAAATTGTCTCCCATAAATTCTTTCTACATCCAGTAATTCATTTAGGTTTTACGTGACTCATTTTTTTTCTAGTCTGGATGAGCTACTTTTTTTTTTTTTTTAGAAATTCACGGTCTTTTTATTTATTTATTTATTTATTTATTTATTTATTTATTTATGACTGTGTTGGGTCTTCGTTTCTGTGCGAGGGCTTTCTCTAGTTGCGGCAAGTGGGGACCACTCTTCATCGCGGTGCGCGGGCCTCTCACTATCGCGGCCTCTCTTGTTGCGGAGCATAGGCTCCAGACGCGCAGGCTCAGTAATTGTGGCTCACGGGCTTAGTCGCTCCGCGGCATGTGGGATCCTCCCAGACCAGGGCTCGAACCCGTGTCCCCTGTATTGGCAGGCAGACTCTCAACCACTGCGCCACCAGGGAAGCCCTGGATGAGCTACTTTTTAATGATTCCCAACTAGTTATCTGGTGGTTTGGATTGTGTTTTTAACTTTAGTTAGAATCTAGATGTAATGCCTCACAAAACCAAGGAATGTCGTGAATATAACCAATGTAATAAGATCCAGAATATGTTTTATTTCCCTGACATTGTCGCAATGCACTAGACTGGCAGCACACTGATTGGAAAGCAGTGCAAAGAAAGCAAAGATAAAACTGCATTCATCCTAGTCTCTTCAGACCAGAGCACAGTCCTTGCCACAAAGTGAAGACTCAGTAAAAATGCCCTGTATGCCACATATTTTGTGAAATCATAGAATAGGTTTAAAATGCAAACTATGCAAAATTGGTGTTGTGAAAGTCGTACTACTATTAACAGAGATAAACCCTCTTATTGTCAAAGAAGTGATCATCAAATACTTTGTTACAAATTGCATAACAAAATATTTTTACTTTATTGAGAACTTGCAAAGTCACAGTTGGTACATATGTGGAAATATTATTTCAGAAAGCACAAGAACAGTAGATCACAGTGTGCCTGATTTAATTTATTCAAAACTTTTATTTGAAATACTGTCTGTGGGAATAATTTATTCCTTCCTGAATATATAATTGCCAAGTAGTTTATTTTTATAGTCATAATGTATAATTTTCTTTTTTGTTTGTTTGTTTTTGGCTGGACTGCGCGGCATGGGGGATCTTAGTTCCCCAACCAGGGATTGAACCCGTGCCCCCTGCAGTGGAAGCACAGATTCTTAACCACTGGACCACCAGGGAAGTCCCCATAATGTATAATTTTCAATTGTCATTTTATTAAATCGAGATGTGTTATGGCATACTAAAATTCCATTGTCACTTTTGTGAAAATCACTGTTTCATTGACCAAGTAAGTAGTCAATGCTGTAAGGCACGGTTATTTTCATAAATCAAGTAAAGCCATCAAGAAATAAAATTTCACTAAACCCAACTACTCCATATAAGACACACAACCATCCTCTTTTAATTTTGTTTTGAACAAAAGGACGTGACCCTCTATGAATTCTGCATTCACTGTTTCCCATGAGATATGCTGGACAGCATGACTATCAGATGCTTTAGTTAATAATCCTTGACCTTCAACTACTGAACACAAAGTATTTTTGTTGCATCTACTGCATCTTTAATTGTAAAATTCTTCATTCATTTGTTAAACCTTATGTTTTGGAATAGATGGGTGGTCAACATTAGTACCATTTCTACTAAGCCAGTTAGGGAAGCAGGAAAGAGAAATAAATGGCTTTTTTTCAGGTCCTCTATGTTTGAAAGCCAGAGTGGCATTTTCAGAGCACAACGGGAACATAAAATAATTGAATGATTTATAATAATTACAGGGAAGACAACAAAAAATGACAGCATATTTACAGAGAAAATTCAAGTGCATAATTAATTTGACCTCAACACTAACAAAAATGTTTCCAAGAAGAGCTCTGCTAGGTATGTAGTAATTAAGTATGTTAATTGCAATGAGAATATTTAACATAAAAACAATGTATTCTTTCACCGCAATTTTAAAACAGGTGTAGTTTAAAAACTCCCTTTTCAAATCTTATTCCCTTTCAATACAAAGCTAATAAAAAGTTCAACATGGCCCGGAATAAAGGAGGTTATACTCATTTTGTAGAAATCACACACTTGTTAGATTAAATACCCTGGAAGCCAATTAATTTTATTATTGATATTTTAGGGATGTTGTAAGAAACTGCAATCATTTTCAACTATACACTATCAGATTTTACTAGCAAGAATACTAAGTGATAATATTTTATATAGTACTTTTACAAAGAATGAGGTATTCAACATATACTAGGGCATGGAAGGAAGTTATGGCAGATGGAATGTGTCCATTTTGTTCATCATTTTATTTACAGTGTAGAATGAGTGACTGGAAAATAGTAGGTGCTCAATAAATAATGACTGATTATATAAGAAAAATTAAAACAGTGTATTATTATGTTGGTAAAACTCTACAGTAGATTACAAATAAGAAGTATGTTGAAAGAATGGAGATAAATGGGATCAAATGCTTTCACGGAAAATTTTAAAATTAGATGGGCATTTAAATAAGAGATTAAGGTACCACACTCCTTGAAAGATATTATTGTACACTGTGTGGAGAGATGTCTTAAGGAACCAAATTTAACTAAGATAATAGTTTTATAAGAGTAGGAAAATTTATTAGGAAAAATGAATCCCAATTCTGAAGGGCTTAGAATACTATATTTTATAGAAAAATCTAGAAGAAAGAAGGAAAGGAGGGAGGGAGGATAGAAAGTCACTATGGAATATAAGCTTAACATTTCAGCAAATGAAAAGCATTGAATGTGTTCATAAAATAGAGAGTTGCACAATCTTGTTATAAAATTTGCATTTCTATTTAGCAAAATACTGCAATGAGAATGGATTTTGAAGATTTCTTCTGCAAGAATCTGTTAGTCCTCTGTAAAAATGTACAACTCTTTTGGAGGAAAACGTCAAATACCATCTACGTGTGGTATCTAAAAAAAAATCAAACTCATAGAAACAGAGAACAGACTGGTGGTTGCCAAAGGCAGGGAATCTAGTTATCATATTATTACTATTCCTATATTCCTGACCATACTCTATTCACACATAACATACTTAATTTTTGCTTTTTCAGGACCAAAATTCTTATGCCTGTTATATCTTCTAATTCTTGAATGGGAAAAATATTCTGGAAATGAAAAACAATCTAATTATTCACAGATTTATAAATTATTGAAAACTAGAATGTCCTAAAAGAATGATTACAGATGGGAAGCAGCATTATAAAATATGTTAATATTTCAAATGTATCATACTATTTAGTTGAGGAATTAAATGCTATTCAAATATTATTTTGGTGTTAGGAGTAAAAATATAACTAAAATTAATTTGTTCTTTGATTCAGAGCTAGATCAAGGAGAACAATCTTACTAATAAGGAAATGAGTTTATTCCGTGATCATTCATTAGTTGTCATTATCTCTCTGTGAATCTAACAATTTTCAACAGCATTATTTCACTAGTGACGTATTCCTGGCAATGGGACTGTATGTGTACTTACTATATAGCATCTTTCACTAACAAACCATTAGTCCCACCTTCCTTTACTGTATTTATTTATTTTTCACTCATACAAACACAACTGTGGATCTGGGCACATCTCCAGGGCAGCTGTCTCAATGCAATGGCTCATCAGTTCACTTCCAAATCAGCTCATGGTTCCACAATTGCTAGTTGACATGGTCATGGAAGAAGGGTTGGAGAGGAAAGGCTCAGCAATCAACTTCTCCTATAAGTAAGTGATTGTCCCCATGGGACATTCAGTCTCTCCCTATAGAATGGAGACAATCTGATTCAAATGAATATTTTCCTCTGAGTGACAGAGAGCTATGGGACTGGCTGTGATCAATTAATTGTAAACACCACTGCACTTGGACCATACAAATGACCAAGAGGTACATGAAATGGTACTCAACAGCAGTAATCATCAGGAAAATGCAAGTCAAAACCACAATGATAGATCTCCTAACACATTAAAATGACTTATCAAAAAGACAAGAAAACAAATGTTGGCAAGGATGTGGAGAAAAGGGAATCCTTGTGCACTGTTGGTGGAAAGGTGAATTGATGCAGCCACTATGGAAAATAGTAGGAGGTTCCTCAAAAAATTAAAAATAGAACTACCATATGACCAGAAATTCTACTTCTGAGTATTTATACAAAGGAAACAAAAAAATTATCTACAAATGATATCTGTACCCACATGTTCATTTCAGCATTATTTACAATAGCCAAAACATGAAAACAACTTAAGTGCCCATCAATGGATGTATGGATAAAGAAGATGTGATGGGTATGTAATAGAATATTATTCAGCCATAAAAAGAAGGGAATCCTGCAATTTGCAGCAACATGGATAGATCTTGAAGGCATTATGCTAAGTGAAATAAGTCAGAGAAAGACAAATACCATATGATCTCACCTATGTGCGGTATCTAAAAAAAATCAAACTCATGGAAACAGAGAACAGATTGGTGGTTGCCAAGGGCAGAGAGTAGGAAGTGAAGGGTAGGGGAATAGCAGAAGGTCGTCAAAAGGTACAAACCTCAAGTTATAAGATAAATAAGTTATGGAATGTAATTTACGGCATGGTGACTATAGTTAACAACATTATAGTGTATATTTAAAAGTTGCTGAGAGAGTAGATCTTAAAAGTTCTTATCACAAAGAAAAGAGAATTTGTAGCTGTGTGGTGATGGATGTTAGCTAAACTTTTTGTGGTAATAATTTCACAGTATATACATATATCATACCATGTTGTACACATAAAACTAATACAATGTTATATTTCAGTTATATTTCAATTTTATATCAATTTAAAATGTTTTTTTAAAAAAGAGAGCTATGTGAACTTAAAAAAAAACAATTGTGGGAATTTATTTTTGGTTTAGGAGATTATTCAAAGACATAGTAAAGAAACTTGTTTTTTTTTTTGTTACAAAACTGCCATAATTCTACTGTAGGGAGTTCTGGAAAATAAGGGTAACCATGTAACTGATGAAGTTACCCCCACAATGGTTACTATCACTATTCACACTGCTTCTGTAGGAACTTCAAGATTGTGACAAAGCCAGAACTACCACACTAATATTCTTAAATTCCTTATCTGAACTTCTTCAGCTCCAATGGAGTTATCATTTAATAGGATATATGGATTAGAGGCTAAAGAAGAATAATATATAAAGTCCCATGTAGATAGGGACTTTGTTGTTTTCACTGCTGTATACACAGTACTTAGAACAGGGTCTGACATACAGTAGATAGCTAAACAAATATTTACTAAATAAAAGTGAAATGAAAAAAGAATATGATCTTGGGACATCAGATTCATATAAAATAAACCCAAATACATGAGAATAAAATTTCAGAATTTCAAGGATATTATTAGGCCTTTCAGAATGCTGTCATATGTCAGATAAATATTTTGTATTATAGAAGAATGTGAGAATACCAATAGGTTGTTGACATTTTAGTCATGTAAAAATATGTTCATTATGATGAAGAGAGAAATGAAAGATCACATCATATTTTTCATGTACATTCTGGACAAACTGTAGTGTTGAACATTTACTACATATTGCTTTCCATTATTGTTTGATGTATACTAGACCACAGTGGAAAAACAGGCTGATTAAATATGAGCTATTAAACATTAAATATAGTTGACATAGAAATTGCACTTAGATGTGCAGCTAACGGATTATCGTGTTCGGTGGAAACCTAATTTTGCTATTTCCTTTTTGTGAAAGTTAAACATAGTTCAAAGAGATGTGTTCGGATGCCCAGGTGATGAGGAATAGACCTGCTGCACCGTGCTCTATCAGCCTGGTGAAGCTGGGAATATGTTTCATAAATATGAAATATGGAATATGTTTCCAGATGGTTGCTGAGGAGCACTGACCAGAAGCATCATTTGAAAGACAGGAGTAAAGGAGCAACCGATATTCTCCAAGACCATTGGGGGCAAACCTTTGATGGACAGTCCCAGAGGCGGGCAAGTGGTCTCAGCTGGGCCTCACTCTGCTATACTCTTCTATTAGCTCTTATTCCGGAAGGCTGGCCACACTGATCCACAGCAGACTCAGACCCACCCAGCCTTATTTTATTATATTATTTTTTTGACTAGGAATATAATTTACCAAATTGAAAAAAAGAAAAGAATTGAAAGACCCTTATGAACATTACTTTCTAAAAGTGCTACTTTCCATGTCTTTTTGGAATGGGTCAGCTACCACAAGGCTGGGCATCCCTAGGTGACCCAAAATTCATGCTCACTGGGAACCTCAGAATGTGACCTTATCTGGAAATGGGGTCTCTGTAGATGTCATCAAGGTAAGGATCTCAAGATGAGATGACCTTGGATTAGGATGGATCCTTATAAGAGAAAGGAGAGGGAGATGTCAAACACAGAAACACAGGAAGATGGTCACATGACAATGGAGGCAGAGATTGGGGTGATGTGGCCACAAGCTCAGGGATACCTGGAGGTACCAGCAGCTACAAGTGGCAGGAATGATCCTCTCCTAGAGTCTCCAGAAGGAGCAGAGCCTGCCTACACCTCGATCCTGGACTTCTGGCCTCCGGAAGTGCATTCCTATTGTTGGAAGCCTCCTGTTTGTGGTACTTTGTTGGGGCAGCTCCAGAAAACTAACGCTGCATCTGTGAATTAATTCTTAAAACGATCCAGGACTTAGTAGGCAAGTGGAGTGGTGCAGCAGGGGAACACAGGGCTTGCGGGCGCCATCCCAGGAGGGCTGTAGGAAAGGCAGTTCAAAGTTAACATCTCTACAAGGTCTAAATGAGCCTCTCTGTGCAAGGTTCTTTGGGATGCTATTTCAAAGCAGTCTGGAAGTGGCTTGTTGTGAGAATGGGAGGTCACCCATTCTCTACTTTTCCCTTGTCTCCCCATGAGGGGCTCTCCCAGGGACACACTGAGACACCCAAAACCAAGCAAAAAGCAGCATCAATGCATAGCTTCAAAAAATATTCTAAAGCTAGCATTTCTCTTTTGTTTCCAGGTAGAAATGGGGCAGAAAAGCAAAAATTAACACTTTTTAAAATAGGTGCAGTATGTACTATTTTCATGTTTGACTAAAAACTGAGCAGTGAAAGAATATTTCAGGTGCTTATAGGATGACCTTGAGGTACACTAGACTCTTAGCTTTGGTTAGAAATTACAGTACAACCAAAAAGAAACTGACCTGTCCACCAAAGAAACATGAAACAAAGTGAAGGCAGTGGGGTCTGTGCTGAGCAGCCCATGTAGGAGAGGCAGACTCAGACCTGAATGTGATCCTGGAGAAGAGATTTTGCTGACATAGGATATGCCTGCAGTGTTCAGATAGGCAGAGGGTCAGAAATAAGTAGATTTCTTTCATAGAGACTTAAACCAACCTTTTTATGCTTATCAAGAATGGAAAAAGGAGGAAAATGCAGCTAGTTGTGCTGCTGGAGACCTGGGATTGTGGCCAAGCAAAGCAGTCCCTGAGTGCTGGGTGCAGCCCACCCTCAGAATGAAGAGCCACCTTGCTGTCATGGCCACCTCAATAGGGCTCAGCCCGTGTTTGAATGCGTGTGTGCTCCTGACTCTACAAGCAGCCGAGAGGGCCTTGCCACCCAGCCTTATTTTCTTGGCTGCAGATCCATAGATGCAGTTGCTCAGTTGAGGCAGCAGCTTCTTGCAGACCTTTGCTTGAGTATCTTGTCATGACCCGCTGCCTCAATGGCCCTACATTGGGAGGTGGTGCCTTTGGCAGGTGATTAGGTCATGAGGGTGGAACCCTTATGAATGGGATTAGTGCCCTGATAAGAGAGACCCCAGAGAGCCCTCTCACCCCTTCCACCGTGTGAGGACAGCAAGAAGACCAAGGCCTATGAATCAGGAAGCACAGTCTTCACCAGACAGAATCTGCCAGTGCCTTGATATTGGACTTTCTAGCCTCTAAAACTATTAGAAATAAATACCCAGTTTATGGTATTTTTTTATAGCAGCCCAAGTGGACTAGGACAGCCAGAAAGAAGGGCATTTACCCAAAGATAATAGACATTTCATAAAATACATATTTTAGCCTTTTATGTAAGTCTGCAATTTAAGCTAAAAGTTCACTTTCACTGTTGTTGTTTTATGTTAATATAATGTTGTTTACTAAATATATTCAGTAGTTTATTTACTATTTCTCTTGTTTTCTTGGTGTATCATAGATTCTTTGTGTGACAAAAAAATAAAGGGTTAAATATTGTATTAAATATTTGTAAACAGAAAATACTTATAATCATATAAATGGCTATAATTCTTATACTTCATAAACATCATCTAAATTTTCTGTCTCTCCCTTTCCCTCTCTCACCATTGCTCTCTTTGTCTGGGTGTGCATGAGTATATATGTATGTTTCTATGCATAATTTACACTTGAAATGACATACTCCGGGAACTTACATATTTTGATCTGCTGTAAGTCAACTTAGTAACAAACAGACACATAAGTAGACACTTGTTTGCATATATGTGCTCATATACATGCACACACACACATATCTTGGTTTGTAAATAGCTGAACACGTAAGAGTATAAAGGATAAAGTACATGAATATTAGATGTAAAAAGAGCATCAGGCAGAGGTCATTTTTACCTTGTTGATGCTCCACCATCACTGGGAAGGAACCTTAGAAGCAGTCCAGTGAAAACTTGGATTTCAATTCATCAAGTGCAATTAAAACCACAAAATTACAATCACACACCAACAAACCAGAACAAACTAAGACTGTAGATGTTTTGTTTCATGGTCCTAAAATTCAACCACGTTTCTCTTTTTTTATAAACAAACATACAAAATGATTTGCATTTCTTCTTTCTCCTTTAAAAAAATGACTGTGTGTGCTCTTGCTAATACATGCTCATGTATGCTTATGAAACACGAAAGTCATATAAGAAATCTGGAGTACTTTGGTCATTCATTTATTTATATACACAAAATTTATGTACAAATATATATCAACTGCTTACTGTGTGCTAGTCTGCCAGATGCTGTTCTTATTTCCTGAGACAGATCAATGCACAAGATGTAAAGACCCCTGGTCTCTAAGTGTCTATATTCCAGGAAGGAGACGTGGAAATCATAAACACAATACGGAAAAATGTAGAACAGGATAAAGGTGATTGTATCGCCTGAGGGTTTTGTGCATTTTGCACTATTAAACAGAGTAGTAAGAATAGATCTCATAGAGAAGGGGGAGAGGGGGCTTGAACAAAGACACCTGCAGGCAGCTAGGCAAGTAGATATCTGGTTAACAGAATTCCAGCAGGGGGAATGGCTAGCAAAGGTGGGAATAAGCCTTGTAACTTCCAGGAAAAGCAAGAAGAATTGTGCGAACAGAATGAGCAATGGGAAGAATGTAGGGAGAATAGACCAGAAATAAGATGAGGGGGCACAGATCATAACAGACCCTTGGCATTTCCTCTGTGGTAAATGGGAAGCCATCAGTTGGTTTTGAACAGAGGGGTAACATGAGCTGACATTTTTCAAAGGATGACCCTTGCTGTTGAGGCTTATCTTTGGAGGGCTAGAAGGAAACAAGTTAGGAGGCTAATGCAGTAATTCATATAGGCAACTATTACTACTAGAATCATGGTGAGGACAGTGAAACTCCTGAAAATTGGGAAGATTCTACACATACTTTGGAAGTATAGCCAACAGGATTTCCTATCAGATTAAATATGCAATGAGAGAGAAATAGAGGATGTAAGAGAGTTTGAGAAATTTTAGTCTGAGTAACTAAAAGGATGGAGTTTATGAATAGACATGGTAAAATCTGAGGAGAGAATATATTTGTGAGTGACAACCGAAAGTTCACTCTGGACACATGAATTTGAGATGTCTATTAGGTATACAAGTGTATTATGTGCCAAGAAAGCAGTTGGGTATAGGAGATTAGATTTTGGGAGATCTGCGCTGGAGATATATATTTGGGAGCTGTCAACATATGGTGTTTAAAACTATGAACTTGGATGAGATCACTTGGATGTGTGGGTGTAGACAGACAGGAGAAAACCAAAGCTGCTTCAATATTAAGGCGAAAAAGAAGAAACCAGCAAATAAAACTGAGAAGGGATTGCTAGTGAGGTAAAAGGGAAAACCATAGGTGTGTGGGCATCTGGGAACTCAAGTTTAAAAAACTGTGTTAAGGAGAGAGCAATTAACTGGGTCAAATCATCATCAAGTAAATTGAAGAAAGAGAATAGTCTTCTATATATCCAAACATTTATGAGGCGGCAGAAAGTTTCTGGAAGAATACATAGGAAACTGCTGGTGTGAGTAGTTATCTCTGGGAAGTGGGAAAATAGGTGAGTAAGAAGGGAGATGAAAATTTCAGTTTAACACATTCAGCAATAACTGATTTTCTTCACCATGAGCATTCATTACACTTATATTATGAAATATACTTAAACAAGAAACGTAGCAATTACCACCTAAGTGACAAAATACATCAGATGACAACTGATGAAAACATCTAACATGTTATATTTGAAAAGAAAAAAAAAATCCTCAAAATAGCATCCATGGAACTGTCATGGAATCCCAAACTTTGTTATTCATGACTTGGATTAAACGTCACCTCCAGATGGCCTCTTTTAAAATATAAACATGTCATCTGAGATGGACAGTGTTAAATAACTAATGTCAAAAGTATTTTAAATGGCAGATGGCTAAAATTACTATATGTACATAGCTAAAAACAAGCTGATGCAACGTAAGGGGAAAATGAACATTCTATGACTTTGTTAACATGGATGGAGCTAGGCTGTAGAGCTCAAGAGGAGGGCTGTGTAAGCCAGTATCAGGCTGTCCATGAAAGACATGGCCCATGAGTTTTTCACAAGGGAGTGCTGAAATGTCATTGACCATTATGGAGGCTGAGAGTAGTCAGGAACCAGAACTAAGGTCAAGTAAATAACCTGGAATCAAGTATTAACTAATGATCCACTAACTTTACAGGTCAAGGGTACATGGTAAATCAGGAATAAGGCAAGACAGCTCTAGAATGTTAAGTTATAAGCCGAGTGGTCACCCAGACATAGAGATGAAATTCCATAATAAAATTAGAAATGCTAAACCACCTAGATTTTTTTAATATGGGACACGAGATAAAGTTGAAAATATTTTGAGAAATAAAGGATGGGGACTAGAGACTATGAGAGGTCTTGATACTTTTGTAATTGGTCATCAAAAATATTCAAGCTGATTTCGGTCATGCTAAAAATCTCCTGATACAGTTTAAACATTTTGAACTGATGCAGTTAAATGCATTTTGACGTGTTATAAGCCCAAGAAAAAGTTAGGAAATGTCTTCATACATTTTGTCATATTTTTACTTTAATTTCTGTCAAAGAATGATAGGTACATTTTTGGGTTTTGGTTTTTGATAAGAGAATTTGGCTCTACCATTTCAGCCTAAAATTACTTTTTCTTACTTTTATGGAGCTTGAAACTTTCCTTGGCATTAAAGAATGGAAGAGTCAATGTATTTACAAAAATTGGTTAAGTAACCATTAATGAAAATATCTTGGCACTGCATTAAAGTTATTAATCATAGCTTTGTAATTGGAAAGCAAAATGTAATAATTTTTTAGGGTAGCTCTCTGTGAATCCACAATACTGGGGAATTTTTCCCAAGTCTATTTGTAAAAACATTCATAAGGTACTAGTTCTCCATGGTGACATGAACTAATGGGCCATCTTTAAACAAATTCACTTAGAGATCCAGAGAATGGCACAATGTTCTCTTTTTCCATAGTGCTGTAAAATTAGCATCAAACACAGAAGAATTCACCGTTTTTCACCTCCTCCATGGTTGTTGTCTCCACACCATAAATCACAGAGCAAGAATAAATGAAGTTGTTTTTTTTCCTGTCATTCATATTTTATATAGCTTTCTCTATAGTGTAGAAGTATTTCATTTTTAGGAAGGATTAATGCCAAAAGGGTTTACTGCCTTCTATCAGAAACATCTAGCTAGCTTTAGAGATCTTACTGAAGAAGTTGCTTTGAACATTTGTGTGTGTGCACACATGCACACACCACGAGTGATAAACATGAAATGTGAGGGCATTACAGAAATGCTTTGAAAAGCATTTAAAATATATTTTGCAGTGAGTTTTCCTTAATTTTAAAGATTTCTTAGCATGAACATGTGCCTCTTAAAAGACTGTACAGAATTAGCAGAAAATAGACATGAAAAGGAAGCAATCACCATGTTGGCATCATAAAACAGATTTTTGGTCCCTTGATATGACATTTATAATTAAGGTAGCATTTTTAAAATGTATGGGTTGATTCACTGTCTACCTGTCTCTCTCTGTCTGTGGGCATGCTTGTGTATATATGCATCAGGGAGCAAAAGTAGATGGAAAATGTGAATATAATTTTAAGGATGCTTAACTGACGGGGTGGGGGAAGATGGAGAGAACATCTGCCTTTCTGTTCAAGATGCTCAGATGAACTTTGAATAAGCTGCTGATATTCTCATGAGGAAATGGACCCTTAGCTGAAATTTCATATGCTCGGCCAAAATAATAATTCATCTACAGTTATCAGGCATAAAGCTTCATGGACTTATACACTAAGATTTCCTGTAATGACTTGGAAATCTACAGGAACAAGGGAAGGGGCTTGACTCATTATTTGGAAGTGATAACATGACCCACATGATCATTAGGGGATAATAGGCAACTTAACTCACTGCAAATCAAACAGCTCCATGATCCATCATTAACCTAAGTGAGCCTTTGCTTTATTGAAGTAGCCTTCTAAATGAAGAGGTCACAGCCTATTTAAAAGCTCAGAGATTTGTTAATGTTCCAAGGACTTAAGAGTCTATTAGATCAGATGGCCTGAGCATATATAAAATCGCAGGCACTTTGGAGAGCTAACATGCTTTGGTGTGTATATAAATATTTTAAAAAAGATTCTTTGAAACTTGGTTTAAACAGGGCACGCTGCATTTGTGACATTATGTTGTATAAATGTGCACATGTGTCAAGTTGAAAGGGAAAAAAAGGACTCTGTAGAGAGATACTCCAGGAGAGGAAATAAGTTTCCACTCTAAGCGACTTTCATAATGCAATTAACTCCATTAGAGAGAATGGAATTTTGAATACTGTTCAAATTAAGGCAGTGCAGTCAGCAGCAGCAGCAATTCAGGAAGAATTAGCAATGCCCTTCTGAAGAGAGCTACTGAATTAAACCTTGGAGGGTTTTAAGATTAGGCAGTTTAGCTGTTACTTTAGGACCTCTGGACTTTGCATAGACACCAGTCCAGGTGTTAATACTGATTCTTCCCTGTTCTCTTTAGATAACAAAACTGAATCTCAGAGCCAATTAAGACAAATCTTTACAGGCCCTCTTCCCCTATTTTAGTTATCTTGGGAGGTTTATTTTAATTGTAGACACCATAGGGAATCAGGGACATTATACACAGTGAGATAGTATTGAATCTTGAGGTGAAAAAATAACTAGTATTTGTCCAAATTATTCTGTCTTAAATTTAAAACCATTTTTTTTTTTGGTAGGCTGACACTCAAATTGTGTTCTTTTTATTCCCACAATCATTTTAATGGGAGAACACTGTTTTAGTACTGAATACTAACACAAACAGCATGATTAGTTAGTGATTATTACATTTATGGGTCAAGTTATATGCATGATTACTATAAAAAGTCACGTAATTCACAAGTATGTCTCACTTTCCTCCCTAAATGTAACCACTCTTAACATATCATTATACAAATTGTTCAACTCCTTTTATATGCATGTGTATGTTTAGGTGAATTTATATCCATTCTTTCATTCATTCATGTATTCATTTACCAGACCAGGTACTTTTGTAGGGCTTCCCTCGTGGGGCTTGCATTTTATTTTGGAAGACAGATAATATAATGCAGTATCATGTAAGTTGAAGCAGGTCTGATTTAAATAAAATTAAATGTATAATGGGTAAAAATAATTCTTCTGGAGAAGGAAGTGGTATTAATAGAATAGTTAGAGAACATAGCTCTGAAGCAAGAATATTTAAACCAAGATCTACATGAAGTAAAGGGGGAAGCTGGGTGAGTGCGAAGTCCCTGTGGCAGGGATAAACTGGGTATAATGAGAAAGAAAATTGAGGGTCTATACCAGATACTGGCTTTAAGCTATGGAAATACGTTGACAGTGATATTCGAGGGTTTACGTCTGGGTATTGTGCAATAAATTGTTGGGGGAGGGAGATAACAGTAGAAGCAGTCTTTTAAAGACCAGTTTGGAGACTAAGATAACAGTGGCTGGATCAAAGGTAATTATGGTGGAGGTGAGAAGTGACTGAATGAAAGATATATATAGACAATAAAGCCACGAAGCCAGTAGACTCAACAGTGGCACTGATTGTGGGGAGAAGGGAGAAAAGCAAGGTCTCAAAGTTGACCCTAAGTTCTTTAAAAATTAAATGAATAATTATATAGTTTACTGGCATGAAGAGAATTTTAAAAGTTACTATATTTAGGTTGTGGTAAGAATGAGTAAAAATCAATAGTTTGATTTTTGAACAAGTTGTGTTTAAAATATTTAGATGTTGCTATGGACTAAACTGTGACCCCCAAAATTCAGGGGCACATATGTTGAATTGCTAACCCCCAATATAATGGTATTTGGAGACAGGGTCTTTGGGAGGTAATTAGGGTGAGAAGGGGTCATGAGGATGGGGTCCTCATGATGGAATTAGTGCCCTTATGAGAAACACCAGAGAGTTTGCTCACTCTCTCTTTGTATCAGGACCAAGAAGTCATGTGAGTACATAGCAAGAAGACATCCATCTGGAAACTAAGAAATTCTCACCAGGAACCTAATTAGCCAGCATCTTAATCTTGGACTTCCTAACTTCCAGAACTGTGAGAAAATAAGTTTCTGTTGTTTAAGCCACCCAGTCTATGGTGTTTTGTTCTGGCTGCCCAAGCAGACTAAGACAGACATGCAAGTGGAAATACTAAGTAGGCATTCTGAGATTGGAATATGATGCTCAGCATAGGCATTGGAGACAAAGACACAGATTTGGAAGGAGGCGTTCAGATGGCATTTAAACCTGTGCTACTCAACGAGATTACCTCTTCAGTGAGTTTCTAGATAGAGAGGTGAGTAGGGCCTAGAACTGGGTCCCGGGATATTCTGATAGTATCTACTTACAGCTGACCCTTGAACAACATGGGTTTGAAAGGCAAGGATCCACTTATATGCAAATTTTTTTCGACAGTAAATACTTCATGGTTTGCGGTTGGTTTAATCCACAGATGCAAAACTGCTGATGCAGAAGAACACCAGAAGTACAGGGCTGACTATGAAACACAGGCAGATTTTCAACTGTGTGGAGGGTCAGCACCCCTAATGCCTATATTGCCCAAGGGTTGACTGTATAGGTCTGAAGACAGAAAACTCAGCAAAGGAAAGTAAGAAGGAGAAGCAGTCAGGGAGTGAATAATAAAATCAGAAGGCAATGAAAAGCAGATGAAAATATTTCTGCAGAATATAATCTGAGTATTGGAATCACTGGGTTTTAAATTTTGATGGATACTGCCAAATTTTCCTCCAAAAAGATTTCATATTTTACAATCCAGCCCAAACTCTATGAGTTGGGCCTTTTCCTTTGTGGTGTGATTGTGTATTTTGAACATGCCTGACTTTAGTTTTTGTTTTTCAAAAGTAAAACCTGTTTGCCAGTATCACTGTCTGGAGGTGTGTGTAAACTACTGGGATGGGGCAGATTACATACCATAAATTTTCATTTATACCTTTGTTTCCCTCATTACTAGTATTATATAATCGTAGGTAATACAATTCCTCGTGAAATAAACATGAAATATTGAGATTTGAAGGTACTACAGAATCAGTATTTTAATACTGCTGTTAAGATGTCTATTATTTATATTTGGTATACACAGAAATTCACTGTATGTGCTAGATTACTTGACATAACTCTAATTCTGGTTCCAACAGCTAAATTTCTAATACTGAACTTTCTTCTCTGTTAGGATCTTATATAGTGGTGAAGGCAGTTTAGCACAAATACTGGGTACTGATTAAGATAACTAGATGTTTCACTGTGAAACACTCATCTATTTCAGAAAATTATTCTGGGCTCCCCATTCTTGCCTAGCTAAACATATAGTATAAAGTCTTGCCAAGAGTTTTTTTTTTCACTTTTCACTCACTACCCTATTGCCAGTAATTAGAGGAAAGTAGAGTTTAAGTAAAATCTTGCTTTTAAATCTGCCTGAAATCACATCCCTTGGAGTAATGGCTACCTTTCATGGAAGTAACATTGACTCACAAAGTTGTCGGAGGACACTTCATTTTGGATATTTTTTTTTTAACATCTTTATTGGAGTATAATTGCTTTAGCATGGTGTGTTAGTTTCTGCTTTGTAACAAAGTGAATCAGCTATATGTATACATATATCCCCATATCTCCTCCCTCTTGCGTCTCCCTTCCACCCTCCCTATCCCACCCCTCTAGGTGGTCACAAAGCGCTGAGCTGATCTCCCTGTGCTATGTGGCTGCTTCCCACTAGCTATCTATTTTACACTTGGTAGTGTATATACGTCCATGCCACTCTCTCACTTCGTCCCAGCTTACCCTTCCCCCTCCCCGTGTCCTCAAGTCCATTCTCTACGTCTGGTCTGCGTCTTTATTCCTATCCTACCCCTAGGTTCATCAGAACCTTTTTTTTTTTTTTGATTCCCTATATATGTGTTAGCATACGGTATTTGTTTTTCTCTTTCTGACTTACTTCACTCTGTATGATAGACTCTAGGTCTATGTTATTTGCCTGTTACTTCAAACATTCATATACTCTTTCCTGAGAAAGAGTTTTAAATGCATCATACCATTTAGTGCTTATGGTAGCACACATTTTTTTTCCCATGGGCAGAACAGAGTCTACTAATGTTAACTTCCTCCAGTCCTCAACATTTACCAAGCATTTGTATCTCTTTCAATTACATTTTAAAGTACTACTTTGGATAAATTACTTAGCATCACATTTTGGTTATTTCCTAACAATCTTTTTTGACATTCAAGATATAGTTTTAATAAATGTTGAAATGTCAGCTAAAATTGTGTGATATTTATTTCACTTGCATTATTATTGAATACTATTTCATGTGCATTATTAAAATTAAAGACATCTTCTAATTGTATCTTCCACCTATGCCTTCCATATTGTAAATTTTCATCTTCTCTGTGTTGGTTCACAAACTCAGGAGCTTCCCAGGTGAAATCTGAAACTGGCCCTATATATGGAGGCCAAGGAGAGACAGAACAAAAAGGCAGACCACTCTAGATTGGTAGGTGTCAGGTTTAATAAGCAACGAAACATATACAAGGCTTGTCTTGAGCAGCAGCAAGACAAGTAGATCTCTGCAACCTACCCGCCAGAATCTTAAATCTTTATATTGAGGCGTTAAGGGGGTTTAGTCATGTATTCAGTCCAGATGGCCTCAACAACACCTTACTCTCTCAAGGCTGCATCCCTGAAACAGCTCCTAGTGTGGGAATGGTGGGCGGGACTACATTCCAAGGACAGAGGAGTGATGAGGACCCTCCAACTGCCCAATCCAGCTGAGGGTCAAACGGCAATCATCTCCTCTTAATGACTCCTCCAATACTCTAAAATCTTGATCCAGTATTTCCTTTCTCTTTCTAAAGATTTCCACCTCATCTATGCACATGCTCAAGTATCTATTAAAAAAAAAAAAAAACAAACCACAAACTTCCTGTGACCCTGTACTCTCTCTAGCTACCTCCTATTCTCCTCTTTGCTTGACTACTAATCCTTTTGAAATATGGTGGTAAAAGTTTCATTACAATCTAAACTTCACTGATTCTTTAAACTACCAGAAACATCCATGACTGTCTATTGAAAGCATGCTTGCCAAAAATAAATGCTGCTTTTTTTTAGTTAAGTGACCTGGAAACCACTTCTATCCCAACATGACAAGTAAATTCCAATACAAAAAAAATCCTGGCCACCACATGTTTTCATTTAACCCAGCAGGCCAGCTCTGACTGTAGTTAATCTCTACACATTTAGCTTGCTATAGTCATGGAAGTTCAAAAGGAGAAAGACCTGACCACTAGTGAGTGTTGTCTATGCAGTCATATACTAAATCAAGAGAAGGAACCAAGGATCAAAAAGTTAAGCAATTTGCCCTAAAAGGCCCATAGAATAACTCTCAAAATTTTCATTCATTGTCTTACTCCCAAGTTTTGATCTTTCCACATCATCTTGCAGACAATAAATCATGACTCTCATATGTACATAGAAGAAAACATTTTATATAATAACTTTTCAGCAAATAGGAGCTATAGAATCCATTGTTTATAGGGCACACTTAAGGTATAATCAATTATACTTGTAACTAGCATCCTACTTTGTGTAAGTCTATATTCACAACCTATGCCCTAATGTTTAACTGCTTCTTTGGTACTTGGAACTAAATATGTATCATTCAGCCATTTGAACACTTAAGTTTAGCAGTTGAGATGTTAAGTCCTATATTTCTCTAATGAGCATCTTTGCACAGATTAGGGCCTCACCTGCTTTCACCTGAATCTTTAAACATATATGCATGAGATATACATATTTTAAGAAAAAGTTTACATTGCGCAAATGAAACATCCTTTATATTCAAGGTAATATAAATGCATTTATAGAGTAATAACTTGGATATTCAGTGCAAGGGTTATGAAAGCAAGCCATAATTCTTTAGTAAAAAAATAACTGAAGCATATTGAAGATTTAATTTATCCCTTAATACCATGAGCTATAATATGATAGAGTGATAGAAACCTGAATGAAGCTAAATTTATAAAAACAGTAAACATTTACCCTGTTTTCAATAGTTTACAGGTGCTTATTAAATTAATTGATAATTAGTAATTGAATAAATGAATCCTTAGAACATTTATCAGGGATCTCACAAAAAGTAGAATAACATTATATGAAGTTCACCTGTTATTTGATTTTTTTGGTAGTCATTATTTTCTCTTGGTCTTTTCTAAAAATGTTACTCCACAGCATGTGATCATGTAATGCTTAAAAATAACTTTGGGTAACCACTATTGATATTCAACATAGGCAGTGTTATTCACATTCACACACATATTTTCCTTTTGAAGTTTGGTGATGATATAGCACACTTTTAGTATGATAATCCAGAAAAAATGCAATTGCCTTAAAGCCAAATGTTAAAATGCTTTAAAAAAGCTATGAGTGTAAGTTGTTCAATTACCATATATTAGTAAAGTAGAAAGAACATTCCCAGTAAAAATCATAAATTTTCATTCCTTATTTAAATAATTAAGTTTATTTTTCTCCACATAAGTTAAGCCTAGCTATAAAATTAAAACTCTGCATTTGTTTAATGAGAAAGATGAAATAATTTGCACCTATAGTGTAATATAATAGAATCAAGAATTGGTGCCACATTATAAGCAAAATGTTATCTATTCATGTGGTAACACTGACATGGTAATATAGGACATGGTTAGTTTAAAAACAGCTATCATTTGTTTAAAAGAATAAAAGAACAGAATCTTACCTTAAAGGAGACATATGTAATCACACTTTTCCTTTGGAAGTATAAAGACATTTACAATAAAGTCTACTAGTAGGTCATTTATTACACAAGTTCTTAAATTTGATATTTTTACATGAAAACGTGGGTCACTTCTGAGAACTATCACTCTATGCATCTTCCTGTCATAATTGTTAGATTTAATGACATGGCATCTAAATGGTATCGGTGTGAAAACAGTAATGTTTCACATTTCATGTAAGAACAGTTTAAGCAGACTATTTGCAGTTCTATTTCATCAGCAAGAGTGATTTGACGTTCATTACAGTGCATTTTAAGAAGTAAGAGTGACAGATATTATTACCAACCACAAAATGATAAATGATTGATTGCAACCAGTATCACAGACTATTTCATGAAACACATCCTGCCAAAATACCAGATGCAAAAGATGCTCAATCCAAGGAGATCAGTTTTGTGCTCCACCCTTAAAGGATGCAGTCATACTGAGGTATAAGTATGTCACGTGAAGCGTTAACAGGGATTTTTTCCCATAAACTAAGCAGTGTTTTTGCTGTGATAAAGACTTAATGTGTATCATCCCACATGTAGAACAAATGACACCCTCCTTCCCATAATAATTCAGCTCTTTTTGTGAGATTTATCTAAAATGATCATATCACTAAGCACATTAGTGGACGGAATGAAGTCCAGTAGGAAAAAAAAAAGCATCCTTGGCTTGAAAACTTCCCCCTACTGCTTGAAAATGGTACACAGCAGTAGAAGTTAAGAATCCAGCAACCAGAGATTTGCTGAACAAAACAGAAAAAAAATGGGATTTTTTTTTTAATGGGGTAGGAGCTTAACATTGGCAGGGTTATACTTGGAGGTTAGTCTTCAAAGTAAGAGCTATTAATAAGGGGGAAAATACATTGTATTCTGGAATTGAATTTTCAAATTAATACACAACCTCTTTTTATTCCGGTAGTTCATATAGATGGAGGAATGCTCCTGAGATTTGGTTACTGAACCAACTGATGTGCAGATTAGTTAGCTAAGTGGAAAGCTCCTACTTTGTGTGTGGTTGTGATCTTGAGCATTCTAAAACAGTGCCTGAAGCAACTGCTATGGCTTGGGAAGAGTAACTACCTGACTTCCAATTCTGAAGATACCTTCTGGTATCACAGAAATATTTATAATAAAAATGTATTCATTTAAATCCCTTTTTAGAAATAATAATGAAGACACATAAGTTAAAATGATTCTCAACTTGCTTAGGATAATTTAATGAATAAGTGATGGTACTGAAGTATGAGGTTCAGTATTTCTAGGCAGCTGTGTGTCTGGATATTATTTTACAATCTTAAAACTGATCAAGTGTCTGAAAAGATCAAGCAAATATCTGCTTGGCATGGTTGGACTTTCATGTTTTGGTCATGTATAGTGTAATTTAAAACTGTAAATACATTTTCAGAATCTACTCTAATTTTTTCCTACTCTTGATGTAAGGTAATTTTCTAGCTGAGCAGTCTGCGAATGAGCTTCAAAATACCTGATGGGAAGCTGAAAATCATCCCAATGGTCACAGAATCAGCCAAAAATATGTCAGTTCCCTCTCTAGAGAGTACAGAGAAATATGTCTATAAGATGAGACATCAAGCACTCTGGACTACAAAGGTTCTGAAACCACTGTAATTCAGGTGGAAAAAGAAAAATAATGATATTTAAAAAGAAGAAAATATCTATAAAATGCTGAAGGTCTCTTTAAAACTGATTTACTAGCATGTCCTTTATTATACATATTTCTTACTTTTTAAGTGGACCACTAAATGATTAATACCATTAAGATAATTTTGAAATGCCTATTATGTAACCCACAGTCGACCTAGTAATCTGTACCTCTTCCACTTGTCCCAAATTAGTTTTGTGGTAGGAAACTCAGAGGGCTATATACTGAGAGACTAGCTATCGAAACATTTACATTGCTTTACAGTTGTTTCATTTTTAATGAAGAATGAAGTTTAAAAACCTGTATGTCTTAATAAAAATCAGTGGAGAATGGGGTAGGGGTATTATTGTATTTTAATAAAAATCAGTTGAGACATTTACAGAAGACGTTTGAAAATAAAGCATTAATTACTTTGTGTAAAAAAGATATTAATAAAGTCATTTATAATATAACCAGTTGAACACCTAGCATTATTTTCATTTGAAATTTTAGCAAAGCGAAGCAAGGTACATTAGTGACTAAAACATTTCTTTCCCTCTCTTTTTAAGTTAACCTCTCGCTCTGAAGACAAGAGACTTGTTTAGAACTTAACGAAGTTTCCCAAAGCAAACCCACGCACCAGTTCCTAATTGAGATGCCAGACCTGTGTGCAACCTCCCTCCTTCAGCTTCTGATTACCCTAGGCAACACTTTATTGATCGTGTATGAATTTCTGCGCGTGTACCCTGAAGCAATCACACATGACGCAATCCCCATCAAAAAAAAGGAAGCCTTACCTGATGGCAGACACGGCGGCTGCAGAAGCAGCAGCAGAAAGAGCAGCAGCAGGAGGCAACGAGCCAGGCTTTGCAACGAGGGTGAGATCTCACTCTCTCTTTCTCTCTCTCTCTCTTTCTCTCTTATGCTTCTGAATCACTGTAGCAGCAAACTGCCTTGCACTGTGTCCCCTTTCAGTCACAAAAGGTCCTCCAAGCCGGGCAGCCAGTAGACACCACTTTCTTCCTGGAAGCGTCTGCCTCTCTTCTCAGAAACGCTTGGACTCCTCTCTGCGGCTCCCTCCACGTTTACCCTTCAGATCAATGATGCTCGCCGAGCGGCTGGAGCTCAGCTGCAGCGCCGAGCGGCCAGCCAATGGGAGCCCAGGATTCCCTCCCGGTCATCTCCCCGCCCTCAAAACAAAACACAGCGTGCCTCTGACACATCATCGAGTTGTGAAAAGTAATTGAATCCTATATTTGAAATTTATCTTCTTTGTTCCCCCCCCCCCTAGAGTTCATGGCACAATGCTTTGAAGGAATCGAAGCTCTCAGAACCCTCATTAAGTGAGCTCTCAGAACGCTCATTAAGTGAGCTTAGTAGAGGGTGAAGATTGGGGGCGGAGAAAGTGAGGGCACCTGGGTTAGTTAGCGCCGCAGCTTTGGCCGTTAAGTGCTTGAGTCTGTTCAGAATCAGAGGATTAGCAGCTGCGAGGCAAACGGCTTACGTCCTAGTCCTCACTCCCCTAAGTAACCTGTTTCTTTTATTTTTGTGGAACCAGAAAATAAAGCCCATTTTACCTCGAAGCTGTCTCATTCTCTAAACTTTGAACAACAATCAGCTGCTAATTGATGACAACAACCTTATTCGAGCAATTTCTACTAGTTTTATTTACCTGTTTCCATGCTCATAGAACTTGGTCCAGATTCTGTGAGGTACTAAAAAGTGTTCAGACTATATGTTAGTCTACTTTAATTTTGGTTATTTAAATTTGGTAAGAGTTTTTAAACTGACATGAATTTCCCTAACTGGGGGAATTTTTTAGTGATAAATTGCAACTTTATTTAATATTATAATGATTAGAAAATCTTACAACGAGGAGTAACACTATTGAAAACAATAATGCTACTTCTTCCAAAATCCCCAGAGCACAATGCCTGCTTTATCTGTGATGATCTTTCTTTACATTTCTGTTGGGTCACAACCTTGGGAATTCCCCAGCGGTGAATTTCAAAACTGGCCCCAGGACACAGAGAGCAAAGAGAGATTGGACAAAGGGGCAGAACACTCCAGGTTGGTAGATACAGTTTTAATAAGCAAAGAAACTTACATATGGGGTTTGTCTATGGCGGCTGAAAGACAAGTAAATTTTCCACATTTGCATGCCAGAATCCTAAAAGTTTTATAGAGGCTTTAACGGGGTTCAATCATGTATGCAGTCCAGACGGTCGCAGTAATACATTACTCTCTCAAGGCTGCATCCTTGAAGTGGCTTCTAGTGCCTGGAATAGGGTGCCAAATGTATATCCCAAGGACAAGGAAGGGGTGTAAGGGGCTTCTGGTTATCCGGGTCCAGCGCGTGGGTCAATACGCAGTCATGACCTTTTGACCTCCTCCAACAATTTCACTCCTGAAGTGCTAACTACTGAATAGAAATTTGCTTAAACAAGTTTATGGGGAATCTTTTTTTTTTCTCTAATTATCTAAGGCACTTTATCATTTATATGTCAAGGATGCAGCAATATTGGAGGTAATCATTTAATCCAAGTGTGTCAAAATCTCAAGAGTACAGAATGTCTATGGAGTTTTAAAAATATGTATAACTACAAACAGGATTGGTAGCTAGAACAACTGCACAAATAAGAATGTCTTTTCAATGTCACTGTTAAATAAGAATAAAATTAATGTGTCTTTCTGAAATCTTATTTTCCGGAGAGTGGAAGTATGAAGTAATGAAGTAATGAAGTAATATAAATGGGTTGAGGCATTTGGTGTAGCCAAGCTTTGTGTGTCATGACAAGCTGAAGTAGCTTAGAGAGACTTTACAAACAAAACAATTTTGTTACCTGTCCATCATGTGAAGGTGGCATAGAAAAGTATAATATTTACAGCTGTGTCACTATATGACACTGTATGCTGTGTCACTATAAAAAGGTGAATGCTAACTTTATTGTAACTCACTCGTAGCCAATAAAAATTTATTCAGGGCATTCTCTGGCTAAGTATAGTCACTGGCTTTTGTGAAGAAAGGAATATGCTAATGAATGAAAATTATGAACATTGTTTATTTCTTAATTTTATAATAGAATTTATTCATTTATTTAAATTCGTTTGCTGATCACAAATAGCAAGTCATTGAATACAGAATATTGCCTTGTTCTGCAGGTCAGAGATTTTCAATGTATGGTCCCCAGACCAGAAACAAAGGCATCACCTGGGAACATATCGAAAAGGCATATTCTCAAGCCCTTCCCCATTCCTATCCAGTCAGAAACTCTAAAAGTAGTATCCACAAATCTGTTTTAACATCCCTTCAGATGTTTCCAATGCACACTCAAGTTTGAGAGTCACTGCTCAAAGAAAGAGTTCTGCAAGCTACTGCAGCAGACAAGTACCTACTTTGGAAAATAAAGTTTGATTGGAGCACAGTGACACCCATTCTTTTCATATTTCATATTTCATATTTCAATGACTGCTTTTGCACCACAATGGCAGAGTTGAGTAGTCGCCACAGGGACCTATGACTTGAAATCTAAAATGTTTACTATCTATCCCTTTAAAAAAATCTGTCGACCCCTGCCTAGGGCATTACAAGATGGGCTGTATAATTAGTACAGATGGTAAGAGTTGAGAAAGAAGTGATGTTTAAATATGGGTTAGACAAGATCAGATTAATGAAATCAGTGGGATTTGGAAAAGATTGAAAGTGATGATTTGGAAAATATTGTCAGTGCGGGGTTTTTTTCAGATTTTTGCTGTTCCACTCTCCGGGAGGGACCTAATTCTCTTCTCCAGATTTGGTATATGACTTGCTTTGAAACACGAACGGTCAAGAACATTATCATTTCTCAGCAGAATATTGAAAAACAAAAATAAGTTTGTCCTACTTCAAATAGAAGTTTTCTATCAGCCTGGATGGTTGAATGTACAGAACACTGGAGTCCTAGCTGTCCCAAGACAAGCATGTAGCTTGAGAGAGTAATAAAGATTTTATTTGTAAGCCAGTGAGATTTGGGGGTTGTATGCTACCACACATGAACCTTATCTAACTTGACTAAAACAAACAAGTAGAATTCAAGTAATTAAAGGTAAAAAAAAAAAATGAGTGCTAAAGCAAAAGTGGTGACTGGGACAAGGCATTTAAGTGGAAACTCAAAAATCCTTTTGGGGGAAGAACAGTAAAAGGAGTAGAGTTTCTTTAAAGAAGGAAGGCCCTGAGAAGTAGGAAATGAATATTAAAAAATTATGGCAGATAATTAAAGCTAAGAAGATAGAACTTAATTCTTTAGTAATGGGGAGCCATGGAAGACTTTTTAGAAAAGGAATGATATCATCAAAATTATGTTATAAGAAAGATTACTCTGTTGGCAAGGGAGAGATAGAAAGACAGTAAACAAAGGAAAATTAATCACAAGGCTGTGAAAAATTAAAACATGATGTAATATGGGCCAGAATTCAAGCACTGTCACCCTTATACCTACACTTAATGCATCAACAAGTTCCATCAACTAGACTTCCTAAATAACACTAAAAGCATCATTTTATCATTTATCTTACCCACAATTGTCATTGTTTTGATTCAGGCTTTCGATTCCCTCCCTGGATGCTTGTTGCTATCTCTTAATAAGTATCTCTATCTCTTCGGCATGTCTATATTTGGTCAACTATAGCTTTGCTTCACAACTTCTTTAGTTCAGGACCACCCAGGCTGATGGAACAATTCCAATCTCACAGATAAAGAAAGGAAACATAGAAATCAGGAGATTCTCATTCAAATAACAAAAATAACAATAACTTTTGCTTGGAAGTTACATACATCAGTTCTGTTTATATTTCCTTGGCCGAAGAAAGTCACAGACACATTGCTGCTAAGCATAGTGTCAGTGTGACATTATGTCAACGTGAAAGAGATGCCTAAACTTCCTAGAGGAAGGGAAGCATGGGAAGGTCGGTGATTATTTTGAAGAATAATACAATCTACCACATTCTCTCTCTGATCCTAAAACATAAAAAAATGAGGTTGCCTACCAGGTGGTTTGCAAGTCTGGGGTAAAGATCATATTTCCTTTATCTTTGTTTTGCCATTTCATATCTAGTACTTATTGTTAAACTAAAATGATTTCAAACAGAAAAAGAAATGAATGTAAGGAATTGCATAAGAACAATTGAGAGGTTTTTACTAAATTCTGGATGTTGACACTAGAGAGGAGGAAAAATCAGTGTTCAGTGTTTTAAATCTTGGGGATTATGCTTCCTTGCTTTACTTAAAGCAGAGGATGAGTCAAAGTCCCATGTGCACACAGTTTATTTACCAGGTGATCTCCAGAACCAGTGTAAAGCGGCCTGATCCAAAGTGGCCATGGTGAGGAACATGTCTTGATGCCATTAGGATTTCAGAGAAGTATACAGAATACCCCCAAGAATTTCCAATCAAAAGGCCAGAAGCTCCCTTCCCTCATCGATGTAGACTGCCCCTCTTTTGCGATATACACACATGTAGGCTTCGTGACTTCCACCATTCTCTTCAGTGTAAAATGAGCCCGAGGGAAGTTAGCAAAGACAGGCATTTCCTCACTTGAGGGATTTACCATGAGCAAGAAAGTGGGTCACAATCACATGGATGTGTCCCTTTCAGTTGCAACTGAAATCAGAGGGTCCAAAAACTGTAGGCATATCCTCTGATATCCTAGGATAACAGTTATGTCTATAACAAGGGGCAGAAGGAGAAGATAAATCTGCAGACCTGTGATGTCAAATATTTTGGGATTCATATTAAGGCAGGAGACCCAGATTCTCTAGGGTAAGCTGATGATTCAAAATAACTGGACAAAACCTACTGCCAGAGAGTGCAGCAGGAAATAAGAAATTTGGCTAGTCACCCAAAAACAATAAAACACTACAACAAATATTACTAATAATAAATGTGTTAATGTTTACTGAGCACTTACTAGATGTCAGGCATAGGGATAAATGTTTCACTTATACTTTTATCGCATATGTAAAGGCGGTAATATTATTTTCTCCAGTTCACAAATGAGAAAACAAAGTCATAGAGACGTTAAATAACATATAATGGTCATAAACAGAGTAATCAGTGGAGTCAGAATTTGAATTATGGCAACTGAACTCTCGAGCTCATTTTCATAATCACTAAACTCTAATGCTTGCCTCTAGTATGTCTTTATTGCCATTTGAATACAAAATCTGAATATAGCAACTTTGTAGATTATATTTCAATGGTGTAAAAAATCTTGATTATTAAGAAACATCATTTTTACCTCATGAATTGACTAATATTTTCATGACCCATTGAACAAATAATTGTTGAATTCCACAGTGCACATTGCTTTGTGTTAGGGTGAATAGTGAATGCAAAATAGTAAACACTATAATCTCTGGAGATCATCGAAAAGTCTTTGGTCCTCAAAAACTTACAGCAACCAAATATTTTACCACCAACAACTATATATAAACTAAGTATTCTAAAATGAAATGTCGTTTGTCCCAAGATTATAAATGCATCTCCATTTGGAACAGAAATAAACATAACATTTAAAAAGGAAAAGGTGAACTAGCAGAAGGCTTTGTCACAAAACAGTGAACTTCAGACTAAGCAGAGTTGCAAACAGGTAAAGATCAGACCTACTTCAATAATTTTCTCATTATCTTGATTAGAAATGTACATGGGACTCAGCCTTATATGGAAGAAACTAATTTTTAAAGACCATGTGTGTGTTTGAGATAAATATTACTTCTGTAAATGTTACAACAAGATAAGAAGATATTTTTATTGCCATTTTATAGATGATATAACTGAGGTTCAGATAAGAAGTGTCCTTTGCCCAAGGTCACACTGACAGTGTCAGGATCAGGGTCATGGTTCATACTCAGTGGATCTCATTCTAATGTCTTTTTCTATTTTCACAAAATCATACCTGCCAAAAAACCGTTTTCTGAATTAGAAGCAGCTGATAATAATATTGAATACTTTCTCCTTAGGCTGTGAGCTGCCATCAATCAGTAGAATCCCAACTCTCACCTTCCTAACCACCTGCTACTTCCCACAAAGGGAAAAATTCTGTTTAGGTATATTCTGGGGACAGCCCGGGGGATTACTGAATATGTGAAAATGAGAAACGCAAGAAATATGAGCAATACTGATAAGTCCTGCAGTTCTTTGGGAAGACCACAAAATATAGCTGGGATCAAACTGGGAGCTAAAAGAAGATAACAATTTGGATAGGTAGAAAAATTCATATATTCAGGCTTAAAGCTTTTGTAAACTAGCCCAGTTGGGGCCTAGGACTTGTGTTGTGGTGAATTAATAAACATATTAAGTCAACATACATTATATCAACTATAAAATTGAGTTGTTGTTTATTTTTTAATCTACCGAGAATCAAGGAAGGGGCACCATTATGAGGCAAGTATCATTATTTGGGGATGGCCAGGGCATGGATTAAGATACATGTGGAATAAATGAAAATGCAGTTTTGAAATAAGAAATTATAAGATACCATGACTTCCTGGATAGAGATGATAATGCACAGGATGATATTAGAGGTCAATCTGAATTTTCAAATTTAAATAACTAAAGAAATATTGGTGCTACTGACTGATGTTGGGAAGTCTGGAATTAGCACTACTTGTAAAGAGAAGATGGATCCAATTCAATATTCATTTTTACAAAGAGAATTTAAATGAGATAAATTGTTTGGCAACCTGTGATATAATTATATATCATGGTATATAATGGTCAACTTCATGGTAAGAATAATAACATTAACAACAACAGCAAATTACTGGTGTAAAATAATTATAAAATAAGTATATGAAATACATTAAATTTCACTGCTATCATAGATTATGCACTCTAGAAAATCAAGCATATGTTAATAGCTTAGGAGTACATCATAAGTCCAAAAATCTGAATATTTTTTCTACTTGACAACTTTATATTTGTTTGCCTTTATATTTAAAAGATTTAAACTTTGTAACCAAATCTTATATAAACATTTGATATAGGAAATATTTTAAAATTCAAATATATTTTATACTTTTTTCTATAAAATGTATATAGAGCCAGTATTATTGTATAAATATGATTTGTGGTTCTGAACAATTGTTTACTTTGATAATAAAATAGTTCCCTTATAGATATTATGTTAATTTTTAAATAAAATTTACTTGTTTCTTGATTAGTAGCTTTTATAATGTATCTTTAATGTCAGATCCTCTAGAAATATAAATACTCAAAATTGGATGTACTAATAGAAGATACTAATATTGTTATTTTATATCAATATCCTGTTCTCCATTTTAGTAGCTTTAATCTCCTCTTTCTATATGTATTCTCATAGTCCATTTATTTTTAATTGGGTTGGTAATATTAATATTTGTTTTTAATATTTCTGTCTTTAAGAAGATATCTAAATAAAGAGAATATATTTTAGCCCTTGTCCTAATGTTAGGTTTTATGGTCAAACGTCTGCCACTGAAATAGAACAATCAGAAAGGCGGAAATGATATTTTTACATAACTATATACAGGTCAGGGGAGGGGGGAATCAAAAAAAATTTTTTTAAAGAGAGAAAAGATTGTGGTATTTCCAAAACGATGGTTACTCCCAGATTTATCTTCCTGACCATTGGTGTATGAGGGCCAACATACAGCTGAGAAACTTGCACCCATTTGGTCTTTGGCCATGTGTGTCACTTATTTGTTCCTGCAACTCAGACTGACTCTGAACGTTAGAATTAAACAGTTCTGAAGTGACTCCAGTCTAGAGAAGCCCACAAACAGCAGCCGGAGGAGGTCACGGAGAGGATGTGACCTCCGGTTGACCCTCAAGCTAGATGCTCCTCACCTGCTCCATCTTGGGGATGTGCGTTTTGCCCCGTTTCCACAGTGGGAACCACTTCAAGGAGGCAGCCCTGCCAGCGCACTGTGGTGCTGAGACCATCTGGACACAGTACACGGGACTCAAGGCAGGTAAGGCCCCTCCGTACACTTTGAGGATTCTGGCGGGCGGGGGGAGCTTCACAAACCCGCCACCTGCCCGTCGGCGTGGCTTGCCTCCCCCTCCGTTGCTTCCGTCTCTCCCTGCTCTCCGGCGTATGGGGGCCGGCTTCAGATTTCATTCAGGAAACGTCGATGGTTGTGACCCCACCACAGCTAAGCTTTGATAAGGTTAAATTCATAAACAGAGTATGAAGGGGAGGTGAGCGCCCGGCCGCATCGCGCATCGGCGTCCGCGCTGGAGCCGGCCGGGCAGGCACTCTTTTCCGCCTCGGTTGCTGCGCCGACCCCGCGATTAAAAAAAAAAAAAAAAAAAAAAAGAATATGAAGGTAGTGGGCAAGTAAAGGTCATTTCCCTTCTTTAGTGATGTTACCTACTCAGCATTGAGACGGGAGGGCTAAACCAAAGTCTCAAGACTATTTTTGAAAATAATAAAATCTTGATATAGGGAGAAATGTATGTGTGCTTAATCATAAAACAGCAACAAAATCCAGACATAAAAATAAATCAACACATGACAAAGATACGTGTTGTACCATCATCTGATTCAGTCCTAGAGTGAACATACTGGATTTTTAGTTGAACAAGACAATATGCAAGGACTTCCCTGGCGGTCCAGTGATTGGGACTTCCCCTTCCAGTGCAGCAGGTGCGGGTTCAATCCCTGGTGGGGAGATAAGATCCCACATGCCTCGTGGCCCAAAACCCCAAACATAAAAAACAGACCAATATTGTAACAAATTCAATAAAGACTTAAAAAAAAAAAACCAATATGCAGACTTACTATTCTTTGAGTTGTCTGGGGGTTTTACGTGATAAATAGCCCATTTAGAGTCAGCATTATTTATCAAGGGCACCCAAGGAGAGGCATGGTTTCTGATAAATGGTCGAGCAAATTTCATTCCATTTGCAATAAAAAGATGATTAGAGAAAACGTTTAGGGGATACTGGAAATCATTACATTACAAAATGACAAATTTTAGGATGTCAAATTTCTTTACTATTGTTTACCCCAGATCTGTAAGTCCTGGGTGATAATGACCTGTCTAAATGGCAGCATGTATGTGTATAAACAAGAATGTTATTTCATATAGGCTCTATATGATTAAAGTAAGACATGACTGCCAAAAAGGCAGACAATCTCAGGTGAAATGAGTAGAAATATAGTCCAGACAAAAAGAAATAATACTTGTTCAGAAAGTTCCAGGACTGTAATGCAGAACTTGGAGAAAATTTAATTGAGTGAATAAGCCCTGTTAATTTACGTATTTTCATACACAATAAACATCTAAGGAGGTCTGCTTGGTTTCGAAGGGCAAAATGATGATACTCAGTGGCAGAAGTTACAGCTTAAAATCTATCTTCCAACACCTAGGATAGTGGAAAGATAAAGTCATCTGCATGAAAATACAGAAAGTTCCTCTGATACTAGAAATGCCCAGTCAATATGCATATATATGAAACTGAACAATTTCATATTTGCAGAATGGTAGAATGACAGGGAAAGTTAGAATACTTATGCTAAAATTGACATTATGAAAGAAAAATTTTCTTATTCTCTCTTATTGCTCTGTTATATATGGTATTGATATAAAGCATGTTTGATTTAAGAGGAGAAAAGATTAGTTTTCATACTAATATTAGGTCAATAACATATATGCCAATGCCAGTTCTCATTTCCTTGACAGCTCCATTTTGAAAAAATATGATTCCTGGTATCCTTTACTTTTAGCACCTTTATTGAATTATAACTTATGGACCATAAAATCTACCCACTTTAAATGTACAATTCAATGAGTTGCAATAAATTTACACAGTTGTGCAACCATCACCACAGCCCAATTTTAAAATATTCAGAGTTTCCCTGGTGGCGCCGTGGTTAAAAATCCGCCTGTCAATGCAGGGGACACGGGTTCGAGCCCTGGTCTGGGAAGATCCCATATGCCCCAGAGCAACTAAATCCGAGAGCCACAACTACTGAGCCCGTGTACCACAACTACTGAAGCCCACGTTCCTAGAGCCCATGCTCCACAACAAGAGAAGCCACTGCAATGAGAAGCCCGTGCACCTCAAGGAAAAGTAGCCCCCACTTGCCACAACTAGAGAAAGGCCACACACAGCAACGAAGACCCAATGCAGCCAAAAACAGATAAATAAAATAAATAAATTTATAAAAAATAAAATAAAATATTCAGATCACCCATTGTGATCCCTGGTGAGTCAGTCAATCCTCAGTCTTACCCCAACCCCAAGCAACTATTCATCTATCTCTATAGAATTGACTCATAAAATATGTGGTCTTTTGTTCTGGGGTCTTTAAATTACCATAATATCTTGGTCTCAGCCATTTTGTAGCATTGGTAATCATTCCATTTATACTGCTGAATACTATTCTGTTGTTTCTGTGTATCATGTTCTATTTATCCAGTCACCAGGTGATAAACGTTTGGATATTTTCCGCTTTCTGCTATTATAAATTTTGCTGCTGAGTCAAGTACAAGTCTTTCTGTGGACATATGTTTTCATTCTCTTGGAAAGATTCTGAGGAATGGAATCACTTTTTCATATGTTACACTTATTCATTTTGTTAAAATAAACTGTCATACTGTTTTTCAAACTGACAGTTTTAAACTGTACTAGTTTACACTCCCACCAGCAATGTAAGAGTTTCCAGTTTGCCATATACTTGTCAACTGTTTGTATTGTCTATCTTTATTTATTTATTTATTTATTTTTGGCTGTGTTGGGTCTTCGTTTCTGTGCGAGGGCTTTCTCTAGTTGTGGCAAGTGGGGGCCACTCTTCATCGCGGTGCGTGGGCCTCTCACTATCGCGGCCTCTCTTGTTGCGGAGCACAGGCTCCAGACGCGCAGGCTCAGTAGTTGTGGCTCACGGGCTTAGTTGCTCCGCGGCATGTGGGATCTTCCCAGACCAGGGCTCGAACTCGTGTCCCCTGCATTGGCAGGCAGATTCTCAACCACTGCGCCACCAGGGAAGCCCTGTCTATCTTTTTTATTATAACAATTCTAGTAGGGAGAAGTGGTATCTTATTGTGGTTTTAATTTGAATTGCTCTAATGATTAATAATTTTGAGCATGATCATCTTTTCAAGTGATTAAACCATTTATATATCTTCTTTGGTGAAATGTCTGTTCTAATTTTTGCTCATTTTTAATTGGGGTTTGTCTTCTGATCATTGTAAGATTTCTCTACATGTTTTGAAAATTAAGCAAAATACGATTTGCAAACATTTTCTCTGAAATTTTAATTTCTTAATGGTGCGTTTTGAAGTGCAAAAGTTGTGTTTCTTTTTTAATTTTGAAAAATTCTATATTATTACTATTTTTAATGTGGTTTGTGCTTTGGGGACTGTATCTCAGAACTCTTTCCTAACCCAAGGTTACACAGATTTTTCGCCTATATTTTCTTCTAAAAGTTTTATTGTTTTAGACATTACACTTTGGAGTATGATTCATTTTGAATTTAAAAATTTGTATGATATAAATGCTAAATTAATCTTTTTGAATGAGGGTATCCAATTTTCCCAGTATCATTTGTTGAAAAAAAGCCATCCTTTTCTCACTGAATTGTCTTTGCCTCCATGGAAAATCAGTTGAAGTAGAAGATGACAAATTCTACACACTATGAATGTCTTAGAAGCATTTTTAAAAATATAAGCCATATTCTTCAGGAAACAAATGAAGAAAATTAATTAATCAGCAATATTATCTCTTTCATATTCACAGTTCCTCTAATAGCACAGTTGCATAGGATTAATCTAAAAGCCTTCCTAATCAAAATTTAGTATTTAGTTGCTTGACATTGTTTGGTGATGAGAGCAGAGAAATTTATTTGAAAAGTAATTTTTCAACAAGTCTTGATCTTTTTAATGTCCTTTTTGAATAAACTTAATTTGAAGTTTTCCTGTTTCATTTTCTTTTCATTTTCTTTTGCTATTTCAGTGTTTAGAAATACAGTATAATTCGATTTATTTTTTTTTTATAAATTTATTTATTTTTGGCTGCATTGGGTCTTCTTTGCTCTGCGTGGGCTTTCTCTAGTTGTGGCGAGCAGGGGCTACTCTTCGTTGCGGTGCGTGGGCTTCTCATTGCGGTGGTGTCTCTTGTTGCGGAGCATGGGCTCTAGGCGCACAGGCTTCAGTAGTTGTGACTCACGGGCTCTAGAGCGCAGACTCAGTAGTTGTGGTGCACGGGCTTAGTTGCTCCGCGGCATGTGGTATCTTCCCGGACCAGGGCTCAAACCCGTGTCCCCTGTATTGGCAGGCGGATTTTTAACCACTGTGCCACCAGGGAAGTCCCAGCATACTTTTATTAAAATGTCTGAGTTCTTACTATATTTCACTACATTTCCTCCCTGCACTTACCATTTAGTAGGTTAATTATGTGTTGACACAGTTTGTGATAAGAGCTGTACTCCATATGGTAATAGGAGGGCAGGGTATATTGGAGAGTGCTTTTCAAAATATTTTTGCTAAGAGCTGCTACTTATGGTTTCAAAGTGAGAGATAGTACCCAACTTAAGATATTCCTCAGGGAATGGAAGGTGATCTTTAATATTACAAGTGAGAAAGCTGACTCTGAACTAGTGTTATAGCAGCTTAATGGTTCCCAGTGGGAGATAGTTACAGGATTTCTTTCTTACATCCTGATTTGGGAAAAGTCATGCTTGCACCCATGCCATGTATAAAGAACTTATTCAGAATAAGCCATTCGCTGATATAGAGAGTAAATTGAATGCTATACATAAAGTCTAAAGGGAAAAGTAAAAAATAAGTTTCATCGGCTGAAATCTTAGTGTTCTAAGCACAAGGGAAGTAAAAATTTATTTGGCAAATCAAATGCTAGGACTAAATCGGTAAAGAAGCCAAATAAAGCTATAGGAAACCAGAAAATAAAACTAAAGAAAAAAAAAAGGAAGGAAGGAAGGGAGGGAGGGAGGAAAGAAGGGGGAATATTTGGCAATGATATGAATTTTAAACCTGTGGTAGACTGCAATAATCACGGTTGCCATTTTGTTCACATCTTTATCTACTCCTTCAGTGGTCCCCATCCGCTCTGATTCTTGTCTTGGACATGTGACAAGGTATATCCAATGGTCAGTAGCAAATATGACACAAGTAATTGCTGAAAAAGTACTTGAACACTGGCATGTGCCCACCTCCTGCTCTTGGTGGGGAGGACGTCCTGCCCATTCTTCCATGTGAAATTATATAAATATATAATTTTTTGGTGAATGGAGACCACATGGAGAAGACATATGCCATATCAGCTGAGTCATCTTCGACTAGCCATCCACAGCAGACCACAGACTTACAAGCAACCCTGACCACAATCAGCTGAGTCTAGCCCAGACTAGAGCAACCAAGAGCCCCTAACTTACCCAAGAATAGAATTTTACCAACAGAATCATGACAGATGGTTGTTGCTTTAAGCCACTTTCATAATTAAGTCACAAAGATTTGTTATGCAGCAAATGATAGCATGAGTTTCTAAGTTTTGGTCAATATGATAGGATCTTTGTAGGCATTATTAAAGCAGACCTTCAGTAACATACATTATTTTGAGAAATTGTCATGTTTAATCTTATCTATGTAGTTGGTAACTTGATTGATGATTTTAATATTGACTGTGTAGTGACAACATGGTAAGAGCAAAAGATAGCACTTTTATTTTAGAACATTTTCAACTCCTGTATACATAGAACCAATGATAATTCCATAATAATAACTAAACAACCATAAGATTTCATGCATAAACAAAATTGGATTGAAGAAAAATCCCCATTTGCAGGTTTTAAATACATGACCAAAACCAATAATGGTTGTAACTATATACCACACTGTTCTTTTTGGTTGTTTTCAATATCAACTTAATTATATTCAGCCTGAAAATATATCATTATCATTTTTGTTTAATCATATACAAATGCACATGTAGGAAGAGGAAATTATTACTTGAATCTCCCAGCCACTTATTAGAATCATATTGAATGGGAAAAGTGTGCATTTACAAAGTTAGAGGGAGTGGTAAAAAATGACAGTATGTATTTGTTGTACCAGTTATTTCAGATGTGCAGAATGGCATCACAACAAATCATCTCTCTGTGTATTATGAAATAGCAGCTATGTTTTACTCAAGTCTGATCACGTTCAGTTTACATTTGTACTTTGACAATAAATCACCTTCTTTATAATGTACCTTTTCCTTTCTTTTTCCCACACTATTTACATTCATTCAGGAGTACCTCCTGGAAAATCATTTCTAATCTCTTGAATTTTAGGATAGATTGTATTAATCAGCTATTAGCTATCTGAAAATACTTGTGGAATAGAATAATTTTAGGAAAATATAGTGAAAGAGACATAGGAAAAGAGAACAGGAAAAGAACAGAGACTGAAAATAAAAAGACATTTATTTTGGTAACATTTTAATAAGAAATGAAACTGATTACTAACTAAATATCCATTCTTGACTATCGAACAATAAAAGTAAAATGAGCAGAAAGATGGGGAGATATGGAGAAGAAAGTTTCTGGAAGTGTGTAATTTGACATAGGTATTCATTTGTTTTGTTTGTTTGCTTGAATGTTTTGAACAGGTAATATAAGTATATAGTGCATTATTGAAAAATGTGCAAAATTGTATGCAGGGAAGGACATTCTCCTCCAACTCTGAATCCTAATATTCAAGATTCTCTCCCAAAAGACAACCAGTGTCATTGTCTTTGATATTGTTTTTTATAGAGATGTCTGAGTTCTTATAGTTCAGATTTTCTCATGTATCAAAAGGATCGTTTTTGGTGCAATAGAAGCCAAATTTATGGTTTTTTCAGTAGGATTGTGATGGAACAAAAATCATAGGAGTTCTATGTTTTTGATCTAATAATAAAGTGAAAAAATGAGCTTCTCTAACATCTTCGATGTTTACAAAATCCATATAGCAAGTGTTGCAGAGCCCTACAAGGAACCTGTATCTCTCAGGTCATTTAATTTTTGACCTCAGGAACTGAAAGAAACCTAGAAGCTTTCAAAATAAGTTTTCCTATGAAGTCAGTTGCAAGACCTTCGGTTCATGTGAATTACTTTGAATAGTTTCTTTTGATTTTGAAGAACAAACATAAAATATTCCATGAATTATATCTTACAGTAAAGCCATTTTCATTTAACTTTTACGGAGGTTCATGAAAGTCTACTTTTTAATTATTGATAAGCAAATTGTTTCAAATCATTATTTCCTCAGATGTTAGATGCTTATACATACCTGCCCACTGCCATATGATATATAGTACTTCCTATGGGCGGAGCCTACCTTGCCATACCATTGATATCAGTCTTGGTCAAGTGACCCTTTTTATTCAATGGGATATGAGTAGAAATTATGTGTGCTGCATACAAGTTGGAGCTTTAAGGGCCATCACATGTTTTTGCCCTTGGTTTCCCCCTCAGGAGAATCACAGCACAAGATCCATATAGGGACTGTTCATTCAGTCTAGTTTCTGGTTTGTAGATATATAACAGAATTATAACCCACTCAGAGACAACAATAAAACCTAAATATAAGCCACTGAAATGTTGGGACTGCTTGTTAGCACAGCAAAATATGGCAAAAAAGCTGACTGATGAAAAGTATTCCAAAAAAAGATGTGATTTCTAGAAAATTGCCTTTGCATATTTTAAATGATATTCATTTTATGGGTCAATATGTATCAATTGGGATTTTTTTGTGAATATAACATTGTTCAGTATAAACAAATCATAAGCCTGAAATCTATTTCACCTTATTTTCACTGTCTACTCTGTGCCAGAAATTGTGATAAGCCCTGAGGATATAAAGGTGAACACAGTTCCTTCACAAAGCTTAAACTGATTTCTTTTTCAGTCAATGAATAAGTATTGAACATCCTGAATATCTATTCTATGTTGTTAGTTGGCCTGTGATAGGCAGTGTCTTACAGGATACTCTCAAACTCATAGCAATTTCTACCTTGGGCTTGTGCTCACCATTTGTATTCTGTCTTAGGAAATAATTTCAACAACCTATTAATGCAACTTATGAATATGATTTCTGTTCCTTATGGCTGAAGCCGTTTCTGCATTAAAAACTGAAATTGCAATTAAATAGTACAGCTACTTATAAGGATGATGGCATATATTTGGCAGGAATAAACATAAGAAAGTGGGTTATTAGCAATCAGGGTGCCCTTTAGACATATTTCACAACTGTGTTAGTGACCCTTTTGGTAATGAATGCTGTAGTGCATCATTGAGATACTCATGTCCCCTCAAGTCCCTGAGATACTCATGAAGCACTTATTCCTCCAGTGACTGGAAGTATTGTCAGTCAACAGATATCAGCTGAGCTTTTTCTCTAGGAGACACCCTGAGCAGAAGTGAGCTGTCTAGCACAGTGGACAGCCCACACCTAATTACTGGTTATTGGAGGGGTAGAAAAGCCTGACTTACTTGCCTCACTTGGTTTATTTCTGAAGAACAACTATAGCTCCAGAGTTCTTCATGTGCTCAGCTCAGACCTTTGGAAAAATTTTTTTTTGCAAATACACTTCTCCCTCTGCCCAGTCCTACCTTATTTGATCCCCAAGAGATTTTGAACTTGAGATGACTTTCCAGTAAACTTCTTCTGGCAAGTAAATTTATGTATTAGGTGAGCGGGGTATGCAGTTGCTATTCTCAGATTTGACAGATTTGAGCAGGTAGAAGATATTGACGTACTGTCTCCCTCCTGATCTTTATATGATATCATTCCTAACCCCTATCAGTTGGTATAACCCTACAGCCTTTAGACAATGGCTCACACCAGACATTCTACCAGGGCCTATAACACACTTTTATGGGCATTTTTCAGTGATCCCTGACAACTAGGATTTTGGAGTGGGGAAGTTATATTTGAATGCCTGTTGTTTTATGGGATTTCTTCACCTTGCTTGTTTACTTTAACCTTAAATTATTTAAGGTAAGTTAACATACTGTGGAAAAGAAACCCAAATGCTTCAAGCACAAAAGAAGGTTATTTCTTCTTTGCAATCTTCAACATGTGGCTTCCCATGATCCCACAGGCATCACCATTTAAATGAAAGAGCATGGCGGAGAATGCTGGGAGTTTTTCATGCACCAAGTCGGCAGTTGGACTACTTAACCTCTGTTTAATGCCATAGGATAAAATTTAGTTACATGGTCACACCTAATTGCAAGGAAGGCTGAGTCTGTGTCCAGGGAGAAAGGAGAGAATGAACCTTAGTGGACAGCTACTATCCAGGCCATACAACACTACCTGATAACACTGAATTTGTTAATGAGTAGTTTAATAATCTAAAAACACCTTGAGTAGTAAACACAAAGAAGATTTCAAATTGGAACAGGGTCAAATGATGCTAACCAACGCATTTTTAGTGTCTGTTCTCATAGTGCTGGAATACCATGTGCTAATATATTTCAGATATTCCTGGCAAAATGGACACTTATCAAGGGATAACTTCAAGTCTATTTTTTTCTAATAGACTAGAACCTTGAAGTATTACTGTCCCTCTTCTCTCAATATATCACTAAAACAAGTATGTGATCTTAAAATTCCAGGCAATTTACAATTATAATGACCATTTCTGTTGAATGGCACAATTACCATTTCTGTACTCTTCGATGAAGAGTACAAGAAAGCCTCATAGAGCTTGAAATTACTTTCCTTTGGGGATTATCAAATGTATGTACTAAAAGGACACATGGGGTGATCTGCCATTTTGGTATGGCTGAGGGATCCAGAAGATTTGTTATGAAGTAGAGGAAGAGACTGGATCTCATAGTAAGACTAAAAAGACGGTGACCATTTCAAACAATGTGTCAGGAGTTTAGAGAAGCAAAATACACTTTATGTTTTCTTTTTATAGTAAAAACACATAAAATAAATGTTTTCATCATAACCATTTCTAAATGTACAGTTCAGTAGTATTAAGTACTCAACCAATCTCCATAACTTTTTCATCTTGCAAAACTGAAATTCTATACCATTAAACAACAAATTCCCATTTCTCCCATCCCCCAGCCCCTGGTAACCACCATTCTACTTTCTGCTTACATGAATTTCACTACTCTAGAATCTTCATATAAGTGGAATAATAGAGTATTTGTCTTTTGTGATTGGCTTATTACACTTAAAAAATTATTTATGAAGTAGACATTTTCTGGTAGATTTTATTCACAAAGAAAGTAGACAACCAGACATTTTAAAAACTAATGTGCAAGGAAGATAGAGAGCTGGGCAGAGGTCTATAGAAATCATAAAGAAATCAGAAATTGGAGTGACCACTGTCACAGATGAAATTAAGCCTCATTGATCTAAATAGACTAAACCTCTCATCTTTAAAGAAGGAACCAGAGGATGAGACAAGAGTGTACAATTAAAGACATGATATGAGACCTGAGGGCTAACCACATGCATGCCAGTGCACTTGGTGACCTTGACTCAGGGAAGGTGTGGCTCCAGTGCTCATTATAGGGAATTCCAGCCACTATGGAGAACAGTATGGAGGTTCCTTAAAAAACTAAAAATACAACTACCATACGACCCAGCAATCCCACTACTGGGCATATACCCTGAGAAAACCATAATTCAGAAAGAGTCATGTACCAAAATGTTCATTGCAGCTCTATTTACAATAGCCAGGACATGGAAGCAACCTAAGTGTCCATCATCAGATGAATGGATAAAGATGTGGCACATATATACAATGGAATGTTACTCAGCCATAAAAAGAAACGAAATAGAGATATTTGTAGTGAGGTAGATGGAGTTAGAGTCTGTCAAACAGTGAAGTAAGTCAGAAAGAGAAAAACAAATACAGTATGCTAACACATATATACGGAATCTAAGGGGAAAAAAAAAAAGGTCATGAAGAACCTAGTGGCAAGACGGGAATAAAGACACAGACCTACTAGAGAATGGACTTGGGGATATGGGGAGGGGGAAGGGTAAGATGTGACAGGGTGAGAGAGTGGCATGGACATATATACACTACTAAATGTAAAATAGATAGCTAGTGGGAAGCAGTCGCATAGCACAGGGAGATCAGCTCGGTGCTTTGTGACCACCTAGAGGGGTGGAATAGGGAGGATGGGAGGGAGGGAGACGCAAGAGGGAAGATATATGGGAACATATGTATATGTATAACTGATTCACTATGTTATAAAGCAGAAACTAACACACCATTGTAAAGCAATTATACTCCAATAAAGATGTTAAAAAAAATTAATTAATTAACTTAAAAAAAAAAAAAAGAGTAAAATACCTAGGAATAAACCTACCTAAGGAGACAAAGGACCTGTATGCAGAAAACTATAAGACACCGACGAAAGAAATTAAAGATGATAAACAAACAGATGGAGAGATATACTATGTTCTTGGATTGGAAGAATCAACACTGTGAAAATGACTATACTACCCAAAGCAATCTACAGATTCAATGCAATCCCTATCAAACTACCAATGGCATTTTTCACAGAACTAAAACAAAAAATTTCACAATTTCTATGGAAACACAAGAGACCCCGAGTAGCCAAAGAAATCTTGAGAAAGAAAAACGGAGCTGGAGGAATCAGGCTCCTGGACTTCTGTCTATATTACAAAACTACAGTAATCAAGACAGTATGGTACTAGCACAAAAACAGAAATATAGTTCAATGGAACAGGATAGAAAGACCAGAGAGAAACCCATGGACATATGGTCACCTTATATTTGATAAGGGAGGCAAGAATATACAATGGAGAAAAGACAGCCTCTTCAGTAAGTGGTACTGGGCAAAGTGGACAGCTACATGTAAAAGAATGAAATTAGAACACTTCCTAACACCATACACAAAAATAAATTCAAAATGGATTAAAGACCTAAATGTAAGGCCAGACACTATAAAACTCTTAGAGGAAAAGATAGGAAGAACACTCTTTGACATAAATCACAGCAAGATCCTTTTTGACCTACCTCCTAGAGAAATGGAGATAAAAACAAAAATAAACAAATGGGACTTAATGAAACTTAAAAGCTTTTGCACAGCAAAGGAAACCATAAAGAAGAAGAAAAGACAATCCTCAGAATGGGAGAAAATATTTGCCAACGAAGCAACTGACAAAGGATTAATCTCCAAAATTTACAAGCAGCTCATTCAGCTCAATATCAAAAAAACAAACAAATCCAATCCAAAAATGGAGAGAAGATCTAAATAGACATTCTCCGAAGAAGATATACAGATTGCCAACAAACACATGAAAGGATGCTCAACATCACTAATCATTAGAGAAATGTAAATCAAAACTACAGTGAGGTATCACCTCACACTAGTCAGAATGGCCATCATGAAAAAATCTACAAACAATAAATGCTGAAGAGGGTGTGGAGAAAAGGGTACCCTCTTGCACTGTTGGTGGGGATGTAAATTAATACAGCCACTAGGGAGAACAGTATGGAGGTTCCTTAACAAACTAAAAATAGAACTACCATATGACCCAGCAGTCCCACTACTGGGCTATATGCTATGAAAACCATAATTCAAAAAGAGTCATGTACCACAATGTTCATTGCAGCTCTATTTACAGTAGCCAAGACATGGAAGCAACCTAAGTGTCCATCAACAGATGAATGGATAAAGAAGATGTGGCACATATATACAATGGAATATTACTCAGACATAAAAATAAACAAAATTGAGTTATTTGTAGTGAGGTGGATGGGCCTAGAGTCTGTCATACAGAGTGAAGTAATTCAGAAAGAGAAAAACGAATACCATAGGCTAACACATATATATGGAATTTAAAAAAACCCAAAAAACGAAACAAAAAAATGGTTCTGATGAACTTAGGGGCAGGACAGGAATAAAGATGCAGATGTAAAGAATGGACTTGAGGACACAGGGAGGGGGAAGGGTAAGCTGGGACGAAGTGAGAGAGTAGCATTGACATATATACAGTACTAAATGTAAAATAGCTAGTGGGAAGCAGCTGCATTGCAAGGGGAGATCAGCTCAGTGCTCTGTGACCACCTAGAGGGTTGGGATAGGGAGGGTAGGAGGCAGACGCAAGAGGGAGGGGATATGGGGATATATGTATACATATACATGATTCACTTTGTTATAAAGCAGAAACTAACACAACATTGTAAAACAATTATACTCCAATAAAGATGTTTAAAAAAATGAACTGTTAAGAAGGGAAATAAATAATATCTTATAGGTTAAAAAGAAAATAAAAGAAAGAAATCTGTTTCAACTCCCATAGAAAAGAAGCTGCAGTGCTGGCAAGTGTTAAAATAAACACTGCATATTTTCAAGAAAAAAAAAAAAAAAAGAAGCAGTTAGAAAAGTGAGTTTTTCTATTCTCCATACTAAGTAAAACTTAGTGTGAGTGAGAAGATTTCCAGACTAGAGAGCAAGGTCAGGAGGGAGGGGTTTCTATGAGAGGGAAGAAAGTAGAAAAGATCAGAAAGTTGTTCTTCAATGTAAATGTTCCATTTGTCCTACCACCAAAAAGCCCTAGACTTGGAAGTTTCTCTGAATAGAGAGTGAGGGATTGTACCCGGTGATAGTGTGGACTATAGTTTAGCAAATATTCATTCCCCTCCACCTTTTGTTGTGTATAGTATTTATTTCCAGGCTCCATTGATGGTTTGGCCATGTGACTGGCTTTGGCCAATGGGATGTTAGCAAAACTGATGTAATCAAAGGCTTGCAATGTGCTTGTGCAATGGAGCTTGTCTTCCTGTATTTCTACCAGTGTCTTGAGAAGAACACACTCTGAGAGTGACAAGAACTTTACTTGAGCCCTGTCAAGGACTCCATCCTTGACCCAACTTTAATCAGCCTTCTCTAAGCCCTCCTTTCAATAGACCGTCTCCTTCTCCTTGTCCTTGACCTGCTGAGCCTGGCTTTATTAAAGAGTCAGTCTAAGGCAGTTGATCAAGAATCCCATCACCTTTGATACTCAGTCATGCTCTTCTTCCCCCACCCTTGATACATAATGAAGTTCCTCTCCTCCCTCACCCTTGATACTTAACCAAGTTTCTCTTAGACTGTTGGCTATAAACCACCAGTTGTCCTTGTATATTCAGAGTTGAGTTCAATCTCTCCCCTAGTACAGTGGTGTCGAATCTTCCTTGCCTGTTTCACTAGTCTGACGTGATTTTTCTATTACAGTAGCCCACTGGCTATAGGTAAAACATAGAGCAGAGCCTGCCCACCCAAACCACAGGACTCTAGCTTGAAATTGAGCCCCCTGCTGACTTGCAGACCTTAGCCTGAAGCTGAGATGCTCCAGCTTACCCACAAATCTGTGAGTGTGAAAAAGAAAACAACATATTTGTTAGATGCTACCGAGCTTTAGGGGGATTGTTGCCCAGCAGAGACTTACTGACAGACTTCTGATATATTGATAAGAATATGAAAGAACATTTTTGCTTCTCGAACAAAATAGAATTGAAGAAAAAATCATACTGGGGATTTCCCTACGAGATGATATTACAAGGAATACTCATTATAGTTACGTTAAGATATAGGTGGATGTCGAAAATAAATACTGTTACTGAGTAATATTTGTTTAATGAGAATTACCAGGGGATTTTTGTCTCAAATCCTGAATTCTCAAAAATTTTGGATTTTTAAATAGATACTTCATGAGATAAGGGTCTTTTGTTACATCATGAATTTGGACATTTCAGTAGATATTCAATGAAAAATGGTACTTCTGAATTGTCTTAAGTGAAATGTACAATCTATTTGAATTTTATTTTGATAAGAGTATAATCAATCAGATTACAAACTAACTAATCTTGAGTATATATCCTAAACCTTTATGGTCTCAGTTTTTTCATTGGGAAGAAAAGGGAAATATTATTTCATAACCCTTTTCAGGTCAATTAAACCATGATTTTTAGTATTTGTTTTGAGTACTTACTGAGCATATAGAATCATAGATTCTGCATGGATATAATTATATATAATCTCTGACCCTAAAGAGTTACAGTATGATTTGGGAAAAACAAAAGTCTGTATACAGGATAATAAATATGTGTTCAATTTTATGGAATGGAAAATACTATATATACACAACAGATATATATATCTCTGTTGTATCCTGAGAAAGGAAAAATACATGTAGGCTAGAACAGAAGAGTAATCACCATTACAAAAATTGTCTGCATTCATTTTAGGAAGGTAAAATAAGAATGGCTACTGGTTTGAACATTGCTCCCTTGGCTGGCAGGCAAATTTCTCTACATTCACTTGGGGTTGGTATCATACCCGGAATTTTAATACATCACAGTCAAACTGCACTACTGATATTTCTGCTTCATGAAGTGTCCTTATTAAGAACCCTGCTTCTTGCAGTTTCAGATCAAAAGAAAGGTAAATTCAATTTCTATATTGGAAGAACAAGGCTATTATCTTTTCTTCTAAAAAAGGATAGCGTACTGCTCAATACATCTAAAATAATGGGTTTCTCATTTTTCTATGATTTTTTATATCATTAATGGTGAACCATTTTCCTATTGTGGTTCTTGTTCTCACAACATAAGGGATATTGAGGGGACTGAAAAACCATTGATTGGTACTAACATTTAGAATATATTTTTATTTATAGTGTGTATGATGGAAAGGAAGCTTCTATTTTTTCTGTCAGGACTTAGCACAAAATCTAAACTTGGAAATTAATTTAGGATACAGATACATGTTCACCAAAAAATAAGTAATAGGAAATAACTTTCTGTCCATAGTTTTTGCATGTTTATTTAATGGCTAAAATTTCCTTAAATATCTAATTTTAGTGTTCACTTTGGATCAGTCTCACCATATCATCCGAAGTATTTTTTCCCATATGTCAGAAGTTTAGAACTAAACTTTGTATTATCTTAAATGTTTATTGTAGAATTTAGAGGAAATCATGTCCCTCGTTCACAGTATGAGGCTCAGGATACAAATCATGAACAGACGGCTTTTAAACACAGTGCGGTTCTCATTAGTTAACTGTTTTATACATAGTAGTGTATATATGTCAGTCCTAATCTCACAATTCTACTCAGTGCCCTGTGGTGACCTAAATGGGAAGAAAATCCAAAAAAAGAGGGGATATATGTATACGTGTAGCCGATTCACTTTGCTGTACAGCAGAAACTAACAAAACATTGTAAAGCCACTATACTCCAATAAAAATTAATTAAAAAATAAATAAATTTTTTAAATGATAAAAAAAACACAGTGCGGGTACTAACATGTTCAATGTTTCAGATGCATGTAGGAGACTTTAACACCTAGATCAAATTTGTTTTCATCTACATGTTAATTAAGCTGACACCAATTAGACTAAGGGTATTACATAAATTAATATTTTCTTGGTATTTTTTGAGAGATATACCCAAATTCGAACACTTGACAATCAAACATTCTTTCCTGATCCTATGCCTTTTAAGTAGTTTATGTTATGTTAGCAATTCTACTTCTCTCTCTAAGCCTTAAATCCCTTTGGCCTATCCTGTTCTTTTTAAGGACTTATTTCTTTCTCCAGATTTTATTGCTTTCATTATTAACCTAAAATTTACCACTCTCTCAAATCCTAGGAGGGCTATTTCCCTGCTATCTTTCTTCCTTGTTATAGACATTATCTTATATTTTTTAATTATACAAATAAAACATGAATCCATTGCCTTAAAAAATTACAACCAATTCTGTTTATTTAACTCTCAAATCTTATTAACTTCATTAATCAGAAACTATCAATTTTCTGATCATTTTAATATGGGTCTTTTTTTTCCAATATGATCTTATAAAAAATACAGTTCTGACTTCTTCATTAGTTTTCCTTAAATGGTGTCATAATGTACATATTTTTCTGCAATGCACTATCTCACTTTTAATATATTTTGGAGTCCTAAGTGGAAGTACTAGTAGGATAGCTGTATAAATATTTCTCTAAGATATAAAGTAGGAAGTGGTCTTTTAATCAAGTGCATTTTATGTATGAATAAATACAGTGAAGTTGCCCTCCCATGTGGCTAATAAATATAAAGTGCCACAAGTTCTTTTTGAGAATACTCACTTTCCCACCACATTGTTAATATTTGATCTTATCAAGCATTATAATTGCTCTCATCTGATGTTGGAATAATGACATTTGTATTGTTTTTATTGGCCTCTTCCTATTTTTCAGAGCCTGACCTGAACACATTTCCTTTTGTTTATGTTTTATTTTATTTCTTCTTTGTGACTTGCTTGCTCATGTCTTTGTCCTATTTTTCTTCCTGGTTTGTTGTTTATGTATATATTTTACTTACAAATATACTCATTCTTACACTACTTTACAGAATGCATTTATTTTCTCCTGGTTATATTACTTCGTGAATTTTGTGGGTTTAAAAAATTCTGAAGTTGTAAAATTTATTCATCTATTCATTTAATAATTTTGTTCACAAATGGACTACTTAAATATGTGTGTGTGTGTGCACGTGTGTGTATTTGATCATTTCCTTTCTATATATATATATATATATATGTACTTGGAAGGTTTCTGGTATTTACAGACACATAAGTATATTGATGTAACAATACTATATTGTTTTCATATGTGTTAATATCTGAAACATATATTCTTATATGACCTTATATTCTTATATGACCTTATTTTACATAATTTTATAGCAATCATTTTACATTTATTATTTCATATACATTTTAGAATCATTTCATAAAAGAACCTGTTAATTGGGTTTACATCAAATTGATAGACTATTTGGAGGTTACTAATATATTTACTTTTGTGTATTTTTTAATCTGTTAATAAGATAGCTCCTTTTGCAGGGGATTTCTTTTTCTTTTTTTTTGGCCACACCACACAGCATGTGGGATCTTAGTTCCCCAACCCCAGGGATTGAATCGCTCCCCCTGCATTGGAAGCACGGAGTCTTAACCACTTGATCGCCAGGGAAGTCCATGCAGGGGATTTTTTAAACCCTTCAGTAGCATTTTATTCTTAAAAATTTTAATATTTCTTTCAATATTTGCAACTAAGTACTTAATACATCATCTGCTGTAAGTAAAATTGATTTTTCTATTTGCTTATTTAATTGGTTAGTGTGATATATAAAAATAACTTTGGTTCTTGTAGATTAATTTATATCATAAAATTTATTCATTGGTTATCTTGGAATTTCTAAGTAGATGATTTTATAGTCTGCCAATATTAACATTTTGGCCTTATAATTTACCTCTTATTTATTCTTTTTATTCTTATTGCATTGGCTGGGCTATAAGTAGATATTAAATATTGTTGAAAATTTAATGGAAAAGCTTGTAATATTTCATGAATAGATATGTGTTACAGTTTTCTCATGAATATATAGATTGTCACTTTTGATAAATATCCTTATATTTTTGTTTTTCTAATAGTCATTTGTTTGATTGCTTGTTAGGATATATAATAAATACTGTATGTCAAATATTATTTTTGACATTAATTGTGATGATAACACTGCTTTTCTCTTTTAATCAAAATGAATTGCATCATGTTTGCTGATGTGGGACTACCTTGACTTCCTCAGTGAAGCCTGATATGAAATACTTGTTTTCAGGATTTCTGTCTTATGTTTTTGCTATTTATTATTTGGAATATCAAATTTCTGATTTCAGTATCTAAATACATATGTGCTTGTGATAGATATGGATATTCAACATCCAAATTTCCTTCTCTTTAATCTGATACTGGGAGAGATAAGAACAGTCTTCACGATCAGCTCAGCTACAGTTAAGGACAGAACCCTTTTGGGCATGATGGTTGATGCCTGTCCAGTGACTCATAGTGGTGGGAGTATGAAGGCCAGGCTATTTTGGACCAATGTGGGACAGCTCAGTCAAGCCATTTTAGCTCCAAAGTGCCCACTTGGGTTCATCTGAGCCTGCTATTCAGGCATACTTCACAACTGAACCTTTGCCTTTGCAAATTCTACTTCTATCCCGTTTCTTCCAAGGGTGTTGATTTCAAGACCACTTCCTAATAACCATTCTACACAGTAATCTCCAAAGCAGAAAATCCAACCTGTGAGAGTTGGCATCAGAAGTTGTTTGAGAAATAATTGATAAGATAATGTTTGGGACCTGGGTCACCCAATATCAAGGTGGAATTGAGTACCCCATCATTGCTGGTAAATGGAGAACAGATGATGGTTCACTTCCACTGGTCAGTAATTGTATGGTAAAGCTAGGGGAGAAATACATTAATTGGAGTGTTGTACCAGAAATATGATTAGTATGTCTTTATATCAACTATAAATACAATGGCATTGGATGGACATGGATACAGTGAATAAATGCTAGAAAAGAAAGACAAAAACAAAAAAGAACACACCCAAATCATGGAAGGCTTATTTAAGTAGTTAACAAGCAATTTTACCACAATTATGAAAGTCAAAATGTCTCCTTAGTACAAATGGTCTCTAACCTCCTACCTTCTACAGTGAGAAGGCAGTGAAATTGAGGGTTAGGTTCAAGATTTATTTTCAATTTAAACTGCAGGCCAAGGCTAGCAAGTGGTTTTGCCAAAGTCAGCAACCTGTCTATGTAAGAATGGGACTCTGACATATGAGATGTCTATATCAGGGTTGACACCCTGAAAAATCTTGACTTTGCAGCAACAGAGACTAATATTGAGCCCTAAAATGGCAAGATTGCTTGAGAAAACTAATTGGCTATAGGTTGGCGAGTTGAGTATATTGTAAGCCCCTTTAACCTTGGAAGGACCATTGCTTTATTCTTATAGGAATTGATAGCTTTTCCAAGTATGGATTTGTCTTTCCTGCCTCCAGGGTCCTAGCTGGCATCACTATTTGAGGGTTTGTAAAGTGTTTATTTCATTGGCACAAGATCCTACATTACATAGCATTAGGGGACATATTTTTCAGAAAAGGAAGAATGTAAGTAGGTCTAACACCATGGGATTCATTAGCTGTATCTTACATCAACCACCAAGAAGCTACAAGTCTAAAAGTGGATTGGAACAACTTACTGAAAGCACTTTTGAGACACTAGCTCAGAAGTGATATTTTACAGCAATGGGGAGCCCCATTCAGTATACGCATTGAGTAAAAAAACCTTTATATAGTATGGTGTTTTCCATAGGAAGATTACGTAGTTTCCTAGACCAAGGAATGGAAACAAGAATGTCCCTGCTTAAGATCATTCCCTGTGGTTCACTTGGAGAATGTGTGTTCTCTGTCCCACAACTCTGGTCTCTACAGGTTTAGAGGTTGTGAGTCACAAAGTGGGGACAATTCACCAGGAGACATAACAAAAGATGCATTTATAACTGCCTCAGGTGTGCTTTGGGCACCTTATGTTCAGGGATAATAGGAAAGAAGAAAATATTATCTTCATATGTGGAATTGATCCTGATTATCATGAAGAGAATGAACTGTTTTTTAAAAAAAAAAATGTGGCAGGGATAATACATTTGAAACCTACGTAATTCACTTGAAGTCCTTTTAGTATATCCACATCCTATTGTGATGCTAAACAAACACTTGCAGCAGCTTTACTCTGAGAATGACCTGGTAATCAGAGCTCAGTCCCTCAGGACTGAAGGTCTGGCTCAGGCTGTGAGGTAATATACAGAGACCAGAGGGATGTTATCTGAGGGTAAGAGGCATCTAGGTTACGTAGTGGAAGAAGGAGATGATGAGTATTTACAATGCCAAGGTCACCTTTGACACTGGGAGTGTCTTTCATTGACTACCTTTACTCCAGAAAGGGAGGCCCACTTGAATCCCGTAGGAGCTACTCCTCCAAAGTATTTTAAAAAGTGGATTTGTGGGTCACAAGGGGAGGACTGTGAAGGGAATGAAGATGTGCCATCCAGTTGTCCCTCAAGGAAAAACATATTTCCTAGATGCTGGAAGTGATGCCAGCAGATAGCCTTTGTCTGCCCCCCCTTCAGGGACTGTTTCAACTGCAGAACCACCTCACAAGGTCAGGCCTTTTCTGGGCAGCCCAAAGCAATGACTAATAGAGGCAGGCGTATAAAGACCAGGGTGTTTCAGTAAACTACAAAATAGCTGAGATGGAAGATTCAGCTCCAGAGCCTCGCATCGAATCACCTGAGTTTGTGGTTCAGGTGTATCTCATAGCTCATCCTCTCTATGCAAAATCCTTTCCCTTCCCCCCATAGATATTGATCCCAAGATTATTTGCTGATAAACCTTCCCCTTGCTGAAGTCCATTTCAGAATCAGCTTCCTGAAGAATTCAGTCAACAACAATAATAATCATCTATATTTATTTTCTTTCGTTGTTCAGCTCCAGTTTTCTCTTCTGCATAGTTAACTGTTTTATTGCAGAAAATTTGAAACATACACAAAATAAACTAAATAGTGTAAAGAACCACTATGTGTCCATTACATAGTGTCAAAATCATCAACATTCTGTCATCTTTAAAAAAATATATGCCTCTATCCATCTTCTCCATTTGTGTTACTATAGATATTTTATCCTTATAAAATGATGTGGGTAATTTTCATTTTTTCTATACTCTAAAAAAGTTAGTATATGATAATGCTATAGTGGGAGTTTTGTCTTCTCATTATTCATATGTTGAAGTCCTAACCTCCAATGTGACTGCATTTGGAAACAGGGCCTATAAGGAAATACTTAAAATTAAATATAGTCATAAGAATGGGACTCTGATCCAACAGAATTCGTGTCCTTATAAGAGGAGACACCAGAGAGTGAACTCTCTTTCTCTCTCTCCCCCCACCCATCTCTCTCTCTCTCTCTCTCTCTCTCTGTTAATGTCTGTGCGTGTGTGTGTGTGTGTGTGCCTGCGCACACGCGTGCGCATGGCCTGAGGAAAGGCCATGTGAGGGCAGAGTAAGAAGGCAGCCTTCTGTAAGCCAGAAAGAGAGCTCTCACCAGAAACTGGCATTCTGATCTCAGACCTCCAGCCTCCAGAACGGTGAGAAAATACATTTCTGTTGTTTAAGCCACACAGTCTATGGTTTGTGATATGGCAGTCCAACTTGACAAATGCAGATTTTGGTGCCTAGAACTGGAGTGCTGCTGTAACAGATACTTAAAAATGTGGAAGTGACTTTGGAAGTGGGTAATGGGTAGAGACTGGAGGAGTTTGGGGTACATGCTAGAAAAAGCATGGACTGCCATGAAGAGATTGTAGGTAGAAATGTAGATATTAAAGTCCATATTTTGGTGAAAACACAGAAAAAACGAGAGACAAGAGCTATTGAGAAAGCTCCCATTTTCTTAGCAAATATATAAATTATCATGAAAGATGGTAGAAATATGGACCTGAAAGGTCATTCTGGTGAGGTTTCAGACAGAAACAGGGAAAATGGAGAAAAGGTGATCTCTGCGGCAAAGAACTTTTGGCTTAATTGTGTTCTAGTGATGTGAGGAAGATAGAACTTGTGAACAATGCAATTGGGTATTTAGGTGAGGAGATTTCTAAGCAAAATATTGAAAGTGTCTCCTGTGTCCTCCTGATGCTTAAAGTATGAGAGGAGAGAGATGGATTGAAAAGGAATCATTTAGCAGAAAGTAACCAGAACTTAAAGATTTGGAAAATTCTCCAAATCCATACTGCAACAAAAAAAAAGAGAGAAAGCTTGTTCTAGAGAGAGTACTAAGGGTGTGGTGGAACAACTATTTGATAAGGAGATTAGTATGAACTCCAGATACAAATTTAATCAGCCACTTCAGCAGAAGCCAGGAATAGAGATGGGTTTGAACCAGCAGAAACACTGCCAGTTTGGACCTTAGCAGCAGAGACTCTGCCAGGTTGGACCAAAGGGACTAAAATAGAGCAATAGACATATTTTGCTCTAAACATGCTTTATCCTTCAAGAAAGGGGAAGAATGACCCCAAAGGCCATTCAGAAATCATCAGGGCTCCCACTCGCACCACAGGCCTGGGGGCTACACTGCCCCCTCCTCTATTTCAGCAGGGTTGTTGGCTCTTGCAGAGAGTACCCTGCAGAGCCACAGGGGTAAAGCAGCCCCTCAGAGCCACTTTATTATGCCTGGAAGGCAGGGCATCAAACCAAAGGGGATTATTCTCCAGCATTAAAAGCTACTGGAATTTGCCTTGCTAGGTTTTGGACTAATTTGGGATCCATCAAGCCTTTCTTCCTGCCAATCTCTCCCTTTTGGAATGGGAATGGCTATCCTATGCCTGTCCACCGTTGCATTTTGAAAACACATGTCTGGTTACACAGGATCACAGGAGAGAAATTCACCTTAGAAGAAGTTCAACCTCGAATCTCACCCATATCCGATTTAGAAAATAACTCAGATGAGACTGACTTTCGGGTTGATGCTGGACCAAGTTCAGACTTTTGGAGCTGTTGGGATGGAATGAATGTGTTTCGCATGTGAGAAGGATATGAATTGGGGGTGGGGGGCCGCGGTGCAGGGCAGGAGTGGGATGCTATGAACTGGATTGTGTCCCCAAAATTCGTATGTTGAAGACCTAACACCCAATATGACTGTATTTGGAGTTAGGGCCTCTAAGGAGGTTATTCAGGTTAAATGAGGTCTAAGAATGGCTTTATAAAAAGAGACACCAGAGAACTTGCTTGCTTTCTCTCTGTGTGCATGCACCTAAGAAAGGCTATGTAAGGACACGGTAAGAAGGCTTCCATCTGCAAGTGAGGAAGAGAGCACTAATCAGAAGCTGACCATCCTATACCCCCATCTTAGACTTCCGGTCTTCAGAACTATGAGAAAATAAATTGCTGTTATTTAAGTCACCCAGACTGTTGCACTGCATTATGACAGCTCGAACTGACTAATACAGATCAGAAGTATGCTTCAATCTTATAAAAAATTTCCCCATAATTCTGGTGACTGCTACCTTTAGGAAACCTGGAACATTTGTTCCTGTTCAATTTTGCAGTTTTGGGCATTATTCTCCTTGCTTAGTTTGATATATATTTACTGAAATCAAATTATAAATCACATCAGATTTTATTTTTTAAACCCCTCAGCCTCATTATTATGCCACACTCTGTTGTCCTCACTATTATTATCATTGCTAATATGATTAATATGTTTATTTTTCCCCTTTCTAAGACCTTTCTTCATGATCATTCTTTAATATTTTGTCATTCATTAATACTTCAAAGAACTATAATTGATTGCACTAATCAACAATTCTAGTGTTCTTTCCTTACTTGTTTGTTTATTGCATTGATTTCTGTTTGATCTTTTAATTCATTCCTTCCTGCTTCTGTTTTTAAATTTATTGTTGATCTTTTCTTAAACTGAGAGCTTAGTTTATTAGTATAGCTCGTCCTCGCTTTTTAATTAATTTATTTGGAGGTATGCTTTCTCTGAGTATCACATTAGCTTTTGTCCTTTGGATTGTGACAGGTAGAACTCATATTTTCATCCTAAATAGATTATACTTTGATATCCTTTTTAAGATAATAATTTATTAGTAGATTTTCCCTTATACCAAGATTTTTAAAAATATAATTTTCTTGATATTTTATTTCTTTAGTTCAATCAGTCAATGAACACTATATGGGAATGCTTGCTTGAATTTTTTTTTTTTTTTTTTGAGATTTAATGTCAGTCTAGTGCATAATCAAATTACGTGAATGTTTTTGGTACCTCTGTAAGTTAATGTTCCATACCTCGTTTGATGTCTAAATACTCATATTCCAGTTCAAGCTTATTAAATATAGTTTTGAAACACTGTGTATTTTTAATTATTTTCTCTGTTACTCTCAGAGAGAGATTGTTAAAGGCTGTTACTGTAATAATGGATTTAGCTCACCGAGATCAAACATCTTTTTTCCCTCTGGCCTTACAGATGGCAGTGGCTGCCTTTAGGTGTCAAAGTCTGAATTAAAGTCAGCTTTAGATGATGAAATGCTAAACATTCACAGGATGGAAGTTTGACAGTTTTATCCCTAAAGTGAGTCATTCCTATATAAAATCATCATTGGAAAAAGGAATTACAATATAAATTGTATTCACTGGGGATAAAAGATAATCACATACCAAAAAAGGATCTACAGGTGAGAGACAGGGACCGAAGATGAGTCCAGCAAGAGAGGTTTAAAAAGGTGGAAATAACTCAATAATCAATTAAGCCAAATTTTAAGATCCAACAGATGCATCCAGCTCAAGAGATGGATCTTCCAAAAGAAACAATATATCAAAAAATGGTTTGAGGGGGTTTCCCTGGTGGCGCAGTGGTTGAGAATCTGCCTGCCAATGTAGGGGACACGGGTTCGAGCCCTGGTCTGGGAAGATCCCACATGCCGCGGAGCAACTAGGCCCGTGAGCCACAACTACTGAGCCTGCGCGTCTGGAGCCTGTGCTCCGCAACAAGAGAGGCCGCGATAGTGAGAGGCCCGCGCACCGTGATGAAGAGTGGCCCCCGCTTGCCACAACTAGAGAAAGCCCTCGCACAGAAACGAAGACGCAACACAGCCAAATAAATAAATTAAAAAAAAAAAAAAAAAAAAAGGTTTGAAGAAGGTAGCAGAGCTAACTTTGAGGGAGAGTATAGAGGATAGATTATTGGTTGACTAAAAGATCAGTGTACAAAGGGGAATGAAGAAATTTTTCCAGTGGGTTTGTTGGCATTAAAGTTCACATTTATATGTATTTGTTCCTTGGGTCCATTACCGGTGCATCTCAAATTATAATTTGAACATGAATCACCTGGATCATGTTAAAATGTAGATTCTGATTCTGCAGGCATGGGTTGGGGCCTGAGATTCTGAATTCCTAAAATGCTCCCAGGAGATGCCTATCCTGCTGGTCTGTGAGGACTCTATGAGTGACAGGATATTTATTCTACTCCTGTAACTTGGAAGCACTTAACAGAGATGTAGAAAATCAGGAAGGGGTAGATAAGAGCAGCACACACCCTGGAGGACAGAAACATTAATTTGTAGATTCTGGATCCTGACTTTTTAGACATTGGGAAAGAAACATACAGGGAGATATGCTGACCAGACATGGATTCTTTATAGAATTGTGCTGTTTTTCATTTCTATGTTAAAGGAAACACTGTGGAATCAGAGGCACCTCTCCATTCCACCTACAGAATATGTGTTCCTCTGAATGAGAGGGAGATACAAGGTCCGTGTTCCTTAGTTCTAGTGTTAAAACTGCATGATCTACAATATCCTCAAATAAATAATTCGAGTATACTACAATTTACAAAAGGAACCGTACAGCAGTGCTCCTTAGGAATTGAGTAATACCAGCTACTGATAAAAAACCAAAATAATCAAAGCAATTGCTAAAATAACAATCTTTTCTTCTTTTTCCTTCTCCATTGAATATTGTCTTTACACTCAGAATCCCCACCTGTTTATTTAATTTTAGTTTTCCCATGTTTATGAAAAAAAAGTTTTCTTCACAAGGATTATTCAGCCAATATGTTGATAATCTCTTCTTTAGAATGAAGATACTTTTGAAACAGTTTAAGGAAACAAGATCACTGGAATTTTTATGTCAACGGTAGACTATACACCTAAAGTTCATTTTCTAAAACATCCTTCGATGTCTCTTACTTACGCTGGGCTCCTAAATCAGGGGGACGTTTTAAATGGTAATAGCAGTGCGTGTTGTTCTTTATGCTGAGACACTTGCAAGAGCACTATGTATATCAACTCCATTTCATTATCAAAGAAACTGAAGTGTGTATTTAGAGAAAAAATAATACAATTTAAAACAGCTCTAACATCTATCCATCTGAAATGTTTCCTAAAGATACTACATATCTTCTAAGATCCACCTATGCTTTGCTCCAGAGGAATCACAGTGTCTATGACGGTACTTTAAGGACAGAATAGTGCAACAGGAAGGTGAGCACCTCAGCAGGCTGAGCTAATCTCCCAGAGACACATGTCCTGAAATCTACTCCCTTTTCTTTTTTGTTGTTGTTGTTGTCTTTTTTTAATTTTTATTTTTTATTGGAGTATAGTTGATTAACAATGTTGTGTTAGTTTCAGGTGTACAGCAAAGTGAGTCAGTTATACATATACATGTATCTATTCTTCTTCAAATTCTTTTCCCATTTAGGTTATTACACAGTATTGAGCAGAGTCCCCTGTGCTATACAGTAGGTCCTTGTTGGTTATCTATTTTAAATACAGCAGTGTGTACAAGTCAGTCCCAAATTCCCAAACCATCCCCCCCACCCCTTCCCTCCCAGTAACCATAAATTCCATTCTCTAAGTCTGTGAGTCTGTTTCTGTTTTATAAATAAGTTCATTTGTATCATTTTTTTTAGATCCCATATGTAAGTGATATCATATATTTGTCTTTCTCTGTCTGACTTACTTCACTTAGTATGATAAGCTCCAGGTCCATCCATGTTGCTTCAAATGACATTATTTCATTCTTTTTTATGGCTGAGTAATATTCCATTGTATATATGTACCACATCTTCTTTATCCATTCATCTGTCAATGGACATTTAGGTTGCTTCCATGTCTTGGCTATTGTAAATAGTGCTGCAATGAACACTGGAGTGCATGTATCTTTTCAAACCATGGTTTTCTCCAGATATATGCCCAGGAGTGGGATTGCTGGATCATATGATAGTCCTATTTTTAGTTTTCTCCATACTGTTCTCCATAGTGACTGTACCAATTTACATTCCCACCAATAATGTAGGAGGGTTCCCTTTTCTCCACCATTTATTGTTTATAGACTTTTTGATGAAGGCCATTCTGAGTGGTGTGAAATGATATCTCATCGTAGTTTTGATTTGCATTTCTCTAATAATTAACTATGTTGAGCATCTTTTCATCTACTCCCTTTTCTATTCCAGTGCGAGGCTGGGATAGAATTGTCATGTCTAGATTCAAGTTTCCCAAACTGGACATATGGTAAATATTCCCAGGGTCTCATCCCTCTAAATTGTCATATGATCCATGTAATGAATAATTTCACCTGTTCCTTCACAACCATCACTAAGAACTCCTCTGAAATATATTTAATTGTGTATATTAAAGAGAAAGGTGATTGAAATAGAGAAGGTATAAAACCCTCTTTGATGAGCCTTTGTGGTTTCTATCTCAAAATAGTTCACGTTTACCTGTGGATAACTTTTCTTTATTCTACCTCTCTCTTGTTTAGGCTCTGTGGTTTTTCTCGAAATAATTATTTCAAGTAAATCCTTCATTTGGAACATTAATATTGTATATTTTATTTATTGTATACAACTGTCTTCTATAAAAAGCAAAGACATTCTTCAGCACGAACTCTTACCTGGATCCAGGTAATTGCTATTCTGTTCTGTAATTTCAGTGTAATAGTCAGCCAGAGTGGAAACTGAATCTCAACTCTTTTACTTACTAGTAATATGATATGACAGCCTAGTTAATCATTCTCCGCCTTAATTTCCTCATCGATATAATGAAGACAATAAGATTTTGGTGAGGACCCAATAAAGTAGGGAGATATTAGCACAGAGTTGGTGCCTTATCAATACAAAGTCTCTTGTCTTTCTTTGCATCATCTCTTTGTCTAGAGTACTAAGCAGTTTTTGAATATATAGTCAGAGAACCTGGATTGGGTAAACTCTCCAAAACTAGGAACCTAGGACCTCCATAATGAATACCTAATAGATTAATATAAACACAATTTTTTTGTTTAATTAGATTACTGTATTAATCCAGTTCATTATTGATTATATTTTTGACAAAAAAAATCCCATCAATCTTCCATTTAGTTCTTCTAAACACTTGGAACTAAGCCAGTGCCAAAGAGTGAGGCTTCCAAATTTTAAGGTTTTATGAAGACAGTGGTGATTTCTGTACTTGTTACATTAATGTATGTGTATGAAAGAGTGGATATTTGCCATTCTATACCCTAAACAGATTGAATAGAATTATCAAATGATCAAATGCCGTGGAAATTAACCAGTGGCCAAATGGACTGTTTCCTAAATAACACTACATTTTTTGTTGTCATTTATATTCAATTGAAAAATTGAAAATATTTTCCTGTTAAAATGCAACTCATTTTAAATTTAAATCAAAATAAAAAGCTATGTGCATTTAAGATGTAAATATTGCTTTTACACATTCTGTATTGGGATTAGTTAATGCATGAAAAATATCAAATTCCAATTTTAAAATGTGCAGTTTTTATGACATATACTGAAAATGAACACCAGAGGGCGCTCATATTTAGAACTGAATCCAATGAAGGCATCTTAGAAAAAGATTTTACTACTCCGGTAGAAACCAGAAGTACCAGTTAAGGACACCTTCAAATTGTTGGATGAAACACAATACTCTCTCACTAGTACCTCAGTACTAATATTCTCATTGGAAAAATGAAACAATTTCCTCATAGTCAAGGCTCTCCTCAATAATATCACCAACACAAACACCTCAAAATTTCTTGTTTTGTTCCCTAATTCATATTATTACTCCATTCAGAATAGTCTCCCTCATCACTCCCATTTAATTCCCATGTCCAAATTTCACACGACCAAAGCCATAGTTCACATCGAGGCTTTACATTTTCTGAAGCATTTTCAAAAGAGTTTTAAAAAAAATATTTCCTTTTACATCAAAAAGCTTTGCACCTTGGAATCCCACCATTCTTATTTCAAGCGAGGTGGCTTGGTATGAGAAATGTGAAAAGCAGAGATTACCCCATACTAAACAATACAAACTCGAAGTATCACGTGGCATGGCTCAGATATTTTAAACTGAGGTATCCACAGAGAAAGAACCTCATCCTGTCAGCAGCACTTGACACAGTTGTGTTACTGTTTCCTGTTGGATTTCATGACTTCATATTCTCTAAATTTTCTTCCTACTTTATTGATCATTTGTTCTTAATCTAGTTTGCTGGTATACCCTAGCGTATCTAGTACATCTAGTTTGCTAAAATATCCCGCTCTCTCAGACTCTAAAAAGTGAAGATTTTTAGGGCTAGATCAAAGGCTGGATTCTCTTTTCAAGCTAGATTCCATTCCCTGGAGATCCCGTTCACCTGAATGGCTTTAAATGCCATGGATACCACGAGGAAGCCAATTTATATCTCTGGGGTAAATCTTTTCTGTGAGCATGAGACCTGTATATCCAACTGCTTTCTTGACCTCTAAGCTTAGAAGTTCCATATGAATAGCTAAATGAATATGTTGCAAGAAGATCCCTGACTCGGTCTCTTCCCTTTCCCATTTCACACCCATGATCCGCCTGGTCTGCTCTTCTCAGAGGAAAACATTTGCTTCCTTTCATCTCTTCCATCCCACAGAGTCCATGATCACAAAGTCCACAATTTAATTCATAAACTTTCCTCCAGTAAGTCCATTCTTCTTCATCTCCATGTGCCAATGTTCTTTCTCTCTTGCCTGATGTACTAAAATAGCCACCTAAATCCTGTATTCTTTCCTCCACTCTAACTTATAAATATATAGTAGCTGAAATCATATTTAGTAAATACAAATCTCATTATGTCAGTCTAGTAAATAAAATTTCAGTGGCTTCCTTTTGCTTTCAAAATGAAACAAAACTCATGTCATGACCTATACAGTCCGACATGATTTACCCCTGCACACAAGTCTAACCTCGTTCTGTCTCACGTGGTTGGTCACTAGTCCAGCCACATAGGGATTCTTTCAGTGTCTGGAATACTTCACACTTATACACTTCAGGGCATCTGTACAAGCTCTTCCTAAGCCTGTAAAACTCTCATCCTAGAAGTTACGATTGTTGACTTCTTCCCATCCTTTGGAGCTCAGCTTAAAAAGTAGTTCTTCAAAGATGCATTCGTTCCCTGACCCTTGTATCTGAAGTTCCTCAGATTAATCGCAATCAACATTCTATTCATATTCTTCAAAGCAGTTACCACAATTGTAATTTAGTTACTGTTTATTTACTTGTTTCCATTCTACCTACCCCAGCCTCCTTTAGACTCTAAGCTCCAGGGAGCTCTGTTTCATTTATGACTAGTTAGCCAACACCTAACAGAGTACTGAGAACTTAGTATCTAGAATATAGTGCTTAGAAAATAGTATCAGAACATCGTAGGTGATCAGTAAAGTTGACAAGATCATGGACTTCAGTATATGGAAGATCTTGTTTGAGCCCTAGCTCTAGAACATCTTTAACTCTCTAAAATATTTTCCTTGAAATTATTTCCTAGAGAATTTTTTCACTCCTAATATTGAGCTAATAATATCATCTAAATTATTGGCTTGGAGGGAGAATAAAATGATTTTACAGTAGTAACTGCATAAATTGAGTACTCAATAAATATCTGCCATGATGATGATGATGATGATGATGATGATGATGATGATGATGATGATGGTACTTTTAGGATGAATATGACAAGTCTTGGCGACTCTCCTCAGAGTAAGTTGTAGACATCAGGGTCTGCTTCATGGATGTGCTCCTTGTTGAGTAATACACAGCCAGGCACTTAGAAGGGCCATCACTGGTATAATGCTTTGCTGTCACTGTCTTGAAATTAATAATTTTGATCAAAGGGCCCTGAATTATCATTTTTTCATCGTGTCCCACAAACAGTTTAGCCAGTCTTGGTGGGTGTAATATCAAATTTCAATTCAAAAACATTGTTTCTAACCTTAATTAAAGCAATGTGGGACAGGCATGCCACAATCAAGACAATGTGAATCATAAATAATCACTGTTTTTCTTTGCACTGATAGCTATAAAGCTCATATCCAAATTTGTCACTTAGTTCTTAAAATTGTGCTGCAGGCTTTACTGATACATTTCTGTGTGCTAATTTCACCATAAGCCTTTTCTTACTCTTCTGCTATTATCATCACATTAACTTGATTTTCCCCAACTTTTTGTATTTATAAAAGCTTTCTTTAATGCTCCTTAAAATGAGGCAATTGATAAAAATAAACATTGATTAGTATATCATTCTAATTCATACTTTTTAAACTTTTTAAAGATATACATTTAGACTGCCTCTCCCTCCAAATTTTCTACTATGGTGAGAATAACTCTTTTAATTGTTCTTAGTCATAAGTCAGTTGGGTTCATATGAAAGATTCCAATGAGCTTGGTTTGAAGGTAAATCTGTGCTTTAGTGCTGATCATTATCAAATAGCAGTGCATGGATTGAATAAGAGAAAATAGTGAATGTGTTCTCTTTGAATCAGATTACCAATTTGCCCACAATAAATAAACATGAGTGAAAGGCCCTCAGAGCTTTGTTTAGCCCCAGCTTTTTTTTTTTTTTTCCTACCCTTAGTGACAAAGTACACCCAGTGGAGCCTCCTTCCCTAGAATTCCCATGAGAGCCATCCGGCTCTCCAGAGTGGCCTATGAATCTTAATCTATTGTCAGCATAGTGTACTATTATTATACAACAAGATGCTATTTGGTTTGTTTATCATCCTAAAAGACAGTATTACCTATATAGTATTTTCTAAAGCAGGGATCACAAACATTTTCTGTAAAGGGCTACATAGTAAATATTTTAGACTTTGTGAGACAGACTACCTCTGTCTCAAATACTCACCTCCTCTGCTGAATCTTAGAAGCATCCATAAACAATATGTAAATGAAACAGGATGACTGTGTTCCAATAAAACTTTATTTACAAAAACAGATGGCTGAACAATGGGTCATGGTTTGTATTGAAGGACTAATTAAATTAATCAATCCCTGTATTAAAGGATTTGCATTCTATGCAAGGCAAGGATATAAAATAATAAGTATATCAAGTGCAAATAAAACTTAGAAATCTTTGGTGTTCTTGACATTCATCATTTGAGTAGAATACGTATGTATATATGTCTATTGTCACAATAGTCATAGCTCAGAAGAAATCTGAGACTCCTAATTTGTAATTGAAATAGGATCAATTTGTGAACCACTCAAGAAAATCCATTTCACTACTTTGTAGTAAAGCTGCATTTGGGGCAGAAAACACTATTACCCAGCTTACTGGCACATCTCATTATCCAAAATTGGCTAGAATGAATTTGTACAATTTCAAAAATCCACTCTTCCATGGAAGGATAAAGACTGATTGCTATTGAATCTCCAAAGAGATGTTCCAGGTTTAAATCAATTCAGTGTAATGTAGAGTCATATCTTGTTTATTTCTCATTTGCATGTATTCAGTTGGAAACAAGGGCAGTACATTTACAGTTATTTTCATGGTAAAGGTGAAGAAAAGTGATACCTATATCAATAATGCAAGGTTAACCTGTGACATGGCCAGTAGAAGTTACTATAATTACATAGGTCATGAGAAATAAAACTAAGAAATGCGAAATAAGTGCAATTTTACCCTTTTTTTTTTTCCTATGAAGGAGGTTTTGGTATGGTTTCATGTCCAAATTGGCAAATGAAAAACTTGAAAAAATCCTAAAGATATTTCAAAGGATAGAAATGACAAGGAGTACGTGGAAAATGAGGGACAGTTGACAGTGAAGCATGTGAGGAAGAGTTTGTTGAATTATGTCAAAATTGATCTTTACTAAATGCCATTATTTCATAAGGAAGCACTTTGCTTATGGTTTACTGATTTTTCTAAAATTATTTTCTGAGTTCCTTGGGTTTCAATTATTTAAAGAAACGACCTGATTCTTAGCAAACTTTCCTTGACAAAAATTGATATTCTCCCAGTGTCCCAGGTTTGTAATATGTCTGAGTTAATGGTATTTATTCAAGAAATATTCCAATGAATATTGTGAGTTTCAAAAGAGATGTGTGTGTGTGTGGCGGGGAGGCTAATTGGGGAAGTAGAAAGAAAATTCTAAAGATAATAGATAAAAAAGTAAATTTTAAGATTCTAATAGCAAAATCTAGAGATTATATCCGTCACTTCAATTTTGTTCTGTTACCAAGTCCAAGTTCATACTGCTTGCTGCATGACAGGCCAATAAATCGAGAGACAAGTTTTTGGGGCAAGGAATGGCAACTTTGTTTGGAAAACCAGTAGATTGAGAAAATGGCAGACTAGTGTCCCAAAGGACCATCTTGCCCATGTTTGGATGCTAGTTTCTTTTATAGAGCAAGGATGGGGAGGTGAGGAGGTAAAGTAAAAAAGATGCTAAGTTGTTGCAAATATTTCCTGGTTCTGGACAGACTTGGAATGGGATGTGTTAATTTCTTCTTTTCTGCAGGCATTCTCAGGTAGGCCTTGTCAGCTTGTTTCCTGTGAGCTAAACAAAGGTATTTTAGCTTAACACTCAGGCATGGGAGGCAGAGTCCCAGAGATGGGCCACTATGTGTACTTTAAGCTACAGGCAACACCCATTTAGTGATTAACTTGTAGCAAAAGTAATAGAACACAAAGTTTAAAGTAAAAGAAACAGATCCAATATGGAATCAGATTTGTTCTTCCCTATTACAGTTCCATAAATATTCTATCAGTGACTTCAAGATTGGTGCTTCTTTCACAGAGCCTGAAACTCACACAGACACCTATTGTAAAACACACATTTGAAAACATATTTTTATTGACTCCAAGCAAAATAATAAACAAAACAAAAAAACCCACCTGGTGACTTCCTCTGATAGAAAAACTAACATTTAAAAGTAAAGCTCCAAATTCTGTTCCTCATGCGTGAGATCCCAAAATAAGTCTCAAAATTTTCTCTCCTTTGGTGCTCCATTTCAGTAGATTTTCACTTAACCAGGAAAATCTCTGCAATTTAAAAAAAAAATCTGTCTCCCAGTCTTACTCTCCCTTACTGGTGTCTAGTCAAAGATACTCCCCTCAGAATATTACATGAATTCACATTCTGGTTCTAAACCCTCTTCTACAACATGATGGAAATTTGAGATTCTGATGGATCCTATAATTTCAATCACAAGTTTATGACTAAACGATTAGGCTTTTTTTTTTTTTTTTAACATCTTTATTGAAGTATAATTGCTTTACAATGGTGTGTTAGTTTCTGCTTTAAAACAAAGTGAATCAGTTATACATATACATATGTTCCCATATCTCTTCTCTCTTGCATCTCCCTCCCTCCCACCCTCCCTATCCCACCCCTCTAGGTGGTCACAAAGCACCGAGCTGATCTCCCTGTGCTATGCGGCTGCTTCCCACTAGCTATCTATTTTACATTTGGTAGTGTATATATGTCCATGACACTCTCTCACCCTGTCACATCTCACCCCTCCCCCTCCCCATATCCTCAAGTCCATTCTTTAGTAGGTCTGTGTCTTTATTCCCATCTTGCCACTAGGTTCTTCATGTCCTTTTTTTCTTTTTTTTTTTCCTTAGATTCCATATATATGTGTTAGCATACTGTATTTGTTTTTCTCTTTCTGACTTACTTCACTCTGTATGACAGACTCTAACTCCACCACCTCATTACAAATAACTCCATTTCATTTCTTTTTATGGCTGAGTAATATTCCATTGTATATATGTGCCACATCTTCTTTATCCATTCATCCGATGATGGACACTTTGGTTGCTTCCATGTCCTGGCTATTGTAAATACAGCTGCAATGAACATTTTGGTACATGACTCTTTTTGAACTATGGTTTTCTCAGGGTATATGCCCAGTAGTGGGATTGCTGGGTCGTATGGTAGTTGTATTTTTAGTTTTTTAAAGAACCTCTATACTGTTCTCCATAGTGGCTGTATCAATTTACATTCCCACCAACAGTGCAAGAGGGTTCCCTTTTCTCCACACCCTCACCACCAATATTTATTGTTTCTAGATTTTTTGATGATGGCCATTCTGACCCGTGTGAGATGATACCTCATTGTAGTTTTGATTTGCATTTCTCTAATGATTAATGATGTTGAGCATTCTTTCATGTGTCTGTTGGCCATCTGTATATCTTCTTTGGAGAAATGTCTGTTTAGGTCTTCTGCCCATTTTTGGATTGGGTTGTTTGTTTTTTTGTTATTGAGCTGCATGAGCTGCTTGTAAATCTTGGAGATTAATCCTTTGTCAGTTGCTTCATTTGCAAATATTTTCTCCCATTCTGAGGGTTGTCTCTTCGTCTTGTTTATGGTTTCCTTTGCTGTGCAAAAGCTTTTAAGTTTCATTAGGTCCCATTTGTTTATTTGTGTTTTTATTTCCATTTCTCTAGGAGCTGGGTCAAAAAGGATCTTGCTGCGATTTATGTCATAGAGTGTTCTGCCTATGTTTTCCTCTAAGAGTTTTATAGTGTCTGGCTTAACATTTAGGTCTTTAATCCATTTTGAGTTTATTTTTGTGTACGGTGTCAGGGAGTGTTCTAGTTTCATACTTTTACATGTACCTGTCCAATTTTCCCAGCACCACTTATTGAAGAGACTGTCTTTTCTCCACTGTATATGCTTGCCTCCTTTATCAAAGATAAGGTGACCATATGTGCGTGGGTTTATCTCTGGGCTTTCAATCCTGTTCCATTGATCTATATTTCTGTTTTTGTGCCAGTACCAAACTGTCTTGATTACTGTAGCTTTGTAATATAGTCTGAAGTCAGGGATCCTGATTCCTCCAGCTCCGTTTTTCTTTCTCAAGATGTCTTTGGCTATTCGGGGTCTTTTGTGTTTCCATAAGAATTGTGAAATTTTTTGTTCTAGTTCTGTGATAAATGCCAGTGGTAGTTTGATAGGGATGGCATTGAATCTGTAGATTGCTTTGGATAGTAGAGTCATTTTCACAATGTTGATTCTTCCAATCCAAGAACATGGTATATCTCTCCATCTATTTGTATCATCTTTAATTTCTTTCATCAGTATCCTATAATTTTCTGCATACAGGTCTTTTGTCTCCTTAGGTAGGTTTACTCCTAGGTATTTTATTCTTTTTGTTGCAATGGTAAACGGGAGTGTTTTCTTAATTTCACTTTCAGATTTTTCATCATTAGTATATAGGAATGCGAGAGATTTCTGTGCATTAATTTTGTATCCTGCTACTTTACCAAATTCATTGATTAGCTCTAGTAGTTTTCTAGTGGCAGTTTTAGGATTCTCTATGTATAGTATCATGTCATCTGCAAACAGTGACAGCTTTACTTCTTCTTTTCCGATTTGGATTCCTTTTATTTCTTTTTCTTCTCTGATTGCTGTGGCTAACACTTCCAAAACTATTTTGAATAATAGTGGTGCGAGTGGGCAACCTTGTCTTGTTCCTGATCTTAGTGGAAATGGTTTCAGTTTTTCACCATTGAGGACAATGTTGGCTGTGGGTTTGTCATATATGGCCTTTATTATGTTGAGGAAAGTTCCCTCTATGCCTACTTTCTGCAGGGCTTTTATCATAAATGGGTGTTGAATTTTGTCAAAAGCTTTCTCTGCATCTATTGAGATGATCATATGGTTTTTCTCCTTCAGTTTGTTAATATGATGTATCATGTTGATTGATTTGCGTATATTGAAGAATCCTTGCATTCCTGGAATAAACCCCACTTGATCATAGTGTATAATCCTTTTAATGTGCTGTTGGATTCTGTTTGCTAGTATTTTGTTGAGGATTTTTGCATCTATGTTCATCAGTGATATTGGCCTGTAGTTTTCTTTCTTTGTGACATCTTTGTCTGGTTTTGGTATCAGGGTGATGGTGGCCTCGTAGAATGAGTTTGGGAGTGTTCCTCCCTCTGCAATATTTTGGAAGAGATTGAGAAGGATAGGTGTTAGCTCTTCTCTAAATGTTTGATAGAATTTGCCAGTGAAGCCATCTGGTCCTGGGCTTTTGTTTGTTGGAAGATTTTTAATCACAGTTTCAATTTCAGTGCTTGTGATTGGTCTGTTCATATTTTCTATTTCTTCCTGGTTCAGTCTCGGTAGGTTGTGCATTTCTAAGAATCTGTCCATTTCTTCCAAGTTGTCCATTTTATTGGCATAGAGTTGCTTGTAGTAATCTCTCATGATCGTTTGTATTTCTGCAATGTCAGTGGTTACTTCTCCTTTTTCATTTCTAATTCTATTGATTTGAGTCTTCTCCCTTTTTCTCTTGATGAGTCTGGCTAATGGTTTGTCAATTTTGTTTATCTTCTCGAAGAACCAGCTTTTAGTTTCATTGATTTTTGCTATTGTTTCCTTCATTTCTTTTTCATTTATTTCTGATCTGATCTTTATGATTTCTTTCCTTCTGCTAGCTTTGGGGTTTTTTTGCTCTTCTTTCTCTAATTGCTTTAGGTGCAAGGTTAGGTTGTTTATTCGAGATGTTTCCTGTTTCTTGATGTAGGCTTGTATTTCTATAAACTTCCCTCTTAGAACTGCTTTTGCTGCAGCCCATAGGTTTTGGGTCGTCGTGTCTCCATTGTCATTTGTTTCTAGGTATTTTTTGATTTCCCCTTTGATTTCTTCAATGATCACTTCGTTATTAAGTAGTGTATTGTGTAGCCTCCATGTGTTTGTATTTTTTACAGGTCTTTTCCTGTAATTGATATCTAGTCTCATAGCATTGTGGTCGGAAACGATTAGGCTTTATACTCAACAAACTATATTTGTAAAGCTGTTGTCTGTTTCACTCATTAACATAGGCTTCTCCTGTGATCTCACACCTCTTCAGTATTTTCAGATTTCTCCTATATAGTGTGAGAATCCTGAACTATCATTTATAACCTGCTCCATAAAACCAGATGATAGAAGGATAGACAACTATTTCCTATCATTGAAAATTTATGGTGAAATGAAAGCTCTTTGCACCATTATTCAGTTAAATAGGATTTATAGTTCTCCATGTTTGAAATAGAGATCAGTCAATTGTCTTTGTTTTTTAACTCATTTTCTAAGTTTATCTCTTGCATATCCTTCTAAAAATAGCTACGGACTAAGATCAATCAGGGCAGTTTTGCTTACTAAATAACAAAATAGAGTTATATATGCATACGGCATATTTGTGCAAAGTGGTCTAGAAAAGGCAGTGGCAACATTTTTTTGATGAGGCAAACGTTAATATCTGTCATTTAAATCTGACCTGCCTTATTTGTGATTGAGAGTTTAACAAATTTTTGCAAGATAAGACAGTAATATCATCTTACTACATTAAAGACACCTATTAGTCACGTCCCAGGCAAATTGGGATTTATGACTCAGACATAATTCTTCCAAATATGCCTGCTGTTCATAAAAAGGCAGAGATATATGACTCACAAATAACACCAAGACAGAAATAATTTTGCACTTCACTTTGCCACATTGCTTTTCCTCTGGCATGTATGGCAGAATTTCCACAGTTTATGAATAGGCTTTTGTCAATACTACAGATGTATATTTCCAGCTTCTAAATCAAGCAAATCCTTGAGTCAAATAAAACAAATGATCAGCTCCAGCAGAGGCAAGGGGAGATGTATTTAAAAGAACGATGCATTAAAGATTGATAGGGAGCTGTACACACTTTTAATACCCCACTGCTGACGTTGGCTGTGCCTTAAAGAGCAGGTTAGGAATGTCACATATCACTCGGAAATGATTAAGTTGTTCTATTCGTCTGACAGTGTCTCGTTCCAAACAATCAATTGTGGAAGAACAGCGTAAAATTTTTGAGGGGAGGTAGAGAAGGTATGGACAGAATACAGCACAGGTATTTCCCCCCTAAATCTGTACAAATACTGCCAAGTGTATAGCACGGCACCATGCTTGTGTGCAACAATTGCTCAAGGTAATAAAGTACAAATACCAAATTTCATTACGGATGGCAGCAATAGTATTCTCTTTCCTCTGTAGACTATCAAATCTTTCAATTTAAATACTTTGGGATTTTAGCAGGCATCAGAGATGTAAATGAAATATTGCCTCCAAGATACATCTTTGCCCTTGAAGAATGATCAAAGTTCTACTTATGTTTATAAATTAAAATCAATTACATTTTCCAAAACTCTAGTGGCAATAATTCAATCCTTTCTCAGTCCTGCCTTTTTAAAACATCTGTAAGAATCAGAGATACCAATTTTTCTCCCAGTGAAACATAAACGTCGCGTTAGGTGAATATTAAAATGCAGATCTTAAAATGCCCAGGTTTTTGTTATAATTAGATGATTTGCTTAATACCCCACGCCAGGAATTGTCCAAAGGGATCATTCTGTTAGAAAGAAAAACAATGTGCACTTATAAAGTGGTTGAAAACCATCACCAATTTCTAATTGGGTATATTAATACTATACTCTCACTATGTTTCAAAACAGAAGAGATTTTTGTCTTATTCCTAGAACCTTAAGAAAGAATCCACATTGAATAATACAGAGTGGCATTTGTTTTCTGAACACTCTTCTCTTTCCCATTATGATAGATAGCCTCAAACAATTGTGTTTTATCATTAATTTTTCTCGCAAAGTTTTCAAAAACATGGAATACTTGGGTCAGATGAATAATCAGGCATGTGAGGGACGGTTTTGCCTCTGTGTAAGGAGAGACACTCACTCAGTCTCATCTCACTTGCTGTGCAATATCCACCTTGCCATTTGTCAGAGTGTGAGTTGTAATTTTCTTTGATTATAATATTGGAAAGCATATGCTATACTGGATAGGTGATTGTCACCTGTTAGTTATTCTCCTATTGTTCTTGCTTGTAGATTCCTCATTTTGTCTGGGCTAACCGTGTGTCCAAGCCACATACGATATGATTATCATGTTGTGTCTATATCACTGACACAACATGATTGACTGACAGTCCTATGAGTTATCAGTTCTTTAATTTCCCCAGCTCCTTTGTAGCTTGATGTGGAGGGTGACCCAGATATGGTCAATGAGATATCAGGGGAATTCTGTTCGGTAGATCCTAGAAAAAAATTTCTGCTTTTCTAGTAGAAGAGGACAGATGATGGTGATATTCCTTCTTCACTTCCTTCTGCCTTGAACTTGAACATGGTGCCTGGAGCTGCAGGGCCCCATGTTTTGACCATGAGGCCACATGCATTAGATCAAAACACAACATGAAAGAATGAATAGCCAGAAAAAAAGTCTTTGTGCCCTGACGACACTGCTGACAGCTACACTGTTGAGAGCAACCACAATCTCTAGATTTCTTTTAAGGTAACAAAGATAATGCCCTCCTAATTTAAACCCATTAAATGGTTTTCAGTTCCTTGCTCTTATAAGCATACCTAACACTTACAGCCTTTGGTTAGAAACTCACAAAAAGAGCTTTATATAAGCATAGTTATCTGAGGATTAAAAAGAACAGTGATCTGGGGCTTCCCTGGTGGCGCAGTGGTTGAGAATCTGCCTGCCAATGCAGGGGACACGGGTTCGAGCCCTGGTCTGGGAAGATCCCACATGCCGCAGAGCAACTAGGCCCGTGAGCCACAACTACTGAGCCTGCGCGTCTGGAGCCTGTGCTCCACAACAAGAGAGGCCGCGATAGTGAGAGGCCCGCGCACCGCGATGAAGAGTGGCCCCCACTTGCCACAACTAGAGAAAGCCCTCGCACAGAAACGAAGACCCAACACAGCAATCAATCAATCAATCAATGAATAAATAAATAAATAAATAAATAAGCTTTTAAAAAAAAAAAAAAAAAAAAAAGAACAGTGATCTTTAGCACAATTGTGATAATTTTATCTCATATTCTTTTAGCTTCCTGGATCCAATTCCAAAGTGTGTGTATGGGGGTGGGGGAGGAGGGGTAGGGAGGTGTCCTCCACAACACCAAGCAAGTATTGGACACCAGCAGTGTGTCCCCAAATTCCACTCAATCCAGACACTATCTACCTGGAAACAGCATCAGATACCACAGGTTAAGGATTTAATCCTACGTGAATTCAGCCACCAGTCACAAGCCCAGATTGTTACTTGTGCTTCTGAGCAACTGGCTGTAAGTCACAAGTTCCCGTGACCTCCTCCTTAGGTTCTTTTAACGTGCTAGAGTAGCACACAATACTCAGAGAAACATTTTACTTACTAATCAGTTTATTACATAAGGATATAACTCAGGAACAGTCAGATGGAAGAAATTCACAGGGCAAGGTATGGGGAAAGGGCACGAAGATTCCTTGCCCTTTCCAGGTGTGCCACGCCCCCCAAATCTCCATGTTTTCACCTACCTTGAAGCTCTTCAAACCCTGTCCTTTTGGGATTTTATGAATGCTTTGTTACAAAGCCCTGTTTGATTACATGATTGGCCATTGCTGATTTTAAATTCTTTTTATTTATTTATTTATTTATTTTTGGCTGCGTTAAGTCTTTGTTGCTGCGCGTGGGCTTCCTCTAGTTGCTGAGAGCAGGGGCTACTCTTCGTTGCGGCACGCGGGCTTCTCATCGCGGTGGCTTCTCTTGTTGCGGAGCGCGGGCTCTAGGCGCACGGGCTTCAGTAGTTGTGGCACGTGGGCTCAGTAGTTGTGTCTCGCATGCTCTATAGTGCAGCCTCAGTAGTTGTGGCCCACGGGCTTAGTTGCTCCACGGCATGTGGGATCTTCCCGGACCAGGGCTCAAACCTGTGTCCCCTGTGTTGGCAGGCAGATTCTTAACCACTGCGCCACCAGGGAAGCTCTGGCCATTGGTGATTGATTTAAACTCCAGCCCCTTTTCCCTCCCCAGAAATCAGGGTGTGGGGATGAAAGTTCCAGCCCTCTATTCACAAGGGTGGTGCCCTGGCAACCAGCCCCCATACTTAGGTGCTTTCTAAAGGTCACCTCATTAATATAATAAAAGACATCTTTATCCCTCTCATCACTTAGGAAATTCTAAGGGTTTTGGGAGCTGTGAGCCAAGAACCACGGACGAAGACCAAATATATATGAAAAATATGTATATTTCTGATATTTCACGTATCTGAATGATCAAATATATATATGTGTGTATATATACATATAGAAATATATTTCTTCCAAATCACAATACAGCACATATAAATAGAGACTAAGCAATGTTTACCTAGGAGCTGCCTCTGACAAACTATTTAATCATGATGCAAAAAATTACAATTTCTCTTTGAAAAACGAACATGTTATAACAGTGCGTCAATAATATACTTATCGGAAATACAAATGAGGTAAGATTGGATATATAGAGTGGGAAACTTTCAGTGCCTATAATATACACTATAGTTGTATTAAGGGTTAATTCTACATTCATTGTATTTTTTTGTATGTTTTATAAATTAATTAATTTTATTTCCTGAAATTTATTCATTGATATGAATTTTATTTTCACAAATAATTCACTCTAGAACAAAAGCAATTTAAAATGACCAAGGAAGTTTCCAGAATGCTATAACTAATTTTCCTTAATTTGTGTTAGAGAATGATGTAGGGTCTGTTGCACTGAATATTGTGTTTGTGTACAGACATTAGAAGACTTTTGACTAAATGATTTATCAGTTGGAGATAGGTATGGAACACAAGATTGATGCTTATACCATCTTTTCATCCTGTGTAAACATGCCTGATTTCTAAATTATTCCAGTTTCAAGATTCTTGTTCTTAAGAAATAAGCCCCACACATAGAAAAATAAATAAAGAATAGAAGACAATTAGGAACAGATACCCAATATTAAAGTATTGTCATATAATTTCTAGGGCACTCAAGGTATTAATAAATCAAACTTCAACTTTATCCTCTTCAGTTGCCACTAGATTATGGATAGAAAAGTGCATATAAGCAGAGGACTGTCTTGGCAAGCCTAATGCCATAGGCACTGTCCACACCTAATTTGTATTTTAACCTTTAGTCCTAGTTATTTTTTCCCCGTGCTTATTCACAGAGCATCTCCTAGTAGTAAAAAGGCAACTTTCTGGGAGACCAAAATACCCATGCTGTTTTTTGAACTTATTATCACTAACAGGCAATCTTGATAATGTTTCCTGGATGAATTTTCACACATACCTTCTGCTATGAGAAGCAGCATCTGTTAACTCAGTTTGGGTCTGGCTGTGTAGTTTTCCTTTTGGTCATTCTGAGTAGTTAGATAAAAACAAGAAAGAAAAAACACTGTGGCACTTGGTTTATCCTGACCTGAGATGAGAGAGAACAGAGAAGACACCATTAATATCCCTTTACTTTCAATTTTTAATAAACTAAAATAATAAACTAAAGTGCTAGAAACTATGCAAATACAAAGGAGGAAAAAGAAGAATGAAATATTTTGCCATATTATCTTGTGCATAAGATAAAAAAGTATACTATTGTGTTTCTCTATTTTTTTTTTTAATTTTTAATATTTATTTATTTATTTATTTATTTTTAGCTGTGTTGGGTCTTCGTTTCTGTGCGAGGGCTTTCTCTAGTTGCGGTGAGAGGGGGCCACTCTTCATTGCGGTGCGCGGGCCTCTCACTATCGCGGCCTCTCTTGTTGCGGAGCACAGGCTCCAGACGCGCAGGCTCAGTAGTTGTGGCTCACGGGCCTAGTTGCTCCGCGGCATGTGGGATCTTCCCAGACCAGGGCACGAACCCGTGTCCCCTGCATTAGCAGGCAGATTCTCAACCACTGCGCCACCAGGGAAGCCCCATGTTTCTCTATTTTTAAGGATATTTTGGGGAAAAATTAATGCAATTCGGTTTTTTTTTTTCCCTAAGGGAAACTTTTTAATGTAAATATAATGCATCATAGACACTAGTCCGTAATTATAAGTTCTGAATATACAGCCATAATCTATTGTCCCTGAAAAAATATAAAGTTAAACCCTGAAAATAAATATCAGATCAGTAAATGGTTGGTATATAGCCAGCAACAAATCTAACATACGTACTAGTAAATAAGCCTTACACCACGTTTGTGACAGGAGAAAATACAAGAATTGTACATTAGCGAATATTGGTAACTCAAAAACTGTCCCCCATAAAAATATTTTATGGTATTTATATATAGTATATTCAGACTAAACAAAATTATCATTAAAACTTAGATTGAGGTACCAAATACAATAAATTTAAATGTCATCCTACAAATGTAGCATAGTTGCTATATAGTTATTTTGAGGGGTTGCCAAGACCACCTGTAGGTTTGATGATCAGTTAAGATGACTCACAGTACTCAGCACATTGTACTCACGGCTATGATTTATTTCGGTGAAAAAATATAAACAAAATGAGCAAAGGGGAAAGGCCAATGCGGTGAAGTGAAGAAGAAATCAGTCATAAGCTTCCAAAGATCATCTCCTAGTGGGGTCATACAGGACACACAATTTTCCTAGCAAGGAGGAGTGACAGCAGCTGTAAAATGTTGTATACCAGAAAGGTTCACTGAGGTTTGGGGCCCAGGGTTTTTACTGGGGGTTGGTCACATAGGCGCCCTCTGTTTAGCATGTACCAATTTTCCAGACTCCCAGAAAGAAACCAAATGTTCAATATAATCCACAAGGTTTGTATAAGCCCTTCAGCAGTAGTAAATCACTCTTATCTATTCTGGGAATGGTGAGGACCCTCAGAAATCCAAGTCCCCAGAAGCCAGCCAAGGACCAATCTTGTAAGAAGGTCCATCAAAAAAAAGCAATAAAGCAAGCTATGTTAAATCTTTTCTAGTCAAATAAATATTTCGGAAAATCTATTCTAAATCACTCATATTTTTAAAACAATCTCCATGTCATACCCATACATGCAATAAGCCATGTATTTTTTGAACATTAGGAAACTAGGTTTCAAAAAATTGAATTCATTCCAATAGAACCAGATATTCTATCATTATTATAGCAATACATCAAAAACCAAGCATATAAAAATATATCATGAAAGTTTTACTCTTCATCATCAACTCCTAGAAAGTCATCATCTTCAAAACCACATAAATAACTCTCTTCCATTGCTAGAAATCAAAATGACTGACCAACTACTATTCTGATAATTATTTTCATTATTTGCTTCTCTCAATTTGAAAACTGAATTATTAATAGGTTCATTACTTTTTGGTAACTCTACTTATTAATACTTTCTTACTTGTATTTGAACTATGCATTTCATTGAGTCAATAAAAATCATAAATATTATTTATTCTTTTATAAATCAAATTTACTTCTGTGTTATTTTTAAAAACATTTTTATTGAGAGACAAAATTTACATATATACCATTGACCCCCATTTAAATTGTACAATTCAATATTTGTAGTATACAGAGTACTGCAACCATCACCACAATCAATTCTGAAATATTTTCTTCACCCCTAAACATTCCCCATGCCAACGTGTAGTCATTACCCACTCTTTACCCAGTCTCTCAGCACTTAGGCAACCAGCAACCAACAGTCTACTTTCTGTCTTCATAGATTGCCTATTCTGGACATATCATGTAAATAGACTCATACAATATGGTGTCTCTTGTAACTGGCTTCCATCACTTAGCATAATGTTTTGAAGATTCAGACATATATAAGTACTTCATTCCTTTGCAATGCTGAGTAATATTCCATTGTATTTAAGAATAGAGTATATTTTGTTTATCTATTTATCAGTTGATGGAAATTTCGGTTGTTTTCACATTTTGTTTAGTATGAAAATGCTACTATGAACATTTGTGTACACAATTTTGTGTTGACATATGTTTTCATATCCTTTGAGTATTTCTGGGCTATATGGTAACTTTTATTAGTAATATTCTGAGGAACTGTCAAACTATGTTAGAAAGCTGCTGCCCAATTTTACATTCCCACTAGTAGTATATGAAAGTTGCAATTACTCCAACTCAGCCTTACTAGTTATCTTTCTTTTTGATCATAGCTATCCTAGTTGGTGCAAAATGATACACCACTGGAGTTTGGTTTGCCTTTTCCTGATGGCTAGTGATGCTGAGCAAGTTTCCTTGTGCTTATTGGCTATCTGTATATAAAATTTGTATGTTTCTTCCCATTCTGTGAGTTGTCTTTTGACTTTCTTGATGACGTCCTTTCAAGTACAAAACTTTTCATTTTTGACAAAATTTATCTTTCTTTTTTTCTTTATTTTGAAGGTAATTTTACTGTCATATCTAATAAGGTTTTGTCTAATGCAAGATCACAGAACATTATTCTTATGTTTTCTCCTAAGTGTTTCATAGTTTTGCAACTTACTTTGAGGTCTATGTCCATTTTGACTTAATTTTTGTGCATGGTGTTAGATAGGAGTTCATCAATAATCTTTTACAAGTGGATATCCAGAAGTCCCACCATCATTGGTTGAAAAGACTACTCATTCCATTGTGGTCAGGGAATTTTTACTTTGTATGAATTTATTGAGGGTTGTTTTGTTACTTATTATGGAGAATTTTCCATGAGTGCTTGAAAAGACTATGTATTGGGCCACTGTATATGAAGCAATAAGATCAAAACCAAAAGTTTTATTTTTTTAAATAAAGAAGGGACAGAAGTAAGAATAATAATTGGATTAAATTCCAGAAGAATGCTATGAGAGGAAGAGAAAGGTTTTTGGATATTTGAAAGACTTTCTAGTAAGATTTCTATGAACCTTGGATGTATCATGATTTTTGATGATAGTATCTGTGTCTGCTGAGCAAGTTATTATGGTGTAATTAATGGAGATGATAGTTACTCTTCCAAATAGGAAAGTAGATCAACTGATTGGTTTTTCTGGACACTTCGTTCAACAGTGTCACATTTAACAGAGACACATTTAACATTTGGGTGTTGGAGTCACTGGAAGTTCCCACTGCCTGATTTGACTAGTGTAGGAAGCTCAGTCAATGATTCCTGACAGTATAGTGACCCACTGGCCAAAGACTCCTATTTCTATGTGGCATGTCTTATAACCATACAACATGAAATCAAAGGGTGTTAAGGCTTCGAAACTAATAGAAAGGAGCAGACTTTCTTGACTAATAGGAAACAGATCTATTGCATAGCACAAAATTACAGTTCATTAAATACTCATTAGCTAGTCAATGTATTCATATTTTCAGGAAATCAAGCCAGTTACCTTAAAGTTCTCAGCACTCTGAGAACATATGAACAATTTCCTGTTCCTCAGGCACAGGAAGGTAACTGTGTAGCAGGGTATGCCGTATATGAGAATAAGAACTAGGCTCCAGTTTTAGACAGAAAAAGGTCAAATAGGAGCTGATAAGCTTGAGCAAAATTCTCTCTCTTTTTTTTTTTTTTTTTATTTTTTGTATTCCGGGAACAAAGTTCCATGGTGAAATACATTCAGGCTCCACAATTTCAGGTGCACTGAATCCTGCATCTTTGGTAAAATGATTTAACCCAATCTAAGACTTTAAGTATAATGTAAGTCCAGACCAGTATTTGTAGAGAAACTGGATGGATAAGCTTGCAGGTAGAAAACTTCAGTCATTCTAGTTGAATGTGGTGAGAAAGAGAAGGTTTCATATTGAATATCTCTACTATCTATATCAAAAGAAGTTATTTAAGTGTATTTTCAACTTTGAGTAATGCCCATCATTCTGGTATTGCTAATTCTGGCTTTACTTAAATCCTATAATCCTCTTTCAAATGAAGCAAATATATCTGGGCAACACAAGCAGCATTATCTAATATTGAGGTCTCTCTAAGATGTATGTTGTAGTGTCAGTGAAATGTGATTGGCTTGCTAAGTTTGATGCATTCTTTAATGTACTTATGAAAAGGTGCTTATTTTTAGAGGCATGTGATATTTTTCCTAAATTTTTGTTTCTCCGTGTGGGTTTTTATAGCACCTTGTAAGGTAACCTCTTCAAGAATATCCATAATAAATACTGCTTCTGTGCTGGTAGGTTTTGTTAGTCTGTTTAGGCTGACATAACAGAATATAGCTGACCGGGCGGCTTAAATGACAGAAATTAATTTTCTCATAGTTGTGAAGGCTGGAAGTCCAAGTTCAAGGTGCTAGCAGTGTTGATTTCTTGTGAGGCATGTCTTCTGGTTTGCGGATGGTCTCTTTTTCACTGTATCTTCACATCACCTTTTTTGTGTGCTCTCAGTGAGGGTGGGCAGGGCAGAGGGAGCTCTGGTGTCCCTTCCTCTTATAAAGACACCAGTCCTATTGGATTAGGACCCCACCCTTAGTACCTCATTTAATGGTAGTCATCTCCTAGAAGGCCCTATCTCCAAATACAGTCACATTAGGGGTTAAGGCTTCAACATGTGAATGGGGGGGCATAATCCAGTTCATAACAATAAGTATAGATTGAAGCTCCTCCATAGGTCACGGGCTACAGTATTTCTCAATGCCAGGGAAATAGTAGGTTCCCAGTAAAACCTGATGGAAGGAATGGAATGGAAATAGAGAAAGAGGAAAACTCCACAAATTTGTACTAAGCAGGGAAACACTAAGTTACATTGGTGAATTTCTGAAATCTAAGTCATGAACACTTAAAAAGCATTTGAACTTTAACTAATTGCAGTTATGCTAAAATTATATATGTAAAGTGAAAGTGTTATGAACTTAAGAGTTCTTTTGTGGTCAAAAGCTTAATTTGAGAAAGCAGACTGACAGAGAAGCTAAAAATTAGTCGATATAGGATCAGTGGGAAAAATGAATCCCAGGTCACAAGAAATGGATATCTTTATTTGGATTCAATTTGGGATACTTGTTCAAGTCTAGAGAGCTAAGGACAGCCAGCCATTGGTCTCTCGCATGGCACTGGTGGCTGGATGGCATTTAGTAGAAAGCTGCTTCATAGGACTGAGCTAGCCCCATAGAGTGTGGCAGAGTCTCTCAGCTGATTCCAGCAATACTAATATGTGAAGCTCTTTAGCTAACTTCCAAACAAAAAAGCAATCCCCTTGATCAGAAAACACCCATTTTTACAGAGTTGACTGGTAATTCTCTGAACTCATCTCAATATCCATATAAAAATGTGCTCTGCTGGAGTATTTTCCATTACGTGCTTGACTCGAGCTCTTTTTTCTGTGGGTCACTGAGAGCTAGGTGATTGTGGGCTTTCAAATGTTTCTCTGCTTCTAAGATATTTGCAGTAAACCTTATTGCTACTGGTATATAGACATGGCTTTTGCAAGCCAGGCTTTTGCAAACTGGATTGTATCCAGACTAGGAAGAAATGTGAAATTCTTAAAAAAAAAAAAAAAAAAAAGACAAATGGAATGTCTAACCTGAATTAGAGGAGGCAAACTAGGGAGATATAGATCTAAACATGAAAGACCTGGTATTTGGAAGAAAGAACTGCTTATTTTAAGGCAGAACTGGGAACAAGAGTCAGAAATGAAGAGAAAGCAGTTTTCAGCTCGATTAAGGAGAATTTTTCCAACGTTAAAATTGTTCATTAATTTAATGATCTGCTTCATAAAGTGAAGAGTTCCTGATGTGGGATGTTCTCAAACATAGGCTAGGCTAGATGACAATTTGGTGGAAAATTTAGAAGAGACTCAGAGTGGATGGGAGATTAAGCTAATGGACTTAGAGATTCATTTCTATTTATTCTGAGTACTCACAGTGACTCGAAGGCTAACACATTGCATGAAAATGACCATGGGAACTAATTAATCTAAAAGTTTATTGAACACTATGTTCTAAGAGATACAGGGAGTGTATAGTAGACTATAAAGGATTACTTTCATGCCTTTGAATAGTAGGTTACCTATAAAAATATTTGCAACTAATTCAAAACTTGAAAATAGTGATTTATCTTTACATATTTTAAAATTCATATGGTCAAACTGATTTACATGGGATTTACAACTTTCTGAAGAAATATATAGTAAGCAAAGAAAAAAATCAGTTCAGCCCTTTTCGAAAGTCTCTCTGAATAATTAAGCATTGCATTTATGTATTTAAGTTATCCTTTTTAGCTGAGAATCTTTAAAAGAAGGAGCATATCTCTATTTTTGTATTTTTAGCTCCTAGTATAATGCCTGGCTTTTAATCGGTACTCAATCAATGTCATTTTTAATTGAACTGAACTGATACATAATCTATATTGTCTCTTTAATAGATATAATTTCTTATATCAACATTAACAAAAATATAGAAAGAAAGTAGAATCAGATGTAAAGGCACTGCACGCTTGAAAAGCAAAAGTATTTTGTGTCCTACAACTGGTAAAATTTAGGCTGACCTATGCCAACACCATTATTAATTCTTCAGGTAATGAAAGTAGCTGTAAGCTACAGAAAATAATTTACTCTTAAAAACAATGGGAGACATTTCAAAAAGATTATCAGGAAAAAAGTGATTTTAGCTCAGAAACAAGCAAACAGTGGATCCAAAGAAATACAGAACAAATATATGAAAGCAGAATAGTACTTATTACTTATTCTTTGTTAATTTATATTTGGCTGCATTGTGTTCTTTACAATGTATGTGTGTGTGTGCTAAAACCTGCTGATTATTAGTAGAAAATTTTCTTTTCTGCTCTCATAAACTGTCAAATAATTTAACTGTACTTCCTGCAGAGCTGTTGCTGAATGCAGGAAGTTTTTTCATAGTATTCAGTTACCATCACAATGAATTTTGTTCAGTCCTCAACATTTTCGGGACAACTTATTTGGCTGGAGCATCAAGGTACATTTTTAGCAAAAGAAAATATCTCAGTGATCATGAATATTGTTCTTTTTTTCATTGCTTCGCTTTCTTTTTAAGTTCAAAATTAAAAACAAACACAGCTTACATTATGACTGAAGCAAAAGCTATACTAGGGAAAGAAAAAATATCATGTGAAATGTAGCTTAAAATAAATATTTGATCGTGTTGCAATGTCCTAAATGAGCTGATGAGATGTGGGACTTAGGGTCATTATAAAAATGCAAATAAAACCTTCTATTTTAGAAGTAAGATAAAGGTAGAATAAGTAACAAAGCTCGTTTTTGTTTTCCTAAGAAACACCTGTTTCTTACACAAACGAGGAATATGGTTTTTGGCATCCTTTCCTTTCCAAGTGCTGTCTCATTGTTTTAGACTATCTCCAGTAGCCAGGCAACTATACGCTGCCCAGGTTGGCCTGTACGTGTTTATGCACGGGACCTTAAGGAAATCACACCCAAGTGAATTTCTCACTGGTGAATATATTAGTTTGCTAGAGCTGCCATAACTCAATACCACAGATTGGGTGGCTTAAATAACAAGAGATTCGTTTTCTCACAGTTCTGGAGCCTCGAAGTCTGACTTCAAGGTATCAGCAAGTTTGGTTTTTCCTGAAGCCTCTTTCCTAGGCTTGCAGAAGGCCACCTTCTCCCTGTGTCCTCACGTGGTCTTTTCTCTGCACCAGCATCCCTGCTGTCTCACTATGTGTTAATTCTTCTTATAAGAACATCCTTCAGTTTGGATTAAGGCCCATCCTAAAGGAGTTGTTTTAACTTAATCCTCTCTTTGAAGACTCATTTAATGTAGTCACATTCTGAGGTACTAGGGTTAGGGCTTCAATATATGAATTTTAGGTGAAAACATGAATTTCACCCACCACCCCCAGCAATTTCAGCCTAAAATTGCTGGAGGGTGGGTAACAGTGAGCTACCATATTTATGCAGGAGAAATCTGGTTAATCATGATGTTTCATATCTCTATGAAAGCATAAAATTGTACACTTTTAACCATGAGTGAGAGATAGTCTTCAGGATTATGAAGACCAAAGTAAGAAGGCTAGAATAACAATTTGGAGAGCACCTAAAGGTGGTCAAAGGAGAACTCGAGAAAGTGTATCCTTAACAGTTTGGATGTCATGAATCAGGTGAAATATATTAGAAAGAATGGGATTTCTGGGTCACATGACATTTCAAAATCTTTTTGTACCAACTCCTTGACTTAATTTTGTTATATGATATTTTTGATTATTACAATTCTTTCCATATAATATAATTAGACATCTAATAAGAGAGAAGGGTATACAACAGCCAGTGTTTCTAATACCCCCAGTCTTTTAAGGATTAGTAATACATATAAAGATCTAAGACTAAAATCAATTACTTGGGAGAGTATAAGGAAGGCATGCTCACAGGGCAGTATTAAATCAAGCTATATATATATATATATATATATCTCTCTCAGGAATTCCAATTAGATGAGAAAGTCACAGGGATGTGTTCCAAAGAGATAAAACCTAAGAAAGTTAGAAAATAAGAGGTTTTAGCTTTTAGAATCTAATATACTCTATCCCAATTGCTAGCTGCTTTGTTGCCCTTTGAACACCATAGGAATCCACCAAATTGGGGAACAGAACATCCATCTCATTTTTTGTCCCACAGTAGGAACAGATGAACAGAGTGCCGAAAGCAATGAAAGGAAAATTAAAATGCCCAGTGTCTTGTAGCACATTCTAAGTGAAATACAATGAGTAGGAAAGAGGTAATACATATATAATCTCATGAATATGCCATTTTGATGGTGGAAAGTTTTTCTCTGCTGGAAACAAGGGTTGACCCTGCTTTTCTCAAGCCACAGTTCTATTTTTTTCCCTACCATATATTACAGAAATTCACATTCACACACATGTGGTATACACCCATTATCTTTGTTCTTTTAAAAAAATGCTTATTTTGAAAAAGTCATCATGCTACATGTATATACACATACATACACAGAGAAAAATTATTTAAATAATACAGAACTGATCATACACAAAATCTAAATTTCTCACCTTCCCTCTCTTCAACCTCAACCTCAGAGGAGGAAATTTTCTTTATTTTTAAATTTATGATATATTTATCTAGATACTTCCAAATAATCTCTTTATAACCCTATTTATTTACATAGCAAATTGGTACAAAATATGTTGACTTATTTTGAAAGGAGAGAAATTTATCACACTTCCATTACCCATAACTTTCCTGAGTTTTTACAACCTAAAATAGAATTTATTACATAAGATATCCATATACACATATCTGCACCTATAAGTAAATGTTTCTATATTGTTGTCAACAGATATATGTATATTTTTATATTTATTAGTTTTTTTCTGGTAGATGTAGGAAATGTTCCCAATTCTTCATCCCAACCTATGTCAGTGCCCTTTTAATGGGAATTTGTAGCACCTCTCCTCAGGAGAAGGTATATATTCCCCCAAATTTTGAATTTGGCAGGAACTTCTAATTTGCTATGGCCGATAGAATGTGGTAGAATATATGGTGTGCCATTTCAGTGTCTAGATCTCAATGCGTGTGACCTCTGGTCTTTCTTTCAGACAAGGGGGTTCATCATAATAAGTCTGGGCAAGCATGCTGGACATAAGGGACCTTGTGGAGAAGAGCCCAGCTGCTTTAGCTGACACTGTACAGCTTACAATCAACACCTAGTATCTGAGAGAGCCCAACCAGGGTCAGCAAAGTTGACCTTTCGACTCACAACTGTCCTAGGGAGCCCAGTCACCACCAGAAAGATGACCCAGCTGACTCTAGGCTTGTGAGCAAAAATAAATATTTGTGTGTGATAACACAGGGTTTGGTGGTTTTTTGTTTTTTGTTTTTTTTTGAAGCATCACCAGTGAAATTGACAACTGCAATATACTCATTGTCTTTCTTTCCCCTTTTCAATTTCACTGTATTTCTCTATAACCATGAAATTTTAAAGCACTTATAAATGTGTTCAAGGCCTAATTTCACCCTAGAAGTTCCTTTTTGCACATTGGGGTTAGATGCATTCTCACTGGAGTCCAAGCTTTTTACTTCTTGAATTCCTTCCATGTTTTGCTAAGTATATTCTCAGGTAATTTCTTCACAAAGTTGTATGAGAGACTCATTGAATCTTTCTGTAATCAAAAATGTCTTGGGGCTTCCCTGGTGGCGCAGTGGTTGGGAGTCTGCCTGCCAGTGCGGGGGACATGGGTTCGAGCCCTGGTCTGGGAGGATCCCACATGCCGCGGGGCGACTGAGCCCGTGAGCCACAACTACTGAGCATGCGCGTCTGGAGCCTGTGCTCCGCAACAAGAGAGGCCGCGATAGTGAGAGGCCCGCGCACCGCGATGAAGAGTGGTCCCCACTTGCCGCAACTAGAGAAAGCCCTCGCACAGAAACGAAGACCCAACACAGCCAATAAATAAATAAATAAATGAATAAATAAATAAATAAAATTTAAAAAAAAATGTCTTCTTTTCATTCTTATACTATATTGCTATGTTGGATGATTATATAATTCTATGTTTCAAATAATGTTCTGATAAATATTAAAACAAAGCTTCTTTATCTCATGTTTTAGCATTTTGGGGGGTAAGTGGTTTAAGGTTACTCTGACAGTCATGTGATTTCATGGAACTATTGTATAGATTCACAACTTCTGGGGGTTTTGTAATCTTCTCTTTATCCTAGAAGTAATAGAATGCCATGAGAATTTGTTTGGATTTGTATGTTCTATTTTTCATCCATTGAGCTTGGTCCTGGGTATGCTTTTTTGCTACAAAATTTTTCTCTTTATCCCCAGTTTTAAAAAAATACATAGTGTGTCTTCTCTCCATTTTAAAATATTTTCTGTTACAAAAAATCCTATGAAATTTTTATTTGCTTTGTCTCATTTTGTTTTGGCTCTGATGGATCAATCTGCAATAATTATTTAATGTTTCCTCAAATCTTTGTTTCTTTTTTTCCTTTCTATTCTGGAGTATTCTCTTTAACTTTTGTTAGCTTTGTATGGCATACTTTCTTTCATCAATTATCATTCAATTTCTATGGTTTTTTTCCTATGACTTTTTTTCTTAGCCTCTATTGTATTATGAAAGCAATAATACAATAATATTGAAAATAATCATTGGTTTTCTACTTTTTTTTCACTCTTCCGTAATATTTTCCTCTCTTTTTTATTTGTTCTATTTGTGTACTTTGACATTTTGCTTTGTGTTGTTTTAAGGCCATACCTACGTACAAGATATGTTGATTAAGATAGGCTGTTACCGCAAATATTCTATGACCTTACCAGTGTCTAATTTCTGGACAGAATGTGTCAAGGAGAACATAATTAAGATGGCAGACCACTCCTTTCCCTGCCAAAATAATAACAGTTCTACTCAGGGGATATAACTTACACTTTGGGTGCCCCAGAATTAAAGTCAAATATACATTTTTTTAGTATATCTTCTCTGGTACATAGAAATATGGGGAAATTGTGGGGAGCTGGCCAACCCATTCAACTGCTGCAAGATTACTCATTGAATCTGTGCTGCTGAGTAGTAACACTTTCCTCACACTTGCTCTTGGTTTGTGCTGACTAGGTCACTAGTGAAGAAGAGAGGTATTGAGTGACTATATAACGTGAAAAAATGTTTCAATATGAAAAATGAACAGCTCACATATTCACTTGAACATGCTATTCTGTAAGCTCTGAGCTGCTGTATGTGTCATTATGATCACTTCTGCCATCCATCATTCAGTAATCTATCTAAATCTTTGTCTGCTGATAGCCAGCCTCCTTCCTGCAGTAAGTGCCTTCTGTAAACTTTTGCTTTTTGGAAAGGGAGAAAAGCTAATATACGTGCTCATCTTGCCATTTTTCCTTAGAGTAATATTCCTTGCACTCAAGAATCCGGGCTCCATCCACAGCACTCTACAATGCCTTACTTTACAGTTTGTACTGAATCTGAAGGTCTCATTATATTTGATATCTCACCAGAGTTGTAAATAAGAAATGATTCTTCCCTTTTCAGAGATTTACTCTCACAATCTCCACCACTCTGAACATCTTCAAATAAGAAAACCTGATTAATTTTTTCTTACTCTCTCATTTACCATAAATTGCATTGTTCTGGAGTTTGAACTTGGCGTCAGTATGCTCTTCAATTAAAGAAGGATCTCTGAGTATAGGGAGTCATGCATTTGTGTTCCTCTGATGAAACCTGCAAATTCATGCCAGTTCTCTTTATTCTGCTACTTCTCTAAGGTGGGAGACCAACACACGGTAAAACACAGGGATATTTAGTGCAAAAACTACATACTGAGTTGTGACTACCTATGACCCCACCTCCATCACACACTGAGAACAGTTCGACAATTTCACTCCTGAATCTGAAGGAAATTTCAGATGTTTCACCTCAAAGAAAATTGAAATAATTTTCTATGGGATACTAGAAGACCTGATGTGGGCTTACCTATAGAGAACTGTCTGTCATTCTATGGCCAGGAACAGTGGTCAGAATCTTACACTCTAATCCTAAAGGAAAGCCGGAAAGTTGACAAAATCTGATGACATACATATAACATATCTCTTCTCGCTTCATTCTTTTTTTTATTTTTAACATCTTTATTGGAGTATAATTGCTTTACAATGGTGTGTTAGTTTCTGCTTTATAACAAAGTGAATCAGTTATACATATGTCCCCATATCTCTTCCCTCTTGCGTCTGCCTCCCTCCCACCCTCCCTATCCCACCCCTCTAGGTGGTGACAAAGCACTGAGCTGATCTCCCTGTGCTATGTGGCTGCTTCCCACTAGCTATCTATTTTACATTTGGTAGAGTGTACATGTCCATGCCACTCTCTCACTTTTTCCCAGCTTACCCTTCCCCCTCCCCGTATGTTCAAGTCCATTCTCTAGTAGGTCTGCGTCTTTATTCCCGTCTTGCCCCTAGGTTCTTCATGACCATTTTTATTTTTTCTTAGATTCCATATATATGGATTAGCATACGGTATTTGTTTTTCTCTTTCTGACTTACTTCACTCTGTATGACAGACTCTAGGCCCATCCACCTCACTACAAATAACTCAATTTCGTTTCTTTTTATGGCTGAGTAACATTCCATTGTATATATGTGCCACATCTTTATCCATTCATCTGATGATGGACACTTAGGTTGCTTCCATGTCCTGGCTATTGTAAATAGAGCTGCAATGAACATTGTGGTACATGACTCTTTTTGAATTATGGTTTTCTCAGGGTATATGCCCAGTAGTGGGATTGCTGGGTCGTATGGTAGTTGTATTTTTAGTTTTTTAAGGAACCTCCATACTGTTCTCCATAGTGGCTGTGTCAATTTACATTCCTACCAACAGTGCAAGAGGGTTCCCTTTTCTCCACAGTCTCTCCAGCATTTATTGTTTGTAGATTTTTTGATGATAACCATTCTGACTGGTATGAGATGATACCTCATTGTAGTTTTGATTTGCATTTCTCTAATGATTAATGATGTTGAGCATTTTTTCATGTGTCTGTAGGCAATCTGTATATCTTCTTTGGATATATGTCTATTTAGGTCTTCTGCCCATTTTTGGATTGGGTTGTTTGTTTTTTTGATATTGAGCTGCATGAGCTGCGTATAAATTTTGGAGATTAATCCTTTGTCAGTTGCTTCATTTGCAAATATTTTCTCCCATTCTGATGGTTGTCTTTTGGTCTTGTTTATGGTTTCCTTTGCTGTGCAAAAGCTTTTAAGTTTCATTAGGTTCCATTTGTTTATTTTTGTTTTTATTTCCATTTCTCTAGGAGGTGGGTCAAAAAGGATCTTGCTGTGATTTATGTCATAGAGTGTTCTGCCTATGTTTTCCTCTAAAAGTTTTATAGTGTCTGGCCTTACATTTAGGTCTTTAATCCATTTTGAGTTTATTTTTGTGTATGGTGTTAGGGAGTGTTCTAATTTCATTCTTTCACATGTAGCTGTCCAGTTTTCCCAGTGCCACTTACTGAAGAGGCTGTCTGTTCTCCACTGTACATTCTTGCCTCCTTTATCAAAGATAAGGTGACCATATGTACATGGGTTTATCTCTGGGCTTTCTATCCTCTCCCATTGATCTATATTTCTCTTTCTGTGCCAGTACCATACTGTCTTGATTACTGTAGTTTTGTAGTATAGTCTGAAGTCAGGGAGCCTGATTCCTCCAGCTTTTTTCTTTCTCAAGATTGCTTTGGCTATTTGGGGTCTTTTGTGTTTCCATAAGAATTGTGAAATTTTTTGTTCTAGTTCTGTGATAAATGCCAGTGGTAGTTTGATAGGGATGGCATTGAATCTGTAGATTGCTTTGGATAGTAGAGTCATTTTCACAATGTTGATTCTTCCAATCCAAGAATGTGGTATATCTCTCCATCCTTTTGTATCATCTTTAATTTCTTTCATCAGTGTCTTATAATTTTCTGCATACAGGTCTTTCGTCTCCTTAGGTAGGTTTATTCCTAGATATTTTATTCTTTTTGTTGCAGTGGTAAGTGGGAGTGTTTTCTTAATTTCACTTTCAGATTTTTCATCATTAGTGTATAGGAACGCAAGAGATTTCTGCTCATTAATTTTGTATCCTGCTACTTTACCAAATTCATTGATTAGCTCTAGTAATTTGCTGGTAGCATCTTTAGGATTCTCTATGTATATAGTATCATGTCATGTGCAAACAGTGACAGCTTTACTTCTTCTTTTCCAATTTGGATTCCTTTTATTTCTTTTTCGTCTCTGATTGCTGTGCCTAAAACTTCCAAAACTATGTTGAATAATAGTGGTGAGAGTGGACAACCTTGTCTTGTTCCTGATCTTAGTGGAAATGGTTTCAGTTTTTCACCACTGAGGACGATGTTGGCTGTGGGTTTGTCATATATGGCCTTTATTATGTTGAGGAAAGTTCCCTCTATGCCTACTTTCTGGAGATTTTTTTATCATAAATGGGTGTTGAATTTTGTCAAAAGCTTTCTCTGCATCTATTGAGATGATCATATGGTTTTTCTCCTTCAGTTTGTTAATAAGGTGTATCATGTTGATTGATTTGCGTATGTTGAAGATTACTTGCATTCCTGGGATAAGCCCCACTTGATCATATTGTATGATCCTTTTAATGTGCTGTTGGATTCCATTTGCTTGTATTTGGTTGAGGATTTTTGCATCTATGTTCATCAGTGATATTGGCCTCTAGTTTTCTTTTTTTGTGACATCTTTGTCTGGTTTTGGTATCAGAGTGATGGTGGCCTCGTAGAATGAGTTTGGGAGTGTTCCTACCTCTGCTATATTTTGGAAGAGTTTGAGAAGGATAGGTGTTAGCTCTTCTCTAAATGTTTGATAGTATTTGCCTGTGAGGCCATCTGGTGCTGGGCTTTTGTTTGTTGGAAGATTTTTAATCACAGTTTCAATTTCAGTGCTTGTGATTGGTCTGTTCATATTTTCTATTTCTTCCTGGTTCAGTCTCGGAAGGTTCTGCATTTCTAAGAATTTGTCCATTTCTTCCAGGTTGTCCATTTTATTGGCACATAGTTGCTTGTAGTAATCTCTCATGATCCTTTGTATTTCTGCAGTGTCAGTTGTAACTTCTTCTTTTTCATTTCTAATTCTATTGATTTGAGTCTTCTCCCTTTTTTTCTTGATAAGTCTGGCTAATGGTTTATCAATTTTGTTTACCTTCTCAAAGAACCAGCTTTTAGTTTTATTGACCTTTGCTATCATTTCCTTCATTTCTTTTTCATTTATTTCTGATCTGATCTTTATGATTTCTTTCCTTCTGCTAAATTGTGGGTTTTTTGCTCTTCTTTCTCTAATTGCTTTAGGTGTAAGGTTAGGTTATTTATTTGAGATGTTTCTTGTTTCTTAAGGTAGGATTGTATTGCTATAAACTTCCCTCTTAGAACTACTTTTGCTGCATCCCATAGGTTTTGGGTCATCGTGTTTTTGGGTTGTCGTGTTTTCATTGTCATTTGTTTCTAGGTATTTTTTGATTTCCTCTTTGATTTCTTCAGTGATCTCTTGGTTATTAAGTAGTGTGTTGTTTAGCCTCCATGTGTTTGTATTTCTTACAGATTTTTTCCTGTAATTGATATCTAGTCTCATAGCGTTGTGGTCGGAAAAGATTCTTGATATGATTTCAATTTTCTTAAATTTACCAAGGCTGGATTTGTGACCCAAGATATGATCTATCCTGGAGAATGTTCCATGAGCACTTGATAAGAATGTGTATTCTGTTGTTTTTGGATGGAATGTCCTATAAATATCAATTAAGTCCATCTTGTTTAATGTAGCATTTAAAGATTGTGTTTCCTTATTTATTTTCATTTTGGATGATCTGTCCATTGGTGAAAGTGGGGTGTTAAAGTCCCCTACTATGATTGTGTTACTGTCAATTTCCCCTTTTATGGCTGTTGGTATTTGCCTTATGTATTGAGGTGCTCCTATGTTGGGTGCATAAGTATTTACAATTGTTATATCTTCTTCTTGGATCGATCCCTTGATCATTATGTAGTGTCCTTCTTTGACTCTTGTAATAGTCTTTGTTTTAAAGTCTATTTTGTCTGATATGAGAATTGCTACTCCAGCTTTCTTTTGATTTCCATTTGCATGGAATATCTTTTTCCATCCCCTCACTTTCAGTCTGTATGTGTCCCTGGGTCTGAAGTGGGTCTCCTGTAGACAGCATATATACGGGTCTTGTTTTTGTATCCATTCAGCCAGTCTATGTCTTTTGGTTGGAGCATTTAATCCGTTTACATTTAAGGTAATTATCGATATGTATGTTCCTATTCCCATTTTCTTAATTGTTTTGGGTTTATTATTGTACGTCTTTTACTTCTCTTGTTTTTCCTGCCCAGAGAAGTTCCTTTAGCATTCGTTGTAAAGCTGGTTTGGTGGTGCTGAATTCTCTTAGCTTTTGCTTGTCTGTAAAGCTTTTAATTTCTCCATCAAACCTGAATGAGATCCTTCCTGGGTAGAGTAATGTTGATTGTAGGTTTTTCTCCTTCATCACTTTAAATATGTCCTGCCACTCCCTTCTGGCTTGCAGAGTTTCTGCTGAAAGATCAGCTGTTAACCTTATGGGGATTCTGTTATGTGTCACTTGTTGTTTTTCCCTTGCTGTTTTTAATATTTTTTCTTTGTATTTAATTTTTGAAAGTTTGATTAATACGTGTCTTGGTGTGTTTCTCCTTGGATTTATCCTGTATGGGAGTCTCTGTGCTTCCTGGACTTGATTACCTATTTCCTTTCCCATATTAGGGAAGTTTTCAACTATAATCTCTTCAAATATTTTCTCACTCCATTTCTTTTTCTCTTCTTCTTCTGGGTCCCCTGTAATTCGAATGTTGGTGTGTTTAATGTTGTCCCAGAAGTCTCTGAGACTGTCCTCAATTCTTTTCATTCTTTTTTCTTTATTCTGCTCTGCAGTAGTTATTTCCACTATTTTTTCTTCCAGGTCACTTATCCATTCTGCCTCAGTTATTCTGCTATTGATCCCTTCTAGAGAATTTTTAATGTCAGTTATTGTGTTTTTCATCACTGTTTGTTTGCTCTTTAGTTCCTCTAGGTCCTCATTAAACGTTTCTTGTATTTTCTCCATTCTATTTCCAAGATTTTGGATCATCTTTTTTATCATTATTCTGAATTCTTTTTCAGGTAGACTGCCTATTTCCTGTTCATTTGTTAGGTCTGGTGGGTTTTTGCCTTGCTCCTTCATCTGCTGTGTATTTCTCTGTCTTCTCATTTTGCTTAACTTACTGTGTTTGGGGTCTCCTTTTTGCAGGCTGCAGGTTCGTAGTTCCCGTTGTTTTTGGTGTCTGTCCCCAGTGGCTAAGGTTGGCTCAGTGGGTTCTGTAGGCTTCCTGGTGGAGGGGACTAGTGTCCTTGTTCTGGTGGATGAGGCTGGATCTTGTCTTTCTGGTGACAGGTCCATGTCTGGTGGTGTGTTTTGGGGTGTCTGTGGCCTTATTATGATTTTAGGCAGCCTCTCTGCTAATGGATGAGGCTGTGTTCCTGTCTTGCTAGTTGTTTGCCATGTGGTGTCCAGCACTGTAGCTTGCTGGTCGTTGAGTGGAACTGGGTCTTGGTGTTGAGATGGAGATCTCTGGGAGATTTTCACTGTTTCATATTATGTGGATCTGGGAGCTGTCTCGTGGATCAGTGTCCTGAACTTGGCTCTCCCACCTCAGTGGCACAGCCCTGATGCCTGGCTGGAGCACCAATAGCCTGTCTTCCACATGGCTCAGAATAAAAGGGAGAAAAAAAAGAAAGAAGAAGATAAAATAAAATAAAATAAAATAAAGTAAAATAAAATAACAAAGTTATTAAAATAAAAAATAATTGTTAAGAAGAAAAATTATTAAGGAAAAACAAAAACAAAGACAAAAAACGTACAGACAGAACTCTAGGACAAATGGTAAAAGCAAAGCTATACAGACAAAACCACACACAGAAGCATACACATACACACTCACAAAAAGAGAAAAAGGGGAAAAAATATATATATATCATTGTTCCCAAAGTTCACCTCCTCAGTTTGGGATGATTCGTTGTCTATTCAGGTATTCCACAGATGCAGGTACATCAAGTTGATGGTGGAGATTTAATGCGCTGCTTCTGAGGCTGCTGGGAGAAATTTCCCTTTCTCTTCTTTGTTCACACAGCTCCTGGGGTTCAGCTTTGGATTTGGACCCACCTCTGCATGTAGGTCGCCTGAGGGCGTCTGTTCTTCGCTCAGACAGGACGGGGTTAAAGGAGCAGATGATTCGGGGGCTCTGGCTCACTCAGGCCGGGGGGAGGGAGGGGTACGGATGTGGGGCGAGCCTGCGGCGGCAGCGGCCTGCGTGACATTGCACCAGCCTGAGGCGCACCGTGTGTCCTCCCGGGAAAGTTGTCCCTGGATCACGGGAGCCTGGCCGTGGCGGGCTGCACAGGCTCCCGGGAGGGGCGGTGACCTGGGCTTGCACACAGGCTTTTTGGTGGCAGCAGCAGCAGCCTTAGCGTCTCACGCCCGTCTCTGGGGTCCGCACTGATAGCCGCGGCTCGCGCCCATCTCTGGAGCTCCTTTAAGTGGCGCTCTGAATCCCCTCTCCTCACGCACCAGGAGACAAAGAGGCAAGAAAACGTCTCTTGCCTCTTCGGCAGCTCCAGACCTTTTCCCGGACTCCCTCCCGGCTAGCCGTGGCGCACTAGCCCCTTTCAGGCTGTGTTCACGCCGCCAACTCCAGTCCTCTCCCTGCGATCTGACCGAAGCCCGAGCCTCAGCTCCCAGCCCTGCCCGCCCCGGCGGGTGAGCAGACAAGCCTCTCAGGCTGGTGCGTGCTGGTCAGCACCGATCCTCTGTGCGGGGATCTCTCCGCTGTGCCCTCCACACCCATGTTGCTGCGCTCTCCTCCGTGGCTCCGAAGCCTCCCCCCTCCGCCACCTGCAGTCTCTGCCCGCGAAGGGGCTTCCTAGTGTGTGGACACCTTTCCTCCTTCACAGCTCCCTCCCACTGGTGCAGGTCCTGTCCCTATTCTTTTTTTTTTTTTTCTTTTGCCCTACCCAGGTACGTGGGGAGTTTCTTGCCTTTTTAGAAGTCTGAGGTCTTCTGCCAGTGTTCAGTAGGTGTTCTGTAGGAGTTGTTCCACAAGTAGATGTATTTCTGATGTATTTGTGGGGAGGAAGGTGATCTCCGTGTCTTACTCTTCCGCCATCTTGAAGCTCCTCCTCGCTTCATTCTTAAAAATAAATACAGTCCTAAGAATCACATGAATTTGAGAAATTCTGAAATCTAAAATAAAGAAATCTAAGGTGAACAAAGAAGAAATGGCTTTGAAGCAATCTGCAGAAGAGTACGTATTTTCAAAAATCTAGTAGTATCCTTTGAGAGATTTTAAATAACTTCCACACATAAACCAGGATATGATATTAAAATAAAGCAACAATCATAGATTTTTAAAACTTCTCAATTTAAAAAATAAATAATACAAGTAATTAGAAGGAATGGTTTATCTCTTAAAATCTTCTAAAATACAGAATGCTCCCTACAAAAACGTATTTTTTCAAAGAAGGAAAATGATGTAAAGGATTAATCGAAGAGATAAGACCTATATTTAACAGATTTCCAAAAACAAACATACACACAAAAAATACAAACATAAATTTGGGGATGTTACAAAGGGGATATTACATGTTAATATGAGAAAAATTTTGAGTTGAAGGAACATGTTGAGGGTCAAGCTGAAAAAAACCTGCTAAGGGTTAGATGAAGTTAAGAAACTTACAGCTAGGTAAAATCCAGGTAAAATTTCAGAAATTAAGATAAATAAAAGATCCTAAAATCTTCTAGAAAGTAAAGAGTTTACCAACAAATCAACATGAATCAGACTTACATCATAATTAAATTTTGATGCTTGATGGGTGAAAACAATGAAGGAGCATCTTCAAAGGTACAAAGGAATGTGACTTATGATTATTCAAAATATTAGTAATCAAACATGGAAAAGAAAAAAGACATTTTTTTCACCTGAAGGATTCTGAAAATTTACCCTCACAGTTTTCCTAGAAAAGTACTTGTAGCTATATGTAACAAAAATAAGAGAGCAAACGAAAGAGACAACATAATAACCAGTAACAATATAAACAACCTAGCAGGCAAGTCAAAGAAAAGCCCAGAATAATAACTCCACTGAAGTTCTTGAATATGAGGATATGTATATTTCAGTAAACAGGTTGCCAGAAATAAGTGAAGTTCTTAATATAGAGTGTTCCTTAGAGTTTGGTTCACTAGAGGCTATAGAATACTATGCATAATATATAGGAACAGTGAATTGGCTATAGAACATAGCAACATAAAAAGTATGGCCCAATTATGAAAAACTTGGTACAAATTAGTATATGTAATAAACCTACTGTAAAGAGGTATAATAATATTGATGTTATTCAATGTGTGGAATCAATAGGAAGCTGAAAGACATTAGAACTATAGCAACTAAGAAATGTTTCTTTCCCCAAGATTAAAATAAAAATCAGGAGAAAAAAGCTGCATAAGATTATACAAACTGTGTTGTTCATTATGGCTGGCCACTAGCCACATGTGGATATTTAAATTTATATAATTAACCTAAATAAAATATGATTTAAACTTCAGCTCTTCAGTTTCACTAGCCACATTTAAAAATTCTTAATAGGCACATGTGGCTAGTCGCTACCGTACTGGACAGTGCAAATATAAAACATTTTCATTATCACAAACATTTCTATTGAAATGATATAGAACACTGATATAGAGTATTAAATCAAATAAAATGATAAGTGTTCAAATCAATACTCTACATTTTAGATACATGTCTTAGCTCAGGCTGGTATGCTATAACAAAATATCATAAACTTGGTGGCTTATAAAATAAACATTTATTTCTCACTTCTGGATGCTGGGAAGTTCAAGATCAAGGCATCACAGATTCTGATGAGAACCTTCTTCTTGGTTATGGATACCTTTTTACTGTATTCTCACGTGACAGAGAGAGAGAGAGCTCTGGTTGCTTCGTCTTCTTATAAGGACACTAGTCTCATAATGGGGGTTCAATTTCCTGATCTCATCTAAACCAAATTACCTCGCAAAGGCCCTATGTGCAAGTACCATTGCACTGGCGATTAAGTCTTCAGCGTATAAATTTTGGGGGGACACATTTAATCCATGGCCTTCTACCCCTAAAATTTTACCCCCGTTTATATTCTTCTTATGTGTAAAATACAATTCATTCCATCCCAATAGCCCCCAAAGTCTTAACTTGTTCTAACAACAACTCTAAAGTGTCAATTCCAATTCCAGACTCTCATCCGAATATCATCCAAATCAGATACGAGTGATTCATTCTGAGGCTAGCCCAGCCTTCAAGTCTTTGTTTGGAATCCATCTGGCCTTTTAACAGAAACAATGGCCCTGATGATCTCTAAATTACCTTGGGGCTATTCTTCCCTTTTTTACTGAAATATAGTTGACATACAAATTTATGTTTGTTTCGGGTGTACTACATAGTGATTTGACATTTGCATACACAATGAAACGATCATCTGTCCCCATAAGAAGTTATTAATATATTATTGACCAGGTTCCTTATGCTGTATATTACATCCCTATCGCTTACTGTTTTCAGCTTGGGTGATTTCTTTCTTTTTTTTTTTTAACATCTTTATTGGAGTATAATTGCTTTACAATGTTGTGTTCGTTTCTGCTGCACAACAAAGTGAATCAGCTATATGCATACATATATCCCCTTATCCCCTCCCTCTTGAGCCTCCCTCCCCCACTCTCTATCCCACCCCTCTAGGTTGTCACAAAGCACCGAGCTGATCTCCCTGTGCTATGCAGCAGCTTCCCACTAGCTATCTATTTTACATTTGGTAGTGTATATATGTCAGTGCTACTCTCTCATTTCATCCCAGCTTCCCCTTACCCCACTGTGTCCTCAAGTCTGTCCTCTCCATTGGTGTCTTTATTCCTGCCCTGCCACTAGGTTCATCAGTACCATTTTTTTAGATTCCATATATATGCGTTAGCATATGGTATTTGTTTTTCTCTTTCTGACTTACTTCACTATGTATGACAGACTCTAGGTCCATCTACCTCACTACAAATAACTCAATTTCATTCCTTTTTATGGCTGAGTGATATTCCCTTGTATATATATGCCACATCTTCTTTATCCATTCATCTGTCGATGGACATTTAGGTTGCTTAGCTTGGGTGATTTCTACTACTCTGTCTTCCAGTTCACTTATTCGTTCCTTTGTATCATCTAATCTACTGTTTATTTCTTCTAGTTTATTTTTTAATTTCTCTTATTGTATTCTTCAGCTCTGTTTGGTTCTTTTTTATATTTTCTAACTCTTTGTTGAAATTCCCATTGTACTAATTCATTCTTCTTCTCAGTTTGGTGAATATCTTTATAATCATTAATCAAACTCTTAGCCAGGTAGATTGCTTAGCTCTATTTTGCTTGGTTCTTTTTCTGAGATTTTGTCTTACTTCTTCATTTGGAATATATTACTCTGTCTCCTCATTTTTCCCCATTCTCTTTTTTATTTCATTGTGTTAGATCGGTTACTTTTCCCAATCTCAGAGAAGTGGCCTTGTTTAGGAGACGTACTATGGGACTTAGCAGCGTGCTCTCCTCTGGTCACCAGAGCAATATGTTCTAGGGGTACTCTGTATGTGGGAATCACATAGATTGCTTAGCTCTACTTTGCTTTATTCTTTTTCTGAGATTTTCTCCTATGTGGGCTTCATCAGCCCTTGTATTGTAGCATGGTCAACTACTGTGGTGTGGGGGTAAGTGGGCCTGGCCCGTGGCCTGGTTGCTAGGCTGTTCTTCATGTGGTGGCTGTGGGTCACTGGAGGGCAGGACTGCATCCCTCGTGCTAATAGGCTAAAGGGAGCATCTCAAATGTGAGGTTCAGATCCCTAGCTCCTTGGGGAGAACTCCTATGATTATGATATTCCTCATTTGTGTGGACCCCAGGGTGTGGCTCCGGACTATACCTTGTCTCTGCCTCTTTTACCTATCCTGTAATTCCTTCTTCATGTCTTTAGCTGTGGAAAATCTTTTCTGCTTCAGGCTGTTCTCATAGAATTATAATTTTGGTGTGTCTCTGGGTGGAGGTGAGTTCAGGGTGTTCCTACTCTGCCATATTGGCCACTTCTCCATTTGTCCCTTTTCTTGAAGAATAGTGAAAGTTGCCTCAAATAGCTCATTGTTCTTTCCTGTAGAATCTAAGAAGTCCAACAGCCTTCTTTCATTCCATCACATATCTGCCTCCTTCAGTTTAAACTGGCTGTGTTCCTAATGTGGCTGATTAAATTCATGGTTCACACCCATACTAATCTCCTTATCAAATGATTATTAGGCCACATCCTAAGTGTTCTTTTCAGAACACTTGCTCTAATTTTTTGCAATAGGATAGGCTGAGAATTTTCTAAATCTTTAAGTTCTGAATTCTTTTTACTTAGGAGTTTCTTCTTCAATTCATTTCTGTCTTTGGGTATTTTATTATAAGCAGTCAAAAGGGAGCAAGCCATTTCTTCAAAACTCTGCTTAGAAATCTCCTCAGCAAAATATTCAGTTTCATCGCTTGCAAGTTCTATCTTCCACAAAGTACTAGAACACAATTAAGCCAAGGTCTTTGCCAGTTTATGAAGAGGAATACCTTTCATCCATTGTCAAATAATAGGTTCTTATTTCCATCTGAAATCTCATCAGAATCACTTTGTAGTCCCTATTTCTATCAACATTCTGTGTATGATTATTTATGTATTCTCTGAGAAGATGGAAGCTATCTCTATTCTGCTTGAACTCTCACCAAAATCACCTTGAACAGCCCCTTCATGGCAATATCATTTTTTTCTAGCATGCACCTCAAAACTCTTTCAACTTCTACTCACTACCCAGTCCTAAAGCTGCTTTCACATTTTTAGGTATTTGTTACAACATTACCCCACTTCTCAGTATCAACTGTATCAACTTCTGTATTTGTCAGTTCTGGCTGCTATTTCAGAGTACCATAGACTGGGTGGCCTAAACAACAAACATTCATTTCTCACAGTTCTGGAGGCTGGAATGTTTATGGTCAAAGTAGATTCCTGGTCTGCAGATGGCTGTCTCTTGTTATGTCCTCATATGGCCTTTCCTTGGGGAGTGCATGTGGAGAGAGAGAGAGAGCTCTGGTCTCTTCCTCTTCTTATAAGGACACTAATCTCATCTTAGGGGTCCCCAATCTCATTACCTCATCTCAGCCTAATTACCTCCCAAGGGGACCACTTCCAAGTACCATCACATTGGGGGTTAGGGATTCAACATTTGATTTTAGAGGGACACAGACTTTCAGTCCAGAGCACTATATCTTTATTTAAATTTATAAATTAAAGTATAAAGACTTGCATGGGGATAATATTCACAAATTCAGTATATTGAATTAGGACATATGCTCTCATATAAATCTTTTTATGTCTAGATCCACATCCATGGCAGTTGGTTCCACTGAGCTTTTTTAAATAGATGCTTCACTCTATCCTTGTTTTTTTTATTAGGGTAAAACAAAATCCAAAATCTTCCTTTCTTAAAGAGTACTCAGTTCTGAATTTTTAATAATTATCTTGGAGCCGTCTTCCTTCTGGTGCTGATGTTTAAAATTAAGTCATTTTTTCTAAGGCCTTAGCTCCAATGCCCCATTACCTGTTAATTCCTTGTTGGGGACTTTCTTCTTCCTGTCTGACTCTGTCCATCATACCATTTATTTCATTCTCCTCTGACTCCCTGGACTCTTAGTTGGATATTGCTGTGATTCCAGCGGTCTGGGATGAAAAATCATCAACATTTACTGAGACAGACTTTAGAGACGTCCTGTTTTTCAGCAAAACTAAAGCAGTTACCCTAAATCACGCTTAATTAGGCTATTAGTCTTCCATCTCTACCACATTCAGCAAACTTTCCACATTCCTCAGGTAAACTCTTCTATAAAAATGAACTGGTTCGGATTATTTCTGTAGTAAAAACAATTTTTAGATTCATGACTACCTGGTTAAAGTTCATAACCCCCCCACCTCCACACACACACGCACACACACACAGACACATTTTGGACTCTATTTCCAATCAAGCTGGCCAAGATCTTTGTTTTAGTTCATGATCCTTCTATCTGGCACTTTTTTCTTCCTCTATTTAATACTATTTATTTATCAATATTTGACTTCAGCATTATTCTCTGAGACTTTATCCAGAATATAAAATTAATTTATCTTTCCCCAGGAAAACCTTATATATAGCTTATTGTGCTATACAACTGATCATTATAACTTACTTGTTTTCCTGGCTAGAATGTACATTTCTGTAAGGAAAGGGCTTCATACCAAGTTTCTTTGCCCAGAACATCTAGTAAAATGCCAGAAAAGTTCTTTGGATTTTCAGTAAATATTTACTAAGAGATTGAAGAAATTCTTATGACAACAGCAAGAAGGCAAAATAATATAATTTCTCCTTTGTCCTCATACTACTGTATGTTTGTTGCATAAATTTTGTGGCATAATAGTGTGGCTTTCTCTCCTATAGACTCGCTGCTCATTGGATTAGGAACTGTTTTATCATTTGTGTATGTAGTTGTGGTTGACATATAGAAAGTGAATAAGAAGACAGCAGACCAAAACAGTCCAAAAACAGGAAAAAACGTTTGGAAATAAGATACATATAGAAAATTCTCCTCATATAGTTATATACAGAAAACTTTTTGATGAGTATCTCATGATGTTATTTATCAGGCAATTCTTTTTTCCATTTGTCTTTTAATATGATCCATGTATATGGAAGCATTTTTTTCATTAGTTATCAGAAGAATATTCTTAGCCTATTCTTGCCATTTGATGGCAATGGAATATTCATGGTAGTGAAAGGTATATCTGTTTGCATTTTAATTTTTTCTACTTTTTTATGCCAGACTCCTAACTTCTCTTCTAGTCCTGAGTATGTGTTCAGAAATGAAAAAAATACATTAATCTTAGAGTCACTTTTGCCTCCAGAGAAAGAGAAGGGTAAATGTTAGAAGATTATTAAGAGATTCTCATGGCCTTTAACTCAAAGGTACAAAATAGGAATTTATGCTTCGTTTTAGGTTAACTATCCAAATTTTCAGGGTTTAAATAAGTCAGCTTGGTTGTAATAAAGCTTCTTAAAACATATCTCCTTTTCATTATTGCAATACAATTGTGTATCTGATTTCAATTTTTATAGTGATTTGTACTTTTATTAGAACTGTATTTTATTGAAACTAGCTTTATATAAACACAAAATCTAACACAGGGAAGAATTAGAAGTTTAGTGTTTAATGATGCAATTTCAAGGCGTATTAATGTGAAAAAGTTTGGTCAAGTTAAACAAGACATGCTTAACCTCTGAATAGCTCATTAGCCTACATACTGGATCTCTGAATTGCAATGGAGAAATTATCATATACTGCTATGTAAAGTCTATCTTATCAGTTATCTTAGTATGGCTTGTGCTTTAATTTAAGACAGCAAATAAACTCAGAGCAGGCAGGATTTCTGGGGCAAATGATGATGATCAGAGCTAATTTTCCATGGTTATAGGAAGTACTAGAATCCAGAAAATTCACAGCCAAGAACACAGTTAATAATTATTGACATATATCCCATTTAGTTTAAAGTGATTAATTAAAGTCTTAAGACTGTAGATGTTAGTGCCATCTTGGTTCAGCTATTGCACATGTATCTTTCTTTCTCCTTGTTAAACATTAAAACAAAACAGGGCTTCCCTGGTGACGCAGTGGTTGAGAATCTGCCTGCCAATGCAGGGGACAAGGGTTCAAGCCCTGGTCTGGGAAGATCCCACATGCCGCGGAGCAACTAGGCCCGTGAGCCACAACTACTGAGCCTGCGCGTCTGGAGCCTGTGCTCCGCAACAAGAGAGGCCGCGGTAGTGAGAGGCCCACACACCGCGATGAAGAGTGGCCCCTGCTTGCCGCAACTAGAGAAAGCCCTTGCACAGAAACAAAGACCCAAGACAGCCAAAAATAAATTAATTAATTAATAATTAATAAAAATAAAGGAATTCCAAAAAACAAAACAAAACAAAACACCAAAAGAGTATAGTGTGGCTAGGAACACTGGCTTTGGAAATTTAGAGCATAGGTTGAAGCCCTGTTCCACTATTTTCTAACCCTTAAGCAAGCTATCAAACTTTCCATAAATTCTATTTCCACAACTCTTCTATATCATCCTTGTCATCATCCCTAACAGGCTGTGTAGCACACAATACTTGGGCCCTTTACCACATGCCTTTGATCCATCACACAGTTCAGCTCCATTTGTGGTAGAGAGTTCCCACGGTTTCTACTAGTGTCTCACCTCTTGGGCCTGCTGAAACTCTCATCTTTTCTGTCTCTATGCTTTTCCTTACAAAATGAAGCTGGCTCAGATATGCTACACCAAGGGAAGACCCGAGGAGTGAGGGTGGGGTGGGCCCAGGAGTAGAGATTAACCCCTGGTGCAACTCCACCTCCCCTACTTTGGAGGTACAATTCTGTGACATATTCTACATGAGTCCTTACAGGGCCCAGAGTGGGATTAGGTCCCAGTTGCCCACAGTTCAGTAAAATATCTGCAACTGTCTTTCCGCTTCCTTGTCTCATCACCTCTTCTTTCACCCTATCTCCACTGCCTTAGTCTTGCTTTTTCTCAAATAATCTACCTGTATCCAACTACTTGTCCTAGGTTCTGGTAGACTTGTACTAGAGAGTTATTATCACCATGGTCATCATCACCTTCATTGCCCTGATCATCATCATCATCATCATCATCATCATCATCACTGTCGTCATAATCATTTGGTGTTTATTGCTATGCTTCCCATATTATTATAGAAAAATATTAATTCCTCAGAGTAGGTAGAGTTTTCAGTGGTTGATGTATTTATTAGACACACTGGAATGCAAAATAAGAAAATAAGACAACTGTAAAAGATGTATTGTCCCTTTGTAGTTACTTATGGTAATATTTAGTTGAATAACATTAATCAGAATTTGCATAATGCAGACTTTATAATAACTTAGTGAACTGTTATGATATTATTTTTTCTTTCCTTAATGTAACCTTACTATAATGATAAATCACATCAAATGGTTTCCATGAAAAGAATTTTTAAAAGTACTTTTCAAAACACTGAAGCACATTGAGAATCACATTTTTATAAAACCAGTCAGTCTGATAATTTTTAATCATCTCCTCATCAAATATTCATAAGTAGTTGAGATCAATGAAAATATTTATATACCAGAAGATAATAAAATTATATGCTATTAAGTATTATATAACTTGAAATATTTATTAACTCAGATCATTCTTCCCCAGGAATATTATATGTCTAGTCAGCATATAATGACTTTCATTTTTATCCTCATTGCTTTAAACACATTATCAATCCAAGTTATATTTAAATTTAATCATGTTTAATAAGGGGAATTTTTTGCAAGAAGCTGTACTGTAATTTTTAGATCATCAAGGGTTAATATTTTCAATATAGCCAGAATAAAAGAGAATTCCATGAATAAGACATTGTTGAGTTTGGTAGAATATGGTATGAAAAACCTAGGAAGGTCAATTGGGTCTTACTGTCATTTTACACTTACATCTTTGAAATTCACCCTGTAGTTAATAAAGAAGCCATTTGAAGATTATAGGTAGGCATCTCCTCCTTTACTGAACATCTCACTTTGAGATTTCTCAAGGAGTTCTCAGAAGACATTTCTTTTTTTCCTTTTCTCATCTAAACTCTCCTCTGAGGTAATCTCTTCTGGGCCCACAGCGACTATGTGTGGATGACTGTGAGATTTAAATTTCCTCTGCAGTAGTCTTTCTTGAAAAGAAGACGCCATACACAGCTACATAATATCTTCCCACAGAAGTCTAAGAGGAATCTGAAAAAATAAATAAGGTCAAAACTGACCCATTGATTTTTATCCCTAAAATGTTTTATCACTGATATTCCCCATTTCAAGAAACCACCACCACCAATACACACACACACACACACACACACACACACACACACACATGCACAGAGTTTCTCAAGCTGAAACACAAAGGAACTATCTTAAATTACAATCTTTCTACAACCCCTGATACACCTTTCAATCTAACAGCTCCTCATTTCACCTCCAAAATCATCATGATCTCCTCTCTACTCTGTTTCCACTCTCACCACACTTGTCCCAGTGATCGCCCTGTCTTCTGAGCCAGAAGAAGATCCTCTTAACTGGCCTCCCTGCTTTCACTCTTGGCTCTATTAATCCATTCTTCACACCATAGCCAAAAGGATCTTTTAAAAATGTGTTGTAGATTTTCTTATACCACTTTTTCTCTTATTCAGAATGCTCAGATCACACCATCTTTCTGGCTGTTCCTTAGGCTCTAATACTCCACCCGTGGTATTTTGCTGAATACCTCTTTCTTGTGAATAAAGTTTGTGCTTGAGGATCACTTCCTGAGTAAGGCCTTACTCGATAAAATGCCCTGCCAATGATTTTTTTCTCACAAAATTATTCTCTATTTTATTAATCACCTACCCATTGTTTTATCTTCAACATATTATTTAATCTTAGCTTAAATTATCTTTTTTACTATATGTTTATTTGTTAATTGTTTGCCATGACCTTCCATTAAAAAACCTGGAAGGTTAACCCTATGACCGCAAAAATCACATCTGTATTATTTCAATGCAATAGCTCCAGTACCAAAGAACCACAAAAGTATAGAATGAAAAATGCATTTTATTGGAGTAGCCCCAACATCAGTACCATCTCAGGCAAACATGAGTCATGAACTTCAGAGAGAAAGATTGATTATAGCATAGTGTTCATTTATATAGGCCAAATGTCTATAACGATTACCTGGCACAAAAAAAGGCATTCCGTATTTATGGAAGAGTTGAATAGCCTATGTTAGAGAAAAAAAGATCCAGAGATAATTGATCTCCCACAGCAACTATGTGGTGTGTTAAAATTCAAGATATTCCTGAGTGTTCTCAGAGAGCAAATGTAGATGGCAGCTGAATGTTGAGAGTCAGTGGGTATAACGAATGGCTTCCAATGTAAGGGTCAAAGTCATCCTATAACATGTCATAAAATAAACAGCATGAACTATGGCTTCAGGCAAAACAATGCACATTGATGAGGAAGCCTGGGAGAACTCTAAGGACAGCACAAAGACCGAAGCTCTAATCTTAGGCTCCTTTGCCACTCTCAATGAAGAAACATAAGGTTTCCCTTAAACATGTGTTTTAGAAAGACAGAGATGAGCATTTGTCATAATGAAAAGAATATATTAAAATATCTAACCCCAAATAGCTTTGTGACTTTCTGGATTAAAATGTCTTAGTGGAACAGTGCAATAATGATGATGATGATGATGACAATTTCATGGAAATCATCATGGAGAGTAAATGCTTTATCTTATATAAAATGCCAGCAAATGTATCCCTTGTCTTTGCATCTAACAAATATTTAATATGTTCTACAGATTTTGTCAGAAAAAGAGTACAGTACAATCTTTCTGTCAAAAGTCGTCCAAGAGCATATACCATGGCATTAACTCTTCCTTGGCTTCAATTAGAAATAAAACCGGTCATTAAGCATTAAAACCATTCACTTGGCTTAATTGCTGTACTTACATGATTTCTCATTATGTTTGACTGTCTAGAGACACTTGCTGATGGAAAAGGACTTTCCTTTTTATGTCTGTTCATCACCTGCTCTGAAACTAATTTGGATTCACAGAAAAAGTTGGCAGTTTTTAGAGCCTGATTTCCACTGTGTAGTTCGCAAGATTGTAATGAAATGAATTTCCAAAAAACTTATAAAATTGAACATTCCCATAACTCTAGACTAGTCTAAGGAATGAAGGGCAAGGTTGTGGTTTACTTGCCGTAAACATATTTTATAATTTTTTAGTCCCTGGCTTTAAAATTGGGCAATTATTGATTACCTTTCTAATTTGAGAAGGTTTCAGTTATTTTATATTTCACTTATATATATATATATATTATAAATTTATTTTTACGTATTTTTGGCTGCATCAGGTCTTCATTGCTGCACACGGGCTTTCTCGAGTTGCGGTGAGCAGGGGCTACTCGTTGTTGTGGTGTGTGGGCTTCTCATTGCGGTGTCTTCTTTTGTTGCAGAGCACAGGCTCTAGGCGCTCGGGCTTCAGTAGTTGTGGTGCGCAGGCTCAATAGTTGTGGCTCGCAGGCTCTAGAGCACAGGCTCAGTAGTTGTGGAGCGTGGGCTCAGTAGTTGTGACTCGTGGACCCTAGAGCGAAGGCTCAGTAGTTGTGGCACATGGGCTTAGTTGCTCCGTAGCATGTGAGATCTTCTTGGACCAGGGTTCGAACCCATGTCCCCTGCATTGGCAGGTGGATTCTTAACCACTGAGCCACCAGGGGAACTCCCTTCACTTATATTTGGAAACTTTTATTTACAGTCTTATACCACACAAGTTCAGGTTTTCACATCTCATACCAAAAAATGACATTGCAGTATAATTAGAAAATTGAGCATCCATGGATTCTCATTTTTGTTTCTTATTATATGTATCTTTTTCTTGATATCTCAATTAGATGTCTCCAAGGAGTTAGTGTATACCTTCTGTTTTGCTAAGGAACAGCAAGACTTAAACTATCCTAATAGTTAATATGAAAGATGTCCAGAACCTCTTTTGTGGAATATGAACTTATGTTGAAAATTCCAATAGAGAGGCTGTTCAAGGAGGGAAAGAAAAGCTAAGTTTTGGATGAGTAGACAAATCAGTGAGTCTACCTTGAGCCTTAAAGTTAGTATCAAGCTTTTTGATATTATTGGAAAAGGAGTCTCTTAAGAGAAAATAACCTCTATCCCCTCCTCTCAGGGATAAGAATTGCAAGCATAGGGATGATTGTCAAGTGAGACAGTGATTGTTAAAGTGATGTTAGAAATGTGTGGCTGCTATTTTCTGGGACATAAAACTAGTCTCTGGAGAGATGACAATACTTGAAATTTCTTAAAGCATCATTCCATCTCATGTCCTCTCTGGAATGTAAATAAGATTTTTTTTTTCTGGAAGCCTTCATAAAATCTTTACCTTTTGTATTGAGCCATTGTAGATCAACTTGCTTATCAAAAAGGATTGATCCATGCAGCGAGAGTAAGGGCAACAAGTTCTCAGAAAAAGACTGGACATTGAAAAGAATATAATTCAAGAACTGGACAATATAAAATGATCTTTAGGAGAAGTAGAGTAATACCAGTGAGAAGAGAATAAGAAGATGGGATAAAGAAAAATTTATTGAGTTCCAACTAAGTACTACACTGGTTCTATGAACCCTAGACACTTTATTATTTAATCCTTGAAATAATCCATGCTTATTAAGTTAATCAAACATTGCAGAACTTGATTGAAATTTACTCAACTAGATATTAGTGCAGCTAGAATTTTATCCTAGATTTGTCTGACTCCAATTGCCATTCTCTTTCTAATATATCACTAACTATGACAACAACAATCACACATGATCAGGAAACAAGTAATAAATTTGAAGTAAAATAATATTATTCAGCCATGCAAGAATGTGATATAAAAATAATAGGAGACTTTCTGGAATCAGTGGTTATTTAACAATACATTTTGTTCCAGGAGGGCTAAAAGATTATTGATTAAACTTAATTAGGAAACATTTTGGGTATAAATCTCTGACAGATAACTATCATTTTTTTCCCCAGAAAAGTCTTTAGAGGGTTGCTGTTAGCAATTCCTTGTGAGCCTTCAAGGAACACTCTTTTGAATTTTTTGAGATTTTTTTTTCAGTTCTTATATTTCTGGGGCATTAATGAGTGGAATTAATATGCTGATGTTCAAAATTCAGAACATTGGACATTTGGCAGAAAATTTTTTATTTAAAATAAGTTGAAACCACAAACTTTATACAGCAAATTGAATAGAATCAATAGAATGACCTGAAATGATTCATACGTATCTATCCATGTCTTTGTCCTTACAAGGTCTACTCTGTAGTAGAACAGGCCATTTCCTTAAATGGATTTTAATCCAAACTGACTAATGCACCCAGTTAACAAATGTAGCAGCTCTGACCTAAACACATATTAACTCCAATGTGACCAAAACAACTGGGCAGACTTAGATATTAACAAACAGTTATCAAAAGAAAAAAAAACTTGACTGCATGGCCTGAGGTTATGTTTCAATGATGTATGTAAACTAGGTCATGAAGTTAAAAAATCATAAATTCAACAGTTTTAGAATTACCAAAAGGGTAACTCATTTTTAGTTGCCAAATGAATGTTATCAGCTCTGGCTGGTTCATTGTCAATGTGAAATGTTTTGAATCATTCTATGAAGTTAGAAGCATCACAGATAGATAACATTGATTTAAATATTACCACACGACTGTATAAACCTGTTTATAGGTTTGCATTTTTCATTTTAAGACACATATTACCATACTCCTTCATAAAAGAATATAGTACTTGTATAATAAAACTACAGGAATGAGAGTGAGCTAGCTATAGTCACTAGAGTTACCCAATTACCATCAATGTTTCATAGGTTTCTTTCATGCAAATTATCAACAAAACAAAACGAAATCACTTTGGTATGTGAACCTCATCATAGAAAGTCATTTAAAAGGAAATATCATCAACAAAGAAAGGAAATGGCATTTAAATGATGCTGCTTCATGGAATGTAACAAATATAAAATATGAGAAATGTCTTCACTTTTGGACAAACTCTCTATAAACACAAACAGAGCATGAAAAAAAACAACCTTGAACAATGCAGTAAATATGAAGTTAAAACACAACAATTATTAGAGTATCTAGATTGAACTGTGTCTAAGTCGAGGAAAGAAACAACTTATCCCCAAGGCTAACAGTAATAATTTTGGTGGAAAAAACTTTCATATTCCACAGTCAAAAAGTGGAAAGTAAAGAGAATAAGGAGTAAATAGGAGAAAAACATAGATGAGAAAAGTTCTAACACTTTTTAGATTTTTCTCATTAAAAATATTTGGGGGGTATTCCATTTTTAGAGGTTTCAGCACAAAGTAAAGGAAAATAATTGTAATTGTTATGAAATTATAATCACTAATATTGAAGAATAAGTGAGAAATCTCCTTCTCCAAATCTTTTTTAAAAAAAGGTATTAGACCGCATGTCATTTGATATCCACAATCATTGACTCCCAACATCACAAAAGTAATTAAAACCTTGGCAATAAAAAATTTATGTTTAAAAGTCAAAGGTCTTTTTATTCCACATATCTTTCTATCCTGCTAGTTTTGATATGTATATATCCACTTTAGTCACAGGAAAGAATACCTGACTTTTTTTTTGGACAAATCAATTAAATGTTCTAAACACTTTTATCTACAGACGTTATATACATTTTTATGAAATATGCAAAAACAAAGCAAAACAACCCTATGGAGTTTTTCTAGCAAACTAGCTTATTATTTTGGAGTCATGTGAAGAAACTTTTTCTATAATTTGTTTCAAATAATAAACTCATTTTCTTTAAAGTGCACAAACAATGAAAGGAACAAAGTCTTTGGAGTTGAATAGACCAGGGTTTGATTCTGACTGCCTATTTTCAACTATGAGACTTGAGCAGAATAAGAGCCTTAAGTTACTTTACTTTCTGTGATATCAGAAAAACAATAGATACCTTTTAGTTTTTGTCATCCTGAAAAAATAATCATTTGGCTTTCCATATTTTATAATCTGTGACATGATCACAAGAAGTCGGGGAGAAATTCTGAATATCTCAGTGTCGACTTGGTAGCTGTAGTTCATAGACTGGCTCATGTGTAAATTAGTAAGAGAGTCATCACCAAAGGTGTGGAATCATTTTCCCTTGTGTAGAAAGCATTTACCCATTGTTTAAATAGCCTCAAAATTATTGTTTTGGTGTCTCTGCAGTGAAAGTTGTTTGACAACTTATCTTTATTTTTTCTACCACATAATAATTTGGCTTAGGTTTATTTATTTATTTATCTGTTTTTAAGTTTATTTAAAAATTTTTGACACAATTGTAAGATCATCATTTCAAATTTATTTGCATGTGATTCAGTAAAATGATTTATAACTATTAAAATTTTCTCTATGCTTTTGGGTGTTTTTTCATTTATAATTTTGTATATTTGTGTTTTTAATTTTGCTCTATTTTTCTGAATGTATTAGCTTCTGATATTTTTTTCAAAAAATCAGCTCTTATCTATTCATCAGTGTTCCTATTTATCAGAAAATCATGATCTTTTTATATTATTGTTTTCTAGTCATTTAATTGCAAAATTTTCTTTATTAATTAATGCTTTTTATTTATTTTTTGTTATTCTGTTTTTTTGTAATTCTGTCAGCAATAATGTTCAATTTCCCTTCCTTCCTTCCTTCTTCTCTCTCCCTTTCTTTCCTTCCTTTTCCATTGATTTGTTAATTCTTTGGTTCGCTTTTCTTTTGTTGATTCTTTCATTGTTTCTTCTTTTTCTCTTAGAATATGAGGTTTTTTTTAATATTCCTTATTTTATTGCTTAATGATCAAGGAATTTGGTTTGTACTATTCCTATTTGGGGATATAGTGAGATTTTCTACGTGAAAATAATGCGTGATTATTGTGTGTGTGTCTATGTGTGAGAGAGAGCACTAATGTGTCCATATGTAAGTGCTTGTGTGTACGTGTGTGTGTGCATTGAGCTGTGTCATTATCCTATACATCTTTTCTTTAATATACTACATCTTTCAAGGGTTAAGATATGAACATTTTTTACTGCTATACTGTGTTTATTTCAGTACATTATTATATTTTGTGAGATTTTGTTTTACGTGGTTTGACAAAATATTACTGATAGTATAATGGTGAATTGCAGATCATTTTCTTTTCAGCATTATAATATAATTTCTTTGCATTATTTAATGCTTTCAACCTCTGATAACATTATCAGGCATTCACTTCAAAAGTAGCATACTTTCTTTGAATTTGCCTACTTTGCCATTGTTCATCACTTAACTTCCAACATTTATTTATTTATTGCTCTAAATTTATTTATCTTCTATAACCATCCACAGTTGACAGATCAAGATTTTATATATAGAAAGAGAGAAAGGGAAAGACACAATTATGTATATAGATTATATTTAATCCTAAACTGATAGATTGAGAATATATATGTGTATGTATATACATATATATGGAATATGTAGTTATGATAGTATTTAAAAACTGTTTTAAGACTTCCAGTTTATAAAATGAAAATATATATCTATATGTGTACACATTGGGAAATATGAAAACTTTGACTCTCAATCAAGAAATAATGAAAATATAATTTAAAATTCTCAGAGTGCAATGAAAGAATATAATAATATATATTTGTTCTCTCAATAACTGTGAACTGATTAAATGATAATACAGTAACTGTGAATGAATTTCTCTCTAAATGTGTGAGGTCCCTCCCTTGGGTGCACATCCCTTCTCAGCTTTCCTCTTCTGTCCCTGTAGGGTGAGCAGGAGGTCAGACTAGCTTGCAGTAATACCCTATTATTTCACATTTTTTATGGTGATTTAGTATATATTTGTCTCTCCTGAGCCTCCTCTGTGTACAGCTGCTGGGATGCATGCTATTTCTTTCTTCTCTTCCCTTTTTTGTCCTGTCCTGGAGATCGATGCCAAGGGAATATATATGTGTATAGTACAATACATTTGGGATTGTAGACAATAAAGATAACATCTCTATGCTTTCACCTTTTCTCTCCTGCACCTCAACTCCTTCTGCTGCTCTGTGCTCTGGAACTTGGATACTGGGAGCTGTGCTTTTACATCCCTGACCCTTTTCGATCTGATATATTAATGCATTTTGAAGATTATGAACATCACGGAGGTGTAACTTCTGCTAATTTAATTGAAGAAAGTTCACCTCCATTTTTATTTATTTATTTATAGTTTTTCTCCACTTTAATATCCTCTTCAAAAATAATCTTCAGTATTCATAAATTGAGTAACATATACAGTGATGACTGAGTGTCACAAGGAATTTGTCTTTTGATTACCTATACACCAACTTTCATGCCGTTACTGTTAGCCAAAATATGCCATCCATGGAGCTTAGTGATCCTTACCTATAAAGTGCACAGAAAAACAAATTGACAGAAGTTGCTTCACTTTCCTACATCATGTTTTAAAAGGAGGAAAATGATTATCTTTCCATATATTATAAATATGCATATGACACCAGCATCTGTGAGGAATTCTAGGCACATAACACTGAAGCATTCAAGAGAGACCCAGGGATAAATAAAAATAATGTAATTTATCTCATAATTATGTTATATTGCATAATTATGTTATGCCAAGTTAATTTGAAAAAAGGAAAATAATATTCAGTGCTCAAAGTGTGTCAAAATCACTCACTCTTCCAACTTTGTGTGCCACTACTTATTACTTACACATACTAGGTGCAAGGAATAAATACATAAATTAATAAATTGGTAATTGTGAAAATCATATTAATCTGTCACCTCAGTTTGACTGGATTAGTTGTTTTGGCATGGTGCAGACATATTCTGAGTGCTGCTTTACCTTTCTTTCTTTTTTCTTTTTTTGGCTGTGCCACACGGCTTGTGGGATCTTAGTTCCTGGAACAGGGATTGAACCCAGGCCACACGCAGTGAAAGTGCTGAATCTTAAGCGGTGGACCACCAGGGAAGTCCCTCCTGAGCGCTGCTTTAAATACTGGTTGCTGCAAACATAGAGAAACCAGAACCACACTTCCTAAAATTTAGTTCTTTAAATACTAATTTCATTTTTTCTGTGGAATAAACTTTAAGGTCTAAAAGTTTGAGAACTGCTGGGTTAAACATCTTGTCCTTTGTCACTATTGCATCAGGCCTCTAAAAATGTAGCATAGAGTCCCAATAATGGATTCCATTTTTCCATCACTTAGTTGGGCTTTTTATTGGTCATTTGAAATTGTTCTTACTTGTTTGATTGACAATCATAAATTAAAAGAATTGTGGGAAATCTCTTTTTATTTTAGCATAAATTTATATTACTATTTCTAATTAGGTATTTATAGCCAGTGTCCTAAGTAATATTCTTTCCATGTTGTAATGAGAGAAACTTATCATACATGAGAAAGTGTATTTAATGAAAGTGCTATCATGAATTTAAAAAAATTATTATAGAGGAGATATGTCATGTTATATTTTAGTGGTTAAAGCTTATATGAAATTATAAACTAGAATAAAATGTAAATGGCTACCGTATCATGAAGAAAGAGTGTGTTAATCCATAGTATACCAAGAAAAATAGCTGTTACCATTTTCTATCTTGATCCAATGGACTCGTATTTTTTACATCTAAGTCATATTATAAATACATTTTTATAAGTAAGCATAAAGGGTAATGAAAATCATTACAGTTTTTCATAAGGAGATAGGGCAGACTTCTTTGTAACAAGTAAATCCTGGCATTCAAATACCACAGGAGATGAAAGAGTACTATCTGGTGTCCCTTTAGCAACACTGAATGTTCCAGATCCTTTCACAATATAATGTCTGATAAAGTTTTCCTGGTGAATGACTAACTGGATAAGAACACCATCCTTCATTTTTTCCTTGGAAATATACAACTTAATATTTCATTTTGATAAAATTCGTCTGGGATATAAGCATATGAAGGGTCATAGTTTGAGATTTTAGTTTCACGATCTAGTTAATCATCATTACTATTTTTGAGTTCAACTGTTTACTGCAGTTGCCACTCATCATGTATAGGGATTTAAATTTTAAATAAAGTGGCTAAAATTAAGAATTTAGCTCCTCAGTCATAGAAACCACTTTTCAAAGGCTCTATAGCCACATGTGACTGGCAGATACCATATTCAACAGCACAAACATAAAATACTTCCATCTTTGCAGAGAGTACTATTGGATAGCATTTGTACATTGTTGTTGTCTCTTTACATGCATCTTCTGACTTGTCTAATAATTATGAAATCTCTTCCTCTGCTAATTTTTCCCCTCTGCCATTATGGTTGCAAAATGAAGAAATCTGTGTTCTCAATTTTGTTCAGTAAAAGCTAAGAGCAGATTGGAAAGACAGTCTAGTCCTTGCAGTCTTTCATAGTATTATAACCCCAATATTATGCTAAGGGTTTTTTTTAATAAAAATGCTGTTTTGGAGTATGATGGAATTTTGGAGAGTTGACTTAGATTTGTGTCTTATTTGTTCCCACCTTATTTTTTGACTGTAGTTTTACAATGTAATTATAATTTTATCTATAATTACTTTCTCTGACTTTTATTATATTGTAATTTTCTCTGATGTATTTGTTTTTAGCTCTCAAGTACAGTATCTTACTTAGGATGCTAAATAAGTCTTGGAAGGAAATGCATGAAGGAGAATAGGAAAATAAAAGAGAGAAAGAAGGAAACAAGAAAGAAAGAATTTTTAAACTTAGAACTCTTTCTAACAATACTGCAAATATAGGAATTTGCATAAGAATCTAACCACTCATTTTGCAACAAAGGAAAATTGTATGAAAGATGCTAAGTATTTTGCCAAAGGTCATGTATTAGATTCCTATTACTGCTACAACAAATTACCTCAATTTTAGTGGATTTAAACAACACACATTTATTTATTTATTTATTTATTTATTTATTAATTATTCTTTACGTCAGAAGTTCAACATGGGTCCTAATGGGCTAAAATCAAGGTTTTGCCAGTTCTTTTTTCGGTCTTATAGAAGAATACGTTTCTTTGACTTTTCAAGCCTCTAGAGGTTGTAGACTAATAATACTCTTTTTGTCATTTTTTATTTTTCATTTGGTGGTTCCCTTGGAGTCTGCAACATACATTTATAACAACTTTAAGTCCACTTTTAAATAACACAGTACCACCTCACAGGTTGTGCATGTACCTTGTAACAGAACATACCCAATTTCTTCTTCCAGTTTCTGATAACATTGCTGTCATTCATTTTACTCATCTATAAACTATAATTTCCAAATACATTGTTGCTATAACTATTTGAACAAATTTTTATGTTAGATCAATTAACAATAAGAAAACTAAAATACTTTATCTTTATGAATTTGTTCTTTACCACTTTTCCTTTTTTATATAGATCCAAGTTTCTGACCTGTAGTATTTTTCTTTCACTCCTAAGACTTTTTTTAAACATTTTTTTGCAAAGTGGGTCTACTGGCAACATTTTCTCTCAATTTTTGTCAGAAAAAGTCTTTATTTCTTCTTCACTTAGGATAATTTCACTGAATCCAGAAATTTAGATTGGTGGGTGTTTTCCTTTCAATGTTTTAAATATCTTACTTGCATGGTGTCTGAACACAAGTCTAATGTAATTCTTATCCTTGCTCATTTGTAGGTAGGATGTGTATTTTCCCCCTCTGGCTTATTTCAAGATTTTCTCCTGTCTTTGTTTTATTTGCAGTTTGAATATGACATGCCTTAGTATAGATTTGTTGTTATTTATTCTGCTCATTTTCTCTGAGCTTCCCTAATCTGTGGTTTCTGGTCTCTCATTAATTTTGGAAATTCCTCAGCTCAATTTTTTTTTTTAAATGAAAGGTAACTGTTTATTACTGGAGAAGAGAAGAATGTCTACAAGAAAATCTAGATTCTTTCCTCTCATGCACTATTTGGTAATAAAGTTCCAAATATCAACTATGAAGATATTTACAAGGATAAATTTTTCTTAACATGTGACCATTTACTGTGTGGTGGACATTTTTTCATAGAAATCATATACTTAAACTAAATATAATCTTATAGTTTATAAGAAGCTTAGAACATTGTATTAACAGAAGATGAGATTTGTTTTACTGCAAAATATTATAAAAGTGATACAATTTTGTGGCTCTTAAACGTTTAATTACTTGAGTTGAACAGGGAAATGAAAAAAAAAAAAAAAACCAACAGAAAAATCATCAGGACACGCCTTGCTTTAAGATTTTTTGTATTAGATTCGTTCTACTTTCACGACGTCTCTAATTAGCTGATACACAGAAGTGACAACTGTAGAAGCCTGGATATCCATCAACACAAATGAAGGAATAATGTTTGTTTCCAAGGTATTATATGCTCCAGTGGCAGAACCTGGATTAATGTAGACTTTATTTTCATGCTCAAATGCTTCACATATTTGTGTGTGTCCTGAAATAAGAATATCCACATCAAACTGCTTCTGCAACAGGGCTAAGCTGCCCATATCTCCCCACGGAATAACTTGATGTCCATGGATCAAACCAATTTTGAACTGCCCAACAGTTAATGACTTTCTGTTCTTGATAATTCAGATTCTCATTGAAGCCTCCTCTCACAATATGAACATCACCAGCCAGAGTCTGGAGATAGTCATAACTCTCTTTGGTACAAAGGTTTCCAGTGCAGAGAGTGTGCTGAATCTTTCCTGGCACCAGCGGTTTTTTGAATTTAGCTGGCAAACTGTTGCTCCAGTGTGGGATGTGCAGGTCTCCTAATACCAACACCAACATCCTGTCACTGGGCTCTGCTCAGTCACCACCACTGCTGCCGCCCTCCATCCTCAGACGCCTCGGCGTCTCAAATATTTTTCCATCCCTTTCTCTCTTCTTCTGGATTACATGTATTACATTGTTTATAATTGTACCGTAGTTCTTGGATGTACTTTTTGATTTATTTTCATTTTTCTCTTGCTTTTCAGTTCGCGAAGTTTCTTTTGACGTGTCTTTTAGCTCACTGACTCTTTCCTCAGTAATTTCCAATCTATTGATAAGTCCAAAGGGCACTCTTCATTTCTGTTATAATGTTTTTGACTTCCAGCATTTAAATTTTTTTTCTTAGGGTTTTCATTTCTCTTCTTAACGTTACCCATCAGTTCTTGCATGTTTTCCACTTTTCCGTTAGTTCAGCATACTAATCGTAACTATTTTAAGTCCCCAGTCTGATAATTCTAAACTCTCTGCTATACCTGAGTCTGGGTTCTGATGCTCACTTTGTCTATTGAACTGGTTTTTTCTATTTGTTTGTTTTTGGTTTTTCATTCATTTGTTTAGTTGTTTGCTTTTAGCATGGCTTATAATACCTTGCTGAAAGCACACGTGATGTATTGGGTAAAAAGGTACTGAAGTAGGGCTTCCCTGGTGGCGCAGTGGTTGAGAATCTGCCTGCCGATGCAGGGGACATGGGTTCGAGCCCTGGTCTGGGAAGATCCCACATGCCGCAGAGCAGCTAGGCCCGTGAGCCACAGTTACTGAGCCTGCGCGTCTGGAGCCTGTGCTCCGCAACGAGAGAGGCCGCGATAGTGAGAGGCCCGCACACCACGATGAAGAGTGGCCCCCGCTCACCTCAACTAGAGAAAGCCCTCGCACAGAAACGAAGACCCAACACAGCCATAAATAAATAAATTAAAAAAAAAAAAAAAAGGTACTGAAGTAAACAGGGCCTTAGTGAGAGGTGTTAAGTTTATGTGGCAAGAGGTTAAACTGTGTTAATGTTTGCTATAGCTGTATGCATTAGAGGCTAATGTTTACTCTAGTGTCTTTCATTTTGTCTCCTGCTTGTCTTCTTAAAAAGGGTCTGAGCTTTGCAGTCCTTTTAGCTGTAATCCCTGATTGTACAGGAGCCTGGTCTCTGTGGGGTAAGGTGTGGAGTTAGGGGGAGCGTCCTATAGTCCTATGATTAGGTCTCAGTTTTTTAGTGAGCGTGTGCTCTGAGGATGTGACTTCAATAGTGCTTCTCAGCACTTTTTTCCCCCTGTAAGTGAGAAGGCTAGTAAGGGTGTAATTTCCCTTTCCCAAAGTTGGTAAGCTCTGGTAAAATAGTTTCTTTTGAGTGTAGTCCTTTATAAAGGGAACAGAATGTTCAGGAGTATTTCAAAATGGTTACTTTTCCTCTCCCAACTACAAGAAGCATAAGGGGATCTTTCTCTGATCTTCAATTTGAGAAGCTGGTAAGGATCCTGGAGGTAAAACTCATAAATATGGGCTCTGTTCCCCCAAACTTGGCCCCTGGTGTTTTGATTTCAAGCTAGTTTACATTGCACCTTTGGCAATTTGTCAATAACATTTAAAGTGTTCCCATAGTTTCTGGCTCCAGCTTGGGTTTTTGCTCTTGGCTGTGGTGTTGGAAAGCTGTGATTTTTGGTATCCATCTCTCCAGCTTTCAGGGCAGTGATTTATCCTTGACCTCACTTTTCTTATAGATCTAAGGAAAGTTGATATTCAGTTTCTTCAGCTTTTTCTTTATTTTGAGGAGGGAGTGAGAACTTCCATGCTCTTTACATGTCAGGCCAGAAACTGGAAGTACAGACCCCTTTCCACTTCAAAGCCAGCAATGGTCTATCAAGTCTTTCTCTGGGATTAGCATCTGAACCTCCTGAGGGAGGCCATTATTCTGTCTACTACAGGCCCCGAGTTCACAGGTCAAAGAAGTAGGATTAGAACATAGGTTCCCTTCACCCTGGGCCATCTCTTTAAGTACCTTTTAAATTTGTTTAAAATCCTCTCTCTCTCTCTCTCTTCTTCTCAAAACACCAGCTTTACAATTATTTTCTCATTTGGATAACATTTTCTTTTGCCTATGACACTGTTTCTACTAAAACTCTACAAATGTGGTTTCAGTTTGGACTTTAGTCTCTCTGCCTAAGATGATCCTTGGTAAAAAGTGCCCTGAAATTATATCTAGCAATTAGCATCAAAATTCATAGCCCTTACCAGAAGGCTATACGTTACAAATTGATTTAGCCCATGAAGCCACATCCCTCTGTGAAATTAGAAGCAGTCATATAATATTGGAGACCTACAGACTATTATTATGAACATTATAGAGATGAGAAGATAACTGAAATAAACAACCGGTACTAAAAACAATAAACAGAGTCAGTTTTTCTATGCTTCCAGGTATATAAATTCATATAAGTTCAGATATACTCTTCTGTTAAATTTCACTGGATGTAGCACCAATATTTCAAGTGCCCTATTAGTTAGTTTCAATGATCCTTACATAGAAACAAAGTTTCAATAAACAATCTAATATAATTTACAAAAGGAAAGATAAGTTTTCAAAGCAAATTCCTTCAACATAGCATTAATATAACCTGGAATTATATGGTGTGATAAAAAAACCTTAAAAAGGAGTAAATTTGTCTATATTGCTCATAACTTTCGAAAAATTTTGAATCTTGGGCATGAGGCCCAAGTCCAGGTCAAATGGATATTCAATTCAAATTGCCATCTGCTAGATATTTTTGAAACTGATGTAGTATAAATTTGTATTTAAATGTATTTTAGTCCTCAAAATGTTCATACCACAAAATCACCATTTTGACTGGCATTAATTAGAATATTTGTCTGGCAGTATTGGCAGAAAGACCAAGAATTGAATATAGTAACAATCTACCAAATTAATTGCCTACTGTGATGGACATCTAGGGCCAGATATTCAAAGGGCATCTACAACTTCTTCTATGAGGGCAGGTTTGAGCTATTTGTTTCAAATAATGTATACATTGCCAATCCTGTTTCAACAGAACAAAAGGATGTCAGTGGAATGCTTTCAGGGGTAAGAAGGTAGAAGAAAGTTATTTCTGACTATGACTAAATTATAAGGCACCAGCCACACAGATTAAGAGACTGCCGCAAGTGGTTCTAGTATGCAAATTTATTTTCTGCAATTATATTCTTGAGTGTGGTAGAACTATAGACAGCTTACAAAATCTATTATTTTAAAGAAATTTCATTGCATATAGCCTATATTCTTTAGTAAGATGCCATAAAAATAAAAAGTATAAGAATGCTTTCTTTATTCTATGCTATTTCATAATTTTTCATAAAAAAAAACTTAACTATGATTTATAATTACATAAAATCTATATATTTTGAACTAATATAATTATATTTATACTATAGGAAGAGCAGATATTATATCACTATTAAACTCTTAAAATAATGCGATAAATCATGTTCTTTTGGGACAAATATTAGATATGAAAAATGGAAGACAATAAGGTGTAATCATTACACTTTCAGGAGTTGGACAATTATTTAAAATGTCTTAGACCTATTATAATATGCTTTTTTTTGAATTTTATTTTATTTATTTTTTATACAGCAGGTTCTTATTAGTTATCTATTTTATACATATTAGTGTATATATGTCAATCCCAATCTCCCAATTCATCCCACCACCATCATATAATATTCTTGTAATCTAAGAATTAAAATATAGAATTAGTATAGATTATTCAGTGCATTCTCAATTATGAAGGGAAACATTACCAACAATTTGTTGTGGTTTCTTTTGGACATATGGATTTTTAAATTTTTAATTATTATATTTTTTACAATACATATATAGTAAATATATATCCTGTTAAGAGCTAATTAAATAAAAATGTTACCTACTTATTTTGTACAAATCTTTATTGTGTATAACTCCTCAATGCAAACACTGGTACTAATTTTTGAAATTGTGTTTCTGTGATAGATATAGGACTTATGATATCAACATATTAAAGGATCCCTGTGAATACTTGTTGTAAGTGGTAATAAATATTTATAGCCAATCTAATATAAAGGAAATAATTTATCATAAGGACTTAATGTAAACAACTAAATTCTTTATCATCTATTCCATTATCTCTAAATATCTTCTAATTATTTAATCAAAAAATTGTGAAGCTATTATGAAGGTGTTCTCAAATGAGAACACATAAATGAAAAAATCTTGAATACTAGCGGCGATATGGAGTTTGAGATTTTTTTATAGTCTGACCTCAACCTGTCTACCCCTGCAGCTACAGCTCCCATTCTCTTCCAGGTAATTTGTTTTAAATTGTGCTGTTGTTAGCATTGTCAGACAAAATACAGGGAATCCAGTGAAATTTGCATTTCAAATAAACAACAGATACTTCTTTTAGTATAGTTTGTGTCAAATATTGCATGGTTCAATAATACTAAATCAATACTTAATACTAAAAATACTAGTTAGAGTAGAGCAGTGTGGAATAGAATAGAGTATGGTATCAGTCCCATGCAATAGTTATACTAAAAAAAAAAAGAATGGTTTATTAAGAATTCAAATTTAATTAGGTTTCCTGTACTTTTATTTACTAAATCCAGAACCCCTAACCATTGCTAATTTGGTTAAGCTGGGAAGTATGTTTCCCAGAGTCTCTGTCACTGTATATAGAGTTAGCCCAAAGAGGACCTTGCATATAATTTAAATGATGGAAATGAAGCGGCCACTATTACTCTGTAAGTCTTTGAGGTCAGATATGGTAATGAACAGAGAATTGTCAATAAGGCTTCAGCTGAATCTCACTCACCACTGCTCAGCCCAGGACTCTGCATCTTGAGTGCTAATCTTTCATGAGTGGTAGTGGACCCAGAAGTTTGGTTGTAGCAAGAGCCTCCATAGACTTTTCCAGGAGCTGGCAGGGACATGCTTGGATTCTCAGCTTCCCCCACAAAAGCTCCAATTTGCTCATCTGTGTTATGCTTCATGAAGTGTTGTTAGTCTATCTTTGTGTCTACTCATTCAACCGATCTTTACTTCTCAGCTCCTCACTCCTGTAATATCCATGACTTTCATAATTCTCATCGTGATTCTTTATCTCTGACTAAATTCAGATAATTATGGACAATGGAGGTCTCAATAATCTTATCTAGTTATTTTCTTTCACTGTAAATTGGCAAATGTGGCAATTTGCTTAGCGGGTATATCGCCTCCTTATGGATCATATTGTGTTAAGTAAGTGAACCCTCTTACTATTACCCCTATCAATCCATCAACAAAAGGTTTGTTTCCTATCTTGCAACGTTGGCTGCTGTTTTATAGATGTTATTTCCCAATGGAGGTAGGATTAATGGAAGAATAAAGTTTTCCTTAAACTGGTTAGTTTAAAGTGCCACTTGGACATATTGGGAGCCTCAGAGCAATTGACCAACAAGCAAAGAAGCAGGTTAGCATACTAGTTGAAGTGGCTTATTCTGACTTTATGGAGGAACATAGGTTTACAAAGGATGAAGTGCAGAAAATGTCTGGAATTAGGAGAAACTTTGAGTTGCTTCTAATCAATAGAATATGGTGAAGTCAATGTGGTTATCACTCCTTTGGTTATGTTACATTATATAAGGCTGTGTCTTAGCTGATTGCAGAGAGATCCTCTCCCGCTTTTCTTGAGGAGACAAGATGTTATGGCAAGACTGTCTAAGGAGGGAGTAACTTGGAAGCAAACCATGGACAGCCTCTAGGAGCTGAGGGCCTCATTTTTCCAGCTGCAAGGGATTGAATTCTGCCAACAACCACAGGGGTTTGGAAGAAAACACAAGCTGCAGAAAGGAAGACAGCCTGGCTGACACCTTGACTAGAGCTTTGTGAGACCCTGAACAGAAAAACTAGCTAAGCTATATCTAGATTCTTAGCTCACAGACACTGTGAGTTAGATAAGGAATCTGTGTTGTTATAAGCTGATAATTCTATGGTAATTTGTTACACAGCAATAGAAAATTAATACATCCCAGAACACTCATAACGATTCTGCTTTCCTGACAAACCTGATTGATTCCCAGTTCATGGTACATACTACAGTTGGATTTTTTAGAGTTTTTCCCCAGTTCTTTTGAGATGTAATGGACATACAACATTATATATGTATAAGGTGTGTAACATAATGATTTCATATGTGACTATATTGCAGAATGATTACCACAATAAGATTAGTTAACATCCATCACCTCACAGTTACAATTTGTGTGTGTGTGTGATGAGAACTTTAAAGATCTACTCTCTTAGTGACTTCCAAATATACAATAATACAGTATCACTAACTATAATCATAATGTTGAGCATTACGACCCCAGAGCTAATTTATCTTTTAAGTTTGTACCTTTTGACCAGCGTAACCTAATTCCACCATCTACTATCCCCCACCTCTGGCAACCACAGATCTGATCTCTGCTTCAGTGAGTTTGTTTTTCTGAAAAATTCCACAGATAGGTGACCTCATCCAGTATTTGTCTTTCTCTGTCTTACTGACTTATGTCATTACTGTTTCTCCTCACTAAACTGCAAACTTCATGAAGGAGTTTCTTCTTTGTATCTCCAGTCTCAATACAAGAGGTACCAAATGAATAGCTGCAGAGTGACAATGACTGACTGATCAAATCAATGAAGTAATGAACAAATTACGATTCCATATCAGATTTTGTTTGGAAAGCGAGAATGAACCATGAGAGCTAAAATTGTCCTTATTCTCTGTAAGGATGGTGAATTGCTAACATTTCTAATTACTAGCATAAAGTTGCTTCAGGAGAAGTTTAAAAAATCATTTTAGTTCTCTGATTATGAGTCATCATGATATACAGAGTTTGACATTAGAATCACTTGAGGTACTCATTAAAAAATGCAGACTTATGGCCCTTAACTCAGGTACAGTGGTTTAGGGTTTTTCAGAGTGGGTCTCAGAACATGCTTTTTACACAGACTCCTCAAATGATGTTTATTCACACAAACATTTGACAACTATTTCTGGAGAAACGTGACTTTCCTTTTACAAAATTTTTAAAAAAATATCTGTTTTTACATAAAGTAGGTTCTTCACTGTGCAAACTAGAAAATCAAAATCTTCTATACTTATAATTAGGTAATAACAACGAGTTCATATACTGTTGCTTAAAGTCAGAAGACAATTGAATTGAAGAAATGAACGAATTAGACTAAGGAATATATGCCAACAATTGAAAAGGATCATCTAATGACCATGTAGAACTGCAATTTCAGAATTTTATTTTATGTATTATGTGTTAAAAATTATACTCTTGATTCGCTTACTTTTTGAAATGTTAAAATTCAGAAAACAATCTTTTTTTTAACTTAACTGTGAACATAGTGTCAGATTGTTAGTGTTTTTCCATAACTTTAAAAAGAAACCCCGATTCCATTTCTGTTAATTAGATCTCAGGTTTATAAAAAGAATTTTAATATTTATGTCTTGGTCCTTGTTGAAAGGAGGATATTCTGTTAGCATTTCACTAGTATAATGATATATTATCTTTAAATCTACTCGTCAAAAAAGTCCATGAGTCATTCACTGAAAAATGAGTAATCAAGAAATTCTTTAGCATGCATTGTTACACCAAAATCAATAATATGTTTTATAGAAAATATTCTGATCAACTTTTAATGGTAAATGTATTTATATTATACTTACTAACATAAAGCAATTACGGTTTTCTAGAAACTTGAGAGAGCGTGAGAAAGCTGTACACTAGTACAAAAGTAGAAATGGTTTATAGTAGTTTGTAGGAATTAATGTTTAATAAAAGGGTAATAAATTTATTTCAGTGTTATAATACCAAACACTAATTTGCCTTTAAAACATATAAAGTAATTAAAGTACATGATGTTATTTCTTACTCGCTCATCTATCCACATCTCAATGTGTTTTGCAAAGTGACATGAAATGAGTTAATTCTTAACAAAAATAAGACTTAATTATTAAAATTGCAATATAATAAGTGGCTTCAAAATTGCATTTTTTGTACTGTATGTTAATTAACTTTTTAAAAATTGATTTTTAAATGTACTTATAGAAGTATTCATTTATGACCTTTCCAGTACCAACATTTTCTGATTAAAAGAAAAAAACAAAACAAAACAAAAAAACAGCTCTCCTAAATTTTGAAATTGGGAAGCTTAGTAGATATTGTGAAAAAATGGAAGACTGGAAGAAAGCCTGGCAATTCAATCAAGTGACATGGTTCAAATATGGAAATATCTCATCAATATATTACTAAAATGCAGTGGTTTATTGGAGTTTTAAAAGCTTAAATAAATAAATATGCAGGCAAGATGACATTTTAAGAACACGATAAGTTAAGATTTAGACAGCCACCCATAATATATGTGTTAGTGGCAATCATTTTACTTCAGAACTCTTCTATCATAAGTATACTTTGACAAATATATGTATTGTTTATAATGTTATATATTTTAAAATGTTAATAAGTTGAGATTTTTTAAGAAAGGTATTAAGAAAACAATTATATTGCAGTAATGACAAATATATTTACGATATACTGTGAAGTACAGTAAAAATAGTACTGGGCAAAGAATCAGAAACCATACCATCTGCACATTCTTAACAAATTATTAGCCATTTGATCTTGGATAAGTTAAATATAAGATGGGGTTAACTTAAAAATTAAATATGATGATAATTAAGTTGGTTCTTAAACTGGTCAATATTATTAATGAATATTAAATGCTTAACACTCATTTGTAAAGGATGTCTTTTAATTATTTGTGCATTAATTCACAAAATACTGCAATGTAAGTTAAAATTTGTGACCAAATACTATCAGATATGTTTTTAAACTGATTTAATTCTATCAAATAATTATAAACACAACATTGCCAACTGATTAAATTTAGGCTGTACACATAAATTTAACCTGTACATATATGATAGAAAGACATTCACAATTTGGTATTAATTTTGCCAGTTGAGTCCAATTATTTCATTAAGTTTCCACTTATAGATTTTCAGCATCCTTGACTTTTACAATTTCAAGATAGGAATGACTTATCATCTCTAAACTACAGCTAATGAAACTTAACCTTCAGTGGGCCTCAGGGACATAAGACCCTTCTAGGTTCTTGTTATTAAAAGTGTGTTCCTTTCTTAAATTGGGCCCTCGATATTGCATAAGCTTCAGGCTTCAGGTACTCATATACATTTCCAACTACTAAAGACGGACTCCTTTATTTCCCTTTTTTCCAGTGTATGTGTGTGTATATGTGTATATAGGTATGTATATAGTTGTTTATATATGTATGTGTGTGTCTGTGTGTATCTGCTGTTGTTGTCTTTTAATATTTAAATATACGTATTCCTCCAAGGGAAGAATTTTAATAGGCCTAGTTTGAATAGCTTGCCTATCCCAAAAGTTAGGGAGGAGAGCAAATCAAATTGCTTTGAAGCTGAATTATAATCAGTCTTGGAATAGGAAGACAGAACTTTTAGAAGAAAAAGTTGCTCTTCCAAACAATGGTTGGACAGACCAAACATCAGAGGACAAACACCATACATATGTTTGGAAAACAGGGCATGAGTTGGTAGTAGGCAAAAGATAAGCCTAGAGGGAAAGCAAATGCCAAATCACAAGAGCCTCTACATGTGGTGGCAGTTACGTTTTATGGAATTCAGCTGCAGAACCATGTAACTTGTTATGGATTTTGCCAAATGAGGCAATGCAGATAGAGTTTAAGGAAAGGGATAAGCCTTGTTCTGTCTTAGAAAACTGAATGTGTTATGTGACTTTCATAGAAAATGGGACAGAGAAAAAAACCCAGATTTAAAGGATGAGAAGACAAAAGAAAGTCTAATTATAACCATTTATTTTGCATACAGAATAATAACTGTAGTGTTCTGATGACTGATACATATATTTTACTAAATAGTAAATCAATGGTAAGTTATTTAACATATTTTAGTAATGGACCAATCTCTTATTATTTTGAAATTATTTTCAGGACTACTTTAGAGATGTATATTTTGTAAAAGAAGTTCAGCACAAACAACATAATTATCTCATTCCAGCTCTGAAAACTAATTTCATCTTGTAAGAATAACAATGTTAGACATGTAAATGAAGAAAACACTTAAATGATGCTATCAAAGGAAAACAATTTCCTGCTGTTAATTGAGTGCTTTGACAAAATTCAAGATATATAAAACTGTGAAATATTGATCTTCAATTATGATAACTGCAGTTTTATTATTAAAAAACTAAAATATTGATTTAAGAAATTCAATTTGATGAATGTTTGTGAAATAGAGGTGCAGTTGTTTTCTCTACAAATATTGACCTCTACAGAAAAAAAGGTGGAAAAAATTCTTGTTTTTCCTGCTTTAAGCAAATCACTCTGTATGGTTTTGTGTATGTGTGTGTAGGATACTTGCATGAATATCTTTATATTCAAAAAAACAAGTTTTTTGAAATCTTTGTTGACCTGAAACAAATAGACTGCCACATATTTCTCCAGCAAAGATGAGTTTGCTGGGGATCAACAGAGAATTTCAATTCAGGGTCTGCAACCATGGCGAGTCACATGCAAATTCCCTGCATGGCAAAAGGAGAACACTGTTATAGAAAGGAAAGGGAAGTTGGGAGGGCCATAGTAAACAGAGTCCATGGTTTTTCATTGGCTGAGTCCTTGCCAAGAAGTAAGAGTCTTCCTTCTTCCTCTTGGGCTCTGCTATTGCCTCAGGGCATGAGAGCCCCCCTTCTGGTCTCCCAACTCTATTTAATTGAAGTTTCTGTTTATTAATTTTCTACACATTCAACGCTAATATTTATTTTAATAATTTTCAGTCATTTTAATCTTTCTAAAAATCTGACAAGTGTATTCATAGCATTCAGTGCTGACCAAATTTCATGTAACTTTTTCACTCATAAACTTATTCATTTCACACATGTATGTTGCTCTATTCTATAAGATTTATAGATTACAGGGATACAATGGGAAAAAAAGTTTTTACTTTTTCATGCAATGATTTGATTTTATCTCCTCTCTTAGGATATCAATTATATTTCTTTTTAATATTTTTAGTGGTTGCCATATAGCTCCCAATATATATTTTTAACTAATCTAAGCCTCCCTTTAAATAACACTAAAGTGCTTCAAGTGTAGTGTAGCTACCTTATCATAGAATATTCTGAAATCCTCTCTCTCAGCTCTTATGACATTGTTATTCTTTTCACTTATTCATATGACATATCACTCAGTATATTGTTACTATTTTAAACAAAAGTTATATTTTAGATCACTTAAAAATGAAACAAATATTTTATTTTACCTTCATTTATTCCTTTTCCAATGGTCTACCTTTCTTTATATAAATCGGAGTTTTTCATCTTTATTATTTTTCTTCTCCTGAAGAATTCCTTTTAACATTTCTTGCAGTTCAAGTCTGTAAGTAATAAATTCTGTTTTTGTTTCTCTAGAGAGTCATTTTATCTCCTTCTCTTTTGAAGAATAATTTTGCTACATATAGAATTCCAGTTTTGTTTGTTTGTTTTTTTTTCCCAACACTTTAAGTATTTCACTCCACTCTCTTCTTATTTGTGTGGCTTCTGATGAGAAGTCCACTGCAATTCTTGTTCTTGGGCCTTTATGGTAAGACATTTTATTTTGTTATTCAAGGTTTTCTCTGCTGTTGATTTTCTGCAGTTTGAATGTGATATGTCTAAGTGTTTTTGTTTGTTGTTTTATTAATCCTCTGGGTTTCCTCCGAGCTTTCTTAGTCCGTATTCTGGTGAATATCGTTAATGTGGGGAAGCTTTTGGCCATTATTATTTCAAATATTTCTTCTGATTTCTTTTGTGCTCTTTTTTTCTCCTTCTGGAACACCAATTACATACACATAACAGGTCTTGAAATTTACCTACAGTCCTTGGAGAGAACAAGGCCCTGTGTGAAGTTGTGGGGTGTTTTTTAGTTTTGGGTTTCTCTTTTTTTTTGTTTTCCAGTCTCTACTTGTGTCCCATCTACCTATAAACAGTGGTCAAAATAATTTCATGGCTGCCTCTCGAGTCACATCCTGGGTGGGATAGCCCTCCCTTGGAGGAGGGGTATAGCAACGTTGAAATGCAAAGAATTTGAACTCAGGAAGGGGTAAAGAATGGATGTCAGGATTGCAGTCTATCACTGATCTACCCCATTCTTCTTGATAACACTAGCTTTGGAATCCATTAACATTTCAGTAATTTGGACTCATCGCTTTGTAGGGGTGCTGTCATGAATGAACTCGTGGCCTGATCTCAGTATGTCCATCTCTTGCTTTTCACTGTCATTTTTTAGATGAAACCCAGAGTAGCCTTTAAAACTCTGAAAACAGCTTTATTTTATTTTCATCCTGATTTGATGATTTAGATGCATATATGATTTTACTTTGTAAATAATTTTCTCTTAGAATTCCGAGTGATTTTTCCATCTTCTTTCCATTTCTGAGTTCCTGATAAGAAGTATAATGACATTATTCTTTTCTCTGTGGAGATGAACTGTTTTTTCTTTTCTTAAATTTCTTAGGCCATTTTCTGAAGCTTGGAATTTTCAAATATCACTAAGATGCATTAAATGCAGGTTTCACTTTCTTGTCTTTTTAAAAATATCTGTCCATTCATTTGTTTTAGCACCTACATTGAAAGACTTGATACTTTTCTTTTCAAAAACAATTGTTATTCTACAATTCCTCCCTTCATCCAATATTTCACCTCCTCAATTTTGGCCTCTATATCATTTTTCTCTCAGTATTTTTATTTACTTGTCTTTTTATCCTATCCCAGTGCAGTATCATTGATATTTTTTCTTCTAACTGCTCTACTGCTGTATATTTTTCTAATTATTAAGAGCTCTTTCTGTTATTCAATTTTTCCAATTGTTTCTTTTTTCTAGCATCCTTTTCTGCCTTGTAGTTAAAATATTATTGAATTTGAGGACAGTATAATATATTTTAAGAACATTATTATGATTTACTGTTTGAATTATCCTCTTAAATACTTCTTGATATTTTACACTAAATTATCTATTTTCTTTCCCCAATGTACTGTGACCTTAAATTGCCCATGCATTTTTAAAATGGGAGACTTGCTTAAATTTTCCTAAGTAGATGATTTTTTTTTTGCTATTTTATATGTATATTTATTTTCCCAATAGTTGTCACCCTCAAGTAGGGAAATAAAATAATTAGAAACTCATTGTTGGATATTGATACTGCCATTTAGCACATTTAGCACAATGCACTATAGGGTTCGTGGCAGGAGAAACTTATGGATAGAATTTACCTAGGGCTACCATAATCCATAGCTCATTCTGGTGAGAATAATGCTTAGGTATTTTTTCCAATTATAAAATCAAGCTGTACATACGTGTTTAGGGATAGAGTTGGCGTAATTTTTGCATAGATAGGATTTAGCAATGCCTTATTTCTAGCCTCCCTTTTACTTCCTGTCCTCCCTACTTAATCACATTATGCTCACCTTTTCCCTATAGTTCTATTTGGCAAATCAGTTTCCTCCTCTTGGTCTAATTTATTCTGGACTCTGAACTCAATTTACTCTGCCTTCGTGGTCAGCGTCTTTCACCCTCAACTTATCTTTCAGACATGTGTTATTATCTTTTGTCTACCCTCATAATCTTTCATCCTTGTCCTATTAATCCTTTTACTTTTTTAAAATTTAAATAAAATCTCAGAAAGAAGAGGAAAAACATTATGGATGTTGGCTGTGTAGAATTGGAAGTCAATGTGATCCCACAGTTTTCAACGATTTAAAGAGCTTGTTACTGCTTAAGGGTTTAATTGTTTAGTACAACTGCCATATTGGCATTGCCATCCTTTTAACATGGCATTACATTTCTTTGCTTCACTCATTAGTGATTTTGAGCCCCTGCCTAATTAGATACAAAGAATGTAACAGTAGGGTGCTAGGTTTTGTTTTCCCTGTTCAATAGGTGTTTATTAAATAACTACTCTGTTTCTAGCACAGTGTTCTAGCCAATGACATGCAAAAGCAATAGATAATATTAATTCATCATATATTTGTCCTAGGCACTAGGTAAAGCACTTGGCAACCAGCACTTCATTTTATATTCAAGCAACTCTTTTGAACTAGATAATATTATTATTTCTCTTTTTCACAAGAGGACTCTAACATTTACCCAGCTGGATTCGCCTGCAAATAGCAAAGAAGAGTAAGGACACTGGTTTGTCTGTCACCCAAGAATGTGTTGTTAGTTTCAAAATGTTTGAACTATGCTGTCAAATAGTATCTAGGCTAAAGAAAGAAACAGAAAAATGAACAACTAATCATTTAACATGAGTGATGTTTATTCTTCTCCCTTCCCAAATTTCTGCCCCTTTACTGATGGCCTTTTATTTCCTAGAGGAATAAAGACTAGTGTCAGGGTTCCCAAAAACAAATAGCGCTCATGTTTGTTTGTTTTTTAAATTTTTTATTTTAGTAAAGTTGCTCAGTTAGGACAGGCAGAGCCAGAGAGAAAGTCGTCATGCATTATTTTATTGAAGATAGGTTTTTACATGAGTTTCAGCTCAGGAATTAGCAATTTTTCAAAAGAGAACATCATATTGCCACCAAAATGGGCTTCAATTTTTTGTGAAGTTAAGTTAAATATACAAAAATAGGAATTAATAGGGCAGATGGAGCATAACTCCCTCATTCACACAAATTTCATTACATATGAATATTTCCAATCATTTCAGTGCATGATAGTGAGATGAAGGTTTATTATCGTACCAGGTATTTTGATGCATGTTGGGAAGAGGAAGAGTTGAAGTGATTGATATTTGAAGTAGAGCCAGTCAAAGAAACCACAGTCCAGAACATTTGCAGGAGGTGTTTTTAAGACATACAGAAATAGAAGAAGAAAATATTTGAGCTGAGGTGCCAGCCTTTTTGGCCTGTCCCTATATCACAAATAAAACTTGCTAATCATCGCACCATGCTTGCAAACATAGAAACCTTTGTCACACTCCCAGGCTGGGCAGAGACCTGCTGCATAAGTGTGTCAACACAACTGCTGAAGAAATTTACATAGTTCCCCATGTTAAACCTTTTAAGTTTTGACTAATAAATACGAATGGACAAGGGAGAATTACCAGATATTTAAGGGACATAGAAGTACAAATTTAAAAATAAAACAACTCAAATGACACATGCAGAATAGCTTTCACAATGAAGAGAAAAATCAGGAAATATAAAATAATTTAAAAGAATTCAAATTAGTAGCTTCAGAAAGATTCATGAAGACATTGGATATATAAAAATGGAATAAGCTGTTATAAAAAGGAGAAAGGAGAGACTATGAACAAGTTCTTAGATATTGAAAATACGATTGCTTAAATAAAATATTTAATAGAAGGGCTAGACGAAAAAAATCGAGGAAATCTCCCAACTGTAAAACAAAAAAGAAACAGAGTTTAGTAATAAGAAGGAAACATTGAGAAACCTGAATCATTAATTTAGGAAGTTTAACATTTATATAAAAGGAATTGCAGAAAGGGAGAACAGAGGAAAGGAGAAATTTATCAAAGAAATGATAAAAGCAACTTTCCCAGAAGTAAGGCACAAACCTTGATTTGAAATTGTAAGAGCTCACCTAATGCCTACCAGAATAGATCAGACAAAAGATATACAAAGGAAAATAAAATACTGTAACTTGAAGAAGCCTGGAAAAATTTCAGAATTATAGAAAATGTTCAAAACTTTTGTGTATTTCACGTATTCATTTGTTCATCTATCATTAATGAATGACATACCTTGGCTATAAAATGGTGAATAAGAGAGGAAAAACCTCTCTATATTGAATATTATGCTTTATTTTAAAAGCAAGAAATGCATGTAAACAAAAATATAGTATACTTGCCTTAGAAGGCTAGGACTGCCATAAGAGAATCCCAAAGGGTTTAAACAACAGAAATTAATTATCTCACAGTTCTGGAGGTTGGAGTATCAAGATCAAGGTGTTGGCACCATTGCTTTCTGGTGAGGGCTCTCTTCCTGACTCCTAGATGGCTGCCTTCTCATTGTGTCCTCACATGGCCTTTTCTCTGTGTGCAAAATCCTAGTGTCTCTTTCTCTTCTTACGTCAGTCCCATTGGATTAGGGACCCACCCTTACAACCATATTTAAACTTAATTACCTTCTTAAAGACTCTTTTTCCAAATTTAGTCCCATTGGGGGTTAGACCTTCAACTTAAGAGTTTTGGGGGAACACAATTCAGTCCATAACAGTAATATCAGTTTTGATGAAGCAAAATAAAACATGGAATGGGATGGGGGAAAATGTGTTGGCAAACACTTTATGTAGAGTCAAAATTAAAACCCTCTACAGTGAGGGGAGATTTGAGTGGAAGTTTGGAGGAGGTGGGACAGATGAAGATATGAGGACAAGAGTATTCTACACAGAAGAAGCAATAAGTGCAAAAGCCAGGGGAAGAATGAGCTTAATTGTTAGAAGAAGAGAAAGGGAGCAAGAAGGTTTAAAATGGTGGAGACGGAGAGTGGTAGTGATGTTGGTGGTTCTGCGGCCAGCAGTAACAAAGAAGGGACTTGTAGGCCAAGGTGAAGGATTTGTATTTCAGTTGACATATAATGGAGGAATCATTACAGGACTTGGACTAGAAAGCATCATCATCTATGTTGTATTCTTTCAAAGTTCACTTTAGTTGCTTTATGAACAACAGACTATAGGGATGGAGTGAAAGTAAAGAGACTTGCAAGAAAATAATTTTAATAATTCATATGAGAGGACAAATATAGGATGCAAAGATAATTCAAGAAATAGAAGAGACTTAAAGAATTCTAATTAGTAGCTGCAGAGAGATTTGGGACCATATTGTATCCATCGAAGAAAATTTTTAAAAACCCACAATTAAAAGCAGCAATGAGAGGCTGAAAAATAGTTCTTGGAAACTGAAAATAAGGCTAACTAAATACATCCTCCACTGTTGCAACAGAAGGAGAAAAGACACTGGGGAAGGCATATGGACTTTACCATGATGCAGAAATGACTATCACATTTCTCATTTGGAAGAGAAGGGTAAGAGTCATGTACTAGTCTCTGTTCCAGAATATATACCATGTCCTCCTGGTTAGATGTAAAAGAGTTCATTGTAAGACCAAGGAACTTTACCCACCTCTATTTATTCATTTTGTTTCATTGCAGATAAATCCTTTTGTTCTTGTTTTGTTTGGTTTAGTTTGGTCAATCTGGCTGGCCCAGGTTTATTTACTAGATTGAGCAAGCATAGATTCCTTTTTACCTTTTTACCATTTTGACAAGGTTTTTTTTTTTTTTTTAATTTTGTTGAATGGTGATTCATGTCCTTGAAAATCTTAGCTTATTGTCTGTTGATTTTGCTTTTGGAAAATCTGTTTGTTAACAGACAAATTCAGAAATATTACTAGGTCATTCTAGTCAAATACCCAGGTCTGCTTAAGAAGAGTGTGAGGACTAGGCTACTTTTTCATGGCATCATCTCTTAACAGTTCTTGAGTATTCTGTCAGCTCATTTTACTACTTCTCAGTTTATTCCTAAAGTACTAAGTAGTAATTTGGAAAACGCTTTTTTTTACACAGGGAGCTTTCAGACTCAGGGAAGTGTGTTACAATATAAATAGATAACCAGGGCTATATATGGATCTGAGGCTACATCAAAAATTGTTTTACAACATTAGAGTTTCCCAGACTTTTGAAATTTTAGGGTGAAGATTCTAAGTCATTCTTTAGATTAGAGACCAGCATACTGAGACCAGAATAACGTGGAAGGGTGGAATCAAAGCATCATAAGAGTTTGGATTTTCTTTAGAAGAATTTCTCTAAACCTAAGCAAGTTATTCTCCATAAAATTTCTGTCCTTTATGATAATGGCCCTCCATTTCTACCATGACACAATAGATTCTCTCTTTCTCTCTAATAGAAAAACCTTCCTACACATGCATAATTATTATGATAATAATGACATTGAAAGAGAGTCTGCCTTCCTTGAACATGAACATACTCAAAGCAGAGAGAAAAAGTAAGTTTTTTCCCTTGGAATATTTCTTTCCACCTGGACTAAGAAGAGCTTAAGCTGGCTGTCTCTGAAGCTTCAGATGTTAACACACACATTTCAGCCTGCTGATCACCCATCATTTTTAGCATTAGCAATAGTAATAGAGTATTTGATGTTAAGGACAGCTAATATGGATTAATTTCTTAAATTATAATTGCAGTCATCTTCTCTCATATTGTATACAATTGTATAGAACCTTCCAGAAATCTTTGGGTTAACACACTTTACGATTTGTTTACAGACAGGAAACAGTTTTGCCTGATCATCTTAATTAGACCAGTTACATTTGACTTTTGGACTGCATCGTGTTATTTGTATCAGAGCAACTTCATACCCCTATATCCGGGTCTGTTGATATTCCTTCTAATATACTATGTTATCACTTTGGGGAAGTTTAAATAGAAGGCTCCAGAGTCCCTTCACCATGACAAAAGAGAGAAGACTGTCCTTGACTAGATGTAGACAATGTAGAAAAGTCTAGAGCATAATAAGACTTGATACATAATGTAAAGTAATGAGATCGAATTCAAAGATTAAGAATGTCCAGAGGCTAATTTTGTTCAGAGGGGCACACTTACTAGATATCTGAGACAAGAATCAGAAAAAAAAAAAAAAAATCTCAGAAAGGTAAAACAAAATTGGAGGAGGAATATCACATAGTTAATTCCAACTTCAAAATTCTGGAAACAAGTGTCATTTAGAGGGAAAGAAAGTTCCCAGTGATTTAAGAAGTGGTTGGTTGTGGCAAGATGGCTTTAAAATTTGAAAATGATTTATTTTCCTTTTCTCAAAGTATATTCATTATCAAGACATGACATTTATATTAAGAAATGCACAAAACGCTGCCAACATATTTACAACATGGCAGTACCAATATTTACTTCCAGCAGGAGTTTATGAGAGTTCAGATTTCTCATTATTTGTTAGGTTTTTTTTTTTTCAGTTTTCGTTATTCTAGTAGTTGTGCAGTCATATTTCATTTGAGGTTGAGTTTGCATTTTCCTAATACCTAATGATTCTGAGCACCTTTCGTATTTTCATTGGCCATTTGGATTTTTTATTTGGTGAAGGTCATGTTCAATTTTTTGGCTTATTTCTTATTGTATCATCTGTCTTTTTCTTACATTTTTGTAGGAGGTCTCTATACATTCTGTATGTAAGAAAGTATAATTTATCAATACATTCCTTTATCTTTTATTTATGCTTTTGTGCTCTTGTTAAATGAATCTTACCCCACCCCAGTTTACAAGGATAGTGTATGTCTTGTTCTAGAAGATTTACTGCTTTAGCTTTTGCATTTAGGCCTAAAATCTGCCTGGATTTTTTGTTTGGTTTAAGTATAGATCAAAATTTATTAATTAATTTATTATTTATTTAGTTGTTTTCCCATCAGAATGTATAATCAAACTTGCATCATTTATTTCAAAGTCTATTTAGTTTTTCCACCTGGGCCCCTTCTCTTTGGTAGAATTGGACCATATGTTTACTTCCCCAGCACCACAGAACTGTGAAAAATACTGCTTAAGTTTCTGCTTTCTGCTTAGCCTCTGGGTTTCCTGCTCATGACCTTAACTCTCATGATACTCTTTAGTTTAAACTATTAAGTCTTCTTTGGGTAAAACAATCAATCTCAGCAGTGTACGTTTCCCAAGTACAATTGAACCTTGATTAAGAGTGCTGGTATATTTGATGCCCATTGAAATCTGGGGGAAAATGTCAATGAGCTTAATATGTGAATATTATATATAAAATGAAGCTACATTTATTTGCAATTTAACCTTTTTCTTAATTAAACTCATTCAATTTGATAGCTCTCAAATTAAAAAAAAAGTCTAAAAATATGTTATTAATGGTAACCTTAATGCCAGTAATTACTCAGTTTTAACAAATTCAGAGAAGCAATAAGTAGTACAAAAATTATGAGTCCAAAACTGTGTTTAAAAGTTACTTTTTGGTATGGTCTGAATTTTTTTGTCCTCCTTAAATTCATTATGTGGAAATCCTAACCCTCAAAGTAGATGTATTAGGAGATGGGGGCCTTTGGGATATGTTTAGTTCGTAAGAGCAAAGACTTCATGAATGGAATTAGTGCCTTTGTAAAAGAAGCTCAAGAGAGGTCCCTTCCCCCTTCCACCATGTTAGGACACAACAAGATGGTGACCACTATGAACTAGGAAGAGGGCCCTCACCAGAACACAGCCATGTTGGTAGATCATTCCCTAATCTTTGGACTGTACAGCTAGGGCTGTGGACTTCAGACATTCTCCAGATTGTGCTTTCTCTGAGTCACATTAGCTCTTATACACATAAGTATACAGAGATCAAAGGCAAGAGATGGTGAAATAAGACTAAAGTTTTAAAAATAGTATTAAGTATGTTTTTTGTCTCTAATCTTCTATCTTCTGGATTCTGATTTTTGATTGCTGTGTTTTCTTTCATTAATCCTGCTTGAGGTTCATAATGTGTCTGTTATCTGTAGCATGATGTCTTTTATCAATTTTAGAAATTTCTCAGATATTGATTCTTCCTCATTCTCTCTCTCTTATCCTTAAGTTTCAATTACATATCTTAAATTTCTTCATCATATCCCCTATGTTTCCTGTCCTTTCCTATATGTTCCCCATCCATTATTTCCTTCTGACCTCTCTCCAATTTGCCAACTTTCTTATATCTACTTATTCCACTGAGATCTTAATTTCAGTTTTTATATATTTAGTTCTAGAATTTTTTGTGTTTAAAATTTATTTTTCAATGGATTGTCATTACAATTATGGATGTTACATAATTAGTCAAAACCATTTGAACATATTATAAGTATTGGTAGTTACTAAACATGAAAAAATAATTATAACAGCAACTCTTTTTTTTAACACTTGTTTTTCTTTTTACTTCTTTATTGGAGTAAAACGGCTTTACAATGTTGTGTTAATTTCTGCTGTATAACAAAGTGAATCAGCTATAAGTATACATATATCCCCATATCCCCTCCCTCTTGCATCTCCCTCACACCCTCCTTATCCCACCCCTCTAGGTGGTCACAAAGCACCAAGCTGATCTCCCTGTGCTATGTGGCTGCTTCCCACTAGCTATCTATTTTATATTTGGTAGTGTATATATGTCAATGCAACTCTCTCACTTCGTCCAATCTTACCCTTCCCCATCCCCATGTCCTCAAGTGCAATCTCATTCTCTACGTCTCCGTCTTTATTCCTGTCCTGCCCCTAGGTTCTTCAGAAAGATTTTTTCCCTTTTTTTTTTTTTTTTTACATTCCATATATATGTGTTAGCATACGGTATCCGTTTTTCTCTTTCTGACTTACTTCACTCTGTATGACAGACTCTAGGTCTATTCACCTCACTACAAATAACTCAATTACATTTCTCTTTATGGCTGAGTAATATTCCATTGTATATATGTGCCATATCTTATTTTCCATTCATCTGTCGATGGATGCTTAGGTTGCTTCCATGTTCTGGCTATTGTAAATAGCGCCACAGTAAACATTGTGGTACATGTCTCTTTTAGAATTATGGTTGTTTCAGGGTACATCTCCAGTAGTGGGATTCCTGTATCATATGGTAGTTCTATTTTCAGTTTTTTAAGGAACCTCCATACTGTTCTCCATAGTGGTTGTATCTATTTACGTTCCCACCAACAGTGCAAGAGGGTTCCCTTTTCTCCACACCCTCTCCAGCATTTATTGTTTGTAGATTTGTTGATGATGGCCATTCTAACCTGTGTGAGGTGATATCTCATTGTAGTTTTAATTTGCATTTCTCTAATGATTAGTGATGTTGAGCATCCTTTCATGTGTTTGTTGGCAATCTGTATATCTTCTTTGGAGGAATGTCTGTTTAGGTCTTCTGCCCATTCTTGGGTTGCGTCGCTTCTTTTATTGATATTGAGCTGCATGAGCTGCTTGTAAATTTTGGAGATTAATCCTTTGTCAGTTGCTTCATTTGCAAATATTTTCTCCCATTCTGAGTGTTGTCTTTTTGTCTTGTTTATGGTTTCCTTTGCTGTGCAAAAGTTTTTAGTTTCATTAGGTCCCATTTGTATATTTTTGTTTTTATTTCCATTTCTCTAGGAAGTGGGTCAAAAAGGATCTTGCTGTGATTTGTCATAGAGTGTCCTGCCTATTTTTTCCTCTAAGAGTTTTATAGTGTCTGACCTTACATTTAGGTCTTTAATCCATTTTGAGTTTATTTTTGTGTATGGCGTTAAAAGTGTTCTAATTTCATTCTTTTACATGTAGCTGTCCAGTTCCCAGTGCCACTTATTGAAGAGGCTGTCTTTTCTCCATTGTATGTTCTTGCCTCCTTTGTTGTAAATTAGGTGACCATAGTGTGTAGCTTTATCTCTGAGCTTTCTATCCTGTACTACTGATCTATATTTCTGTTGTTGTGCAAGTACCATACTGTCTTGATTACTGTAGCTTCGTAGTATAGTCTGAAGACTGGGAGCCTGATTCCTCCAGCTCCATTTTTCTTTCTCAAGATTGCTTTGGCTATTCGGGGTCTGTTGTGTTTCCATACAAATTGTGAAATTTTTTGTTCTAGTTCTGTAAAAAGATTCCATTGGTAGTTTGATAGGGATTGCATTGAAGCTGTAGATTGTTTTGGGTAGTATAGTCATTTTCACAAAGTTGATTCTTCCAATCCAAGAACATGGTATATCTCTCCATCTGTTTGTATCATCTTTAATTTCTTTCATCAGTGACTTACAGTTTTCTGCATACAGGTCTTTTGTCTCCTTAGGTAGGTTTATTCCTGGATATTTTATTTTTTTAGTAGCAATGGTAAATGGGAGTGTTTCCATAATTTCTCTTTCAGATTTTTCATCATTAGTGTATAGGAATGCAAGAGATTTCTGTGCATTAACTTTGTATCCTGCTACTTTACCAAATTCATTGATTAGCTCTAGTAGTTTTCTGGTAGCATCTTTAGGATTCTCTATGTATAGTATCATGTCATCTGCAAACAGTGACAGCTTTACTTCTTTTCCGATTTGGATTCCATTTATTTCTTTTTCTTCTCTGATTGCTGTGGCTAACACTTCCAAAACTATGTTGAATAATAGTGGTGAGAGTGGGCAACCTTGTCTTGTTCCTAATCTTAGAGGAAATGATTTCAGTTTTTCACCATTGAGAATGACGTTGGGCGGTGGGTTTGTCATATATGGTCTTTATTATGTTGAGGTAAGTTCCCTCTATGCCTACTTTCTGGAGAGTTTTTATCATAAATGGGTGTTGAAGTTTGTCAAAAGCTTTTTCTGCATCTATTGAGATGATCATATGGTTTTTATCCTTCAGTTTGTTAATATGGTGTATTACATTGATTGATTTGCATATATTGAATAATCCTTGCTTTTCTGGGATAAGCCCCACTTGATCATGGTGTATGATACTTTTTTTTTTTTAACATCTTTATTGGAGTATAATTGCTTTACAATGGTGTGTTAGTTTCTGCTTTATAACAAAGTGAATCAGTTATACATCTACATATGTTCCCATATCTCTTCCCTCTTGCATCTCCCTCCCTCCCACCCTCCCTATCCCACCCCTCTAGGTGGTCACAAAGCACCGAACTGATCTCCCTGTGCTATGCGGCTGCTTCCCACTAGCTATCTATTTTACGTTTGGTAGTGTATATATGTCCATGCCACTCTCTCACTTTGTCACAGCTTACCCTTCCCCCTCCCCATATCCTCAAGTCCATCCTCCAGTACATCTGTGTCTTTATTCCCGTCTTACTATCATACTTTTAATGTGCTGTTGGATTCTGTTTGCTAGGATTCCATTAAGATTTTTGCATCTATGTTCATCAGTGATACTGGCCTGTAGTTTTCTTTTTTTGTGACCTCTTTGTCTGTTTTAAGTATCTAGGTGATGGTGGCCTCATAGAATGAGTTGGGGAGTGTTCCTCCCTCTGCTATATTTGGAAGAGTTTGAGAAAGATAGGTGTTATCTCTTCTCTAAATGTTTGATAGAATTTGCCTCTGAAGACCTCTAGTCCTGGGCTTTTATTTGTTGGAAGATTTTTAATCACAGTTTCAATTTCAGGACTTGTGATTGGTCTGTTTATATTTTCTATTTCTTCCTGGTTCAGTCTCAGAAGGTTTTACTTTTCTAAGAATTTGTCCATTTCTTCCAGGTTGCCCATTTTATTGGCATAGAGTTGCTTGTAGTAATCTCTCATGATCCTTTGTATTTCTGCAGTGTCAGTTGTTACTTCTCCTTTTTCATTTCTAATTCTGTTGTTTTGAGTCTTCTCCCTTTTTTTCTTGATGAGTCTGGCTAGTGGTTTATCAATTTTGTTTATCTTCTCAAAGAACCACCTTTTAGTTTTATTGATCTTTGCTATTGTTTCCTTCATTTCTTTTTCATTTATTTCTGATCTTATCTGTATGATTTCTTTCCTTCTGCTAACTTTGTCGTTTTTATGTTTTTCTTTCTCTAACTGCTTTAGGTGTAATATTAGGTTGTTTATTTGAGATTTTTCTTGTTTCTTGAGGGAGAATTGTATTGCTATAAACTTCCCTCTTAGAACTGCTTTTGCTGCATCCCATAGGTTTTTGGTTGTGTTTTCATTGTCAGTTGTATCTAGGTATTTTTTGATTTCCTCTTTGGTTTCTTCAGTGATCTCTTGGTTATTTAGTAGCGTATTTTTTGGCCCCCATGTGTTTGTATTTTTAACAGTTTTTTTCCTGTAATTGATATCTAGTCTCATAGCATTGTGGTTGGAAAAGATACTTGATACAATTTCAGTTTTCTTAAATTTACCAAGGTTTGATATGTGACCCAAGATATGATCTATCCTCGAGAATGTTCCATTAGCACTTGAGAAGAAAGCATATTTTGTTGTTTTTGGATGGAATGTCCTATAAATATCAATTAAGTTCATCTTGTTTAGTGTATCATTTAAAGCTTGTGTTTCCTTATTTATTTTCATTTTGGATGATCTGTCCTTTGGTGAAAGTGTGGTGTTAAAGTCCCCTACTATGATTGTGTTGCTGTCGATTTCCCCTTTTATGGCTGTTAACATTTGCCTTATGTATTTAGGTGCTCCTATATTCATTGCATAATGGTTTACAATTTTTAAGTCTTCTTCTTGGATTGATCCCTTGATCATTATGTAGTGTCCTTCTGTGTCTCTTGTAATAGTCTTTCTTTTAAAGTCTATTTTGTCTGATATGAGAATTGCTACTGCAGCTTTCCTTTGATTTCCATTTGCATGGAATATCTTTTTCTATCCCCTCACTTTCAGTCTGTATGTGTCCCTAGGTCTGAAGTGGTTTTCTTGTAGACAGCATATATACGAGTCTTGTTTTTGTATCCATTCAGCCAGTCGATGTCTTTTAGTTGGAGCATTCAATCCATTTACATTTAAGGTAATTATTGATATGTATGTGCCTATTACCATTTTCTTAATTGTTTTGAGTTTGTTATTGTAAGTCTTTTCCTTCTCTGTGTTTCCTGCCTAGAGAAGTTCTTTTAGCGTTTGTTGTAAAGCTGGTTTGGTGGTGCTGAATTCTCTTAGCTTCTGCTTGTCTGGAAAGGTTTTAATTTTTCCATCAAATCTGAATGAGATCCTTGCTGGGTAGAGTAATCTTAGCTTTACGCTTTTCCCTTTCATCACTTTAAATATGTTCTGCCACTCCCTTCTGGCTTGCAGAGTTTCTGCTGAAAGATCAGCTGTTAACTTTATGTGGATTCCCTTTTATGTTTTTTGTTGCTATTCCCTTGCTGCTTTTAATATTTATTCTTTGTGTTTAATTTTTGATAGTTTGTGTCTTGGAGTGTTTCTCCTTGTATTTATCCTGTATGGGGCTCTCTGTGCTTCCTGGACTTGACTGACTAGTTCCCCTCCCATGTTAGGGAAATTTTCAACTATAATCTCTTCAAATATTTTCTCAGACCCTTTATTTTTCTCTTCTTCTTCTGGGACCACTATAATTTGAATGTCCGTATGCTTAACGTTGTCCTAGAGGTCTCTGAGACTGTCCTCAATTCTTTTCTTTTTTTTTTCTTTATTCTGCTCTGCGGTATTTATTTCCACTATTTGTCTTCCAGGTAACTTATCTGTTCTTCTGCCTCAGTTATTCTGCTATTGATACCTTCTAGAGAATTTTAAATTTCATTTATTGTGTTGTTCATCCTTGTTTGTTTGCTCTTCAGTTCTTCTAGGTCCTTGTTAAACGTTTCTTGTATTTTCTCCATTCTATTTCCAAGATTTTGGATCATCTTTGCTACCATTACTCTGAGTTCTTTTTCAGGTAGACTGCCTATTTCCTCTTCATTTGTTTTGTCTGGTGGGTTTGTACTTTGCTCCTTCATCTGCTGCATATTTCTCTGTCTTCCCATTTTGCTTAACTTACTATGTTTGGGGTCTGTTTTTCACAGGCTGCACGTTCGTAGTTCCTGTTGTTTTTGGTGTCTGCCCCCAGTGGATGAGGTTAGTTCAGGGGCTAGTGTAGGCTTCCTTGTGGAGGGGACTGGTACCTGTGTTCTGGTGGATGAGTCTTGATCTTGTCTTTGTGGTGGGCAGGGCCACATCCGGTGGTGTGTTTGGGGTGTTTGTGACCTTATTATGATTTTAGGCAGCCTCTCTGCTAATGGGTTGTGTTGTGTTCCTGTCTTGCTAGTTTTTTTGCTTGGGTGTCCAGCACTGGAGCTTTGCTGGCCGTTGAGTGGAGCTGGGTCTTAGCATCGAGACGGCGATCTCTGCACGAGCTCTTGCCAATTGATATTACATGGAGCTAGAGTTCTCTGGTGGTCCAATGTGTTGAACTCAGCTTTCCCACCTCAGAGGCTCAAGCCTGATACCAGGCCTATCAGCGAGATGGCTCAGAAGAAGAGGGAGAAAACATAAAAATCAGAAACAAGTCAGTCTCAGACAGCAAACCTCAAGTCTACAGTTGCTCCCAAAGTCCACCGCCTCAATTTTGGGATGATTCATTGTCTATTCAGGTATTCCAGAGATGCAGGGTACATCAACTTGATTGTGGGGATTTAATCCGCTGCTCCTGAAGCTGTACGGAGACATTTCCCTTTCTCTTCTTTGTTCACACAGCTCCTGGAGTTCAGCTTTGGTTTTGGCACCACCTCTGCATATAGGTCCCCTGAGGGCGTCTTTTCCCCAACCAGACAGGAGGGGGTTAAAGGAGCGGCTGATTAGGGGGATCTGGCTCACTCAGGCCAGAGGGATGGAGGGGTACGGAATGTGGGGCAAGCCTGCCGCGGCAGAGGCCAGAGTGACATTGCAACAGCCTGTGGTGTGCCATGTGTTCTCCTAGGGAATTTGTCCCTGGATCACAGGACCCTGGCAGTGGCCAGCTGCACAGGCTCCCAGCGGGGGAGGGGGGAGGTGTGGATAGTGACCTGTGCTTGCACACAGGCTTCTTGGTGGCTGCAGCAGCAGACTTAGCGTTTCATGCCTGTCTCTTGTGTCTGTGTTGGTAGCCGTGGCTCACGCCTGTCTCTGGAGCTCGTTTAGGCAGTGCTCTGCCTTCTGTGGGCAGACAGGGAAGGAATCCCCTCTCCTCGTACACCCTGAAACAATGGTCTCTTGATTCTTACGCAGTTCCAGACCTTTTCCCGGACTCCCTCCTGGCTAGCTATGGTGCACTAGCCTCCTTCAGGTTGTGTTCACACCGCCAACACTAGTCCTCTCCCTGGGATCTGACCTCCGAAGCCTGAGCCTCAGCTCCCAGCCCCGCCCGCCCCGGCGGCTGAGCAGACAAGCCTCTCGGGCTGGTGAGTGCTGGTCAGCGCCGAGCCTCCGTGCGGGAAGTGCGGGAGTCTCTCCGCTTTGCCCTCCGCACCCCTGTGGCTGCGCTCTCCTCCGTGGCTCCGAAGCTCCCCCCTCCGCCACCCGCAGTCTCTGCCCGCGAAGGGGCTCCTAGTGCGTGGAAACCTTTCCTCCTTCACGGCTCCCTCCCACTGGTGCAGGTCCCGTCCCTATTCTTTTGTCTCTGTTTTTTCTTTTTTCTTTTGCCCTACCCAGGTACGTGGGGAGTTTCTTGCCTTTTGGAAAGTCTGAGGTCTTCTGCCAGCGTTCAGTAGGTGTTCTGTAGGAGTTGTTTCTCATGTAGATGTATTTCTGATGTGTTTGTGGGGAGGAAGGTGATCTCCACGTCTTACTCTTCTGCCATCTTGAAGCACCCCGATAGCAGCAACGCTTAATAAAATAGATATGAGAGCTTTGTATCTTTGTTAAAAGAAATTTTACTGACATCAGTTTTTTTAATTGTTCCATGTTTTGGTGCCCCGGATATTTTTACATCTGGGTGCAAAGCACCATGGTAATATAGTTGTTTTCTTCTGGGAGAAACAATTTTACACACAAATTGACATTATAAGAGTCTGTGTGGATGACAAGGTCTGAATATTGATTTGTTTAAAAATACGTGTGTTTACACTAATATCAGGATATTTTCCTACCCAGTTTTAAGACCAATGATATATACAATACAACCTTCCAACACAAAATGGACCTGCCGATTCAGGAAAAGCCTATGGTTTTCCAGCTATGCCTGTGACAGAGTGGAAGAATCTCTTTAAGTTAATAGTGAAGAATGACTAAATCCTCCAGATATAAAATGTGTTTGACAGTGAGCTTTTATCGTAATAAAAAGTGATAATTTGGTCTTGATTTTTAAAACAGTGTCTAAATCTTAAAAGGTTTTGAACTGGGTGAAGAAGACTGTCAGATTGTTCCTCTAAAATTTCAACACTTGGAGTGTGACTTGGGAAGACTGAGGTATAGAAAATGAACCAAATGAGGGACTAAATAGTGTTTAAAAGAATTGAGACTTCAGACAAGGCAGTACATTTCCTGATTTGAGATGCTCTGAATACAGTACAGCTTCACATCCTAGGAGCCTATTGGTAATCAGTACTTCTGCTCTTTGCTTCTTCTACAAACTTTATCTCTGCATTGCTTATGAAAGCATTAGGCTTAAGTAATATTCCCATCTGCTTTACCTCTACTTTGTCATTTTTCTTTCCTGTTCTCCTGTCATTTTCAGGAAAGGTCAATCTTTTTTTCTACCATTTTAGCTTAAAATCAATTACCCTATTTTAGCATTTCAAGAAAAGAACTCATGGCTGAACTTTTCTTTTAATTTATCTTTGTTGTCTGGCCCAGAACCTTATATTTTTAACAAAAATCTGTATTTTGTCTTGTAAGTTCTCCCATGGAGAAAGAGCATCAGTAACTTACGGCTTTTTCAGAAGCATCTTAATGCTCAAACAAATCCTGTACCCCTTCATACCTTAGTTGAATAATCCCATCAACAGAATACTATTTCATCTCAACAACATGCAAAGTACATACAACTCAAAATTTATATTCATCTGATATTATTGATTCAAATTACATAAATCAAACATTGATAAAACTTCAAGATAATAATGTTATCGATTCTATTTGTCAGAATCCTTAAAATCCTTGGTTGCATATTTTCTTTTTCAACAAATTTGTGCATGCTGCTTTTGTTGGGGTCTAGGGAGTATAATTGTCAATCATTTTTAAATAAATAACTTAGCTTTAGGAGTTTTGTTGTAGTTACTCTTGCTGTTCCCTCTTCTCTCTCTCTCTCTCAATCTCTGTCTCAAAGACACTAGAGAAGTGAGATGAATCCAGTTCTTAAATGTACATGTACCCAAACTTGAGGTATAAATATTTAAAGGACCATTTCCCCCTCCATCCTGAATGGGGTTGAGACAGCTTTCCTGCTTTCTCTCTGTTTCCTGAGGGTTGTTTCCCCCTCTTCTGCTTCACAGTTTCATAGCCCTGTGGGAACAGAGGTTAGTGTGAGGCTTCCTGTCAGCGTCCTCCCCTTTTGCAGGCACCAGACCCTGGTTGTTGGCTCCACAAAGCTGTTCAAAAGGATTCTCTAAGTTAACAGAAATCTTCCTCCTCCCTAGGGCAGTCTTGGTTGAGGTAATAGTTTATATCTCTAGAGACATGCTTCGTGTTGGCCTCTGAGAATGATTTGCCTTCATTCCTTTCATTTGCTCAACAATGCCTTTAAATTTGTTTTATGCACTTTAGTAAGCATTTTTCTACATTTCCAAAAAAGAGCATTTTCTAGGATACGGGCACTGCCTTATTGTCAGAATTGGATGTCTCAACTCATATATTTACACAAATCTATTGAAGATCAGCATGGTGCTTACATTGGGAAAAAAATCACTTTAGAATATCTGCAGTTCTGTGTTCTCATCTCACCCAAAATTATTAGATATGTGAGAAGGTTATCTCAAATTGTTTAATAAGACTAAACTATCTTACAAAGATAACCCCAAATTGCCTAGTACAATATAATTTTTTACTTATTTGATAGGTGTCATTAACATTTAACAAGTTAATATGTGTAGACATTATGAGGTTCATCAAATACACAGTAGCATTTTTTCCATAGTAAGTCAAAGGGCAATTTATATTTATATATATGGTTCTTTAATATGTGCAATGTTTAAGATAATTTATCATATTAGGTAAAAATCTAATAGATTAGTTCTGTGCTTCCAATTTAGAGGATATAGACTTGTGGTTTTAATTTATAAAAATTGTTACTAGGTTTTTAGATGATATTTGATGATGCCATTAAACATAGTGTTCAAAAAGAGAGTACTTTATCAGATTAATATAAGTTAGTAAATACTTGGTAAGATTTAACTTTCAAGATGTTGGTAAGATTTGCCTTTTTAAAAAAATTTTTATTTACTTTTGGCTGCCTTGGGTCTTTGTTGCTGCATGCGGGCTTTCTCTAGTTGCAGTGATTGGGAGCTACTCTTCGTTGCAGTGTGTGGGCTTCTCATTGCAGTGGTGTCTCTTGTTGTGGAGCGTGGGCTCTAGGCGTGCGGGCTTCTGTAGTTGTGACACGCAGGCTCAGTAGTTGTGGTTCGCGGGATGTAGAGCGCAGGCTCAGTAGTTGTGGTGCATGGGCTTAGTTGCTCCGAGGCACGTGGGCTCTTCCCGAACCAGGGCTCAAACCCGTGACCCCTGCATTGGCAGGCAGATTCTTAACCACTGTGCCAGCAGGGCAGTCCAGATTTGCCTTTTAAGATAGGTTTTAAAATAAGATTCGTAAGATTTTCTGCTCTTAGAAAAAGAAAGCATGCAGACGAGGCCCAAACATATTAAAGAAGTTTAATTAATTAGTTTTTCATGAAGGCAAGTTCATAAAAATGAGGGAAAGCAGAAGACATTACAATGAAGATCACAGAATTGCCAGTTGATTCTGATGCTGACAATAACATGTGCTTTTTCTCTCTGGATCTGTAGTTATTGCCCTGTTTTTGCAGTCCTGGACCACATATTATGAGTAGAAACTCTTTGATGATTTTCAGGAAACAGAAGTAGGAAACAGTATCTTAGATTCCTCTTGTATGTGTATATTAAAAACTAAAGATGTCGACTGAAAAAAAAATGCACAATGTGAGAGTTGTGAGTTAAATTTGGGGCAAAATGAGGACTATAGCCCGGGAGATAGCATTTCAGATAGCTCTGAGAAACTGCTCCAAAGAGGTAGGGAGGAAGGCCAGTATATATGTGATTTTGGTGAAGGGGGAGTGCATGCAATCAAGCACATATTTTTTTGCAGAAAATTTCTGCTAGTCTCATGAAAGTTACTGCTAGTCATGAGGAGCAGACGTCACCATGAAGGATTTTAATGCTTTTCTAGATATGAGGAGATGCAAGAATTGGGCTCATAAAGTTGTCTCCTGAAAATATCTAACTATCTAAAGACCTGTTCTGCCAGTTTTTCCCAGAGCACAGAGCGCCTCATTCCTGATCTCCACCCTGAACTCCTTTCAGGGGGTGTTGAAGTTCAGCAGCTGCAGCGGCTCATAATTTGATCCTTATAGAGGTAGATGGCAAGTGCCAATTTATAGGTGACAGATCAGAAAGAGATTTGGTGCAGATTCCATCATTACTGGTTTAATTAATTTATTATCATATTTTAAACCAGTATCTTAAACTCTGATATCATTTCTGATATTATTTCACAGTCTTCACTCAAGCTAAAGCCATATATATACTTAGCAGCATGCATTTGGTTATTTTATTTTTTAAATGTATTTCTTCAAAATGCTTTAAATAAAAAGTTAATAGTAAGAACGTACATCATAATGTGTATTTGTATTTTACTGACCTTAAACCCTAACTGGGATTCTGATTTGGCAATAAAAGTTTTACATCTTGCATTTCAAGCTAGTCCAAAACATTGAGTTGTGTTAAATGATCTACTGCACTATCTCACATACTCATTGTTGCCCTGTATGAATTTTGCTGAGATGAACAAACTCACTTGCAGAAGCTCTTTATGTTAGATTCATGTATTGAGGCAAAACTTGAGGTTATTTCTTTGAAGTGTGGGAGATGTCTTAAAAATGAAAAATAACATTTTCTCCAAAATATTTAATGTATGAAAACCTAAATGCTCTAGACCACAGCTATCATTTTTTTCCAAAGCCATGGATTGAAGCAATCTGTGTTAAAATTATATATCTTAATGGGCACCATGGAACATAATGCTAGAATTTGCTTTAAACTTGTATTCCATCTACATCAGATTTAAAATTCCACTGTTTTTACATCATTTCTTCACTATACTACCTAGCTAGCGGGATCCTTCACAGAAACAAGATCAACAGAACACACACACACACACACACACACACACACACAGTTGTGCCATAGAAATGCAACAGCACTTCTAGAATTGGAATTATATTGTTTATGCACTACTAAAAACTGCCATGTATTTTGTCCAGAATGAATATAATATGAAAACCCTCATATTTGAGGATAGTTTACTGTATGCCTGAGTACTACATAGATTATATTCTCAGAATATAAAAATATGTGTATAATTATGAAACATATTAATAAACAAGCTGAAACTTTGTCAGAGCTAGTGTTTTACTTCAGTGGTGCTATGGAGAGGCACTTGTAGAATGCCTCAGACTTGATAATTGCACAACATGTGGTCCCAGAAGAAAAGCCTGAAATGTTAATGTAGACACATCAATTATGCTTCTGAAATATAAGCAGGAAAAATTAAATCTCAACAACGTCCAACATTGAAAAACTTACCTTAAAAGCCCTCTAAGTCTTTTTCTTAGGTGAAGAAAGTTCAAAAAGACTGAATTTTGTTATTTAATTCCTGTAAGCAACCACAGACTGTCATAGATTCCATATTTTTCTTCAAGGCCTGAATGAATATTCTTTTTTTAAAAATAGGGTTTAACTTATGAAACTTAAGAACCAAGTAGTCACCAGCTAACTCTTCAAAGTACATTTAAATGATTATTTAAAAAATAAAAGTTCATTAGCCATGGCTGAATTCACAGAAGAAGATCCACTAGATTACATAGGAATGAGTATTTTAGGAAACAAGAACTCTCCAACGCTGATCCAAATCATCAGAATACATAGCTATGAGATACCTAAAGAAAGGAAACACTACAACTACAACAAAAAACAATTGCACGTCACTCTATTTCCCCAACCTACCTATGTAACTTCGAGTTCTTAACTAGTGTTAAGACTTTTAATGTTCATTGAATTGAATTGAAATATCCTATTTATTAAAAATGCAAGAGGAATACCTCATGTAATGTATTAAAACTGACTGCAGTGAAGCCCTTTGTGCTCACATAACTTAAGAATCACACAATAAAAACAAAGCTGTGTTCTAGGACTAATTTTATATCTGGGCTGCAGCCGTATACTTAAATAACATTTCCATCTGTTCCAGGCTGTAAAAGTTGCTTGAGTTTAGCAAAGACAATCCAGCAACATTAGCACATTCTTAAATCTCCCTTAGATGGGTCCCAATCCTGCGATGGCCCCCTTATCTCTGTCTATAATAGATTAATATTTAATCCATATGTTGTATTGTTTCAGTTGAAATGTCCCTATTTTTGTGAAAGCTATTATATCTATGAAGACTTTTAATGCAGAATATCTTCTGTTAATTTAAATAATGTAAGCGTAATAAAACCACTCAGACACATGGAGAATAATGAAATATAATGTTGGGTTGTGTTGAACCATTACAGAATAAAATGAAAGTTAAGTCGATACAGTAAACACTGTGGATTTCATTGGACGCCTAAGATGTTTTTCTTTCCTCCTGGGGGTGAGTTTGCACTTTTCTCCTCACTCCCCAGCTCCATGTTGCCGGGAGCAGAGAGAGGACAAGAAGTGACAAACTGTTTTTACCTTCTGACTTCTCTGCTCTCAGGCAAACTGTCTCCCACATAATAAATATGTAGATGGACTAATTAGATCATAAACTGATGGCAAAGTTCCCCTTTTACTATGCAGAGAGGCAGGATCTCATATCTGACCTCCACTTGAAAACTGTGAATAGAAAATGAGAAATGTACACCAAGTGTTTTTTAATACTAATATTAATTCAAATTTCAAAATATTAATGCACTCATTCTGATTTTGTGCGCATTCATTTAATGTAGTCAGGTTCACAGATTCAGTTGGGTACTTAATGAAGATAATTGCATTTTTTTTTTCACATTGCTGCGGACAACCCTAATTATACATGATAATAGGAAAAAGTCCTGTAGTGTGGAAAAAATAAAACCACATACATTTAGCAATTGTGGAGGGAGAATGTCATTAAATCAAAACTGGTATTAAAATTATCATGAATATTGCTAAAATCTATAGCAGTGCAAATATGAACCAATATTGATTTATATTAGCATTCTGATGACAGGATACAACTTGTTTTGTCAGGTACAAGTGATTATTTAAGTTGTTCAAATAGATTAGAAGTAAAATAATTACATCTGGTAGCTGAGGTTTTATTTTCTACTTATTTAATCACAGTAATTTTAAAGTATAATGTTTAATCAAAGGAATAATATTAAATAGGCAAGTTCAAAGAAGTAAGGAAAGAAATTTAAGTAAATAAAAGATGGTTAAAGAGATTGTGAAAGATTATTGGACTTCATTATAGGCAAAGATTTTAAATTGCATAGTATGGTTTACATGTAGGCCCTTTTTAAAAAAAATCATCTCATTATTCCTCATTTTCTGTATAATTTTGTGCATGTTTTAGTGCACAGAATAAACATTATTTTATTTGATTTATTCCAAAATATGTATTTATTTCAATGAGACTGATTCATTGATATTTTCGAAAACATATCAAATATAACCTGTAATAACATATTTAAATCATAAATCACCAAATTCTTTGATTATTTTCAGTTTATTTACCAAGATAGAGTATATGTATATATGTAATCATTATTTGCTGTCAGTACAATTTAAAGTACATCTTTTTTAGAATAGGTTAAGAGCCTTCAGGCTAGCATAACCCAGTTGCAAAGAAAATTTTAATTTAACTATGTAAAACATTGAAATAATTAAGAGTAGTTGAAATAAAAATACCCTTGTACATGCACTCAGCCATATATATGTCTCCCAAACTACATTTCAGAACGTTTTAATCTTATTTGTGTTGACTCATTTCCTGCTGGATTAAAACCACCGTGGTCCCTTATGAGAAATAAACAAGGATGGAGAGGCCTTTTTCTTGCAGTAGAAGATGCTGATGTGACGAGCAGCCTGTTCTGATTTTCCTTAAAAAGGCAGTTTTCCTGGATTCCAAAGTTATTTGTTCTTCATGTATTATTGTTCCTATTTAGCTCTTCTTTTGATTATTTGCTAAAGATCAATTCATTTGAACAAATTAAGATGCCATCATACCTAATAAATATCTTTGATTTACTTGAAAGAAAAATACACAGAAACAAAAGCCATGCAAGAAAGTTAATCATTCATAGCCTACCTTGGAGTGTGAACAGATGTTTTAATTAAAATTGTGAGATAAATTATCCCTTGGCATAATTTAATAAATAGCCATTAGTATAATAAATTACAGTACAAATATTCACTTGACCATTATTGCTTTCCTTGTTTATTGCAATGAAGACTGCGTTTGCTTCAGTGACATTCTTTATAATCCTTCGGTAAGAATAGAGGTTATTTTTTTCCTTCTTCTCTCAACAATGAGCTTTTCTATTTATCAGCTTCTAAGAGGCTCTGTGCTTGTCTGCTCTGTCATCCATTTCTTTTCATAGTCAGTAAATGCTCAGTTATTTTTGTGAGGAGAACAGAAAAACAAAAGAGACCACTAATGCTAATCATTTTTCTAGCAATACGATAAAATAAATAGTCCTTCCTAACTCTTTATTTCAACTTAGATTTTTATTGCATTGAAATGAGAAGCCACGCTATCACTTGCGGAAGACGTTAATGCTTTTGTTAGAGCTTGGCTGGGGGGGTGGGGTGAGGTGCGTGCTGGTGGGAGGATGGTCTGTTTGTCAGAGTTGTCTTTTTTTTTCTTAAGAGATACATAACAAGTGATTCTGATAGCATTAATAGAACAATTTATTGTTGAGGATTCAGTTTTTCTATGTCAAAAAATCATAGAATCTATTTGAATTCTGTAATTACATAGAGTTAATAAGAATAATATCCAGAATTGGTGTTTGTCTATAAAATACAGAATGACTTTATATTAGAAGGGAATTTTGCTTACTTTGGAAAAAAGATTAGAAGCACTGTACATGTTTCTAATTTACTTCATAGCCCTCTTTAATATGGCTACATCAATACACATTTTATGCCAATGTTCTGATAGTTTTTGTTTTCTAATTTCATTTACCTCCATTAGTTATTTATATGTAGCTTGTCTTGTAAAATATATTTCTTAAAAGGTTTAGAGACTGCTTTAATTTTTATATTACAAAAAAACAAGGGGCTTCCCTGGTGGCGCAGTGGTTGAGAATCTGCCTGCCAGTGCAGCGGACATGGGTTCGAGCCCTCGTCTGGGAAGATCCCACATGCCGGGGAGCAACTAGGCCCGTGAGCCACAATTACTGAGCCTGTGCATCTGGAGCCTGTGCTCCGCAACAAGAGAGGCCGAGATAGTGAGAGGCCCGCGCACCACGATGAAGAGTGGACCCCACTTGCCACAACTAGAGAAAGCCCTCGCACAGAAACGAAGACCCAACACTGCCAAAAATTAATTAATTAATTAATTAATTAATTAAAAAAAAAAAAAACAAAAAAACCCCAGAACACTCTAAACATAGATTTCAGGAACTTGGGAGTGTCTGTGAGAATTTTTAGATGATATATAACAGGTTAAACAAGACTTAATTCCTTATACCAAAATGTTCCTAACATAAAACAGTAGAAATATTAATATCACTTTAAAATTTTTTTGAATTGTCAAAATTATTTTGCATGTATTACTCTTTGCATTATATAATTCATTTTCAAAACATGACAATACATCCTATGAGTAATAATCTTTAAATAATTGCAATTAAATCTAATCCTTTTAAGAACATTAATCAAAATGTTTATGCACAGCAATGACCTTTGCTATAGGTTAAAAAAATTACCCTATGAGTACATATTTTGTTTAGTTAGAAAGGTGAAAGCATAACAAATGCTTATTAAATGCCTGTTTTGCTTTCACGATCATAATCGTATTCGAAAACCCTAAGTAGTTCCAGACTTTGAGACTTGCAGGGATTTGCAGGCAGAAAACTTATTTCAGAATGCTCTCATGATCAACACTTGGAGGTGGTACAAAGGGAAGAGGACTGGAAAGAAGTTAAAATTATACTATGTTTCAGTTGCATCCAAGGTCTCCGTCCATTCTATGGGAGCAGTAGAGCTAGGAGGGCACATCAATATTCTTTCAACCTGCGGTAAGAGGATGGGGCTCTATACCAGGTCTCCGCATCATCTGGTTGTTGGATCCCAGCTGCTCTGAAAAGTTTGCCTTGGACAATGCAGCACACTTCAGCTGAAGGAAAATCTAGGGGTGGGATTCAGCTGAGAGTTACCCATGCCATCGCTTCCAGCAGCTGGGGGAGGAAGCACCTCAGTTATTTGGGGTGGAGTAGAACTGGGTGGCATTTATTTATATGCATTACACTGCAAATGACTCATTAGAATCCCACAATATTTTTTAACTCCCTATTACATCAGTCTTGGCTTGGGCTTTTGTCCTTTTAAGCTCATGAGAACGGTTCCACTTCTATGCATTGTGTCAGCAAGTCAGATAGAATGTGGAGGTAGGCAAATGTCATAGACTTCCATTTTCACCTTTTTTGAAAAATTGAATCTCATGCCATTATCCCCTCTACTGTAAGTGAGTTTGAAAACGCAATTGCTAATAAATAGGACTATAGCCAACACAAATAAATTATATTTCTCTTTATAAGGAGGATGAAGACAATGGATATTGGCTAGGCAGTTAGGATAATTTAATTCTTCCTGTCACCTTTTCAGATGTTTCTTTTATAAATGACAGTGGTCATTCATAAAGTGTTCAGTTTGAGGAAATGACAATAATTTTACCTTTCCTAGGGAACCTTGAATGCTTATATCATACAGATATTTAATTTTCACAGCATATGTTAGCTCTCTATACATATATTTAATAAAATTATATGACTTTCCAATGTTTTATCTACCATTCCCACTAGATGCTTGCTAAAGATGAATGTCTTCAATGTCTTTGATACTATCACAGCATGCTATTTTTATAAATTGGGCCAGATAATTAAGAGGGTTGGGGGATTTCCAAGGGAGCTGGCTCTTTTTTACGAATATACAGAGAGCTCACACAGTTCCTCAAAATGATCTAGCAATTAAAGTTGTTTTTCAGCCAAGATGCAAACAAATGGTGATAGTTCATGGCTGAAGTTTTCTGAAGTTTTCATATCGCATTTTATAGAACACACTTGGAGAAAGAAATTAGGAACATTTGTCCAGCCTGATGATATGTGCTTCCGTGATGAAATGTGATCATTTTGCTTTTTATTTCTTAAGCAAATTTGTAATTAATGGTCTGTCTATAACATAGATCTAATTTTGGGATCACAACTACTATTTCCTTAAGTCTTCTTGGTCTAATAAACACAATCTGATTTAATTTATTTTCCCATATTTGTGGCAAGTTTCTCAAAGAGAAATGTCATTGGTAAACCTTGTGAATTAGTTGAGCATAAAATCTATTGAAAGGTAGGGGCTTTTTAAATATTACTTCTTTAGATAGTTGTAATAATTTTACTTTTACAGCTGTGCCAACCACTTTGTAAATGTCATGACAAAATAATGTCACCCTTTTTGGAATTCTTTAATGTTACTTAACCACCTGACAACACCCTTATGAATTTTATTTTTCAGAGGTTGAAATACAGAGTTAAACTATAGCAAGCTTTCATATTCATATGAGTCTACAACAATTTTAATAAATCAGAATACAAACAAAAAGTGAATACGTGAATCAAAATTTAAGACTTTCATAGGTACATTATATATAATTATATAACACTTTGGTAGAAAAGAGCTACATAAGTTTGTAACTTCACAAATAATTTTCTGAAAAGGTGTGGTTTTTGCTCAGAGTGTTTAACAATTTCCCGTAGCTTTCTATTTATACAATTTTTTTTAATTAATTAATTAATTAATTTATGGCTGTGTTGGGTCTTCGTTTCTGTGCGAGGGCTTTCTCCAGTTGCGGCAAGCGGGGGCCACTCTTCATCGCGGTGCGCGGGCCTCTCACTATCGCGGCCTCTCTTGTTGCGGAGCACAGGCTCCAGACGCGCAGGCTCGGTAATTGTGGCTCACGGGCCTAGTTGCGCCGCGGCATGTGGGATCTTCCCAGACCAGGGCTCGAACCCGTGTCCCCTGCATTGGCAGGCAGATTCTTAACCACTGCGCCACCAGGGAAGCCCATTTATACAATTTTATTATCAAAGTCCACTGCAGCTGTTGGCCTACTTTACTGCATCACCCACCAGAAGTGAGTGATTGTCACGGATGAGCTCCAAAACTATGTTAATTAGTTTAAATATCTATTGATAGCCTATGTTTAATAATGCTGCAATAAATATATTACTCATAGTTTTGAAGGTCAAGGACATTTCATAAGTTTCTTTACCAAGTGCCTGATGCTGACTCTTTCAGGGGCCTGATCCTACATATTTCACCAGGCATCCAAAATTCTGGATTAAATTCTTGTACCATTAACACTAATTCATCCATGTCCTCTAGATTAGATTAAATGAATAAATTGGAAGTCACAAGTCACTCAAGAGATATAACACATTAGTCACATTTTTTTGTGTGAATGTCAGAAAACTGGCTCTAAATTCAGACTCTATGAATTTTTATAAAGAGATACTATATGGATTCTGCCTCAAGGAAGAAGTCCTTTCAGATTAATTAGTATATCCACATTGGTTTAGTTTGATCTTAAAATTTGACTCTGTGTATGTGTGTGTGTGTGTGTGTGTGTGTGTGTGTAAAAGGTTTCAAACATACATTGCACAGAATCCTACACCTTGGGGTTTTGAAACATTAATATTTGCATGTAGTATCTGGAGGAAAAACTGTACTGGTCGAAAAGATAGAATACATTTCCCAAATTATATAAAGGATATTTTTTTCACCGAATCAAGAAAGAAAGAAAAATGCATGTGCTAATGAAATACCAGGAGTTATCTTTCAAGGGTTTGCAATATAACAGTTACCAAGCTCACATTTCAATCTTGGTTTGCTTATGTAACCCATCCCACATGGCAAAACTTTATTTTACTATTTTCAAATAAGTATATTTTTGTTAAGATCTCTGAATGCCCAAAGGATTTTTAAAGTTTTATCACAATGAAAACAGCATATTTCTGTAGTTGAAATATTTTGATCTTGGTTTGTTTCATTATAAAGACTAGAATCTAATTTTAAATTATAATAAGTGCTTGGAATCTGAATTCATTTTTCTGCATTGATAGAAAGATAGAGATAAATATTCTATTAAAAGAGGTTTTTAATTGAATGACATGCTAATTGTTTTGACATCAGAACATAAAGATAAGCTTAAGTTCCTTAAAAGCAGACACCGTTCTGTCTTGCTTGTTGGTCTTTCTTGATTACATAGTGAAGTGCTTGACGTATCATAGACAATAATTACATGTTAGGCTGAGTAATAGTATTTTTGAATTAGATTACTCTCTCCCTTCAGAGTCTGTCTTTATATATGTCAGGAGAAGATGATGTAAAAATAAGTAAGGCACATATAAACACAAAATACTTTAGGAATCATTCCTCATATCAGATACTTAACATAGGAATTTGTACAGATTATTTCCATTAATTTGTAATTTGGCCATTTTAGTCAGAATGATGGTAAATATGGTCTGTTTCTTCACACAAAATGTCTTCCTCAAGGGAAAGAGACAGAGTTCTTTAAAAATTCTTTGAATTTGTTATAACATCCTACTTGTTCTCTCATTAATAAATGAGTTGAGGGGCTTCCCTGGTGGCGCAGTGGTTGAGAATCTGCCCGCCAATGCAGGGGACACGGGTTCGAGCCCTGGTCTGGGAAGATCCCACATGCCGCGGAGCAACTGGGCCCGTGAGCCACAACTACTGAGCCTGCGCGTCTGGAGCCTGTGCTCCGCAATGAGAGAGGCCGTGATAGTGAGAGGCCCGCGCACCGCGATGAAGAGTGGCGCCCGCTTGCCACAACTAAAGAAAGCCCTCGCACAGAAACGAAGACCCAACACAGCCATAAATAAATAAATAAATAAATAATAATTAAAGGTGGAATAATTTAAAAAAAAAAAGACTTTAAAAAAAATTTAAAAAAATGAGTTGAATAAAACCTTAGGTGTTTGTTTTTATAGCTGTATTAGATTCATTTACATATTTACTTTTTAAATTTTACTTAGTCACTTTACCAAGTCATACATTTCTGCATCTTAGATGTAAGGTTGGAAGTGCCAAAAAGAAAATATATAAGGTTGATTGATAGGAGAGTAAACTGTTGGGTTGGCCAAAAAGTTCGTCCGGTTTAAAAGACACATTTTTCATTTTCACCAAGGACTATATTGAACAATGTATTCATTAACCGAAAGAAATTTTTGGCCAACACAGTATGTTTGGGTGACATCAAATTTATGAAATGCAGGAAAAGCAAATACTCAAAGCAGTGTGAATTGAGGAGCTTAATGCTAATACATGCACAGCATTGCTACCAACTATGAATGTCTGAAACAATGAAAAATACAGGGAAGAAAGTTTGGACATTTACAAGTTAGAAAGGCACATTTTCAAATTGCAGTTAATAAACTTAATTTAGACCAAGGCATTTAGCCCATAATGGAGAGACCAGAGATAAGATATTGAAAATGCCCTTAGTAATGGTAATATTCTTTTGCAGTTACCAAAGTTATCCAGGAGTACAAGTATAAATTTTGTACATTTTGACAAGTTCCTTGTTACTTTGAGTCACATCTCTGTAATGGCACCTTTACATAAAACACACTGTATTCCTGAACATATGTTTAGCACATGATTACACTAGATTACCATATTTAAAAAAAAATCAGAAGCTGAAATAGGCTTATTAATAAAATACTAAAATGTGTGTTGAAAAAGGATCTAATTAAATAACCTAAGAGAACTAGAAATAAAATAAAACTCTTTTTTCACTCCCATCACATGTTTAGTCACTGTTGCATGACCGGTACAGCAGAGGAGTCCCTAACTCCCCATTTAATCAGAGATCCTAGAAAACACAGCCTGAAAAAGAAAACCCAACATCATAGGACTCTGATTTATTTTGTCTTGCAAAGATAACAATCGATTTTACATTTGGTATTGGCCAATGGAGCCTTGATCGGATTTTATTTGCAAGACTCCAATTTTCAGTTTAACTGCTTAAAAGTAAAGAGACCAGAAAACCAACCTTTTCTTTTGACTCACTAGACACAGAATGCAAGTTTTGACTGATTACCTGAAGCTTAAGAATATGAAATTCATCTGTGCATTTTAGCTATGATTCAAAATTCAAAGAATCAGGGTGCATGGGAGTTATCAGACACGTTATTAAAAAGGTGAGTTTGGCTTGGGTTTATTTTATGGACAAACCTCCAGGTAATATATGTAATGTAGGTTAGGAGCAAGCAGTATCTTCTCTTTAACTATTGGGTAACTAAAACATAAAGTGGTAAATTATTTCCTACAGTTCACTTGATGCAGAGAAGAACCTCTAACTCTCTTCCACTAGAAAACAAAACAAACATGCATTATATTTCTAGCTATTCTACCCTCTCCCAACTAGAAATCTCAAAACTTGTTTTTTTAAGATAAAGTGATTTGGCTCATTCACAGTTAAAACCCAAGTAATTACAGTATTTTATAATAAATTATTGTCAAAAGAGTTTGTATAATAACTATTAATAGTTTTCATTAGAGACTCTATGTGTGTGATAAAATATAAAACCGACTTTTCAAGTGCTGAATTCCTTTATTATATGTGATTGTTAATTTTATGTGTCAACTTGACCCACCATAGGGTGCCCAGATTAAACATTATTTCTGGATGTGTCTGTAAGGGAGTTTCTGGATGAGATAAGCATTTGAATCAGTGGGTTCAGTAAAGTAGTTGGCCTTCCCCAATGTGGGTGGACATTATTCAATCCACTGAGGGCTGGAATAGAACAAAAGGCAGAGGAAGGAGGGATTCACTCCTCTTTCCCTGCCCTACTGTTTGTCGTGGGACATTTTATTTAATCTTCTCCTGCCCTTGGGCTGGGATTTACACCATCAGTCCTCCTATTTCCTGGATCTTAGGACTCAAACTGGTTTATGCCACAGGTTTTCCTGTGTCTCCATCTTGCACACGGTGGATTGTGGGGCTTCTCAGCTTCCATAACCACGTAAACCCGTTCCTCATGATAAATCTGTCTATCATTTATCCATCTATCTATGTATTCTATTGGTTCTGTTTTTCTGGAGACACTGAATAATACAGTATGTGTATAACTAAAACTAAAATTTAAGTAAAATGTTTGCAATCATTACTTTTTGATAATGAGCTTACACTTTTAACAAAGATTATTTCTTTAACAAAGATTTTCAACTATCATCATTTTAAACTACTTCATATTCTATTAAAAAAGTCCATTAATTAAATGAATAAATAATAAACTAATAAAACTTCTGCTAGACAATATAAGAAACATAAATCTACAAAAATATGTTATAATTAAGAACAGAAAAAAGTTAACCGGTTGTTATCAGTACCTACAAATAGAGATGTATTTATAAGAAATAATGTGTAGACAGGTAAAATATGAATATGCCTAGAATGCCACTTCTAATGCCACCACTGTACTGAGAGAATTTACATATCAGAAGACAAAATTGTACGCTGGGAGCCATTCATTCAAATACACGTCGTCATTGTTTTCTTCTTGGTGAAGTTTGGAGGTTAGAAAACGAAGAAATTGCTGACTGCTCATTCTCTAGTCCTATGAAAACAATTTTTCCATTAAGTTATAGATTTCAGGCAAATTGGCTTTTAAATATTGGAATGTGAAGCTGTTGATTCTCTGCTAGAAATGTTTCTTGGCAAATCTATCGAACACCTTTCACAGAGTTCCTCAGATCCTTTTAACTTTGCCTGTCTTCTTAACTGTCAGCCCCTTTCTCCGTTCCGGCTACTGGAATAAAGGACCCATATCCTCTAGCCCCTTTCAGAGGTAATTGAAAGGCTATGTAGCAGGGCATAGAATCTGGCCTCCTGGCTACTGCCAAATGCACCAGCTAATGCAATCCCAGAAAAGTAGTGTTAATTTTCTCATAGGACAATATGAATAATATAACTTTGGAGATCAGACAGAACAGGCAAATGAACAATCTCTTTTTTCCTCCCTACGTTGGACTATTTGAAAGCATCATCTCCACACAGTCTGGCTTGTGGCATCCTGGTGGCTAAGCAGCTGAAGGTGCCCACCAACTGTGTCTCTTCCAGATTCAACAGGAAGCAGTGGCTAGTGCAGTAACACATCACCTTGTATCCTCTACAGTCCAGCTTGTCTTATGTCCTTTTCCCTTACTTCTACTGTGCTGGAATTATTTTTTACTAATTTAGGACTATTGCTGATTCTTCATCTCAGGGTCCATTGTCTGGGGAATCTGGGATGAAATAGCATATAGTCCCTGGATATAAGAAATCACAAAAGCTTGTTCCGTTAACATACGCCTACTTTCCCAACACCTTACCTGGAGCTTCACCTACATGATCCGTGAGCGTAAAGCATTCGGAGTACGATATGGAAGGCTATGTCTCTTCTCACAGAAGCTTTGTCCCTTAGTTCTATAATACCATTTCTCATCACTGGGCTTGACTAATAAAATCAAGAGACCTATATTTACTTGCCAAACATTTATTGAGCGTGTGTGCCAGGCACTATGCTAGATATTAAGGCACAAAAATGAATATGATATGGTACCAACTCTCAGATGCCACACTGCAAACATCCTGTTTATATTTTTTCAAATACAAGAACAAACTGTGGCACAGATTTTTCCCTGAATTACAGTAACAGTGGAAAAGGAGTCAGAGAATGTAGAAACATCAATGCTATTTTAGGAAATAAAAATGCAAGATGTAAGTTGTTTGTTGTCAAAGATGTACAGTAGGAGGGATCAAAGATAGATTCCAAAATGGTGATTGTATTGTCTAGGTACACAATGTTGTCAGTTGAGTAGAAATACAGGTTTCAGGAGGGACAACTGGAACTTCTATTTGGACACTTTTCTATGTGAAGCACATTTTGTCACATCTGTTTCAAGAACTGCTTCTCCCCTTGCCTGTCTCACCTGAGATTTCACTTCTTTGGGAATCACTTCTTCGAGTTGCAAGGTCCTCCTTCTATATATTCTCAGAGTGCCCTGTATTTCCCTTTCTGTAGCATCTCCAAGTTTCAGTGCAATTACATTTTTAATATCTGCATTTTCTGGTAAACTGAGATTCCATCAGGGGGATACTTGCACCTATGTTATTTATAATCTTATAACTGTGGCAGCACTTAAGTAGACACTTTAGAATATTCAGTGAATGCCCATGTAAAGTTGTCCAGTATTCTCATAGTGAAATCATGGTCACAACAAGTACCTTAGTCCATTTAGGCCATGGCCCTCTCAGTTCTGGAGAGCTGTTCAGTCACATTTAGAGTAACTCTTGATCATCCAGCCCCTGATCTCTAACACACTTTTGTGAAAACCATCCCTAAATCAAGTATGCTAAAGTGTTATACAATCTGTAACAAGCACCTCTCACAAAGTCCTGGCCTAAGGTAAGGATTCGATGAATATTTATTGAACGAAGGAATAGACAAAACAGTATATACCTGTCTTAAACTTCCATTTGTAGCCTATGGGGTCCCTCAGATTTTCTTAGTCCATCTGAACAAAGCAGGCTTCCTGATCCTGGTTGACTCACATAATACACTATCTATCTCAGCCCCAACTGGTGGTTCAATCACTCTTTCAACCACCCAAAAGTCAGATGATCAGGTGAGAATGGAGACGTATTTTCTAGCTGTGAAAATACGATTGTTTTATATTTGTGCCCAGTGTTAATGTCAAACTGAAGTCTGCAGAACCCAAGAGATCCAGGCATATAATCTAGAGTTTATAACTTTCTGATGTGAGTTTTGAATGCACATATTTTAATAATTATCTGAAATTAACATATTATGGAATAAGAAAGAACACTGACCCAGAATTGCCAATTTGTGATTGCATTTGGCATTTACAATTGCTTTGTCACCAAAAGCATGTTAATTGAAGATTGTAGAAAGCTACTTGGAAAATAACAGGGAGATGGCAGACTTCATATGTACTTAATGCAAGTAAAGGCTATGGAAGGAAGAGGTCATCAGTCAGGATCTGGAAGAAGGAGGGCCCTTGCTTATCAGCCAGTCTCTCTGAACAAGGCAAAACTCTGATCCCATATATCACTTTTAGAAATTCTGAGTTCAGAGATAGGTAGCCTTTCAGAAGCAGATTTTGGACTCACTGACCTTAGCAAAAGAAGGATGTTTACAGGAGTGAAGCACTTGCTGATTGGCTGATTTTCTGGATCATGTGTCTGTCATTTATTAGCTAGCTTTCAGAGGTGTGTGTGGAGAGCTCTCACTGGGATGGGTTTATTATCTGATCTGGTCTTTAGTTGTTACTATACGTATTGAATAATCAGTCATTTCCATTCTTTTTTTAAAAATTAATTTTTATTGGAGTACAGTTGCTTTACAATGTTATGTTAGTTTCTACTGTACAGCAAAATGAATTAGCTATACATATATATATATCCCCTCTTTTTTGGATTTCCTTCCCATTTTGATCACCACAGTGCATTAAGTAGAGTTCCCTGTGCTCTACAGTATGTTCTCATTAGTTATCTATTTTATACATAATATCAATAATGTATATGTGTCAATTCCAATCTCCCAATTGCTCCCACTCCCCCTTTCCCCCTTTCCCCCTTGGTACCCGTACATTTGTTATCTATGTCTGTGTCTCTATTTCTGTTTTGCAAATAAGATCGTCTATACCATTTTTCTAGATTCCACATATATGCATTAATATATGATATTTGTTTTTCTCTTTCTGACTTACTTCACTCTGTATGACACTCTCTAGGTCCATCCACATCTCTACAAATGACCCTATTTCGTTCCTTTTTATGGCTGAGTAATATTCCATTGTATATATGTACCACATCTTCTTTATCCATTCTTCTGTTGATGGACATTTAGGTTGCTTCCATGTCCTGGCTATTGTAAATAGTGTTGCTATGAACATTGGGGTGCATGTGTCTTTTGCAAATGAAGCAACTGAAAAAGGATTAATCTCCAAAATATACATGCAGCTTATGCAGCTCAATATCAAAAAAACAAACAACCCAATCAAAAAAATGCATGGAAGACCTAAATAGACATTTCTCCAAAGAAGACATACAGATGGCCAACAAACACATGAAAGGATGCTCAATATCACTAATCACTAGAGAAATGCAGATCAAAACTATAAAGTATCACCTCATCAAAAAATCTACAAACAATAAATGCTGGAGAGGGTGTGGAGAAAAGGGAACCCTCATGCACTGTTGATGGGAATGTAAATTGATACAGCTACTATTGAAAACAGTATGGCAGTTCCTTAAAAGACTAAAAATAGAACTACCATATGACCCAGCAATCCCACTACTGGGCATATACCCAGAGAAAACCATAATTCAAAAAGTTATTTCCATTCTTGAAATGAAGTATAGAAACATTTTTTTTCTCATCAACCCTATTTTTCCTCCCAGCATCAGGGATGGAGTTTCATAACTATTGTTGACTCTTCTTTAAGTTGATGTCTCACTTGAAGGTGACTGATTTTCAGTCTGAGTGCTGATAAGCATGATTTCATTCTATTATTATTATTATTATATTATTTGTTGTCTCTTGTGTCAGGGTGGAGCCTGAAGCTTTTAAGGCTTTGCACAGCAGACATTCAATTACTGAGACATATCACAATGACTCAAATTATTGTAAGGAGGGACGGAAAAATGCTTGGGATCAATGCTTCAGGATTTCCCAGGCTTGACAAAGAAGAGAGGCCTTGAAGCCTCACTAAGGGTATCTTAGGTAACCAGGTCACCTTCCTTTTTTAGCTTAGGTGTGAGTGATTTAGCTTAGATATGAATTGAATGTTCATACTCATCAGCAGTGTTAATCCAGGTACCACATGCATTTTAGCAAGTTTATTCTATTATCCATAATCATTTAAGCTAAGGAATTTAAATCAGTTCTTGTGTCCTTAAAGAATTTGATGTAGTATTTACTGTCAGGCAAAGTGAGACTAATTTTTGAAAACCACCTGAGTGTTCCAAATCCTATTTATGAGCTTGTTTTCCTTGGGATTCTGTTCTACCAATTTACATGTACACTTTCAGGAAGCATTTCACCCTTCAGTCTATTTGTAAGAAGACACAGTCTACTGAGGAAGGTCAAGATGCATATATTTTACATAATTTAACTATTAACATCCTAGAACAATTAGTCGTGGCCTGGAATTGATATCATTGAGATTGTGTTGCACAAAAGAGAAAGGAACTCAGGAACCACAAAAGGTAAATACAGAAGTCAGTGCATTCATTCTGGGTGTTGTTGTTAGAACACGGTCCCTGTTACATTCCAAGCATATTGGCAGCCCCCTCTTCCAGGGTAAGGGCATTGTGCTTAATTCATGTATTTGCTGCAAAAAACAAAAAACAAACAAACTAACAAAAACATTATGTTTTCATTTCTCACAATAAGGTTGCAAAGATTTTCTCCTATTTATTTCCCTGCTATGAGTTTTATGTATTTAATATTTAAATTTAGGTCTATAATCCTGTTTAAGTTAATTTTGGGGTATGGTGTGAATTAAGGATCAATGTTTATTTTCTTCCATAAGTATATCAATAGTGTTAGCACTATATGTTGAAATGGCTTTTCTTCCATCATCATAGTTTCTTGGTACCTCTGCTAAAAATCAATGGACCATATAGTTGGGGGTCTATTTCTGAACTCTATTTTCTTCCATTAATTGTATGTTCATTCTTTCACCAATAAAACACTGGCCTGGTTTGCACAGTTTCATAATAAATATTGAAATCAAGTACTGTCATTCCTCTAATTTATTCTTGGTTTTTAAAATCGTTTCAGCTATTCTAGTCAATTTTCAAGGAAAAAAAGGAAGACTCTAGGAATTTTGATTGGGATTTTTTTAAATCTTTAAACAATTTGTTAATAATTGATATTTTAATGGAATTGAATCATTCAAGTCAACAACATGGTGTTCCTATCTCTCCATTTATTTAAGTCTTTGTAAATTGTGTTCATCACAGTTATGCAGCTTTAACTGAAGAGAACTTCATTGTCTCTTGTCACATTTATTTCTAAGTATTTTATGTTTTGGTATATTTTAAAAATAATTTTAAAAATTTATTTTTCAGTTGTTGCTAGTGTAATTGATATTTTATACATTAACTTTCCATCTTGTGACCTTTCTTCCTTCCTTCATCACTTCCTCCCTTCCGTCCTTCTGTCCTTCCTTCCTTCCTTCCTCCCTCCCTCCCTTCCTCCTTTCCTTCCTTCCTTCCTCCTTCCTTCCCAACTTTTCTTCACTAATTTATATTGTGCCTGTACTATACCCATGCACTGTGCTTCTCGTAAATCAGAAAACCCATATTTTAATTTAGCAGCCAAAAGGACATTCAAGTAGTGATTGAAACTGGGTAACTGGAGGGATAGTTTTATACTACTTTGTATACAATGATAGACATATTCTTCTAGGAATAGAATTGACTTCTGTTAACAAATAATCTCAGGTAAGAAAGTTCCCATAATTTTTCTCCTATTGTTTATTTAAAAGATAGTATTTCAAACAATATATTTAAATTTTTTGAACAATACTTTTTTTTACGTAAAGTAATGAATGATAGAAAGTGCAAGAAAATAAAAGAGGGAATCAATTTTGGGTATTTTCCCTTTCTCTTCTAAAAATGCCTTCCCGCATTGTGAAAATGTGGTGTGAACTTCATTTTTTTTTTTAAAGTTTCAAACTGCAGTCGAAAGTAATTTGCATAAAAGACAGCAGGTAAGAATATTTTGCAGCATATTTTTCCCTCATACAGGAAGAGAAAGAGAGAAGGAAAAGAAAAGAAAATCATTAAAGAGTTTACGAGGTCCTTTCTGAAACAAAGTTGAACATTAAAAAACAGCCCTTGGCTTTTGATGGAAAATCACTTAAAGTTATCCAGGTTCCATGGAATGCATTTAAGGCAGTATAGCAGATGGGGTGTTGAGTAACATCTTGAGTTAATTTATTTTTGAAGTACACAATGAGTTTTTATGATATAATTGAATTAGAGAGTCAGAGGGACTATCTTTCTCCTGTTATTTTATAGTTAACTTGTAGATAGTATCAGACTATTTGTGGAATTATACACTTAAATCAACATCAAGCATATAACTTTTTAAAAATGTTTTCTTTGGTTTAATTCTGAGAAGAGGCAAAGACAGTAAATTATAAAGCGGCTACTGTGATGTTACTGAGCCAACCAGCTTGTCTGGCATTGAACAAAGTTTTAGTTGATGTTATGGTAGAATTTAAATGTCTTATTGTATTTATATATTAAATAGTAAAATGACTTGAATTTTTCATGAAAAATTAGAAGTACACCTTCAATCTGTTCTCCAGCTTCTGTTGTGTAGAGATAGGGAACACAAATTTAAGTTAAAAATTTAACTACTTGAAGCAAATTTATTAATAAAATAGAAGGAGTGTGAGGGGTGCTTAAAATCTCAAAAGTGCCTACTTTCACTTTCATTCTTGATAGGGAACAACTGGAATAAAAATATGAATAAGATGACAGCATATTGGCAATCATTTTACTCATGATTTGTCACAGTATATGTACTTTCGATAGTTCTATTGAAAAAAAATTTATAATTTGAGAAAGCCAAATAATACTGACCAAGTATATCTTGAGGAATGCTTTTCTCCAAGTTCAACTTCATATTTTTTGTTGCATTTATAAAAAACATAAAACAGTATATTTTCTTAGAATAAATTACATTAAAATCCTGTAATGCATTTACAGAATCTTAGAAGCCAAAAGAAAAACTGTGAAAAAAAAAGCATACATTGCTCTTTTTTGCCAGTTATGTTTTAATATCTCCTAAGAAGAGACTTTGTAGCTGAAAACCTGAATGTTCTTTGTTCTTTATCTGCAGTCCAATTTTCTATTGTATTCCCAAGACAGAAGGTTCTTCCTGGTGTACAGAAGTGATCATGAGACATCAAGTAGCAGAAGCATCTATCATAACCACTCGGTAGATCTGAGGATGACAGGTAACTTGTCAGTGTGCACTTTACTTTCCTTCTGCTGTTGCAGCCTGGCAGCTTCTGTACACTCTTTATTGCACAGGTGCTTTCTTTTGGCAGACATGTTCAGATAATAGAACAATCCAATGAAAATATCAGTGAAGCTCCCTGACAGAACATTTGCTGCTTTGGAAACATTCGCACTTACCAAATGGCAAGAGCATCTTAGGCTATGAAACAGTGATTATTTGAGTTTCATTCTTTGAAAAGCATGCAGGATTTATTATTGTGAAAACGCACACATTTTTAGATGATTTGTAAAGTAGTTGCCCAGTTAAATCAAAGAGAAGTTTGAGTTTTGAATCCCGTGATATCAAAGAAATGTGTTATCAACTTGTCATTCTTTTCTATTTAAATTATTCCTAAAATTATAATAGTGTATTCTAACATTTAAAAAATTCCATATCATGTAAGTTTATGCCAAGTTTTGGTATAAAATGCAAAACATAAAGCCACACTGGCTTAAAATAATAGAGGTTCGTTTTTCTATTAATTATCTGTCCGTGGGTCAGCTGTGGCTCTGCTCCATGACAGCCTTACTCTAAGATACAGACTGCAGAGTGGTCTTATCTGGAACATAGTCAGTCTTCTGGAAGAGAGAGCAGAGATACCCAGAGGATCTAAAACTAACTCCCAAAACTTCTATTGGGAATTGGTACATGTTACATTGCCAATAATTAATTGGCTAAAACAAATCACAATGTAAGCCTGGTGCCACTAAATGTTGCCGGTATATTTATTCTTCCAAAGGGAAGGGCATCCCCAGACTCATATGTAAATATAAGGTCTGTGGAGAGAGAAGTGTATACAAATTCGAGGAAAATATATACATGTTTTAAGGTGTAGATAATTATGTAGTTGCACGTAAGTCAAGCAGCTGATATCTGATTCTGAACCTCAGCTCTGCCATTTACTTGACAAATGGCATTATCTATTCTATCAGACTTTCACTTGATAAATAAAATCAAACAGCAATGACTACTACAATGTTAGATTAAATACATTAAATTGTGTGACATAGCAATATATATATATATATATTTTTTCCTGTTGTATTTTTGAAAACCAAGAAACATTACGCTTTTTAGAATTATATGTCATTACTGCCTTTTTCAGTTGAAAAGAGGCATTGTTTTGGTTGAACCTTTGACTGATTTGAAAATAAATTAATGAAACTTTACATATAAGGCCTTTTAATCAATATAGACACTTGTCTGTTATCAATATGCTTATATCATGAGGTATGGCAAGTAGTATGTGTATCAATAGTTACACACACATACACATTCCACATATATCTACAATTGTAAGTAGAACTGTTGTCTCCTTGGTGCACATAAAGCAGAGGAGATTGGAGCTGAGTTGCTGCAATAGTCAGAGAGCATTCCTTAGTTATTTTGTAGGATAGAAGGTAGATATGTCACCTTACTAATCAATGGACTTAGCAGGCTGGTTTTTTGAAATGTACAGATTTAACTTTTCTTTTTTTAACCTTGTGAAAATTTGGACAGAAGGATGCATTCCCATTCTTTTATTCTTGGTACAATAAGAAATGAATAAGAAATGAATCACCCAATTTTACTTTTTTTGAACAATAGCTCATAGAAAGATCTTAAGCAGTCTGTTTATCATTGTCATATTTATTCGTAAAAAACCTCCATTCAAAGTTGTTCTTATACCAATGTTGGATTAGAGCTTTTCAATTTTATCCTGAATCATTTCTAAAATCTGATACTGGAATTACATTATTATGAACTTTGTACATATGTCACCCAGCTTTTTTCACCCATTCTTATCCAGTTTCAGAAAATTCACTCACACTGTCACATCCAGGAACTTCTCTTTATTTAAAAAACAGAATAGTGTGTAGGTATCATATATGATTTCTTTTGATTAGATAACCACATCATCTATAAAATGTTCCTTTTTTTCAATATAATAAAGTAGTATAGTTTAGGGAATAAGATGAAAATATAGAGATTATTCTTCATTAAAAGTGTTTTTGTTAATCACCCCATCTCTCTCTTGGCTTCTATTCAGAGAAGGACAGAAAGAAGGAAAGGGAGAGGGATAGGGGAAGAGAAGGGAGAGAGAGAGAAGAAAAGAGAGAGAAAGAGAAAAAAGAGAGAGAAGAATATGGAGGAAGAAAAGAAGCCTGAGTGTTTCCCATGGTTCTTACTTCAAAGTGCTAATGATGTGCACACACATCATGACAAGCGTGAGCTCATGGATGGAGAAGCAAAAGAGAGTGGAGTTACTCATGGAACCATGGGCTTTCCATTTCATGGAAATGATCCCAATAGCTGTTCTGTGTGTCTCCGAGGCCCTGGAATGGGCCTTGTTATGTACTTACACTTTTTTTTTTTTTTTAAATAGCATCTGTTAACATAACACTTTGTCTACAATGTCTCTTTCAATATGTTGTCCCTTCTACCCATGGTCCCTCAGTTCAATTGATGTCAGAATAGTCATGCTGCTTTGGGGGATTCAATAAAAACAAAGTTATATTTAGGACATTATTTTTTATTTAGTTTGGGATTTGTTGGATGGAAGTATGTAGCTCACAATCATTTTCAGGTATATTTAAATGATTGTTAGCTGTTCCAACCTAGGAATACTTCTGACCACCCAGTGCCAATTCACCTGTCATGAAGATGCCACCCCACCCCCCAAAAAAGTATGAACATATTGAAAGCATCTGGGAAATGAAAAAATAAGATTTTAATTGTCCTAGATCAGTAACTAGACTGCAGAAAATTCTTCCAATTATTAGTTATATAAAATTGTAGGCATATAATTATATTCTCATAGGAACCACTAAAAAAGAAGGTCTTTCCTTTTAAATACTATCAATTATGCAATTTTTATAATTATAAACCCACAATACATTTTTCTCTTTTATTTTTCCAATTGAAAGCCATGAAAAATAGATTGGTCATAATTCTTGTGTTTGTAGGGCACAAATTTATAGCAGTCCTCTAAGCAGCAAGCATATCTATGTGTGAGTGGAAGGTTTTAAGCATGCCAAGATATCACTTACATCTTAGCATGACATTGTCCGTAACAGGAAGCTACAATAAATTTCCACATGATCAAATAATCAATAATAATAAAGTAAAAATTAAAGTATATTCATTTTCTTTATAGTACATTATACTGCAAAATATTTTCATTTGAAGAAATAAGAATTAAGCAGCCAGAAATATAGGGCAATTATAATATAGAGTTGTAATAAATAGTTGCTTAATAAAAGCATTATGTCATTATTTTGGATTTTATGATAATTTTGGTATTTGTTAGCTTTTAAAATTCACCATTTATTATGACTTATTTTCTTCACTCTGAATAAATATTTACTTCTGTACCTGAATTTTGTATTTTCAGTTTTGTACTCTTTTTCTTAAAGAGGGCTACAAAAAATTGTAGGTCCCACAAAACCTAGATCTACTCATGGCAAATATTAGACCTTACCTCGATGTAAAGAGATTTCTCCCATCAGTTTATATGTCTTCTCTTCAATCTTTTTCTAGTCTGGACAGAAGATTTTATGTTCCAGATACATTTTTTACTCTTGACCATGTTTTCTTATTGTTTTTGTTTCACCTTTATTGCCTCTGTTATAATCTTGGGCAACTTTGATAAAAGAATGAATCGATGTAGATATTAAAATATAATTACATTTTCATATAACTGTCTAACACTTTATGCAATATTCCTATGGCAGATGACATTCTTTCTTACAATTTTCATGCATAATATAAAAGCACAGGTGATATTTTCATAGCACTCCCAGTCAGAGATAAAGTCATTAACAATTTTTGTAGGTACAAAATTGTTTCAATATATTAAAAATATTTCCCCCACTTTTTGATATCATTGAAGTTGCAGGGAAATTTAGTAAACGGAGTAAAGAGAAATATATTTGGAAAGTGTAAATACCATTTCATTAATTCTTTCTAAAGAGCTCTTTTCTTCATTGTAGGTTAGCCATTTTCTCTAGCAACTATCATGTTCCTGTCCACCCGGATACAATATCTTGTTTCCTTTAACAAGTCAGCTGGAGGCACGAGGGCATAGGGTCACTCAGCTCTCTTTTCTAGTTTCCATAATAACTGTCACCTTCCATTTTTCCTTGCCATTTAATTACTCTACTTCACCATTCAACACATTCATAATGTGGTACAATGATCAAGTTTAGGGCTTATTTAATCTTGTAGCTTGGATGCTTTGTGAAGAAAGAAGACCTTGATCTTATCAGTAACTCGATTCCAAATTACATTTAAGGGTCTTTCTTCCTGAGAGGCTTCCAGTGGACAGCTAATCGAGATATCTGGATTCTTGTTATCCTCAAAGTGTGACCCTTAACTACCCCTTACCTGTTTCAGTTATACGTTCCAATGACACTCATCTTTCTGTGTCTAACTTTCTTTAGGTGCTGGATTTTTCTGTCCACTGAATAATGTGCCAACATTAAAATGAATTACAAATAAATTATCTCCAGTAAGCATAAAAATCTGCCTAAAAATCTCAGGAATCCATTGATATTTTCCAGCAGGAATTGACCCGGGACAATCATGTATGTCTAGTATCACTATTACAAGGTCTAGGAGACACATTTCTGATACTGTGGATATAATCATTCACCCTTCTTGCTCTTGCCAGAGTTCTTCCTGTTGGTTAGTTAATTAAATGTCTTCTACTGTAAGATGTCTTCTGTAATTAAGTTTTTGCCTAGAGAAGAACAATAGTTTATAGTGAGAGCTTTTATCAGGTAAACCAAAGAATTAAATGAAACTGGTCTCCAATTCTGAAACAGGCTATCAATCCTCAAAACTTATAAAACAGAAGTGTAAAGCTTTGACAAATACAACATACATTCAGACTACCTACTTGACATGAAGAAACTGTGTAGAAGAATCTTGGGACAAATAGCTTTCTGGGAATTAAACTGTGGTTTGTCCTTTTTGTCTGCTAATTAAATTTTTATACAATTATGAAATTATTACATTCTGGTTAGTATATACTTTCCTCTTTATGTGACTTCATCTATGAGTTATATTATTCATCAAAAGTATTGGACAGGGCAGTATTTGTGATTAATATGTTGCACAATTTTGACAAGTGACACATAATGGGATTTTTAAAAATGATTGTAAGGACTAAAATGTCAAGGAATCAATAGGATGCTATGCTCAACTCACAAAGAGAAGGCATTTTATAAATTATTTTTAGGGAAAACATCACTCTTGCACACATTCACAGAATCACAGAAATAAAAGAAACAGCATATGCCTAGTACAACTAAATTTATTTCATTTCATTTCTAATAGGTTTAAGTTCACTTGGATATTTAGTGAAGACGAAGCTTTAGCATCAAATTATGAGACATGGCAGACGCTTACTGAATGTGAAAGAAAGTATTCTGTTATTAGTACTTGGGTTTGCCAGTTTAGGCTAGAATCATTTGACTAAATAGTGTGATGGAAATTGCCTGATATTCATTAGATATCAGAAAGATATCATGTCTGCTAGAAATTTTCAGCACTCCAGGAGTAGGAAGAAGTAGTTATAGTTTAGCAAATTTTTTTCAGGCACATAAAACTAGTGTTAGAAGCTTAGTAATGTCTAATATAAACTTCAGATTTAATTTCAAATTGCAGATAATAACTCAGTTATTTGAGGAATATTTCATAAAATAGCTTATGCAATGAAAACAATCAACCCCCAATATATTAAGTATCCAATTTATAATCTGTTTATAAAAAATTCAGTTTTAACTTAGGCAATCTATTCATCCGTCAGCAAAGTAGACAATTCTGACATTCTAATAGATGTGTTAAAATGTTTTCTATGGATCTAATCAAATCCTCTCAGGAAACACAAAAATTGTAACACATCTGTAGAGTCAAAATGCAAAATCCTTACCATGAAGGCAGAATACTGGTTTGCTGGTTTCCAAGGGGTTGTAAGGAGGAGGGAATAGGGAGGAACTGCTTCATGGCTAAGGGATTTTACTTTGGGAGTGATGGAAAAGCTTTGAAATTATGTAGAAGTGGTAGTCACACAACGTTGGGAATGTACTAAATGTCACTGAATTATTTACTTTAAAATGGTTAATTTTGTTTTGTGAATTTCACCTCAATAAATTATTTTTTTCTAAAAATGCAAAATTTTTATCAGAGTCCCAGAGTACACCCAGAATCAGTTGTTCCTTCTCAGTGCTAATTTATGGAAAGTTCCCTCACATGGTGCATACTTATTAAGTCCGGTTGTAGTCTTCCCCATTTCTTTCATTAGGCCAGGGAATATTTTTTCGTTTAAGAATTCCTAGGGAAAAAAAAAAAGAATTCCTAGGACTTAATATAGTCTTATTATTAATAAAAGGAGAGTGTCAATAAAGGACAGGTGAATGAATAAATGTTATTTTATTTTGATTTTACTAGTTTAAAACTCCAAGAATTGGTATTTACAAATATGTTCAAGATTTCTAAATAGATACACGTTTCTTACAATAAAGCAATCAGAAAGAGAAAGAATGACATTTTCTTATTAGGTTAGCTGATTGTCTCTCATTTGATTTGAACTTTCTTTTAATAGCATTCCTTTTAGGGACAGGCTCAGAAAGCCAAAATCTTTGTAACAGGGTTCCATAGTCAGAATTTTCCAGTGCTGTGACCTTGTATAAGGTATCCAACTTTCATTTCATTATCAGTAAAATATTGTTAACAGTACTTGACTTCCAGGATTTATATAAGAAAAAAATATATGTACATGTACATACACCTATATATAGGCATATGTGTAGATAGAATATGCTCCATTCCAAATTCTTATTTACTTATTTTTAAAGGTAGAATAGAAATTATGTTTTGCTTTTTCAAAAATATTCTACTGTTGTTAGCTCTTCCATTATTGATACTCACTATAATGCAGGATAGAAAGCATGGCATTAAAACCAGATTAACTAAATTTTAAATCCAACTCTTCTACTTCATAGGTTAATGACATGGCCAAGTCCTTTAAACTCTCCTTGCCTCGGTTTACCCACCATTAACATGGACTATTGCAACATTTATCTTATAAGAATATCTTGGTGATTAAATAAGATAACGTGTTTAAAATGCTTGAAATAGCACTCAACAAACATTAAATATTGGTTTTTTTTCATTATAAACGTCATGGTTTTAACACGGTATTTGTGAAGGTGATTTAAGTGTCTGGTTTGTACTATTATTATAAATGTAGCAACCCCACACCCCCAGCAGAAGTCAGTATGGTTGTGGCAGTATTCTCTAAAGAACGTAGCTTCCCTGGTTTGACCAGTTTGGGTTACCAGGATCTCCAATGCATTTCATTGATTGAGATTCATTCAGTCCAGAAAATCAAATTAGTCTAAAACAATATATGAGGTACCTGGAGGGTCCCTTTAACTCACTTCCCTTATAAACATATTATAAATCCACACAATGTAATGAAGCCTTTATAATAAAATCCACCTGTGCATAACAATAAATCACAAACTATGCAAGAAACTAGTTCAGAAGACTTTAGGTCCTTCACAGTTAAGTCTCATTAAAGGAACTAGTGAGACTTCCCTGGCGGTCCAGTGCTTTAAGACTCCAAGCTTCCACTGCAAGGGGCGCGGGTTCCATCCCTGGTCAGGGAACTAAGATCCTGCGTGCCACACAGGATCAAAAAAAAAAAAAAAAAAAAAAAGGAACTAGTGAAAATTACTGTGACTATCTTAAAGATAGTCTCTCCTGTAGTCTGATCTAGATTTCTCCCTTTCTCTGTGACTCACACTGTACTGACTGGTGCCAATGTGCTCAGAGATTTCTTTTTTATAGGCCCTTCTCTATAGTTTCATCACTGTTACTGAATTTACACACAAGCCATGTTTAGGACAATGTTCATCAATTTGTTTCAAAAGTCACGTGTTCCTAGTGAAAAATTCCTATTGCTCTATTTATCCTCACACTGGAATATTCCCCATTCTAACTTCTGTTTCTCTGAGGCCCTGCAGCCTTTTCACTCAATCTGCTCATTCTTTGCTTGTTTCTTTTTTCTGTACAGCTCTTGTGTTCTCTGCTTCATTGTGTTAGTAGGTTAATAGTTCTGTTCTCCCTCTGCTTTTTTTTTTTTTTTTTTTTTGCCTGTGAAAATATATTCCCAAATAAAGTCATGGAAAAAGTCCACCATTAAACAGATATGTGAACATGATGATACCATTTATATGCAACTGAACTACTTCCTTTTTTCTCCAGCCATGACTTCATTGTCTTCCTCACCATCAAACTATTCCAGTTTGCAGGATTATGTGTCTAACTATCTCATCCCCAACATTGGGTAGGACACAGAGTAATGTATCTTATTTTTCTCTCTTTGGAGGTAATCTGAAGTAAATACCATCCAAAAAACTATCCTCAGATATATCTCTTTACCCTGGTATTTCAGATGATAAAGGAGAACGTATTCTACTTTATTGCTATTTTTATAAGCATCTCATATACATATAACAAAAAAGGAACATTTATTTTGTTCATAGAAACTTTTTTTCTATTTTCTACACCGTATAGCCCATTGACTCTATTAATATTAGTAATTATACCCTATTATGTTAACAGTACTGGTGAAAATGAGAGCAACATACTTCCTTGTCTTATATTAGTTTTTGTCATTCCCATTATTTATAAAAAGTTGAATTGCTTTCCCTATCATACATATTTTCTATCAATTTTTCTAAGTACTTTCATCATGAGTAAAATAGTATATATTGTAGAATATAAATTAAAAATATTAAGTATGGAGGAGGCATTTCACAATAAAGGTAATTAGCATTTTGCCCAAAGAGTGAAAAGATTATATTTTAATTTAAAGGAAAAAAAAAGTGGTGGGAGAATTCCACAATGAATTAATGAGCCAAGTAATTTATTTGCAATCCTATTTTCCAGTTTCTTCCACTGGGTATCTGCAGTTCTCTATTTCTAAGGGTTCCTGAGCTGTGCCTCTGTTATTTTGGTAGGACCATTTACAATTATGCAGACAGAGACAGTCTGTTACAGTGAATTAGTTGGCGTTGTATAGCAGCTAATTAAAAAAGAAACAAACAAACAAGAGTCCTTCTCACATGTAATTAAAGCCAGGAACGTGTAAATTCATTCTCAGAGAAGTTAGTTATTGCATTATTTTCTAATCAGGTGTGACTACAAAAATAGTTGACTAAGGGAAGTATCCCAGCTAATAAAAAAAGAATGACAGAGCCAGAGCACCATTTTGAAATTACTAATTAATTAGTAGATTTATTTAGATAGCCTCACCGGCTGCAAACATCAAAGAGAGACACCTGGATGTTTGTGCATCTTGAGGGAATACACAGTACCTATTTTAAAGTATTTTTGCCAAAATTCCACAGGCAGGAAATGAGCTGATAGAGGTACTCAGCTGCATACATGTGTTATCCTTCAAGAGAAAGGAAGTATGACTCTGAGTTTGGCTCAGAGGCTGGCAGGCAATCACTGGCACCATAGACTGAAAGGGCACAGCCTCTACTTCATCCACAAGCCAGAGACTGGGGCGACTTTCAGGAGCCCAGAGGGCAGAACATCAAGCCACAGGTTATTTTCAGGCCTTGAAACCTAATGAAATTTGCCCCGCTGGATGTTGGACCAGTTACTCCTTTATTCATTCCATTTTCTCCCTTTTGGAATGGGCATATCTATCTTATACCAGTCCCACCACCGTGTTTGAGAAGCAGATAACTTCCTTTTCAGTTTCACAGGTGAGAGAGAGAGAGGAATTTGCTTCTGAGTGGATTAGAACTAGAGTCTCACCCATACCTGATTTAGATGATTTAGATGATGAAATTTGCAACTTTTTGAGTTGATGATACTTAGATGAGATTTTGAATTTAGAGCTAAAACTGGAATGGATTAAGATTTGGAGAGATTCAGGATTGGAGTAAATATATTTTGCATGTGGAATTGACATGAATTTGACGGAACCAGATGTCAGACTGTAGTGGGATATACAGTGTTCCCCAAGAACTCATGTTCATCTAGAACCTCCGAATGTGACTTGATTTGGAAATAGAGTCTTTACTGATGTAATCAGCTAAAATGAGGTCACACTGGATTAGGGTGAGTCCTAATTCCAAACTGGCCTATTTATAAGAGGAGAGAACACACAGAGGGACACAGAGAGAATGGCATGTGAAGACGAAGACAGAGTTATGTTGCCACAAACCAAGGAATGCCAAGAGATAACAAAAAATTGAAGAGGTAAGGAAGGATTCTCCCCTAGATTCTTTGGAGGGAGCTAGCACCTTGATTTGGGACTTCTGGCTTCCAGAATTGTGAGGTAAAAAGTTTACCCTATTTTAGTGAACTATATTGTGATACTTTGTTACAGCATCCCTAGGAAACTAATGCAACATACAAATATAAAAGTAATCATCTTGGTGATTATGCACAAGATTGTTTATAAATATTACTAGCACTTGTGAAAGTGAATTGTGACCCACATTTTCAGTTTTGGAAACAGAGCAGGATAGCAATAGCTTTAATACTATACCAAGAATAATGACAGCAATAAGGACTTTACAAATATCAATTCACTTAATTTTTACAATAACCTTATTTGCAAATTCTTTGTTATTATTGCCATATGTATAGATGAGGAAACATGTTTCAAAGGTAAAATTAATTCTCTAAGGTCAAATAGCACTTGATTAGCAGAACAAAGATTTGAAATCTTTTCCATCTAACTGAAAACCTATGCTGTTCACTATTACAGTGTAGTTACTGTGGTATCAGTCTACTAATATCCTATCAGAATCTTGCCAACGTAGCTCAAGATCATGTTATATTATTAGTTTTATATTTAGTAGATATTCCTATTCCCAAATATTACCTTGCAATATATCCATTTAGACTTTTAATTTTGAACTTCAGAATATCCAATCTATCTGTTATGAGTTGAATTGTGTCCCTCAAAAACTCACAATTTAAAGCCCTAGCCCTCAGTACCTCATCGTGTGACTTTATTTGGAATAGGGTCATTGTAGATATAATTAGTTAAAATGAGATTTTGAGGGTAGACCCTAATCCAATATAACTGGAGTCTTTATACAAAGGGAAAATTTGGACACAGAGATCGGCATGCATAAAGGGAAAATAATGGAAAAAACCCAGGGAGAAGATGGTCATCTACAAGCCAAGGCGAGAAGCCTGAAACAGGTTCTTTCCTCACAGCCCTCAGAGGGAACAACTTTGCCAGCCAGCTCCTTGATTTTAGATTTCTAGCCTTCAGATATGTGAGAAAATAAATTTCTGTTGTATTACTTACCCAGTTTGTGAAGCTTTGCTGCAGCAGCCCTAGCAGACTAATACACTTTCCATCATACTTCAAATTTACCCTGTGGTTACCCATTTATGAAGAGTGGGAAAACAATACATTGTATGCCACCCCTGGCCACTGCCCTGGGTTTAGGTCTCTGAAGGTTTAGTCATTACAGTAAACTGCTGTTTCAGGGAAAATTGCATTTTTTAACTTTGTTCCAATTTGAATTGGGTTATTTGGATTTTTTTTTTCAGTTTAACATGGCAATTTCATTGTCGAATTGTCATTCTTGAAATGAAAGTTTCTCATTTATCCTGTCTCTCTTGAGAAACATTTTTTTTTAATCTCTCTTATGCTCCATTCAATTTTCATTATACTTCTGTTTGTCTGTTTCTGTTCTCAACCTAACCCCTTGATACCAACTTCCTTCACTGAAGCTTTGCAGTCATTATCACCTATGACATTTACTTGTTTCCCAGCAACCAGTCAAGTGATGGAATATCCTAGATACTCAGTAAATGTCTGTGGTTTATTATGACCATCATAACCTGTCCATGTAATAAGCCAGACTCATGGAGTATAATCAGCGATGAACTTTATTCTTTTTCTCTAGTATCCATCCAGACAAATGCTGTGGATCTGATTCTTTCCATTCAACCGGATGAAATTTGGGGCCAGTCCCATTTTTTTCTCATCATTAGCAATTAGTAAAACATCTTCCTGGTACTTTTAGTAAACACGTATTATAGTAATGTACATCCATTCAACAATTATATATTGAAGACTAATATTTATGAGGTAATGTGCTGGATGTTTCAATATTTCAGTGGAGAAGCTAGCATAAATCCCTCTCCTCAGGAAGCTTACACAGTTAAGTAGTGGGTTGTGGAGGTCTTTCCAAAATGATGCTGCACTTGGCAGCTAGCTGAAGGTTCCTGAAGGAATAAATGACTTGTAGTTTATGCACACCCCTTGAACAGGTTTCTCTATGCTGGGAGTCATGCCTTTAGAAAAAGTGGTATGAATGCTGTGCCTTATTTTAACTAAAGTTATTGATGACACAGTCTTGGTTATGGAAGGCTTACAGCAGCCTCAACTCACTGGCCAGGTTTGTTATGAGTGATAGAATTGGCCAACACATGTTTTTTTGCAAGTCAATGAGATGTCTGTAATCCCTAGTAGTGGGTTGGCCAAAAAGTGCCTTCAGTTTTTAAGTAAAAATAAAAGACACATTTTCCATTTTCACCAAGAACTTTATTGAACAACGAATTCACCCTTTTGTTCCACTACCTTCTGCCATTTTTCAGGCAACTTCATAATTCCACCTTCCCAAAACATTTTATCTTTTTGAGCAAAGAACTGTTCCAGGTGCCTTTTACAGTCTTCCAGGGAATTGAAATTTTTTTCCATTAAGAGAACTTTGTAGAGACCGAAACAAATGGAAATCCATAGGTGCAATGTCTGGTGAATACAGTGGATGAAGCAGAACTTCCCAGCCAAGCTGTAACAGTTTTTGCCTGGTCATCAAAGAAACATACGGTCTTGCATTATCCTGATGAAAGATTATGCGTTTTCTGTTGACTAATTCTGGACAGTTTTCATCGAGTGCTGCTTTCAGTTGGTCTAATTGGGAACAGCATTTGTTGGAATTAATCATTTGGTTTTCCGGAAGGAGCTCATAATAGAGGACTCCCAATCCATCATATACACAACATCACCTTCTCTGGATGAAGACTGGCCTTTGGTGTGGTCGATGGTGGTTCATTTCTCTTGCCCCACAATCTCTTCCATTCCGCATTATTGTACAGTGTCCACTTTTCATCACCCGTCACAATTTGTTTTAAAAACAGAACGTTTTCATTACATTTAAGTAGAAAATCGCATGCGGAAATACGGTCAAGGTTTTTTTCACTTAACTTATGTGGAACCCAAACATCGAAGCAATGAACATAACCAAGCTGGTGCAAATGATTTTCAACACTTGATTTGGATATGTTGAGTATGTCAGCATTTATTCCCAGCCCATCGGCCAGGTTAATCAGAGTAGCCTATTAGGAGTGCATTCCTGACAAAAATTTCCAGAAGCTGCCATGAGATAGAAACAAAGGGGTGGCTCTATATTCTTATTGCTGAAACCTTTGATCAGCTCCAGCCCCATGACTTTTGCCATGATAACACTCCTTCTTCTCATCCATAGAAGAATGAGCAACAGCCAGATCACTAGGAGGGCATTTTTTAAATCCCTCTTCTAGCCACTCATCTTGTAGAAATTCATTACCTATCAGAATAGTAGGAGACACTAACTTCCCTCCCTTACCTACCACTTGGAGGAAAGCATCTGTGACCAGATTCCAGGAATCTTCCCATATTCCATGATATCATATTTCATATCTTGATCTACAATGTCCTCATCCTTTCTCTTCCAGAGCTATGTTTCTGACATCATTCCATTCTCCTCACCAAAAACTATCAAGAATCTGTGAAGGGTCTGACATTTTATCCTACTTGCCAGCTAAAAGATAGCCTGCCACAACTGCATAGATGTTGGCAGAAGACACGAGATTCCTGCATCATATATACAGAATGTTATTTTTATGGCACAGGAAATAGCCCAAGCGCCACAGAGACAATTCAGAAAAACCCAGGTGGATGTTGTACATTAGCATTTTCACAGCATTGTCACATGTGCTTAGGGACCCAGATGTTTTACAGTACAACTGAGCTTTGTCCCAGGTGGAGGCATTCTCTTTATTATACTGGGCAGTAAACAAAACTGCCCTTTTCTGTGGAGGGACACACTTCCTTTGTATTCCAAGACTGTTTCCTTTACAGACATTCTTGAAAAATGAGTCTGGAAGAAGGGCTGTCATTGCCTCTGCTTGTAAGAAATGTAGAAATATGAGCGATCCATGGAAAGAAGTCTTTCAACAGATACTCCAGCAAGCACTTGATGCTTAGAAATTTCACTGAAAAGGTAGTCATGAATTTTCAGAGGGTTTATCTCCCATCCTCTGAAGCCCAGCTGTATTGACAAGCCCTCCAATATGCTTGCAGCCTTTAGTTCATACCAATGAACTAGTTCATGACCAGCCTTTAGTTTATCAACCAATAGCATGATGTCTTTGATACAGCGGAACAGTGTGATGTCCTGGGAGACATGAAGGCAGTTGAGACATCTTTGGATTATATTATGACAGGTGGCAGGAGATATTACATACCCTTAAGACAGAACTGTAAGTGAATATTTCTGTCATCGCATGTGAATGTGATCTGTTTCTGATCCAATTTTCTGATGGGAATAGAAAACGATGCATTCACTACATGAATGCTGCATGCTATGTAAGTGAGAATTTATTAATATGCTTCATCAGTAGTACCACCTTAGGCACAACAGCTACAGTCAGAAGTGCTACTTGTTAAGTCTGCGTCCATCTACAGTTGGCTGCTTCTGTGCAGGCCAATCTTGTGAATTAGAAGGAGACGTGATATGAGCCACCACTGGGACTCAATGCAGGTCTTTAATGGCAGTATTAATTTTTGCCATTTCTCTGGGCACACGATATTGTCATTGATATATTATCTTAGCCAGAATGGGGGGAGTTTTAGAGATTTGCATTTGGCCTTCTTTACTATGCCAGCACCAATACAACAAGGAACCAATGTGGGTGTTTTCTCCAACTGCCAAGAATAGCAATTCAAATATATTTGCAGGGACGTGGGACATGACCTCTGGGTTCTCATTCTTACCCAATGGGTCCACTGTGATCTGGAGTTTAGCCAGGACTCTATTTATTATCTGGTCCATGGAAACTCCTCTGAAAAGGAGACCGTGGTGATGTTTTGGGTCTCCAGATATTAATACCAACATAGAGCCTGTGTAAAATCACCTGAGTAAATGGTTGTTTATAGATCTCTTTGGGGAAAGACTGGGGCAATCGTTACAATATATATTTGCCTCAATGTTGCAGAGTCCTTCTTTTTAGTAACCTGTTGTAGAAAGTGTTCTTTAGGCAAAGGATTCTGGACTAGGAAATTGGCTCAGGTCTGGAAAATATGCCAGGGAATGTAACTTCTGCCTCTGTGCATTTATTTTTGTCTTTTTGGGTTTATATATCACACAGAACCCTTGTCAGTTGCCTATTTTATGGTTATCATGCTCTTTTACCTATCACCCAGCTCCATGTGGATCAAAGCTCCTCGGCTGTGCTTCAGTCTTGCTAGTCGTTATGCTAATTAAGCATCCTGGCTTCTTCCCGTTAAGCACTGCCATCTGGTCTCTAGTGCTTTGAGAGGTCATTATTCCCGGGGATATAAATGAGCCCCACTCTGTGATTCTGTTGTTGCCTCTTATACCATCAGCCATGTCCTACAGAGGACAGCCATCACTCAACTTCTTCAAGATGCAGGAGCTCCTCTCATCAGTACATTCCTAATGTTGTGTTCTGTGGGCTGTCCTATCTGGCGGGTCCTCTGGCCTTACATAACAGATCCTTTCAGTCCTGACCACTTCCCCTACTGTATCCCTCTCTGATGCTCTATCTGCTGCTGTATCCCTCCCTTTGCCAGCTGCCAGAGCAAACTCAGACATTTCCACTTCTCTGAAGCTTGGCTATCACTTTTTCTAACCTTTTAAGTGCCAACCTAGCAGTGAGTTAGCCCATCCTCTGGGGTCCTGACCAGAGTGTTTAATCTCATGTCTTAAGAAAATTCTCATATTTCTAGTCTTCTGTGCCAGTAGCCTGCTTGATCAATCATCCTTGATGTCCAAGTTCAGAGCTAATCCTCTGCCTTTTACCAGTACCCACAAGCTACTTCTTGTAACTCCTTCAATGTATGGCCTGTTTCCAAACTTAGCAGGCCTGGCATGTCGACAGGTGGCATATGTTGTGACCTCACCCTAATTATTGGGTTGTATTTGGCCTTCTTCATTATGCCAGCACCGATAGAACAAGGACCTAATGTGTGTGTTTTCTCCAACTGCCAAGAATGACAATTAAATATATTTTCAGGGACAGGAGAGGAGGTGAGAGCATCATCTGAGGCCTCTCTTCTTGCCTGGCTGGGGACAGATCTCTGCAGCATCTTTCAATATAGTGGGAGTGCTATCTCTTATTAGGGAAGGAAAGGCAAACTCTGAAGGCTCTGAAGTTCATGCGTGCCTGAAAAATCAACATCTTCAAGGGCACTTCTCCAGATGTTCTCATCTTGTGTTTAAGGGTATGGGGTTCTTCCAAGCAGAACCCTGACCTTAATGTAACTGATCTGCCTTGGCGAAGCATTCTGACATCTCTGAGCTCTGTGCCTCTAAATATCAATTTTCATCCTCTTTTTAGCTGTGAAAAGACATATCTACTGTAGGAGATGAGGGCCTCTTTATAAGCTACCAGAGGCCTTCTGGCTCTCACACTCAGCCATTAACAGTTTCTTAACCACTTTTTTTCTCTCATTATCTCTCTGCAAGATTTCAAAACAGCTCTTTAATAACCAGTTAACGCCTCTGTTTCTGCAGGCATCATTCCCTCTAGATATTTCAAATACCTGGATCATTTCACCTGAGATATTTCTCTCCCGGTGGGCATTTTAGTAGGTCATCAAGAGTGAAATCTTTAGCAATCAGGTCACCACTTGTGCCAGGGATTATCTGTGTTCCACTACTCTTCAAGGCAGTGTTGTCTTGGCCTGCTGGGTGAGAAGTAAGCCAGTCCTAAGTTCTCTTCTTTCTGTCTGTATTCTTGGACTAATTATTCCTAGTACTACTTGGGTTAGTTCAGGTTCTCTGCCAGGCAGACACTGAGCTGTAACTGTAGAGGTACAGGAGATTTACTGGGGTAAAGGACTGTGGGGGGAAAAGGGGAGGGACTTGAATGGAGTCAGACCAGGTTGCAGGTCTGACTGCTGTGAAGGAGCCAAAGGAGGATAGGCAGAGCCTCAGATTGTAATGCATTTCAAAGGAAGATTTGTCCAGGCAGATGAGTGGCCCTGGAGCCAATGTCACCTACCAAAGGAGTCCAGCATCTTACATCTGCAAGAATGGGTCTGCCTTACTATCTCTGCTGTTCTCTGCCTTTGGCTGAAAGCATCCTATGGAAGTCGTGGTTGGGGCAATGAATGTGGTGGTGGAATTCCAGCATAGCAGCTGGGTCCATGTCAATCATGCTTCCTACAGCAGGAGAGTTGAGTGGCATATTTTCATGGCCTGTCTTCTGAGAACCATATAAAATGTTGCATCTCAGGACAGGGCTGTCCAGTAGAAAGAAGGGAGAAAATAAGTTGCAAACTCCTGTCTAAGATTCTCTCTATGGGTAACTCCCTACACTTTTGGGTTGGACGTGCATAGATACCCAGTGTGATTCTTAGTGTCTTGGTGTCTTACTTGAACAACAACAGGGCAGTCCTAGTGTAGTGCAACCCTGAGACAAGGCGCCATTGCTTTGTGCTAGTGTGAAATTTGTCGCCAGCGAGGAGGCTGGGTGGAGCACATGCAAAAGTGGTTGCTCTAAAGCTGGGACAGGTGAGGCTGATAGTGTCTGAAATTGTTCAGTGGATAGTTCTATCACAGAGGGCTCTGAAAATGAAACACTGAATTGTGTACGCTAGTTAAAGCTATGCAATGGAATTTAATGCTTTATCTTCTCCCATTCTGAGTAACCCAAACCATCACTATTAAAATATATGCATCTTATACAGCAGAAACTAACACAACATTGTAAAGCAATTATACTCCAATAAAGATGTTAAAAAATAAAATAAAACAAAAAATAAAATAAAATATATGCATCTTAACCAAATTAAGTATATTCCTCAGTGGATCTAAGCTGAGATTAATTGTATCACTCAGTTTATTTTTAATAAGCAAGCTCAAACATTGCAAAGATCCCAAATTCATTAGAATATATTTTAGTTTGGATTTTTACAACCCCCTAAGGTTTACTTTAAAAAATTTCTAATTGTTCTAATTTAGTTGTGAATAAATGCTGACCCACATCACACCATTTTTTCCCCCCAATAGTTTGTAGTAGGAATAACAGCATGTTCAGTCTGAAGCTAAGCAGCATGGTTTGTCTGAATATATTTATAGCTCATATATTATCGTTTTCTCTCTATGCTCAAAAGATTAGGAGGCAATGTATTTGAAGGAGAAAAAGTAGAACTACCCTGGGAAGTAAAACTATTAAAAGCAATAGACTTTCCCACCATGAAACCGCACAAAAGACATACATGTTGAGAACGATCAAATGCACTTTTAACTTCTGCACAGGGGGTAGAAGGCTCACAGAGAAACAACAAGGGCATTTCAGAAAGTAGCCTGAGACCGAGGTCAAGCTCTCAAGTGTGCAATGGAAGAGCTTTTACTAGTTGCAAACATTTTCACACTGCAAGTGGAATGGGGTCTAAGAGATGAAAGCAGTTAAGATGAAAAAATTAGAAAAGGAAAGATAGGGAAAGCAAGCACTCTTACATTCTGTTCAACACCATTTGCTTCATATGATTTAAAAATAGTGTCCTGTGCATTTCACACCCATGATCACACATATATATATTTACAATACAGGTGCCTATCTCTACCTCAATGCCGTCTCTTCCTCCCACTTAAAAAGCCCCCATTTCTTCTTGGATTGGAAGAATCAACATTGTGAACATGACTATACTACCTGAAGCAATCTACAGATTCAATGCAATCCCAATCAAACTACCAATGGCATTTTTCACAGAACTAGAACAAAAAATTTCACAATTTTTATGGAAACACAAAAGACTCCATATAGCAAAAGCAATTTTGAGAAAGAAAAATGGAGCTGGAGGAATCAGGCTTCTGGACTTCAGACTATACTACAAAGCTACAGTAATCAAGACAGTATGGTACTGGCACAAAAACAGAAATATAGATCAATGGAACAGGATAGAAAGACCAGAGATAAACCCATGCACATATGGTCACCTTACTTTTGATAAAGGAGGCAAGAATATACAATGGAGAAAAGACAGCCTCTTCAATAAGTGGTGCTGGGGAAACTGGACAGCTACATGTGAAAGAATGAAATTAGAACACTCCCTAACACCATACACAAAAATAAACTCAAAATGGATTAAAGACCTAAATGTAAGGCCAGACACTATCAAACTCTTAGAGGAAAACATAAGCGGAACACTCTATGACATAAATCACAGCAAGATGCTTTTGACCCAGCTCCTAGAGAAATGGAAATAAAAACAAAAATAAACACATGGGACCTAATGAAACGTAAAAGCTTTTGCACAGCAAAGGAAACCATAAAGAAGATGAAAAGACAACCCTCAGAATGGGAGAAAATATTTTCAAATGAAGCAACTGACAAAGAATTAACCTCCAAAATTTACAAGTAGCTCATGCAGCTTCAATATCAAAAAAACAAACAACCCAATCCAAAAATGGGCAGAAGACCTAAATAGACATTTCTCCAAAGAAGATATACAGATTGCCAACAAACACATGAAAGGATGCTCAACATCACTAATCATTAGAGAAATGCAAATCAAAACTACAATGAGGTATCATCTCACACCAGTCAGAATGGCCATCATAAAAAAAATCTAGAAACAAGAAATGCTGGAGAGGGTGTGGAGAAAAGGGAACCCTCTTGCACTGTTGGTGGGAATGTAAATTGATGCAGCCACTATGGAGAACAGTATGGAGGTTCCTTAGAAAACTACAAATAGAACTACCATACGACCCAGCAATCCCACTACTGGGCATATACCCTGTGAAAACCATAATTAAAAAAGAGTCATGTACCACAATGTTCCTTGCAGCTCTATTTACAATAGCCAGGACATGGAAGCAACTTAAGTGTCCATCGACAGATGAATGGATAAAGAAGATGTGGCATATATATATACAATGGAATATTACTCAGCCAGAAAAAGAACCGAAATTGAGTTATTTGTAGTGAGGTGGATGGACCCAGAGTCTGTCATACAGAGTGAAGTAAGTCAGAAAGAGAAAAACAAATACCGTATGCTAACACATATATATGGATTCTAAAAAAAAATGGTTCTGAAGAACCTAGGGGCAGGACAGGAATAAAGATGCAGACATAGCGAATGGACCTGAGGACACGGGGAGGGGGAAGGGTAAGCTGGGACGAAGTGAGAGAGTGGCACGGACTTATAAATACTACCAAATGTAAAATAGCTAGCTAGTGGGAAGCTATTTCTCTCCTTCTATGCCCTTTTCTATGCTGCATCAGCTATTTATTCCTATATGCTAACCTTGAACCCCCAAAACTAATGTTCCACCTATAACCTGCCTCAAGCATCACACCCTCAGTCTAGTGCCCATCCCAATCCCAACTCTTTCTCATTTAGTCCCTCCTACTCTATTTTTAAAAATCACTAAAACCCATCAGCACCTACGATCCTATTACCCCTTGTTGTCCAATAACCTTTCCTGTTCTCACTTCTCTCCTTATTTCACTTCAATTATATAATCACTTTCCAATTCTTAATTTTAGTACTTCATTAATACCCTTAAATATTGGGAAATATGTGGTTCCATACTGGAAATGATCTGATACTCAAAAGAAAAAAAAAAAATGTCACCTAGGCTTTGATTTTTAAATGAGAGAAAATCATATGCTTTTGGGGAAAAAAGTTGCTATAAAATTCAATTGCTTCGATGCTAAGAAACTGCCCTCCGCTGTTGAGTGCAAATTAGACATGTGAAAAGGAAAATGACTCTTTTCAGACCCCTTATAAAACTGCTTATCTGATCTAACCCATTAACTCTTCTTATAACTAACTGTTAAATCCTAATGTCTACTCAGCAAGGTGCTGGCATAGCTGCAATGGTTTGATTGATTTCATTTATGAGAACTAAAGCATTGAAAAATATAGTATTCCAAATTGCTTCTCTGTAAATATCCACCTAAATAGAATACCTGAGCTACCACTTTCTGGATATGAGCTGCGGTTACCATTGCTACTAGAGAGCACCTCTGTGGCAACATAGCATTAGCTCTAAATGTATGCGTGCACAGGAAGGGCCCTCACGTTAAGTTTCAGTGAATTGTTATTGGGAGAGTCGTGGGAGGGCTCAGGAACAGCAGTGATGGTAATAGATGTGAACCTATGTGGAGTGAGAGCTTGAATCTCAAGAACAAAAGCGGTGCCCCTGGGACCTATCAATATTCTTGTTAGGAGTACACATTTTATGGATATAAGTTCTGTTCTAAAACGTTTTCAGGAAAAAACTCAAGTCTTTGCATCTTACGTATTATTCTTCTGAGGAGCTCCTTCACTTTATGCCTGCCAAAATCTCAGCTAGAAATTCCTAAGGTGCTAAATGCGCTAATCTCTGAGGTTTCTCCCAGCTGTAAAATTCTACAACTCTGTGGCAACTAGTACTGAAAATGTACTCATGGTTATAGTTTGTTCCCTAAAATAAAAATGGAATAAAACAGATGAGGATCCAGATGCCACATGAAAAACAAAATGACTAACTGTGTCAACAGGAGATACACTCTGTCCTCATTGCTCAACTACAAGGCACATTTTATGGAGTCATTTGCTATCTGCTTACCCATGTGCATAGAACTACATGTATCCTGTGTGTGGAAAAACTAATTCACTGCAGAAAATTATAAGCATGCTAGCCAAAGCTGTGAAGTCTGATAAATTATTTTATTATGTTTTCTCAAATATTTGTTGATAAATATTAACTCTATTAATTGGAGATTGCCCCAAAGTTACAGCTACTTGGTATTGAGAGAGGTAAGTTTGGTTTAAGTAAACCACAGCATTTTCTAGCTATTCATACAATTGACCATTTGATGTCCCTTAATGGGAGTGTTTTTCTTTTTTTTTTTTTTAAATGTGTTTTTCAATATTTTTTTTTTTTTAAAGTTACATTTAGTTGCCTTGGAAATATATTTATTTATTTAATTTTATTTTTGACTGTGTTGGGTCTTCGGTTCGTGCGAGGGCTTTCTCTAGTTGCGGCAAGCGGGGGCCACTCTTCATCGCGGTGCAGGGACCACTCTTCATCGCGGTGCGCGGGCCTTTCCCTATCGCGGCCCCTCCCGTTGCGGGGCACAGGCTCCAAACGCGCAGGCTCAGTAGTTGTGGCTCACGGGCCCAGCTGCTCCGTGGCATGTGGGATCTTCCCAGACCAGGGCTCGAACCCGTGTCCCCTGCATTAGCAGGCAGATTCTCAACCACTGCGCCACCAGGGAAGCCCCGGGAGTGTTTTTCTTGAATAGCAATATATAATTCGGGAACTAACAGCAAACATAGATACTTGGGAGAAAATTAGAAGGTAAGAATTTTAAAATGATTTTTATACATGTCAGTTGCATAAATCTTTGATGGTAGACTTTCCACTCACTGACAGAACAAATGAATTTAATGCAGAAGTAAATAAAGAAGTTGGATGTGTATTGCAAAGTCAGCAAGACGTTCAAGTAAATATTTAAAACAGATGTAATTGCTTTTGTGTTTGTTTTTAATTATAAAAGAAAATATAGAAGAAAACTGTTTACAGTAACTCCATACACCTTCATAAAGCGACATTAGCACAAATGAAAATGATGGTTTAGATGCACAGATATCTTAAGTATGTGACTTGGTATATGTGACAGACTGATGCTAAATCTGGTTTTCCCCATTGGTTCAAGTTGCTCTTTCCCAAGTAACCATTAATTTTAGTCATTTAAACGTTATTTAGAGGTCTTAACATACAAATTTAACTCCCCTCTGGAGGAGAGCTGCTGGCAGAAGTGATGAGAAGCTGTAGGCAGAGAGACAGTATAGACAATACCTAACCTAAGTGCTGAAACATAGAGAACGTTCCAAAAAGTGATTGAAAGCTGAGGATCATGTGACTTTACCAAGCTGATTTTACTTCAAGGGCCTGTAATTCCCATGGTATAAATGTTATTCCTGTTTAGAAACACAAAGATTATTAGTATACAAAGATAGAAACTTCATGGATAGAAGAATACTGAATTATCAAGAATGTGTCTTCTCTCTCAAATCTGGCAGGACCACAGGTGTGTGAACTAACACACGCAGCTGCATGTCCAATAGGAAACTCGGAGTCAGTAAAGAGGTGCACATAGATAAGTCTGCTCTGCTCCTGCTGTGTCTGTCTAGTCACCTTACATAAAGTATCTTCTGTATTACTGCCCAAATAAGCAGCAGTGGTGGCAGCCAAGGACAGAGAGAGAGAGCGCGCGCGCGCTTCACCTCAATATATATCCTACCTGCAATGCTTCGCCCTTTCTTCTCCATCAATTAGATTCGAACTTGTTCAGAGCCATTTTCCCTACTGGAATATTTATGTCAGGATAAAATTAATAATCTTCTCTATAAATAAATTGTTTGGCCAATCTGAGAAAGAATGAGATTCCTGAGCAGTTGGAATCCAACAGAGGAGAATGGAGAGGGAAAGATTCTAAATGTTTATGCTGGATATAGAATTCTAAAATAGAAAAGGAAAATATAAATATTTCTAGGAAGCAAAAGTTCCACACACAATGCAAATGCCTTCTATCGACATCTGGTTTGAGTCCAACTGCTTGCCTTATCCTACACCAACTAAGACCAAAGCAAATCCTTTCAGTCTAAATATGTTGACAGCTTAATCAGTGTTTTCTGCAAAGCTACATATACAGGAGAGGGGATTTCTGGGTTTAAAGAATTTTAAAACTACAGCGAAAATCCTCACCAATTACTTAAGGTAACCATTCTATTTATTTTTTATATGTAAATAGAAAACACTTGAATGCCATTAACTACACAAAAGGAAAAGAACAACAGATTAATTTACCAGAGAAAACAAATAATTATAGGCAAAAGGAAAGATTCACACTATATACAAAATTAACTTAAAGTGTATGATGGATGTAAATGTTAATTGAAAAGAAATAAAATATATGACAAAATATTTGCCATCTGTGTATAAAAAAGTTTTTGTTTGATAGATCCCAAAAAGCGTGAAGCGTACAAAAAGTGATAAATTAGAATTCATCAATAAATTAGAATTAATCAAAACTTTTCCATTCCAAAGACATTGTTAAGAAATCCAAAATGCAAATGATAGTCTGAGAAAAGATAGTTTTGTCCAAGACATATATTGGACAAATCACCTGTGTCCAAGATATATAAAACCCTATTAGAACTCAATAATAAGACAAACAAAGAAATAATGATATATGGGCAGAAAATTTGAAAGACACCACCCAAAATCATATGCAAATAGGTAACAAACACATGAAAAAATGCTAAACTTCATTAGTCATCAAGGAAATGAAAATTAATACAATTAGGATCTACCTCTATATACCCATTAGATTAGCTAAAATTGAAGTCTGACCATATCAAGTATTGTCAAGGAGTTGGACAAATTAGACTACGTTTACTGCTGGTGCTAATGTAAAGTGGCACAACCAGTTTGGAAAACAGTTTGTCAATGTCTTAAAAAGATAAACTTATGACAAAATCTAGTCAGTTCACTTTTAGTTATTTACCCAAGAGAAATGAAAACATATGTTCACAAAAAGAATTGTACACGAATGTTCAGATCAGCATTATCTATAATAGCCCCAAAATGATAAAGAACCCAATGTCTATCAAGAGATGAACGAATAAGCAAATTATGATGTATTCATAAAATAGAATGTTTCACATCAGTAAAAAGAAAAGAACTATTGATATGCACAAAAACATAGTTCAACTGCAAAATCATTATCTTGAGTGAAAGAAGTCAGGCAAATAGTAGATTCTATATGATTCCTCTTATATACAAATCTAGATCATGCAAATGAATCACAATGACAGAATTCAAGTCAATGGTTGCTTAGGGAAGAAGAGTAGGAAAGGAGGATTTCTAAGAGGAAGGAGGAAGCTGTTTTTGGGGTGATAGAAATGTTCTTATTTTTTCTCATTTTTTTTTTGATAGAAATGTTCTTTGTATTGTTTAGGATGATACATTCAGAAGTGTACAAATATGTTGAAACTGATCAAATTGTACAGTTGAAATATTTGTAGCTTATTTTACTTCAATTAAACCTCAATAAATTTAAAAAATATCAATCCATGTATATAATATAAAAGAGAAAAGCACAGAACTTGGCATCTCAGGTTGAATAAAGGGAATGTGGAGAAAAAAGAGGAGATTTTAGGGTCCAGTTTTGAAATATGTAAGCTGCAAAAATGTACAAGTGAAGCAAATACAGATATAATTATTTGATCATAAAAGTATTAATAGGTAGCACTTATTGTGGGCTTGCTATGTAACAAGCATGATTCCGGTACTTTACAGACATGATTTGGGTAACTTCAATCAGCATCCAAAATCTCTTCTTTCAGAGCCAATGCACACACACAACAGCTGGGGTACAGGGCATTCATTGCCCTCAGCAGCCCATTTCCACCTTAACATTTTGGGAGTTTTTTTCTGGAAAGTCAGACTCCACGTACTATCTGTACCGATTAATAAATCCTTTTCTGCTTACCTAGCTAAAATACATTGTTTGGTGCAATTAAAAAAAATAACCAATAGATATGTTGACTTATCTGATAAAAACTACAAATACTATTCAATTTTAAGAAGAGAAGAGTGCATCATATCACATCATAAAATGTTCACAACTAGATAAGATAGTACATGGGTGGGAGGTGTTGAGCCCAGTTTGTTTATCTCCAACATCCAAAATTTTACTGACATGTTCTGTACATAAATTACAAGAAGGGAAATTTCAGATAGAGACTCTTAAAAATGTATGTATAATGTAATATCTGCCTAATTAAAAATAACGAATTAAAATAGTTTATATTATATTACGAGCCAGAGAGAGTGTATTTACTCCACTTATATTCATGGCCATATATTATAAAAACATACAGATGTAGAAAATCATAGAATTTTTATATACAGCTGAAATATGAATCCAATTATTAAATGAGTCTAAGTGTTATATATAATGACATTATATAAGAATTTATCAGGTTAAAATAATGTATACTCAAAATTTAATCTGTACAAAATAATAGACACACAATTTCTAAACATGTACAGGTAGGGATATGAAAAGAGGTTCAACAAAAATTATCTACCATTAGCAATATTTATTTTCATATTTATAAGTACAATGACATTCATATATGTATTGCCTCAAAGGTAATGATAGACTGTTGTCATTTACAGTAAAATTAGACTTAGTTTTATTAATAATAATCTGGAATATGATAAAATATAATCAGCTGCTTTTGTTTTATATTATTTCTAAGAATATCAGATATATTTTAACCAAGTAGGTTGTATGTCCTTAATTAAACAGGGAGTTTTAAATCTTTTTTCTAAGTACTGTGATAAATATTTCATTTATATATTTTCAGTCTTAGTTTTTAATATTTTTAATATTATAAACTGTATAATTAGAGTAGGATGAGCAAACTATGATCTATGTATTTCCAAAATCTCTAGTATTTGTTTACATGACGTTCTCCCATGTCATTCCAACTTTGAGCATAATTATTACTGAGATGCTTTCGACATTAAATTTTATGAAAATTTTGGCATTCAGCTTATATAGAACTTCTATCATCTATCTATTTATCTCTCTACCCAATCTATTATTAGCCTATATAAATAAAAAGGAGCAAAATACAATAACTTCTTTGCAAACATTTATCCCCAGGACTTAAGTTAAAATTGTTAAGTGTGTGTGCATGTGTGTGTGTGTGTGTGTGCATATGTGTACGTGATCTTTTCTTACTCCTTTAGCGTAGCCTACATTTGTTAGAAAAATCTAATACATTAATTTAAAATTATTACCAGCTCCCTGAATTTATATTTCCTGATATATCTTTATTAGTAAAATATGAAGCTATATGCCTTCAGTCTTCACTTCATTAAAGCCAGAACTCAATGCCATATCTCATATTTATATATTTAGTAATCATGATCAATTCACATACACAGGTACCATGGCAGCTTAGAAAATAGCTTCAGCTGAGTGATCTTGAAGACTTAAGAATAGTAAATGAAACTTTTTTTTTTACTCATAAAACACAGACCACATTTTTGTTTGAAATTATAGTTAGAAGTCTTACAAGTGTGTATTTGTTTTGATAAATTCAAATTTATGATTTAAAAATTTGTAATAAAACACAACAAAATAAAAGGCAAATAAAAGTAAAACCTTTACATATTTCCTGACAGTGTTTATTTTAGGCTTTAAATACCATCAATTTTACATGTCTCTAAATATATAATTGTGAAGAAAATACTCATAGCGTTTGACTTACTTTTCTGTGATTGGCCTCATGGCTAAAATTCGGCATTGATGGCTATATACATTAGGTGGGGAAAATTTACTGTAATAGGAAAGATCTCTAACTTATATCTTATAATCATAAGGATTTCATAAAGTAACAGAATGAAACTGGGAATCCAAAACTGAGAATCCAAAAGTGAGTGTTACATTTCTCCCCTTTTTAAAAAATATTTTGGTATTTAGGTTTATATTCTTGAAATTTAGATAATACTGTTATTTCTGTGCCTTAAACTACTTGTGAGAATCAATCAGATAATAAATGTGAACTCTATTCAGGAGCTAATTTATAAATGTGAGATATATATAGTTCCAGACATTTAGTAAAAGAATGTTAGTATATAGTTCACCATTTTTTTTCAGTGTTGTGCAAAGCAGAATTTTTCAGTTATCTAAGGTGAATACACTCAAATCTAATTGTCAATAAGCATGATGGTTATAATTTATTATTCATTGTGTCAGGCTTTTACTTTGTTTTTACTTTGCAAATATAATTTCTTTTCAATCTCATATCAACTCTTCAATGTAAGCATAGTTTTTTGTTTCTTTATTGTTTTTCCATTTCCATGGTTTTAAAATTCATAGAGAAATTAATTTGCTCTATGTTTCTTTTTTATTGTATTAAAATACACATAACATAAAATTTACCATCTTAACTATTTTAAGTGTACAGGTTGTTAGTAATATTAAATACATCCACACTGTTGTGCAGCCATCACTACCATCCATCTTGATAACTCTTTTCATTTTGTAAACTGAAACTCTAAGCAGTAACTCTCCATTCTTCTCTCTGGCAACCACCACTTCACTTTCTCATTTCATGATTTGGACTACTCTTAGTTCCTCGTAGAGGTTGAATCATACAGTATTTGCCTTTTTGTGACTGGCTTATTTTATTTAGCACAGTGTCTTCAAGGTTCATCCATATTGTAGCATATTGCAAAATTTCTATCCATTTTGAGGTTGAATAATATTTCATTGTATGTATATACTACATTATCTTCAACCATTCATCTGTTGACTGACACTTAGGTTGTTTCCATGTTTTAGCTATTGTGAAATATGTTACAATGAACATGGAGATACAGATGTCTCTTCTAGACAGAGATTTCATTTCCTTTGGATATATATATAAAGAAGTGGGTAGCTGGATCATATGGTAATCCTATTTTTAATTTTTGAGAAATCTCCACATTGTTTTCATAGTGGCTCTACCAATTTATATTCCCACAAAGTGTCCAGGGTCCCTTTCTTTCCTCCCCATACTCAGTAGCAGTTGTTAGCTCTAGTCTTTTTGATAGTCATTTTAACAGGTGTGAAGTGATATCACATTGTAGTTTTCATTTGCATTTCCCTGATGTTAATTACGTTGAACACTTTTTCATGATCATTTGCATGTCTTCTTTGGAAAAATGTCTCTTCAGGATCTTTGTCCATTTTTAAATCTGACTTTTTGTTGTTATTTAGTTGTGTGAGTTTTTTATATGTTTTGTACATTAACCCCTTATCAGATAATACGGTTTGCCAATATTTTATCCTATTTCATAAGTTGCTTCTTCAATTTGCTGATTGTAACTCATGCTGTGTAGAAGTTTATTCATTTGATGTAGTCTCACTTGATTTTTGCTTTCATTGTCTGTGTATTGGTGTCATATTCAGAAATGAACTGCCAACACAGATGTCAAGGATTTTTTCCCTATGTTTTCTTCTAGGAGTTTTACTGTTTCAGGTTTTATATTTAAGTCCTTATACATTCGGAATAAACTTTTGTGAGAGTGTAACATAGGTGTCCAATTTCATTCTTTTGCATATGAAGTACAGTTCTCCCAAAACCATTTATTGAATAGTTTATCCTTTCCCTATTGAGTATGCTTGGCTCCTTTGTCAAATATTAGTTGACCATATGTGTATGGATTTATTTCTGGGCTCTCTATTCTGTTCCACTGATCTATGTGTCTGTTTTTATGCCTATATCGTACTGTTTGATAGCAATAGATTAGTAATATAATTTCAAATCAGGAAGTGTTATGCATCCAGCTTTGTTCTTTCTCAAGATTGCTTTGGTTATTCGGGGTCTTTTGTGGTTCCTTATGAATTTTAGGATTTTTTTCTGTGAAAAATACTATTGGAATTTTGATAAGGATTGTCTTGAATCCATAGATGACTTCAGGTAGTATGGCTGTTTTAACAATATTAACTCTTCTGATCTATAAACATGAACTATCTTTCCATTTATTTGCATCTTCTTCAATTTCTTTCATCAGTATATTACAGTTTTTGGTATACAGATCTTTCACCTCCTTGGTTAAATTTATTGCTATTTTGTCTTTGGTGCTATTGTAAATAGAATGTTTTCTTTATTTGTTTTTAAAATATTTTATTGTAAGTATATAGAAATACAACAGATTTTTTCATGTTGGTTTTGTATCCTGAAATTTTACTGAATTCATTTATTACTTCTAAAATTTTTTGGTGGAATCTTTAGGATTTTCTATACATATAAGACCATATCATCTGCAAACAGAGACAATTTTATTTCTTCCTTTCTGATTTGGATGCCTTTTATTTATTTTTCTTGCCTAATTACTCTCACAAGGACTTCCAGTACTTGGAAGTCCTTGCTATGTTGAGCAGAACTGAAGATAGAGTGTACCCTTGTCTTATTCCTGGTCTTAGAGAAAAAGCTTTCAACCTTTGACAAGTTGAGTCTGATGTTAGCTATGGGCTTGCCATATATGGCTTTTATTATGATGAGGTACATTTCTTCTATGTCCACTTTGTTGAGAGTTTTTATCATTAATGAATGTTAAATTTTGTCGAATGATTTTTCTACATCCATTGAGATAGTCATATGGCTTTTGTCCTTCACTGTGTTAAAGTGGTGTATTGCATTTATTGATTTGTTTATGGTGAAATTTCCTTGCATCCGGGGATAAAGCCCACTTGATCATGATCAGTGATCCTTTTAATGTGCTGTTGAATTTAGTTTGCTAGTATTTTGTTGAGAATTTTTACATCTGTATTCATCAGGGATTTGGGGCTGTAATTTTATTATCTTTTAGTGTCCTTTTCTGGCTTGGTATCAGAGTAATGCTGGCCTCATAAAGTGAGTTTAGGAATGTTTCCTTCTTTTCAAATCATTTGAGAAAGATTCACATTAATTCTTCCTAAATATATAGTAGAATTCACCTGTGAAGTCATCCAGTCCTATGGTTTTCTATGTTGGGAGGTTTTTGATTACTGATTCAATCTCCTTACTAGTAATTGATCAGTTCAGATTTTCAATTTCTTCATGATTCAGTCTTTATAGGTTATATGTTTCTGGTAATTTATCCATATCTTCTAGGTGGTCCAATTTCTTGGTGTATAATTGTTCATAATGGTCTCTCATGATCCTTTGTATTTCTGTGGTGTCCATTGAAATATATCCTCTTTCAACCATATATTTTTTTATTATTGTTGTTCTCTTTCTTTTTTTTCTTGTTAAGTCTAGCTAAAGGTTTATTGATTTTATTTATTTTTTCAAAAAAACAGCACTTGGTTTCATTGATTTTTTTTTTTTTTATAAATTTATGTATTTATTTTTGGCTGCGTTGGGTCTTCATTGCTGTGCACGGGCTTTCTCTAGTTGTGGCAAGTGGGGGCTACTCTTCGTTGTGGTGCACAGGCTCTAGGTGCGTGGGCTTCAGTAGTTGTGGTACACAGGCTCAGTAGTTGTGGCTCATGGGCTTAGTTGCTCTGCGGCATGTGGGATCTTCCTGGACCAGGGCTCGAACCTGTGTCCCCTGCATTGGCAGGCGAATTCTTAACCACTGCACAACCAGGGAAGCCCTGATTTTTTTTTCTATTGTCTTGTAAGACTCTAATTTATTTCCACCCTAGTCTTTGTTATTTCCTTTCTTCTGCTAACCTTGGACTTTACTTGTTCTTTTTTTCTAGTCCCTTGATGTATAAAGTTAGGTTGTTTATTTGTGATTTTTCTATCTTCTTAATGTAGGCATTTATTTCTGTAAACTTTTCTCATAACTGCTTTTGCTGAGTCCCATCAGTTTTTGTATATTGTGTTTCCATTTTCATTTGGTTCAAGATCTTTTTTTATTTCTCTTTTGTTTTTTTCCTTTGACCCATTTGTTGTTTAGAAGTGTGTTGTTTAATTTCCACATATTTGTTAATTTTCTTGTTTTCCTCATGTTACTGATTTCTAGTTTCATATCTTGTGGTCAGAAAAGATACCTTATATGATTTATTTATTTTTTTTAAATTTGATAAGACTTGTTTTGTGATCTAACATATGGTCTACCTTACAGAATGTTCCATGTGCCCTTGATAAGAATGTGTATTTTGCTGCTATTCATAGGAATTTTCTGCATATATCTGTTAGGTCAATTTGGTCTAAAGTACAGTTCAAGTCCAATTTTTTAAATTAATTTCTGTCTGGATAATCTATCCAATTAAAAATGAGGTATTTAATTGCCCTACTATTACTGTATTGCTGTGTTTCTCTTAATATATTTAGGTCTCCAGAGTTGGGTAGATACATATTTACAACTGTTATTTCCTCTTGGTGCATTGACACACTTATCACTATATAATGTGCCTTGTTACATTTTTTAGCTTAAAGTATATTTGTCTGATGTAAGTTCAGCTACCCCTGCTCTCTTTTATTTCTGTCCACTCACTTTGAGCCTATGTGTACCCTTAAAGCTAAAGTAAATCTTTTGTAGGCAGCAAATCTCTTGTAGGGTCTTGTTTTGTTATTCATTCAGTCATGTAGGACTAGAGCACTATCAGTGGGTATAATACGAAAATATTTTATAATCAAGTAAGTTGCATAGCATGTTGCATATTTCATAATAAAATATCTTAATATATGTTTAAAATGAATACTTTGGAAGTAATAATTTTATGAATAGTGGTAAGGCATATCAAGTTGAAGAAAGATATTATTTTGGTTCTAGGATGTTGCCTTTGAAGATATGATAAGCATACAAAAATAGATAAAATAATTTTCTGGATCATAGCAGAGTTGTAGAACTTATAGTCTGAATTAGAACTGAAGTTAGTACCTACATATTTATTCTGGAAAAGAATGGATGTCCAAGAATGGCAGTTAAAAATATAGCTTGTAGTATAAAAACTGAATAATGCATTTTTTATACCTTGAATTATTACTCACTGTGTGAATCAATGAAAAAGTCTAAACCTCCAGGAACATGATAACATGTTGCTTTATATTATGGTGATCACTTTACCATTTCTACATACTGTGAAACTTTCCAAATTCTGTAGGTGATACTGGGACTTTTCCTGTAGAAATAGAAGGAGTAGAGTCAGAGTTTTTCTATGGCTGATGTATTTGTCAAGTTTTGAATTAATATACAATGTAACAAGTACCTCCTAAATCTCAGTGACTTACAGCAATGTTTATTTTTGTCTGCATGTCTGAGAGCTAGCTATGGTGGCTTCACTCAAGCCTGAGGGTTAGATTCAATTGTGCTCCACATGTCTTTAATTCCTGGAACGCAGGTAGATAAGCAGAGGGAGTAGAACATCATCATTCTTCTCTTGTTGAAGGAGAGAAATGTAAGAGGTTAAGTCAAATATTCACACATTTAAAGCCTCTGTTCAAATAGAAGATACATCACATCTGTTCATATTCTATTAGCCAAAGCAAGCACGACACTTGAACAAGCCCAGCATCAATGGGGCAGGTGTGATGGTGGGCAGAGTGATTATTTGCTGAAAACTAATGCAATCCATCAAAGCCAGTTAGAACTGAAGGACTCACTTGAATATAAAGACACCTGCACATATTAGATATTTTGCTAATGTTTCCTGAATTAGCTAAAGACGTAGAGAAATAGTTTCACTGTCAGATATATGTATAAGATTATGCTATTCTTTTTTTTTGGTCTTATGGTATGACTATCTTATTTTTTTTTAATACTATCTTATTATTTTTAAAAGCTGAAATTCCAATTATAGACTTAACTGTTGTCTGTAACTTCAGTTTTGTTACAATTACTATTTTTCTATGAAAAGTTATTTGTAGAGCACATCTCACTTTTATAAGTGCCCAAGAATGCATTTTATGTATGGGAATAAACATTGCTAAACTTGTAAATAATTTTCATTGGCTAATATGCAGTATTATCATGGAAAAATTCTGCTGCTTGTATATAGTTTAATATGTGAATACCTAATCTTGATTTAGATCCAGATAAATAAATACAAATAAAATTACCATGCACAATCTTATTAAAGTACAATACATTGATGCTTTCCCAGAAAATGTACTTTATTCCCTCTAAATCTCTAATTATGGCAGCCCTGTTATGAATCAACCTCTAATTATTTTGAATTTATTTGGTTACTTAATTATACTTTTGTTATTACATAAAATTGGAAAATATGTGCATTCACATACACAATTAAAACATTTTAAGTAGTGGTTTTAAGTATTTGGAAAAAGTATGATACTATGATCTGTGTGATTAGCAGAATTAATCAATGAATTCTTAGGAAATGTAGCATGTTTTCCTTTCCAACTTGTGTATCTGATCAGGTTATATAGCATTTATCATTATATAGCATTTATAACTGGAAAGGACCTAAAAGATCAGTTAATCAAGTGACCAGCAAACTTTTTCTGTAAAGATCAAGATACTAAATATTTGGGACTTGCCCGGTGGTCCAGTGGTAAAGAATCCGCCTTCCAATGCAGGGGACACAGGTTCTATCCCTTGTCGGGGAACTAAGCTCCCACATGCCATGGGGCAACTAAGCCCACCCACCACAACTACTGAGTCTGCGCACCTCAACTAGAGAGCCTGTATGCCACAAACTACAGAGCCCATGTGCTCTGGAGCCTGTGCCACAACTAGAGAGAGAGAGAAAAACCCTGCATGCCACAACTAGAGAGAAGACCATGTGCCACAACGAAAGATACCATGTGCTGCAACTAAGACCCGACACAGCCAAAAATAAATAAATAAATATTTAAAGAAGATACTAAATATTTAAGTCTTTATGGGCCATGTGATTTCTATCAAAAGCACCCAACTCTGCAGTTGTAACGTGAACCCAGCCATAAACACTATGTAAACGAATGAATGAGGCTGCTTCCAATAAAACGATTTTTAACACAACCAGAGGTGGCTGGATTTTCCCTATGGGCTGTTGTTTATAAAGCCCTGGTCTTGTCTAATATACTAATTAACAGATGAAAAAAGTGAGACTTAAAAGGATTTGAGATTGTTATTCCACAATTAGCAATACAACTTCTAAAATTTGCTAAATCTTACAAATCTAATGGGTAACAAGTATGGGTTTAAGATTCATCAGTCCTGACTGAGAATTCAATATCTTTGAGTAACTTTTTCTATCATATATCTTGGAAATTCATGTTTTGATTTAGTAAGCATAAATATTATTTTAAGTCATGAAGCATAAGAAAGCCTTTTTAAGATCTCATTGCTTTGGATGATTTCTTTAAAATGTAAGTATACCCTTTGACTAACTTTGGACATGGATGACTTTAACTTGACTGATAAAATGAAGCCCTAAACCACAAGACAAATCACTTCCTATACAATTCTTTGAAGGTAATGATAAACAAAAATGTATATATAGCTTGCAGATGATTCTATAGATATTTAAGAGTTTGCTATTCTTTCAGAATATTTTTGGTGTATCCTAAAGGAATAATTTCTCAAAAGGACATGTCTTTTGACAATTTTCTTTGTTAACCTCTATGGTATATTAATGTAAGTCTTTTTAATTTAATGAAAACAAACAATATTTTCCAGAAATATTGTCTCATATTTTAAAATATTTATTTATTTATTTGGCTGCACTGGGTCTTAGTTGTGGCATGCAGGATATTCGTTGCCACATGCGGGATCTTTAGTCGTGGCATGCAAACTCTTAGGTGTGGCATGTGGGATCTAATTCCCTGACCAGGGATTAAACCCGGGCCCCCTGCATTGGGAGCTTGGAGTTTTAGCCACTGGACCACCAAGGAAGTCCCTATGTCTCATATTTCTAAATTACTGTTGTAGCAAGTTAAAAATATGCCCTATTAATTAAAATAGTAGGAAAATAATTATACAAAAAAAGTATTTTATGCTTTTCATAAACTATATTAACTATCTAAACTTTTAAAAATATATATATTCAAATTTCTAAAATCAAAGCAAAAAGCAAGGCCACACAGATAAAAATTTTATTTTTTCTTTGCCTTTCTATTGGGGTATTTTTCATGAGTTTTTTTATGTAGAATTTGGTTGGGAACATGTATTTTTCAATATTTCCTGTTGAGAACTTTATGACCACCTACTGTATTTCAATGTTCTCCAGTCTGCAATGAAAAACATACTAAATATGGATCCAGATTTCAGGACTCTAGGAACAATTCATAGCCATAGCTACTATTCAAATATACCATAAAGACATATTTGTGGGATGTAGAAGAATTACTGCCGTGGTGCACAGGACTTAATTGGATTCCTGTTCATTGGTTTCTTTCTCAGCTCTAAGGCCAACATAGTCACTATTTCAAATAAAATAATTTTAGGTAAATTATATTTAATTGATATATTTAACCAGTAGGTCTAAATAAAATAAAATCAAGTAAGGTATTTTAAGAGTGCTGCATTACCCAATTTGAAAACGTTATAAGGTTTAATTTCCTTATTTCATAAAAGTACTGAGTGGACACACTCCATATGTAAAATGATTTAAAAATACAAATATTTGAAGAATGTAATTTTTATTATATTGAATGTATTGGTTAAAAGATTAAAACTATATTATGAAAAAAATTTGCTAAAAATTTTTAGTTGCTGGATGATGTTGTTGAATTAAAATAAGTGAATCTGGGACTTCCCTGGTGGCACAGTGGTTAAGAATCTACCTGCCAATGCAGGGGACACGGGTTCAAGCCCTGGTCCAGGAAGATCCCCCATGCCGTGGAGCAGCTAAGCCCATGCACCACAACTACTGAGCCTGCGCTCTAGAGCCCACGAGCCACAACTACTGAGCCCACATGCCACAACTACTGAAGCCCACATGCCTAGAGCCCGTGCTCCACAGCCAGAGAAGCCACTGCAATGAGAAGCCTGCGCACCGCAACGAAGAGTAGCCCCTGCTCGTTACAACTAGAGAAAGCCTGCGTGCAGCAAGGAAGACCCAAGCAGCCAACAAGAAAATAGAAAAAATATAAATAAATAAAGTAAAAATCAAACCCCTATCTTCCAGTTGAAAAAAAAATTAAAAAATTAAAATAAATGAATCTAAGCGCTATGTGATTGAAAATGTTAAATACATATCTGCTTAGTTATGTTATTAAAATGACTATAATTCTTTCATCAAGCAAAGCTATAAACTGAAGGAGAGAGTTGAGAGTGATTCATAAAAAGGTGAAGAAGTATTAGGAGAGCTGCTTTGTTTTGCTTTGTTTTGTTTTGTTTAGATGAGAAAAATAACATTCCAAAGGAAAAGTTCAAGTAGGGAGGGTATCAGTGGTGAGGGAGCTAGGGAAAATCTCTGTGCAGCAGAAAGTTATGGGATTGAGTGCATATTAGTGCATACCTGCCTAGTTATATTATTAAAACTACTCCATATATAATTTTGTTTAATTATTATGTTAAAGTATATTTTTAGGGCCTGTTTTTTAATGTAAATATGACTAATTCACCCAAAATAATCAGAGAAAAGGAAACATGTATAGACACAGATGCAGGAATCCTAGTTAATAAGTTTCGTGTGGTGAATAAAGTTTTTGAAAAATCTCAACTGGTTGTTTCAATGTTTTTTAATGAAGTAAGGCTCAAAGTCAAAGCTGAAAATGAGGAGAGTGGAAGAGACTTGAGAACAAAGGATAATGTATGAGATGTTGGTCTAAGAGAATGGAAGAGTAAATTGACCAGGATGATATAAGGCCATTTTTGACCAACGTAAGGGCTTTCTTGCGATGAATGATAAAAGAAAAAAGTCAGTATGATGCAAAGGTCCTGTGCAGGCCAGGTCTATCTGTGTAGGGCAGGCTCTCAGTAACTAGAGAGTTGGATATAGTCAGGGCTGAGATTTAGCAAAACATCAACAACAACAAACAATGAAGCAAGGTAAGGGCAAAAAACTAAGAGAAAGGGAGAGATGATAACTGTCGACCATGGAAGTTAAGTTTGGAATGGAAAGAAATGAGGCTATGAAGGGAGTGAGACACAGTAAACATGCCATAGGATCAGTGGATTGTGGTCCCTTCTCGTGGCGAAGAATTAGTAAAGATAAGTTACATGGTGAGAATTAGAGAGTCTTCTCAGTCTTTGCCAGAACTTATACTTGATTTTTGAAGTTGTCCTTTTTCAATTTGATCCAACAGAAGAAAAATAGAATTTTTAAATACAATAAAATGGATTTTCAAATAACGAAAATGTTGGGAAACAAGTAGTAAGAGAATATGATAGTAGATAGATGACAGGTAGATAGATAGATAGAGTTAAATAAACTAGGACTTAATAAATGAAATGTATAAATTATATCATAATTTATTAAATCTTTAAGTTTTGGAGAACAAAAACAACCATATAATTTACTTCAGCCCAGCCTCTCTGCCTTGAGTCTGTGAAATCCCACGTCTGCCAAATCATGAGGGAGCCTCCGGTTTGATTCTGAAGACCCTGGAATAGAACTGGCTGCTGACAAAGGAACTGTATTCTCATTTCCACTGAGCTTCTAAGATGTCCTATTAAATAAGTATTCTAACAGTGATAGCAACAGACACAGTAATCCATGAAGAAAGAGCTGTGCAGTGGAGAGTAGCAGAATCCAGACAATGAAAGAGATGCAAGTAGAATGCACTTAAGCACCACATTATGGATGGATTTTGGCAATGAAAGTTAAAGCGTAACTGTGTAGTCATTTAAAACAATCAGTTTCAGATGTAAGGCAAAAGTGAATAGTGTCGGTTTACATGGAAATTATTTCATTCTTCACTTGAAAAATAAATGAATTGGATGTTTGATTTTGACAGAATATGAAAGGGAAATGTATTATTTTTTAAAATTTAGTCGTTGAGTGGTTATGCTTCCTTATTCCCATTTAGAATCTTCATTAAAAGTGATTTGACATATGTAGGAATAAATGTGTGATTATAAAATAAATGTAATAATACAGTGAATTTAAAAAAAAAATAACTTCCAAGTCACTATTTGAGTTTCTATTTTTGTAGGAAAATCTGAATAATAAATCATGATAATTTGCATTTTATCAATATAGTTAAGATTTCAACTCTTACTACACACAACACAAGTGTTTTCAGGGGGGTAAGTGCTATAATAAAAACTTTTCCTATGATGGTGAATATGTTTCTCTTGAAATAATATGTCATGAGAAGATACTATTTCAATTTGCTATCCACAGTCTTGGGAAAATGAAATGCAACATTATAATATGAATATGCAACCAACATATTCTCAACTAAACTTAAATTGTTCTAAGAAAACAAAATATGGGACATTCTTTTGGAAGATGTTCATTAAATGTCAAGAACATAGCGAGAGCAAGAACCTGTGTAGGAAAAAAGAGAATAGCAGAGATGTGTGATAATAATTCAGTTTAACAGACATCTGAATTGTTTGTCAGAATTAATTAGAAACAATTTCTAAATAATTGAAATTTGCAAGCACAGTCCTCAATATAAACACGCTTGTGTGTTAGAGATGTGTCTTTGCTCTATTTTGACAAATTGAGTATGAGTGAGAATCGTGTCTTCTAATACTTATTTTATACTCTTAGACATGGCATTTTAATTTAGTAAGCTCTGGAGTTAGCAGGCTTGGGTTCAAATTGGTTTTTTTTCTCATACTACTTGTGTATTTAAAATCAGTGCTTGCTCACATCCTTATTGCCACGTCTTCCAAGCACATGGTAAGCTCAAATTCCCAGTTTCCTTGCTGTTGAAAAGGGCCATGTCAGAATGAACTAGGAAAAGAATGTATGTCACTTCCAGAATAAACCACTTAATAGCTCCTGAAGTCTTCTATTTCTCTTTCTCTGTTGCTAAGATGGTGGAGGAAGAGTAAGGATAAGATGAACAAAGGCTAGATGGAGAAGAATTGACAAAGGGTGCCCTCCAGATCTGCATAAGTGAGATTAAATTTGCTATGTTAAGCCACTGAGGAATTTGGTTGTATTATTTGTTACCCCGCAAATACACACTAGCTCTGCGACTTTATGCTAGAACTTTACCTCTCTCAGTTTTAGTTTTCCATTCTGTAAATGAAAAGCTGTGACACAGGCATAGGAAATGACAGCAATTTTACTTTCTTTTTTATGTTCAAGAAAGTTATTAGATTACCTGTAGAATTGAAACTGTTGTGGAGTTTATTTATTTGTGCTTCTATTTCCTTAAGATACTGCTATTTATTCTGACTACATAAAATAAATGAAATGTCATATTTAGTATTCAGTGGGAGGTTTTATTTATTTTTTATTTCTTACAGACAAATATTTGACCTTATTATGAGTGAACTAAAGGCAAAGTGTCTCATGGAAAAAAAACAAGTCCCAAAACCTTCTAGCAAGTCCAGAAATGCTAAGGTAAGTAAGCCCAGGGTTACTAATTTAATATCATCCATAGATAGGAAAGAGGACTATGTCATATTAAAAATGAAGACAGACCATTGCAGACTGTGTCTCCCCAAAATTCACATTTTGAAACCTAGGCTTCAATGTGACCACATTTGGAGACTGGCCTTTGGAAGGTAATTTGAGTTAATGAGGTCATGAGGATGGGGTCTTCCTGATGGGATTAATGCCCTTATAAGAGAAGGAAGAGACAGGACACCTCTCTCTTTTTCCATGCACATGCATGGAACAAAGGCCATGTGAGCACACAGTGAGAAGAAGTCTGTCTGCAAGATAGGAAAAGGGCCCACACCTTGATCTTTGACTTCCCACCCTCCAGAACTGTGAGAAATAAACAATAGTTGTTAAGCAACCCAGTCTATGGTATTTTGTTACAGCAGCCCAAGCTGAGTAAGAAAGAGGCTTTTTATAGAAATGATTTCTGAGAGCAATGGAATAAGCATCCTCTCAAATAGTAAGCAAGTAAATGGTAGTGACATTTTCAAATACCAAAACGCTATTTCCTCATAATATTGTTTTTAAGATTAACAAATACATAAAATATATGGACTTGCACATGTAGAACCCTTCATTTTATTTTTTGGGTTTTTTTTTTTTTTATGGCCTAGGTATTATTTGAGTCCTGGTGTAAGAAGAGGAACAAAAAAAAAATACTTAGTTTTAGATTAACTTTTAAAAATGTGAAGATACACATTATTTTTTTTTAATCTTTGGTGCAACATATTTTAGTGATTAAGCAAAGTTTTAAATTGTGATAAGCATGTTTATCACTATCCTCTAAATTCGATCATACTGCCTTGAAAATTATATAACAGAACCAAGTTTAATAAGTAATAACTTATTTCTTAATTTGAATTTAAGTAAATATTTATAATAGTTTTATCTCTGCACATCAAGTCAGACACTTAGGGAAATATAATAAAAATTGAGCTAGAGAAAACAAAATTCATGCACAAATAAGTGACCATATTAGTAGGTATTTTTTCTCTGTTATGCAAAGCATCTATAATTTCTTCTTAAACATCCAATATCAGTACTTAAGATGTCCTGGAAGCAAATATACAAGCCTGCTTAGGAATTTCTCTTCTCCTTTACATTCCCTTTTTCTTTTCACTGTAGCATTTTTCATATTTTAACATGATATAGAATTTCCTTTTTATGGTGTTTGTTGCTCTAAAATATAACCCTGTAATACTAAGAGATGTTCAACTTGTTCTCAACTCTGAATTTCACACGCAGTGGTACATTCAAAAGATTCAGGGTCTCCTCCATGCCCAGAATAGGCAAAGGGAATGGGGTCATGGTGCGTGATCTCTGGCCAACGTTTTCCAGCTAAGAATGATTGCCACCTGCCCTAGCTGCCTCCTACTGGTACAGGATACCCTGGGAGGTGGTATCCTCCAAATATCATGAATGGATAGGGGAATTGGACTCCCTGTTTGCTTTTGGAATTCCTCTCAACCACTTTCTAATGCCTTGTAGAAACAATAGTTATACGACAGGTCTGCAATTCCCTCTTGACCGAGGTTACACACTCAGAAAATAACGATGACCCAGGGAGAATCCCCTTCTAAGCATGTGTAGTATAGTTATTTTAAAATGCTATCTTGACCCAGTTTTGAGGCTCTGGCTAGAAACTGGTCAATTCCCCTTCTAGAGCAGCTGATTAAGTCCACACTTAACCATTTCCCTTATCAGGCTCTCATAATCAAGGACCACTCTTCTTCTGCCCTAATTGCCCAGGGGCCAGGTGCTAGACAACCTGGACAGTCCCCAGCCCCTGGATCCCATGAAATTATTTAAATTAGCCAAGCCATTGGAAGCCCTTAGCTAAATCCACTCCACCCCACTTGCCATAGATAAGTTGCCTCCTACAGCTCCACCTTGCTGTTACCATGTTACTGGGTGCAACCCCAAGCATGGCCACACCTGACAGCCTTTTGTCCTTTGGAGCTGTAAGCTGACACTATGCTGGTGTCAGTGTGTTGTGTCTTGCCATCAAAAGAATCTTTAACTCTTATAAAACAGCTTGCTAATGAAATAAAACCTAGGAGACCAACTAATAATATTTTGAAATTTATTTAATAGTGCTTTCAGCAGAATATATCTATTCTGTCCAAGATTTCTTATACTAAATATACTTGGTGCCTGACTCTTTGGAAAATGTCTCGTATAGTACATAACTATCTGATTATACAATGGGAATGTTTCATGACTGGGGTGACATCTTCTTTGTAAGTGATGTGAACTCATTTATCCCATGGAAACCTCATATGTTAATTAGGGCTATAGTACATTTGGACGTTGTAAGAAAGGGCCTGGGGAACTGCATTGATGATTCTGGTCTCTTCTTGCTTCAATGGTACCTTAAAATTATTAGTAAAATTTGATACTGGATCAGATATCTAATACTTTTGATTCTCATTAGACAGCCGTATACTTTGTGCTTTCTCCCCCATACCAAAAAAAAAAACAAAATCAAAACATAAATTACAACATATTTGGTAAATAATCTTGAAAAAATAGTCAAAATTTTGTGTATATAGGAATTCCACTACTTGTATAAAGGAGCAGGATCCTAGCAAACTAACTGCCTTACACATATAGACTAAAAATTCTGATGACAGTACAAGAAACAATTGCCTGAGAGCTGTAGTAAGTGAAGAAATGTAAGCAAATTTTGAACAGGTTTCGAAATTTTGAGGAAGGTGACCAGCACAAAGTTAGTTTCCTGGTTTTTACACATATGCCCTAAAGGAGACCACAGATGTGGTGATGGTGTAATGTTCCTAAAACTCTGATAGAAAGCCTCCATCTTTTCTGCCAAAGAAAGCAGGGGAATGACCACTGAAGAGATGAGGGAGTAAACCAAACAGGAGAGAGACAGAGAAAGAGAACCCAAAGTCTGTCTAAAAACCATGCCCAAGTCAGGCTGACCCATTAACCACACAGGAGCAAGGTAGAATAAAACTGTTTGAGTCGAGGTCTAAGCATTAGCCCAACATAGCAAGCTAATTGGATTCTACAATAAAAACAGCAACACCCTTTAGAGACATATGACAGAATCTAGTGTTTCCATTATATTAACACTGTCCAAGATACAATCCAAAGTTCTTAGCATAAGAAAATCCAGGGCAATGTAACTCATTCTCAATGGAACAGACATATAATAGATGAGTACTCCAAGAAAGCTCAGATGCTAGAATTATGAAACAAGGATTTTAAAGAAGCTATTATAACTGTGCCCAATGAGGAACACAGATTTATGATAAAAGAAATGCATTGGAATTTTACAGTAGAGAATCAAAATATAAAAAAAAAACACTTCTGAAAAAAAATACCATCTTAATAAAAAAACTTACTGAAAGGTGTAAAAGAAAAATGAGGTTGATGAGGAATGAGTCGATGAAGTTGAAGATAGGTTACGCAATCTGAAGAAGAAAGAGAAAAACTTGGAAGAAAAAAAAAAAAAAACCCAGAACCTCAGAAACATATGAGGCCATATTGTAAGATAAGTCTAGCATACAGAAAATTAGAACCTCAGAAGGAGAAAAAAGAGAAAGAGGAGATAAATATAAAAATAGAATGGCTGAAATCTCAAATTAAGTGAAGTATATAAGCACATCATAGTCAAATAGCTAAAAAACAAAGATAAAGAGAAATTATTGAGATTAGCTAGGAAAAATATAGAGATGAACAACAATTTGAATGACTAGATTTCTCATCAGAATTTAGAAAAGAAAGAGGACAAGAAATCAAAAATTTTAATAGCTGAAAGAAAAAAATTAATCAACTCAATTCTATATAGAGCAAAAATATCATTCAAGCATAAAGAGCAAATGAAGGGGCTTCCCTGGTGGCGCAGTGGTTGAGAATCTGCCTGCCAATGCAGGGGACACGGGTTCGAGCCCTGGTCTGGGAAGATCCCACATGCCGCGGAGCAGCTGGGCCCGTGAGCCACAACTGCTGAGCCTGCGCGTCTGGAGCCTGTGCTCCGCAACGAGAGAGGCCGCGATAGTGAGAGGCCCGCGCACCGCGATGAGGAGTGGCCCCCGCTCGCCGCAACTAGAGAAAAGCCCTCGCACAGAAGCGAAGACCCAGCACAGCCAAGAATAAATAGATAAATATTTAAAAAAAAAAAAAAAAAAAAAAAAAAAAAGAGCAAATGAAGATATACTTAGATGAAAGAAAGTAAGAATAAGGGTAAAACTATGACAAGGAGAGACACAGAGATTAATGGAACAGAATTGAGAGTACAAAATTAAACTCATATTTATGGTAAGTTGATTTACAACAAAAATGCCAAGGCAATTCAGTGAGGAAGAAAAGTTTTTGAAGAAATGGTGCAGGATCAACTGAATCAACTGAATATCTGTATGGAAAAGAAATGTCCGTCACCTCACTTCATACACAAAATTAACTCAAATTGGATCATACACCTAAATATAAATACTAAAATTATAAAATTTCTACTAGAAAATATATGAGAGAATATTTGGGTATTGATGTAAGTGAACATTTCATAGGATGCAAAAACCATGGATTATAAAAACATGGTAAACTAAGTTCTATCAAAATTAAAACTTTTGTTCTTCAAGGAAGGCTATGAATAAAATGAAAATATGATACAAAAAAATGGAGAAATAATTACAATATGTATATTTGACAAAGGACTTTTGTTTAAGAATGTATAAAGAACTCTCATAACTCAACAAGATAAAGGTTAACCTACATTTAAAAAAATAGTACACAAATCTGAAAAGATACTTTACCATAAAAGGTATACAGATGGCAAATAACCACATGGAAAAATATTTCAAGTAGTTATTAGGGAAATATAAGTTAAAACCATAAATGAGATAACACTACATATCTATAAAAATAGATAAATTTACAAACTTAGAGTACCAAATTTGTTAAGAATGTCTCGCTAAACTGGATGTCACACAAACTGCTGGTGGGAAATTAAAAAGATACAACCACTGTGAAAAGCAATTGGCAGTTTCTTAAAAAAGTTTAACATAGTTACCATAATACCCAGCCATTTTACTTCTCAGTATTCACCTAAGACAGATAAAAGCATATATTCATAAAATGACATGTGCAAGTAAGTCATGGTAGCCTTATTTGTAAAAGCCCAAGTTGGAAACCACCCTAATATTCATAAACAAGTGAATGGATAAAAATACAATGGAATAATATTCAGCAAATACTAGCATTAATAAATAAATTTGATAGTTCATATTTTGAAAGGAACCAATTAAATAGATAAACCACTAGCTAATCTAATCAAACAAGGGAATAATCACATAACCATATTGAGGTAACTAATTATAGGACAATATTTTACTCAACTCTATTCAAATAAATTTGAAAATTGACTTCAAATTCTCAGAAAATATAAATTACCAGGAGAACATAAAATGTAAACAAACCAATTATCATGGTATGATTTGAGAAAGCTGTCAAACAGCTCCCTTCCAAAATAAAACAAGACTGATTTTTCACAAGTGGTTCTATCAAACCTTCAAGATATAAATATTTCTAGTGTTATTTAAATGTTTCCAAACTGAGACAGGAAGAAAAACTTCCTCTTTCTTTTCCAACAAACTTCCTTTTAAGGAAGTTAACCTATTCTTTCATTGTGTGTTCTTGGTCCTCTGCAAATGCTTGCTGATTTCAGTAAGGGCTGGGTGGATTATGGGTAGCGGCCATAGGGTTTGTCTGTACACGTGGGATTGCTTCACATGGCTTCTCTTATCTCTGTTGGGAGACTGACTGTAATCTCTGTGAAAGCTGAGGGGTGAGTGTATAAGAATGAGTTCCCTTAGAGAATATAGGCAGGCAAGAGGCAAATCAGGTTTGGACATCCCACAACTATTAAACAAAGAAAAGGTTTTCTCTGGCACTGGAACAACATAGGATTGTCACTACTGGGTTGAGCTGCTGTTCTGTTTTTCTCTTCCAATCTTCTTGACAAGACTGATCCCATCTTAATTAGATATAAATTCTTATAATTCCCTTTCTCCCTATTTAAATGTTTAAGTCAATCCATTTTTCTTATAGATTATGTCTGAATTAAGCTCATTCATTAAATATAAATTATATTTATATTATATAAATTTAAATATAAAGTGGCCTATCATGAATCAGTTGACTTCTATTCTACATAAAATATTTTAGTAATTTCTCCCTACAGTTTTTAAAGTTTTACCTACTAAAACAAAATATTTATTGTTGTATCTCAACCCTGCCTACCTGAAATCAATTATAATTTGATCACTGCCTAAGGGGGAAAAAAAAGGATGAAGATGAATCCTGATTAACAGTAAATGATAGGATAATTTTCCAGTATTTTTATTGTGAGGAAATATATACATAACATAACAGTTACCATTTTAAGTATATGTTTCTGTGGTAGTGTGTACATTCATATTGTGCAACCATCACCACCATCCATCTCTAAAACTTGACTAGATATTTTGAAATATGAATAAATATAAAATTTTATTGACCTTCTTGACCTTTTTGTGAGGCAGGGAGAAGAGGGAAATATTTAAAATTTTTAATAGTAGCCACTCATAGTTTAAGCTTTAATAGATTTAACAAGCAACCATAGCTAGTTCTACCATTATAATGATAAAATAGCTGAAAAGAGATATGTCTTTTTATGGAAAGATTATTTCACCACTGTCAAAGTTGTGATTATACAGATATAATCAGAAATAACACAACACCTTACAATTTAAGTTTCATACATAAATATTAATTACAGAAAAAAGCAATTCAAAAATTTCAAACAAAATGTACAAAATGACTCATTCTTTCTGCAGATGGTTTCTACTTCAAAGTGAATTACTGCCAAGACACATATAACATTTTAAAATAAAAATCAGTATATGTCATTTCAAAGTTTCTGAATCTTTGGTTGTTATTGATGAAATAAGAATTATGAATTGCCAGTTTTTATAGACTAAATTACTATACATATGTAATATATGTTCAGTATATGATAGCTTGATAACTTTTTATGTCTGATTTAAAATTCCAGGTTTTAAAAATAAATGATTTTGATCTGTCTTGTTTGACTTTCTTCTACAGTATAACTTTTGTATTTTCAACCTGTAAAATACAACATGTATATTTGAATTTCACTTTAGAAACTTTAATATATTTTATTTCTCTAAAAGTAGATGTATTTCTACATAACAAGATATTGTTTTCATAAACCATAATCATGAGTAGCTCCTTTCTCATTTTTCAGTAATCTTACACAAATCATAGATTTTTTTAAATGCAAAGTAAGAATGCTATCTAGAAAAACTGAGGAAAGAGAGATGTCATGGCCTCTGACCAATTGACAATAATTTGGAGTATTAAAAACCATTTCCCCAGAATGCTTTTCTCCTTTACTTTACAAATTTCTCCTCATCTTGTCTCAAATACTGAGTTAAGGCTTAGTAAAACATTGCATTTTTTAAGTTGAGATTTAAAAGTAACTCTCCAAAATACAAAGCCTCTCATCTTTAATGTGCACACCTTCTCCCATTATCTCCTGTGTCAGTCAGATATAGTCAGAGAAACATAAACCACTCCAGGTATTTCAGGCAGTAAGGGATTGAATGCAGGTAATTAGTGACTTATACAACCATTGGAAGACCCGAAGTAGTAAATGTCAAGGAGGCTCTGAGGAAGTACAGAAGTACAAGAGGTGCAGGCAAGCTGTCCTTGAAGATTTCAGCTGCTTGACCAACTGAAAAGGGTGATTTTGCTGAGGACAGCAGGGAATTTTTGGTAAAGCCCAAAGTTGGCCACTGACGACATCCATGGGCCTGTTCACAGCTTCCACTGGTGAATAATTGCATAGGATTACCTTCCAACTTCCAAATCTTGCATGAATATCTCTCAATAGGAGAATCCAAACTGGCACCGTGTAAGTTAGGCACTCTGAGAAAGTTAGATCCAGGCTTCTCCACTAAGATACGGGAATGAATGCAGAAAACACAGAGTTGATAAAGGCCATTTAGCACCCTTCTATGAGAAGAAACTTCTATGTTTATAGAAGTTAAGATATAAAAAACCTCTTTCCTAAGCCTTCCAAAGCAATGAAATGCAACCTTAGATTTTTCGCAGACATATTTGAATTGCTTATTTAATTGACATTTGAGAAACTGTCTAACAACTCTGGTAAGTCAAATCTATTTCCAATGTAATAAGGTTTTTAATTATTATTATTTTTTAAATTATTATTATTATTATTATTATTATTATTATTATTATTATTGGAGTAAAATTGCTTCACACTGTTGTGTTAGTTTCTGCTGTACAATGAAGTGAATCAGCTATATGTATACCTATATCCCCTCCTTCTTGGACCTCCCTCCCACCACCCCCATCCCACCCATCTAGGTCTTCACAGAGCACTGAAATGAGCTCCCTGTGCTATACAGCAGTTTCCCTCTAGCTATCTATTTTACACATGGTAGTGTATTTATGTCAAACCTAATCTCCCAATTTGTCCCCCCCTCCACTTCCCCCCTATGTCCACATCTCCCTTCTCTACGTCTACATCTCTATTCCTGCCCTGGAAATAGGTTCATCTGCACCATTTTTCTAGATTCCACATATATGCATTAATATACGCTATTTGTTTTTCTCTTTCTGGCTTACTTCACTCTGTATGGTAGACTCTAGGTCCATCCACATCTCTACAAATGACCCAGTTTTGTTCCTTTTTATGGCTGAGTAATATTCCATTGTATAGATGTACCACATCTTCTTTATCCATTCATCTATCATTGGACATTTAGGTTGTTTCCATGTCCTGGCTATTGTAGATAGTTATTTCATGAGTTCAGAGGAAAACCTTTGGTGATTGGCAGAACGTATCACAAGCATTAGGGATACAATGACTTCAGAGGCTGCAGATAGGTGGTAGAGATGGGGAAGTAAAACAAATGTTACAAAACAACCTTATGACTGACTAGGTGAATGTGGGTAGAGAGAGAGCAAGCAAGTAGTCATATATAATTACGACCAAATGAGTAAGATTTCAAATAGTGTTCAGATAATGAGGCTGATTTTGCCAAGTAAAACTTAGTTTCATTATATTCTGCTCGATAATGAACTTTCTGATTTGTACCTGCAGGAATTACAAGCATAGGCACAGGCTCAATTTGCATTCAATAATGGATACTTTTCAGGATTAGAAAATGAGGAAACGTTTCCTTTAACATCTTTATCGGAGTATAATTGCTTTACAATGGTGTGTTAGTTTCTGCTTTATAACAAAGTGAATCAGCTATACATATACATATATCCCCATATCTCCTCCCTCTTGCATCTCCCTCCCACCCTCCCTATCCCACCCCTCTAGGTGGTCACAAAGCACCGAGCTGATCTCCCTGTGCTATGCGGCTGCTTCCCACTAGCTATCTATTTTACATTTGGTAGTGTATATATGTCCATGCCACTCTCTCACTTCGTCCCAGCTTACCCTTCCCCCTACCCGTGTCCTCAAGTCCATTCTCTACGTCTGCGTCTTTATTCCTGTCCTGCCCCTAGGTTCTTCAGAACCTTTTTTTTTTTTTTAGATTCCATATATATGTGTTAGCATACGGTATTTGTTTTTCTCTTTCTGACGATTACTTTGATTTTTATCAGAAAGCTTAAGATCTCAAATATTTTCACTGACCCTAACAAGTAAAATAGAGTAAGTCTTCCTTGTTTACACATAGTTATTAGGGCTCTGCATAAAGTAGAGACAGTCATTTGGAATCAGGATCAACCAGCATTTATACAGCAGGTATGATGCTCCAGAGTGCCAAAAACATTGCCATGAATATCCGTTTAATTCATTTGACGTCAAGGTCAGTACATAGAGCAAAACAGTAATGTGTGTGTGTGCTTGTATTACCTAGTCTGCCATGTCCTCCCTCTACTTCTCTTCCATTGTGACTCCTAAGTCAGAACAAATTCACTTTCTTATTTACTTTCAATACTCTACTGAGGTGCTAGCTATCTCCATTTTACATTTTAAGCATAAGTTTTGTGCTACAAATTGGACTTTCCAGGTCACTCTTTTCACTAGAAAAAGCCATAATTTTCTATATCATAAGTCTCATGATAATTAAAATTTTGTACTCTAATTTTCGTCAGAGCTCCAGGCACTTTAAAAGTTAATAACTCAATATATTTTAAATGACCTTAATATTCGAGACCCACTAGACCACATCTACTTTCAGTCTAACTCAGGTCATCATTCCTACGCTGTTACCTTAGATTAGGTTGCATAGATTGGGGACTTGTTTGCAGAGATTTATTGGGAAGAGCTCTGAGTAACTCTGTAATGAAGTGGGGGAAGGCATGAAGGGAGGACAGCAGAGCAAGAAGCTCACTTGTGAAGGCCACCAGGGAAATCTGATGCTGAGATAGCCTTTCCAAAATAACCCAGATTGAGGCGAGGAGGCCAACCTCTCAAATACCTGCATCGGCTAATCATTGACAGAGGTTGCCTGCATGAACACAAAAGTGTTAGCACAGCAGGCCTGTCTGCTATCCTATGAAGAGCCTGTATACAAGAGTGGCTTTTGTCTGACATCTAGATTTCAGGATGACTACCACCACCCTATCTGATAAGAGTGGTCCACTGTGCCTATACTATTTGTGCAAAAAATATGATTTATGCTGAACACCTGATTTTCTTCTGAGAGTGCAGAATTTTGGTATTCACCAAGCAGAGGGTTCCTACATGATCAGTCCCCAGTAAAAACCCTGAGCCCTTAGTTTCTAGTGAACTTCCCTGGTAGACAACATTTCACATGTGTTGTTACAACACGTTGCTGGGGGAAATAAGCACTTCCTTTGTGACCCCTGGGAGAGGACTCTTAGAAGTTTGTGCCTGGTTTCCTCTGGATTTTGCCTTATGTGCTTATTTCCTTTGCTGATTTTGCTTTGTATCCTTTTGTTGTAATAATCCCAGCCATGAGCATGACTACATGCTGAGTCCTATGTGTCCTCTTAGTGAACCATCAAACCTGGGTGTGGGCCTGAGGATCATCAAAACATCACAGAAGGGTGCTTAAGTTTGCACAAGGCAATTCCCTGTAGCAGAGGACAATTCCCAGTAAAGAGGCAGGTCTGAACCATTTGCAGCTGATAGCTCCAGGTGCATGGAACATTGCATATGTCAAACTCAAATAGGGGATCCAGATGGAAATCATTGTATCCAATAATGTGAATACCTGTACCACTCAGATCCACATGCTTTTTCTATCAGTTGTGGCCCATCTGGGAAGAGCATCCCCAGAGTTCTGGTTAGTCTTGTTCCCTGGAGCACTAACAAGAGACAGCTTAGTGGGATGGAAGTATAGCCTCTGTTGCTGCAGAGGAACTGAAGAGCATAACTGAGATTTGTCAACACCTCCTCACTCATTTTCCTCAAAGCCCCTCAAATTCTGCTAGCACTTTTCCTTGTCTAGGCAGTTTATTTAGTGGAAATCACCCAGAAATTCTTCCCTAAGCGTTCCAAATTGCTTGGTATTATGCCTTTCTCAGACAGTGACTCTTAAAATATGCATTTCCTTTTTAAAAAGGGTATGGGATCACCAAGAGATTCATTGGTAGATCTCTTGACCCCAAAACCTGTTCTTCTTTGCTTCCCATTATATGATAGCAATGTTACCTTCTCCTTGTGACCAGGACAAATTACCCACATCAGTAAACTTTTTATTTGTCTGATGATCTCTTGGAATGAGGAGCCTGAAGTGACAGGGCAGCAGCTATAACTTAAGACTCTATGGAACTCCTGGTGTATAGCCTGGTTGAAGCACTAGCCTTCTGAGAACCAAGACCTCTTGTCTTACAGAGCCCAAAATTAGGGGAAGTAATGGTACTTCCATATAGAAGTAATATATTTTAAGGTGTATTCCACATCCTGGAGGATGGTACCCCAAAATACCAGGATATCATTTTCTATCTCATGCCCCAACTTCATCTTTAAGAAGCAGTTCCTCTATTCCATCAGGCCAGCAATTTCTGGGTGGACCAATGTGGTGAAACTAGTAGATCCCATGTTCATGACCAGTTGCTATTGCTGCTTTAGTGTAACGTGGGTCTCTTGTTCCTAGACAGTGTTATATGGGGTCTTGTGCCAGTGGATTGAAGACTAAGTATTCTTATGATTATGCTGGCCATGACCCCACAGTCAAGAAAGACAAACCTATTCTGGGAATACATGTCATTCCCAGTCAATGTGAATTGCCGCTCCTTCCAGAGCAGAAGAATTTAAATACAGTAAACTTGCCACCAAATGACTAGATGTTTTCCTTGAAGGATGGTTTTATAACGGAGGCTCAATATTGGTCTCTGTTTCTGACAGGTTGGAAAAACTAGATTAGTAGCAACCCATACACAACCCATGTATATGCATCGCATCCATCTCTGCTGCCATAGCTTCTCCATTTATGGACCCACTGTTTCCGCACTGGGCTAGCTATTATCACAGTGACTGAAGTCAATGGGCTGAGTCCTTCTATCTACTCAGTTGGTTCGTGGTGGGTACTCCCTGGTAGTGTCAAGCATTATGCAAAGATCTTTACATTTCATGTCCAATCCAATTGATCCTTATGTATGCCTCCTTCTCAGAAATTATGTCAATGATCTTCCAATTGTTTTTCTTCCATGTCTGTGTTCAATATGATAGGCCATCTGCCACTGCCCATGAGCCCAGATATATTCTTTCCTTAGGTCACATTTCTTTCTGCACAAAGTGGATGTCCAGGTGTATCAGTTGAGGCTCTTCCTGGTCTCCTGAAGGCCTCCTCTGAGGGGAACTACAGTGTGACACCAGTCTACTTTTGGCTCATTGTATAGTTTGACTCTCCTAGTTTTTGATCCTGGATATACAACTTTTATCTTACCATGGATTGCTATTGGATTGGTCCATATTATAATTGGATGGATCAGACATAACCCAACTCTAGCTGCATGGTCACTTGGTTTCCATGATTAGAAGCTCCATCTCAGCAGCATGTCATGAACTAATTTTCAGTCTGCCAAGTTTTCAGAGTGTATAGTTTTTTTGTCAGTTTGCATGACTTTGCTCTCATATCCCAAGGTATTAATTACATTCTTTATTGGGGTTTGGTGTTAACTCCACATTAAATCCAAAGATGTTTTTTGTACTACAGTGTCTGCTGGACCAGATTGCCCAAGGTGCAGAGCAATGGAGCTTAGGCAATGTGCAGAGCCCTCTCCTTCTTCGTATACGTGCAAAGATGTAGCCTTCTGTGTCATCCCATAATCTCAATGTGAAATATGTTGTTCCCTGAACCTGAAAAGTTCTACCAAGTGTTGTATTTCATTCTTTTATGGGAGGAAATGCTCATTTATATCTCAATCCACTTGACCCTGAAAAACTTCACTGATGTGCAGGTCCCTGAACATTTGTCTCCCACATATCTGACTTTATATTTTCCCCCTTATACATTACCCTCAATAAATCATCCCATAAAACCTCTGTTGGCTCCTGCTGGTAATTGTTGCAAAGCCCTTCAGCTTCTTTCTAGGGACTCAGCATCTCCCCAGTCAAGGTGTGTTGGTCTGGCTGGCAGAGAGGAAAATGGTATAGGTCCTGAGGACAAGCAGTGTTTTGTAAAGCAGTTGCCTCTCTTCAGATTTCTACAGGGTCTTCCAGAAAGTAGGCAGTATCATTTAATAAGGCCGAGTGGGTCACATTTAGAGCCAGAGGATATGAAAACGGTGGTTCTCAACCAGAGGCAATTTGCCAACCCCCAGGGTTTTGTGTCTGGAGATATTTTTGGTTATCACAACTCGGAGAGGAGGTGTTGCTGGCATCCAGTGGGTAGAGGCCAGGGATGTTGCTAAATACCCTACAGCGCACAGGACAACCCCCCACCCGCACAACTAAGTATTATTTGGTCCAAAATGCCAATAGTGCCAAGGTTAAGTAGCCTTGGTTTAGAGAATAATGAGCTCAGTTTACTGCCTGCATCTACCCACATATTTTCTTCTCACATTTCAGGACCTCACTCCTGTCTTAACAGAGCTCTGAGACTGACATAGGAATTCTACTGGGCTAAGAGTTTTTTCTTTTTTGAATCTTTGTGTCTCTTATGATTAAGTCATAAAGCTACCCAATAGGGAGATGTATATAAGATATTTATAAGGGGGTTTTCTTGAGTGATGGACCTGAAAGGTGGGATCAGGCAGAGGAAGAGGCTCATCTGCAAGGCAGTTGCAACTGAGGCTTCAGTCAATACAAAGAGCTCTAGAGCTGGGGTAGTCCTTCAGATATTGCCCAAATTGAGTCAAAGGGATGGACTTTTGAATTTTCACATGAACATGTCAATGGATGTGGGTCACCCTCTGGGAGAAGGAGGGTGACCTTACTTTAGATAAAGGCAATTATCTGTGAAGACTGCAACTGTGAGCCGTTAGCAACAGCTCTTCCAAGAACTTGAGTGATGGATGAGCCAACCTGGAAGAGGTCGTCAGTACAGAGCCCTACGAGTATGTACTATAGCCATCAAAGTTATTGACACATGGGGCCAGAGTCCTGGTATCAATGGGGGAACTATTCAGAAATATAGACACAGAATCTAGAAGGAGTAGAAATGATTAATTAATTAACTCACAAGTAAATATCAAATAAATGCATGCTTCTATTTAGAATCCTAAAGCATTAAATGGAGATACAAATAAACAAATTGTAGAGGTGTTAGTAACTATATGTTGGGTAGAAGAGAAGGGAGAGGATGTGGATTAACGAATGATTACTGACACTTTCCTATGTGCAGGCAGTAAGAGAGGCAGATCAAAAAATGAAGAACTGACAATGAGTAATCTATATACAAATTATACTCATAAGAGCAATCCTACCTATTTTTTTTCTTTTTGTAGAGAAATATAATTTTAAAAATGAAAATTTCAGCATGTACCAGGTGGTATTAGGAATTATACATCTCTGTTGTTATGGAAAACTCTGTTCTCCACCCACTCTGCTGACCTTTTTTTTCAAAGATTCTGCCATATGTCTTTCTCATCCCGTTTGGTGATGGAACAGGGAAACAAACTGCAAGAAAATTTTGAATTTTTAATTTGAAGTGATGAAGTATAACTGTAGCTGCTTACCCATGTTAAAAGGGATAGTTGTTATTTCTTCACTTTTATTTGACCTTTTATCTCTTTAGAAGAAAATGTACATCTGCATTGGAAAAATGGTGTTTTGGTACTGATATCTACTGTTTGTAACTTATATAACATATCTCCTGTAATCATGCTGATATAAAAACAATAGCCTTTCTATTTGTATTTGCTTTGGTCTTTGTCAGCTCTCCAAGTAATACATTATGGAAGGCATCTATGAAAAAATAGCTTTATAGATGCCATCCATTATTGCTTTTTCTTTCTACTGTGCTTGAGTGAATCTTGCCATTTTCTCCTACCCAAATTTTAATTGTTCCTGCTACTTCCCTGTTCTAAAACTGGATCCTTAGTACACATTACACTCACTACAAGCTACTATTCCCCTCATAAAATATAGCAAAATCGATTCAATTACAAAAGTAGATTTCCTTACAAACATTGAGTATGTAGTGTAAAAATTTGCTGAATATTTGCAAATAGGATCTATGACAACCATAAAACCAAGTGCTGAGTAGATTTAATAATTTTAAGTAAGTGGTTCTCAACCCAGGGCAACTACCCATGCACACGTGCGTACACATACACATGCCAAAAGACATCTAGTAACATCTGGAGACGTTTTAAATTGCCATGACTGAGTGAGTACTGCTAGAATCTAGCAGTTAGATGCCAGGGATGTTACAAGCATCCTACAATGCACAGGGCAGTCCCCCTCAACCAAGAATACTCCAGTCCAAAACAGTAACAGTGCTGAAGCTGAGAGCATCTGTTTCAGATATTCTCGTATTATTAAAATAATGAAAGTTTAATTGAAAGTGCCAACTTTAATAGAGTTAGTAAATGAACCTTAATAATAGTCCTGCTATTGATAAGATAGTTTTTGAAGTTTTCTTTTGGTTTGCTTTTTTGTTTTTTGTTTTTTAAACCTATTGCTTTCACAGTGTTCTGAGTTCATTCTGATAATATGAAGAAACATCATTTCTGTACCAAATCCCAATTTGACTTAAGGGTAATATACAAGATATTTGAAAGTATATGTCATTATTTGGTGAAGCACACATTTTTCATTAAAAAATGCACTAGAATAAATATTGTATTGCCTCATTTAATTTTCATTTTATTTTTTATTCCTATCATTTTAAAAGTCAAGTTTTATTTTCTAGTGTATTATTTCTATTCTTGAAGTAATATTTAAATGTATTATTAATGCTCAGTTTGTGTGATAAATGCTACATTCAGACTAATTTATGCACAGTCAAGTAAACTAAGTACTAAAATTAAAAACAAAAGAATAAATCATCCCATTAGGGTAGTAGGCATAATGGAATATGCAGAAGTTCGTTGAGTACTACCTAGGGCTCATAAATAAGTTAGAATGTTGGTAAGGTTGTAAAACACATGAAAATAAACATATTGGCTTCGTTTGAAAGTAACAAGGAAAATTGCCACTGAGTTGTGAAAATTGCTTTCCTTTTAAGCTCCAGGATGTTATATTTCAGTTTGACTAATTCTTTATATTTCTAATCAGTTTTTTTCTCCTGAACTGATTCCTTCTTTGTTCTTGCCCTTAGAACAAAAGTCATATTTACAAATCACATTAATGCATCCATACTTCATCTGACACTGTATCAGTAAGTTCCTCTTAGACATTATTGTGATGAACTCTTTCTTAACAGATATTAGTAAGATTTTTCTTTCTTTATAACAGAGAAATATATAAGTAACAAACATACTCCCACTTATTTTTATGAAGCAGAAAATTTTAAAGCACTTAGTCAATTCTAGAAAGTGTACATTTTTTCCTAGATATAGCTAATTTTTTATAAATATCTAGGAATATATTCTGTTCATATAAACTCTTTAAACAGACTCTGGTTAATTTCCATGTTTTACTTTGAGGACCTTCGGGGAAAAAATAAATTACAGAAATGTCCTGCCCATTAATCCTATAAAAGTGCCCACATAGCCTACGTTGCTATTTTAACTGACATTGTTATGCAAAGCTATGTGAGCAGAAATTTTAAGGTAAATGTTGATCAATAATCACTGATCTCAAATATAATCATACGTTTAGGTAAATGGCAGTTGCCTGAAGTAATTAAAATGAGAATTCATGTTTTTCTCAAGGAAAAGAATGAAAAACTGAGTGCATTTTACTGTCATTTTTTTAAGAAATGGTGAGTTGGGTATTCTATTATTTATATCCAAAAAGGACTCTAATTACTAGATCAAATATTGGATCTTAAAAATGTGACAAAATCATAATCAACTATACATAGAAGACGCAAAAGAGAAAAGTATCTTAGTGACTGTATGAGTTAAAGCATAATGTCAGTGCTTATTAAAGGAAGAGGAATGTGGGCCTGTGAGGGGAATGAATGCCTCATTTTATATCTCTCCCTTTTACCATTTTTTCTCCTTACCTATTTTTTTGATGCATCAGCATCAATGCAAAGGATAATATTGTAATACAGACCAAGTAAAGTATGAAGGTAGGAAAACCTATGTGAAGAGAAATAAATTCTGAGTCAGGCTCTTGGATTGCATGTCTTGCTATGAGGTTACAGAAGTAAGAAATGTCAAGTTTCTTATATTTTCTCATTCCAGGGAGGCCTGGAGTTGGGAATTAAAACAGGGCTAGCCATTGGGAGAAAATTCTTATATTCACTTATTAAGAACATGTTTTTCCTAAATAGAAAATATTGTGGAAAGTTGGGGATTGGATAAGAAACTGAGCAAGAAAGGGGACAGATGAATTAAATTATACTGCTTTTGTTCTACCTGTAGCCTTACTTCTAGTCTAGGAAAAGGGATTTCTTGATCTAGTTGACTGATGTATTAAGTTTTGTGCAAAAACCCCAATTTTGCCTGAACTTAAGCCACTATTAGTTTATATTCTATTATTCATTGTACCTATATTTCTCTCAGGGACTTTTGAGGTGATAAGAAACTAGTTAATAACAAAATTCAAATATAGTTAGCATCATTTTACAACATTTCCTACCTTAAAATTTATTCCTTTTCCCAGCAGTTATCAGATAAAGAAATGGTTATGATGCATCTTGACCAGACACATATTTAATATAGTAGGAAGTAGTTATATTTGATAGAATATCTAATGAAAATCTTTTAGAAAACAGAATAAGTATGGATTTAATAATAACAAATGTACATTTATGTGGATCTATACTTGGTTGAATGATGGAATCCCAAACTGCTGATAAATTGAAATCAATCTGCAGGAAGAGGTTTAAACACACACTAACAGAGTCTATCCTGTTCTCCACTTGTATCAGTTCCTGGAACAGAAATGGCACAATGAGTGGATCTGAAGGTGAAACTAATTTGGGATATATTAGTAAGTATATTAGATGACAGAATCAGGATGTGAAGGAGTATTGATGTGTTAGATGGACCAAAGCAGATTAAATGAAATATAATGAGAATAAATGTAAAGTATGCTTAGTTCCAAAGAAACAATTACAGGAACATGGAATAAAGAAAATAAGTCTTTGCACAGCATATGTGAAAAAGATATATGAGTTCTAGGTGACTGCAGCTTTTATATGATTCTACTTCATGGTGTGAAAAATGCAAATTTGGTCTTAGATTAACATAAATACAGAATAGAGAGTAGGGAATTTGATGGTCCCACTGTAACCTCACACTAAAAATGCATTTAGGGTTAAAAAATTTGCATGCCCGATTTTGAAAGAAATATTTAAAAAAGAATTAATTCAAAAGAAAATGAACAGTTCAAGATAATGCTTTACTATAAGAAAGAAAGAAAGAAAGAAAGAAAAAGAAAGAAAGAAAAAGACAGAAAGAAAGAAAGAAAGAAAGAAAAGGAAGCTTTTACAAGTATTTAAAATGTCCTTCTCTAGAACGACAAATATTAGATATACATTACACAATTTCGGAGAAAAAATAGGTGCATAAATAGAAAATATGGGTAGAGTTTCCACATAAATACAGAAAATTTTAAATATTCAGTGTAATAATGGAATGGGCTCTGTGTTAATTTGGGCTTTTAGAAAGCATACACAAAGTTGTAATTAGAATGTAAGAGATTTAATGGGAAAACTGCCTATGAAAGATCATGGGGAGTGAAAACTAGGAGTAGGTAAGAAGAGCCATCAAACCATGATACCGGCCTGACTTGTATGGAAAGAGAGGGGAAAGGAAAGAGAATTGAGTAGGAAAAGCCTCCCATTGTAGTGTAGGTTGTAAAAAATCGTATCCATGCTAAGGGAGAGCCCCAGAGAAGTCTATGAGAAGAGCCATTAGAAGTGGTATTTGGGAAGAACAGGCTCTAGGACAGCCGCCTTGCACAGGCAATGGCTACGTGCAGCCCTAAGTGGGGGTGTGGCTTCAATATGAATACTGGTGTATTCCAAAATCGTGGCAATCGGAGACTGTCTGATAACTGCACTCCTTACTTTGATAGTTTACTTTGTTTGAGTTGAAAAACCTTTGATCCCATGAAAGAAACACTTAGTCATTTACAATATGCCCCATTTGACTTACCGTCATAGAGAACATGTAATACTTATGCCTCAGTTGGGTCTTCCAGAAAACAGATGCCGAGACTCAGTTAAGAGTACATATTTATTGGAGAGCAGCACCTGGGAAAGGAAGAAGGAGGTAGTTGGAACGTGCAGGGGGAGCCCACAGACCATAATGCAGATCTGTCAAAAGTGTCTGCCAACTAAACCCAAGACTTCTAGGGCAAGACTGCCCCCTAGAGGAGTCCCACGTTAGGAGGAAATGGCAAGACCCTTTTTAGTGCTATTTCACTTAGCTGTTGCCTGGAGCCATCTTAAGAAATACGGCCTCAGCTCAAATGCTGAGGAGTGAAAGCCGTGGGCTGTCAGCCTACCACACTTGCAGCATGTTTTTCCTTGAAGAAGGATCTGCCCCACGTACTTCCGCTTCTCCACTCATGTTCGGGCTGCAGCTCCGCCAGCCTTCCACTGGTTGTCCCTTCCTACATATGAATTTAAAAGAGGGAGGTTACTGAGACAGCTCCCATTCCTGCAGTTGGGTTTGGGACCCCAACTCATTGTATCCCTCCTCTCCTATACATTCCAAATTCCACTTCCCTCAGCTATCACCTCTGCTGGTCTTTTGACTGACCTAGAGCTGTACCGCAAATTTTCATTTTGGGGGTTAGATCCCTTAATAATCATATCCTTCTCAAGCGGGTGTTGCTACCCTTGTCCACTCACGGTCACAGCTGGCAGAGGGGGAACTAACTGGCAGCCAGGTGCATCAGCTGCATCTTGCATTGCATGTTTTCCTCACTTCTCTGATGCTAGGACAGCAGTCCTCTCTCTTCCTGCTAATCAGAATCAGTTCCCTCGGCAAGTACAGCAACTTCTTTTGAGAAAGAGACAATGACCTTCAACCCAGCAGAGCCCAGAGTTCTGGCAATGAGCAAAATAAATTAACCAAATGGAGCATTCAGAGTAATGCCACTACCCTATGTTTCCTGAATCCATATGATTTTACTATTGGGGATGCAGTGTCATATAGACATCTCTGATTCAGTGAGGATGGACCCCCTATCCTTAGAGTATAGCCTCCAAACTGCCATGTCAGATACACCATTAGCAGACCATTCCAACTCTCTATCAGTGGAGCTGTTTCTGAATAGTGCAGTATGCGATACGGGTCCACTGCTGCATTTCCTTCATCACGAATGATGTCCGCTATTCTGATATTCATTTGTATGGAATTTCATGCCTATGGGCACATACCCTGTAAGCTCCTGAGTAGCAATGTTGGCTGAGGCTCAGCAAGTAGGCAAAGCAAATCCACACCTGCAATAAATATATATTCCTGTGAGAAGAAATCAGTAGCCATTCTCAGACATTAAGAGCCAATTTATATCCTTGAGGCATGGTGTCATACCAAGCACTCTGCATTGTACAACTCTCTGCTGTACATTTAGAGGTGGCAATAGCTAGATTAACCTTGATAAATAGGAGTACATGCATTTCCTTCATGTCTGCTACAAGGCACACATAATTTGTATGCTCGTTTTGCCAGCACTGAGTGGCTGCTGATAAAATCTGTTTAATATCAACTGGCTGAGTTATTAATAACATCTGTTTAGTTGTGTAGTGTTTCTTTTGTGGTAGACAGTTTCAACTGCACAATAATATATTTTACAAAGATCTTCATACTTTGTCCAGATTCCCCTCAATCCATCAATATGCTTCTACCCCAAACCTCCTTGTCCCTGATTTTCCAATCTCTTTCCTCTGGTCTCCTGAACAGCTTTCCAGTATTAACCACACTCCGCTTAACCTCAGACACTTTTCCTTCAAACAATGTGGGTAACCAGGCTCACCACCCAAAGCTTCGCCCGTGGGAAAGTTTTCTTTCCTCTGTCTTTCAAGGCTGCCTATGAATGAGTCTGTGGCCATCCTCTTGTTTCTGCCTGAACCATAATGTTTAGCTAGCCCACAAATAAACCAAGCTTGTGCTTTTTGATCCACCTTTAGGTTGTCTTAAGGGACTTCCCACATGGTCATCGGTGTGATGTGAGGGAGGAGTGTGGGTGCAATTGTTCTCTGTGACACGGGAGTCTTGGTGAATTGCTCATGTCCTCTTGTTTGTTTAGGTACTTTAGTCCTGCTTGTGCTCAGTCTTATGTTTATTATTTTATCTTTTAATAAATTTGCTGTCGAACCTTCCTGAATTGGAAGATCTGACAGGACTCATCTGCTGATGTGTCATCCCAGACACAAGTTCACTGGTGTCTCACTGTAAAGCATTCTCATCTATCAAGAAACAAATGCACACCAACGGCTGTTTTTTAAAAGACATGTAACTGTTTCAAAGGGCATGGCCTTTGTCTAGCATCCCATGAGCTTAGGCTGTGATTCTATAATAGACTTGCCATAAACTCAACTGTGCATCTTTGCTACTACTGATGCTTCCAACACCTGAGCTACTGCTGGAAGTGCAGGTTTACTGCTGCCTGCACCTGCTGCAGAGCCCTTCCTTGCTCTAGGCCTCACTCAAAGCAAGTAGCCTTCCATATCACCTGGTCTATAGTCCTGGGAGGTATTCTTAAGGGTGGAATGTGTTGCCTCCAGAGCCTCGAGATGTCTGCTAGGTGTTATGCATGCTTCCTTGAAGTAGGGAACACAAGCTGCGACAATTTATCTTTTGTTTTGGAGAGGATATCCTGGACCCCTGAAGATTTTACTGAAATGGCAGATTCTTGACATCTACAGGATTTATTTCCCACACTCTGGAATTCATATATATTTGTAAAGATCTCCGTGATGCTAGCCACCTTTTGATCTTGCTGTCCATTCATCATGATAACATCAATATATAGGATCAATGTGGTATTCCACACAAGCATGAATCCATGTCTGACACAGCATATGCTATTGGAGCCACTACTTGTGATCTTGGGGTAGTCTACAAAATCCATCTGGTTTCTGCAGGGGTCAGACAGTGAATCACATGGAGATATTTTAGGGACTCTCTTTTCTTTTTTAAAAAAAATATTTAATTAATTAATTTATTTATTTTTTATTTTTGGCTGCATCAGGTCTTAGTTGCAGCACGTGGGATCTTCGTTGCGGCATGTGGGATCTTTGTTGCAGCATGTGGGATCCTTCGTTGCAGCACACGGTCTTCTCTCTAGTTGTGCCAAGCGGGTTTTGTCTCTCTAGTTGTGGTGTGCGGGCTCCAGAACTCATTGACGCTGTAGTTGTGGCATGTGAGCTCCAGAACGCATGGGCTCTGTGTTTGTGGCATGTGGTCTCTCCAGTTGAGGCACACAGCCTCAGTAGTTGTGGCTCATGTGCTTAGTTGCCCCGTGGCATGTGGAATCTTAGTTCCCCGAGCAGGGATCAAACCTGCGTTCCCTACAATGGAAGGTGGGTTCTTTACCACTGGACCACCAGGGAAATCCCAGGAATCTCTTTACTATATTCTTTAGATCTTTAGTGTTGTGCTAATCTCTACCATCCTGCTACCCCATGCGATATTATTTTTCATTTACTATCTTGGCTGGGGGACTTTTTGGAAACTTCCCCTTGTCCTTCCCTACTATGATAATTCTTAGGCCACAGACCAAAATCCCAGTGAGGAGATTACTCTAGCTACAGTGTGCTAATCTGAGTTATAGATTCAGAGACTAATGAAATGACCATCAGGTAGATTCTCTAATCCAGTGGACCTATTATATGCTGGACTTTGACAAGGTTTCCATTTTTTACCAAGACCAGAATTATGTGGAGAGAGGGGCAAAATACTTAACATATCTGAGGATCAATGTCAACTCAGACCATGTGTTCAAAAACTCTTGAAATGTCATGTAGTTTTCTATGAGCATGGTACTGTCATCCAAGCAAATAGCTATAAGTTACTTGGAAAAGAACTGGTACAATTATTAAAGCATATCTTGCCATGATGTTGCCAGGTCCTTCTTCCTATAGACATGGAAATCTCCTCAGTCATATATTCCAGGGATAAAAACTACAGGAACTATATTATCACTATTACTGGGTTACTTCAATTAGCCTCCTGTTCTTTCACTATTGCTTTATTTAATCATATATTACATTATGGTGGCATTACAAAGTACCCTTGTTGGCTACCCATCTTTTTTGTTCCTGGAGATGCCGTGTTTCATTATCCAGTTTCCATTACACCCTACAGCTTAAACTCCTATTGGCCGTCGCTCTGATCTTGCCAGTCATTATAAAAAGCGCCTCTCCTTGAGGCATCTGCTAGTCCTTAAATAAACCATTCTCCCCTTTGCTATTAATTAGCCAAGTTCTGTGGCCTTTCCTACCCTCAGCTTTAGCCTTCCAAAAGTCACCATTGAACTTATTAATGATGCTGGGGACCATACCAGTTCATCCCTGGTGGCCTTGGTAAATGGTGTGTCTTCTGAGCCTTCCCATGAAACAAATTATCTGGTGGGTCTTGTGGCCTCAGATAATACGTCCACTCCTTCTATAGGAGATAAGCTACCAAAGAGCCCCTTTGGTTTTCACACTTAGTTTCCTAGGCCCGTAGGTTTTCATTATCCTTCAAAATGGTGGCAATGCAGCTTTACAAAAACCCACCAATACCATTTCCCTGCCTGCTTTGTTTCCTGCGCTTTTCAGATGTCTGAATTATGACACTAGCTACTGTGTTCCCCCTACCAGAACATTTTCCCAAGTCAGCATCAGTGAAAATATTGGCAATTGGGTACCCGTCTTGTGTCAGAGAACTATCTGTGCCCTGAGATGGGGTTTTCAGTGTCTGCTGGCCAGTGAGGGAAGGAGTTCCAAAACCTCTTCTTACCACCTGCTCATTCAGGCATCACTCCCATTACCATTATGTCATCTGCTCCTTTGTGAAATAGTCTCTGAGATGAAGTTGGAAGTAAAAAATATTGTGAGGATTAAAACCTGGAAGATGAAAATGGAGAAAGCTGGATTAAATACAGAAGCAGTCAAAACACAAGGAAGGGATGACAAAGATTCTATCAGCCAAAAGGGAGTTAAAAAGCAAAAATTGCTCATAACAGGAGTCGCATGTGGGGAAAAGTGGTGAGGCCTTTGGACTCTTGGTCATTGTGTGGGACCATCCCACAAGGAGCATGATCTTGGCTTAAAAGATGAGACAGACCAGGAGTTAACAGCTCAAAGCTTCCAGCTAACTCCGTCCTTCCAAGTCCTTTCTTGAAGGAATATCTCCATGTCAATGTAGTCACAGCCACACCTTATAGGTTGCATGGACTTACTTACACTAGACTTTGTTAGGACAGTTTTTTTAATTGTTCATGTGCTTCTTTTTTTAGGAAAAAAAAAACCTATAAGCAGTAAAATTGGATAGCATGGTCTATACCATTTATGAGTTAAAAGATAATAAACATAAAATATGAGACAACTCAGAGTATAATGCTAGTAATATAAGATGCATGATATATGCTAAGAAGAAAATGCCATAAAAATATTAACTGTGTTTGCTTCTAAAAGGTAAAAGGTGGGATTTTGGAATATTGAAATAGGTATTTTACTTTATCCCATCCTTCATGAAAATGTGCAGCTTCTCAATGGATGATAGATAGATGATTAGATATATAGATAGATAGATAGATAAATAAATAGATGACAATAGAAATCTAGGTATAGCTCCAGATCTAGATCTAGATATAACCATCACCAGATATTGGCTCCTAAGGCAGCATATCCTCTGAAGCCAGATAACATGTGTTGAAATTCTCCCATACCAGCCATACTATCTTTGATCAGTTCCTTAATTATTCTGTTCTTTTGTTTTCTCATTTATAAAATGGAGATGATAATGGTAATACCTAATACAAATTTATTCTACGTGCACTACATGTTGTAAAGGTTTCAGTCAGTGTCTGGTGCATATTAAGTATAGAATATTTTTTTATTGTGGCAACTTTTTCAAGAGGAAAACAGGGTGAAATAATACAACTTTGGAGTTTTTGGCCAAAGTTTAACCTGCTTCTTAGATTTGTAACTTGAAGGAGACAAACTAATATCTATGAATTCTTGTTCAGTATCTCCAAATTGAGAGTAATTACGGAGATTTTGCAGAGTTTGGAGAATATTGTATAAGTGAATGCATATAAATTCTCTATTAAAATGGTATAAGAAGTCTCTAAGATGATGATGATAATTTTTATTTGAGAAATTTGTGAAGTGAAATAACTCTTATAGGTAGTAAACCTCAATGGAATTTTTTCTTCTCAAAGAACTGGAACCTAAGTCATCATCACTATAGTTATCATTATTATCATTGCCATCATCTTCAACATTATCTACATTGTTATCTTCACTTCCAATTTTATATTTTTAGCCAGATTTAACCAATAAACTTATGCAAGGAATTTTCTAAAACATGCAAATCAATCACTTTTTCTGAGAAAAATAAATAACCTTCATTTCCAGTGAATGCTGTTATTAATTTTTATTTCAAAAAAAGCACTCGTGTTTGGGCTTAGATTTAAGGCTTAGATTATATTTTCCTTTGCCTGTTCTTAATTTTCTTATTTTAATTATTCCATGGGTTCAAAGGGATAAGAGAGATAAATAAAGTCAGTTATCTAGAAGCTGTGTATGCATGTATTTAAATGATGTAAGTAATTATTATTTAAGAACAGTTCATTATCATTTTTAGCTTTGGAAATTAGTACTTTCAATTTTCTCAAATTAGTCTGATTACATGAAATATGTCTTTCTCTAGAATAAGATCAAGCCACTTACAATTGTATTGTATGCTTACTCCATAGTATACTAACCACTTCTGGATTCATCTTGGACATCTAAAGAACTGGAAAAAAAAAAGCTACAATCCAAACAAGAAAAATATTGTACAGGCAGAAAATTAATGACATTTCAAGAACCTATAAAAGAACATAGGTCAAAGGACAAACAAATATTTGCTTAACTTAAGCAGAAGCTGCATACACCGTAAAAGTCTGTGGGAAGATTAAACCAGAAAGTATGATGAACTGTTGGAGGCTGAATGTGAGTTTGTATGAGAGTGTAACTCCTGGGGACCGTAACAATGGGGCATCCCACATATTTGCATGTTCTTTTTCTCTAGAAACAGTCACAAGGACATAAAATGCAAGTACCAAAGGATTCTTGCTGCAGCTAAGTAAAGGAAAAGGAGCTGGAGATCATATGGTATGTAGCTTAATTTTAATCTGTATGTTTAATATTAATTCACTTTCAATTATATTTATGCTATGAATGAATTTACAGACATACATGTACATACGAATATATACATAAGTGTTTATGTGTGTGAATATCATTTTAACTTTGCATATTTTTCTATTGATTTTCATTTAGCTTAATGCTGTGCTAATTCTCTTCCATACATTAAATATTATCCAAATATTTGGATTTTAGTGGGTGCAATGATTTGGTTATATCTTGCAGGATATTTGAGGCTTTTGCAATTTATCTATTATAAATGTTTTTCAGTTTTAGCCATTAAACTTTTCTAAAAATAGTAAGTTAAAGAGTGCTTATAAAATGTTACTGAGTCACTTATTTTCCTTAGAGTAAATCTTAGAATTGAAATCATTGAATTTACACTTTTTTCTAGACTTCTGCTTTATATTTTCCACATCGCTTTACAGAAAGTTTATACTAAATTACATTCACCTTAGCAGTGAATTACAGTTCCCGTTTCTTTGCAGCCTGGTCAATAAAACATATTTTCTATTATTTTAATCTGGAACTGCTTCCCTCCCCACCAAACAAAAGGTGATATTAGGTGAAAACACATAATCCTGAAGCTTTACATTTTCATTGTTTGTGATTTAGTGGTCATTAAAAAGCAGTCATTATAAAGTGGTCATTATTTAGTAACACTGAGGTTACTAAATATATAATTGAAAAACTCAAAATAGTATATTTTTGTATCTGTTGGGATATATTTACTTTAAGTTTAGAAACTTTTTTCCTACATTTTTTTCTTATTGATGTTGTACTGTTTGAACAATGCCTTCTCTAGTTTTTGCCTCTTCTGTTTTATTTGTTTTTAATAGCATACCTAATTCTAACAGCTAGATTCCATTCCTAACAGGCTATGAAATGTGAGTCATAAATTTGCTAATCATAGTGTACATTAAAATATATTCAGCTTAGCTTTCCAGTAAAGATTGTTGTTCAAACCTAGACAATGACTCTAGGCTGATCCACTGTGAAGAATTTGTACTTTGGCCATTGCTTTGCTGCAGAGTGGATATCAGGTCTTCCCATCAGAAGTTTCCTTCTTCGCGGTGTGGACTGATTTACTGGAGAGATTCTTTCATTTCAGAGAAATTTCTAATTCCATTTTAAATCCTTCTAGGATAAGAGACCTCAGTATACTTGGGGAGAAATTGCTACTATGGTCTTCAAAGCAGATATAGTAAATAGAGTCCTATACTCTCTCCAATCTACTACTGCTTCCTACTTTATTTCCTCTCAGTGTATGTAAATCTATTATTTGAAAAATATGTATATGTGTTACAGCCCTGGGAAAGTATCTTCAGAAGTAAGCTGTAATCTTTAAAATTTAAAAGCACCTGCTGACATTGTAGACTTAGGGATCAGTGCCCACTGGGTGTTATCTTGTGATGACAAATGATCATCAAAGACCAGCCTGTGCCTGGTTTTCTATAGGGCACAGAGAAGTGCTGGAACATCTATGGGAAATTAAATATGTCAAGTCTTTTCTGACTTTTTCCTTAACCATATGGTAGAGAAGAGTTGTAATTTTCTTCAACAAGTGCCTTTTACCTAATGCAGAAAAATACAGGAAAAAAATGCAGAAACATTCAAACGATTTGACACTTTAGGGTCCCAGATACTGAAATGACTATGAAGACCTTTTGTGGTGAATGAGAAAACGAGGGGCTGTGAGCTTATATGACCTGTCTGTAGTTCAAGACAATGGCATCTAACTGTTTTCTTCTTTGGAAACTCATCACTCACTTTTGAAATGACTTTCCTTACATTTTTGTTGTTGTTTTTCCTTATTTTCAGGATTTCTTCTTTTTTTTTTATTAGTTGATATGAAATCTTCCTTTAACTGTTATATTCATTACCCTGTACATTTGGTATCATTTCCCTTAAACCGTATGAAGTACTGTACAAGAATAAAAAATATATGTTCCATAATTTCTGAACAACCAAGTTAAAAGATTAATATTTTCTAGTCTGTTTCACTACCATTTACCTATTATACACAGAAGAGATGGAAAACAGAAATTTAGAAAAACAACTCTTTTATAACCTACAGAAAATCTGGGTAGGTGATTACACTTTAACCCTCTTCATAGTGGAGTGAACGTAAAAGGGAATAATCTTTCCTCTCCCCAGGCAGTCAAGGAGAATTTTTGGCATTTTGATTTTCTTGAATAAGTAGCTCAATGCTCTACCAGAGGAGCACACAGATATTCAGTCAGAGTTATTCACTCAGACTTGGGCAACTGTATTGAATAGTCCAAAATTGTAATTAGCTTTGTGAGTATATGTGTATTTGTGAACATCATGCATATTCATTTGCAGTGTACATAGATAGGGATAACATAAATTTGTGTTTTTAATTGATGAGGTGGAAATTAACATACTTTATATAAAATGAGTACTTTTGTCTCTTCAATAAAATTTACTGTATATTCTTATTTCTTGCAAGTTTACAATCTTCTACCTACTTGAGAAGTTGTGTCTTAGTATATAGCTTTTAATATGGCTAGAAAATAGGTTTTTTTCATTCAACTCTTTCCCGTGTAATCAGTTCCTCAGAAACATTAAAGTGCAATCTGATGTTCAAACAAACAATATTTTAACATATTACAAGTAAGAAATACTTCAGGTTCAGAAAATTTTAGCAAGAATGAGCACAATTTCTATAAACCAATCCATCGAAATAATATTCTGATCTTAATTTTATATTAGATAAAATATTTTTCCTGAAATTATAAGGGAAACCATATGACAAGATACAAAAATCCCCAGTATATGAAACTTTATCCCAGGCAAAGTGAAACATTTTAAAAATTGCTTGTATATTTTTACAAATATTCCATTTGTGAAGGATCGTACATGACCTACTATCCTCCGGGAGTTTGCTGAATACATTTTTCTTATTGTTAGCACAGAAATACTATCAGGTTTTTCATATGTCATGAAGTACAAAACTAAAGAAACTTTTACCTCATTTTCAGCTTAAGGTTTTCAGATTGCCTATTTTTTCTTCATTTCAAAATATTCCAGTATTGAGAAAGTAATTGAGTGGAGGTATTTCTCATTAACCCAGTCAGTGTAAAATGATCCCATTGCTTAACCTTGGTATAAAGCCTATTAAAGTTAATGGAAGAAAAATTACACCACTGATATAGAAGTGATTGATGACTCGAATAGAGGCAAATGGGATAACGGGCAAGAAGGGTTAGACTTACCCAGGATTTCTTTTTATATTGCCTTTTTTTTTTTTGGACAGGGGGAGAGGAGGCATGGAGGCACCATTATCCACCTAGAAGTACATCTTAGACTACTTGCATGTATTTATAAGCCATTTTAATTTCTGAGTATTCTTGCCTATTCAGTGAAGTTATTGTGTAAGTTGTTTGTGTAATTTTTTTCTTCCTTCTATAGTATCAGAGCCATTTCTCTGCTATTTCTGACTTTTAGCCCTTCCATAAGGTGTGTTCAGTCATGAACAGTGATGTGAAAGTAGGCTTGTCATCACCACAAGGTTCAGACTAATGGTGACTAGACACAGGCAGTGGCAAAGCAGCCCTAGTTCCTGTATAGAACTAGGAACAAGTGGTGGTGTTCCAACCACCACTGTTGAGTTCTTTTCTCTTTATTCACACCTCGGACACAACCCTCCAACTCTGTAGACATCAGGGTACCGTCTTACACCTCTCAGGCAAATTTCTTAGGTTATTTTGCCAGGATAAGTTTTCTGATCTTTGAAATAAACTCTTAACATTTTAACCACCTCTTTCTGGGAATTTGAGAATGACCCCTTTGTGTCTCCTATTTCTAAGCCTCCCTCACTTGAGCAAAATATATAAGAAAATCATATCTACAGCTGTTGGCGAAGTTTGAATGCATCATTTTACCAACTCAGAAGGACTTCTCCACTTAGCCACCAAGGCTGAATCCCCTGTTTTGGTTTGTTCCGTAGAAATGTTTAGGCCTTAGTGGACAGATTTAGTGACGGGTCTGAATTCCTCACCACTGCTTTAAAGGTATTAATAAAGTCACACTTCATTGACTTTTAAGATAAGAGATGCATTTGTGTTTTATTTTCCTGTACTATTATTTTCTTAACAAAGTGCATTGTCCGTATTGGAAGATCTGAATAAAATGCAAAGCTTTGGGATTATTTGCTTAATAATAATATGTGGTCCAAGCTAGTTGATGTATGTACATCTAAAATTTAAACTTTGTTATGTATGTATTGCTCTGTATGTACATAAATGTATAGAGTTATCTCTGTGCATATGAGTATGGATGTTATGATGCACAACTCAGATCCTTCTTTAGGCTGAAGGTCTATTTAAGTGGCTGATGGGAGAGCCCTCAGCTGTCACACTATCCTGTATTACCTTGGTTAAAGAAAGGTTACATATGCTCTCTGGGAAGCCTGCATCCGGTGACCAGTTATGAAGGACAATAAATGTCCAATTATTTTGGCCTCACTTGGGACATGTTAGAAAGGCCATTGAAGCCTTAGTGCTCTCTGTAGGCTCAGCTAGGTCTCCACTGAGACTGACTCTTCTCTAAACTCCCTCTGACCAGTCTTCCTTCCTTCCTTACCTTTCCATGTGTTTTGATCTTAAAAGCCCAGCCTAATAAACATTCTGCATGCTAGTCTAAGTCTCAGAGACAGCCTCCAGGGAACCTAGCCTCCAGTAATCATAGATAGATAGACAGACAGATATGTAGACAGACATCTGGATACTCAAGTAGTAAATACACAGTAATCAGGTTGAATTAATCAGGATCTTAACAAACTTATAAATTTTCACAAATCATAATGTATATACAACCATCTTATATTATGGAAATGTTAGTTTGCATCCTGGTTCTATCATTTACCAGTTGTGTGAACTGGGGAAGCTACTTGCCCTATGTAAATCTCAAATCCTTATTATTATTCTTTTTATAAAGTTATTTATTTATTTCTCTATCTTTGGCTGCGTTGGGTCTTTGTTGCTGCATGCTGGCTTTCCCTAGTTGCGCCAAGCTGGGGCTACTCTACATTGCGGTGCACAGGCTTCTCATTGCAGTGGCTTCTCTTGCTGCAGAGCACAGGCTCTAGGCACGCCGGCTTCAGTAGTTGTGACGCAGGGGCTTAGTTGCTCTGTGGCATGTGGGATCTTCCCGGACCAGGGATCAAACCCGTGTCCTGTGCATTGGCAGGCGGATTCTTAACCACTGCGCCACCAGGGAAGCCCTCAAATCCTTATTTTTAAAATGGTGATAATAAATCCTAACGTCATTGCTGTTAAAAGTCAATGAGACAAGTCATGTTAATTACTAAATATCCTTCCTGGAACACTCACCTCTTATCTGCTATTTTATTATCTATAATAAATTGAGGATGCATTTTTGATATAAAATCAATATGGTAGTAATTGTGGAGCTAGATAAAGTCATAACGTGATATTCCTTAATAGGCTTTTTTTTCAGAGGAAAATACGCATATGAATACATTTACACCTATAGTTCAAATAAATCATTAACCTGGATTACAGTTTAATTATGCTCTTGAAGAAGACTTGATCTGTAATAAACTTCCTAAAGTAAGATTAAAAAAAAACTTATGACTTCAAGTTGGGCAATATATACAGATATCAGGCCTCAGGAAAATGTCTCCAGGGGTAACTTTCTCTTCACTCTGCCTTATACACAATGAAGTGGAAGAAATTAAATGGAATGTGTAATGGTACTTAGATGTAACATCAGCAGATTCTTTGTGTTGCTTCAAGTAATGAAAGAGAGGGTTTTGGAGTGGGGGTCAGGGTGTGTTGTAAAATTCCTGTTCACTAGGGTCACACGTATGCTTCTTTTTGATCAGAAAAAGTATCCTTCGATTCTTGGTTGATGGAAAATTTTGCGTATCACTGGAAGAGGGCATTGTGCCATTTTACACATAAAATACATCTGGTAACCTGAGGCTAGCTATTATAAATCATAAAGAAAGTCAGGTTTATTGAATATCAGATTTCCATTAGATCACATTCATACACAAAGAGTTCAAATTGTAATTGAAGTTGTCAGCTTTCATTCATCTTACATAGGATTTTTCCAGCTGCCCATTATTCATTTTTTTTGTACTTTGAGTCAATTTATCTGAGTCTGCTTTCTGTTAGGAGATGAAAAAGGACAGGCTGATATTTTTCCTGTTAATTCTAACAAAATAGTGGTGATTTTCTAATCACAAAACAATGCTTTTTCCTCATTCAAAATTAAGTAAAATATAATTCCATTTTATGTTTCACCTGTAATCCATATGAAAAATCAATACAAGTTATGTATCTTAATTAATTAAAATGCAGAAAATGTCAGCTCCCCAGGAACTGTCTGAAAAATAAATTATTTTTAAGTTGAGAAATTTCTAGTAAGGCACAATGAGAATTATAAAGTGATTGAATGATCCCTAATGATTAATACTGGTCAACTTTCACTCTGACAAATACAGGCTTCCTGTAAATATAACAACATTGAAATTGCTTAGAAAAGTATTGTGAAAGTTTTTAAAAATTGATCTTATAAAAATCACTTTAAGAAATCTTATTTCTTTTAGCAATTACTAAATTATATCATTCTTATAAACCTCATGAAAGTTGCATTTAATGTTGTCATTAAATGACATTCTTTTGTAGCATCCAAATTATATGTAATTCAGACATACAGCATGAGCCTTTTAATTTTATCCCAAATAGTCCAACCATGAAATAGCATGAAATGGAATAATTGAACTATAAACTTATTAGGGAAGCCAAAGATATTCTGTTCTTTTTCAGTACAGAAATAGAAATATCCAAGTATCATACCTGTTTTCCTCTTGTTTTGCTTTTCACTGTAAGTCTTTTGTATAATTTTTATTTTGTATTAATGCAAAGATTTCACATGAAAACTGACTTAAATGTTTAACATTTTATAGGTCGCAGACCCTTGGAGACCAAATTATGTATGTTCTTGAGCAATTTATGAAACTTATGACCCTACAGTGTGAACACTAACATACCCTGTCTGCATCAGTCAATATTCCTAATGGTCTGGATGGACTTGCAGTCTTGGTCTTCTACCTAATACAATTTGTCATTCATTCATTCATTCATTCACTCATTCATTCATTTATTTGTATGGATTCATTTGTTCATTCATTCTCTAAGTATTTATTAAAGCTCCACTGTGCAGCAGGTGCTCTGCTAAGCCCTGGAGTCTCATTTGTTTACTTATAGATCGCTCCCCTCCTTGTGGTTTACCTCCAGCTGTGGAGACAAACATTAGTCAAATAATCACACAAATGCAAATTTATACTTTACAGTGAATATAAAGACCCACCTACTATGAAAGGAACCCCTGTTTTGAGAAGAAACCATCCAACAGTTTAACCTGATTTACCCTAAGAGAATCAGGAAAGACCTTCTTGAATTGTGAAAGCTGAGCATGCACAAATCAGATGAAACATGGAAGAATGAGCCAAAGAAAATAAAACACATTTGTAGCAGGAGGAAATACAGCTGCAAAGATCCTGGGGATTAATTGACTAATTTTAGAAGCCTGAGGAAAATTACGAGATTAGCATGAGGTGGAGAGGAAGAGAACAGGAGGATCCTGGGCATATCAAAGTGTTATTTCTATAGTTCCTTCGTACCTGTACTGTTCATTAGTAGGTAGGCTAACTATTTAGTTTATTTTCTCCTGTCAGTACAGTTTCTAACATAATTTTTAAAATGTTATTCATGATTTTTTATCCATTGCCTTGATACATTTTCTTATTGATTCTCATTACCTTTTAGTTGATTTCCTTGAATTTTCTAAGTATATAAGCATATCATTGGCAAAATTTAATATTTGTTTCTTCCTTGTCTTAAAAAATGAAAATAGAAAGCTAGAAATAGAGATGTGTTCTGCCTTTCTCTTGTTGAAATAGAGATGTGTTCTGCCTTTCTCTTGTTGAATTACATTTGTGGTCATTTCAAAACAATATTAGTAATAATGGTGATAAAAGCTGTAGGTATTCTTGTATTATCCCTAATTTATTTGAGGATGTTTTAAGGGCAAACCTTGGTTAATTTCATTCAACAAATATTTATTGAGTATACCATGTGCTGGACACTGGTGATACAGGAAAACAGACTAAAATTCCCTGTTTCTTAAAGTTTATATTTTAATGAGGGCGGGGGCACATATAATCAGTTTAAATTTTTTAATATATGCTTAATTAGCTGAAAATAATGATTAGTAAATATCTAGCAAGAAAGTTAAGAGATAATAGTTTTTTAAAAACATAAGTCACTGCTTGTCGTAAGCATTATATAAAGGAAAATGAGCATTTTATTGATCAAGAAAAACACAGGTACTAAAGCTTTGCTTACACAGGGTCACAAGTGCAGTAAAAATTACTGGGCATTCCCCTCTCTTCCTAAAAGGAGGCTATATATCCTCTACTTCAAGGCAAGCCAAAGAAGGAAGGATTTGTGAGAACTAATAGAATAGCTCCCTCAACATGTACCCACAGAAGTTTGGAGCACCATTGGGATGGAGGAGGCTGGCATACTGGAATTTTCTTTTTGTTTTCAGGAATCTGCCCCCATTGTTGCAGATCTCTCAGTGAAATTCTTTTGAGGTGGGTGATTTCTTCTTCTTTTTTTTAAATTAATTTTTATTGGAGTATAGTTGCTGTGCTGTGTTAGTTTCTACTGTACAGCAAAGTGAATCACGTGAAACATGTATACATATATCCCCTCTTTTTTGGATTTCCTTCCCATTTAGGTCACCACAGAGCACTGAATAGAGTTACCTAAGCTATACAGTAGGTTCTCATTAGTTATCTATTTTATACATAGTGTCAAGAGGGGGATGAATTGGGAGATTGGTGATTTCTTCTTAAAGGTACACACGTCTTCTTTTTCCGACTTTAGCCATCTGATGTACTTCCAGGTTCTTTCTATTGGCATCTTTTTGCTCATCCAGGTGGGTTTCTTGAATAGCAGCTGAAACCACCCGAAGTCAGATTTCTCTCCTGATTATGGTCCACACTTGATTATGGGAACCTCTAACCCAATTTTTCATGCAAAAATTCCCATAAGTCCTGGTTACCCTCAGTCCCACCACCTCTCCGATGGTGTGACATCAGTGCTACCAGTAACACCTTTAGATTCCTTCCATGTGAATCAGACACTGTCCACTGTGCCCCTCAATCTTGGGAGAAATATATTTTATCTAATTGTAGATCTTTTTCCTTAATATTCCCACTCACAGAATCCTATAATTTCCTAATCTTTTGTTGTTCTCTCCAAACTCAATAATTAACTGAAGTTGGATTGTTGGGTAAAGATAAAAACATCAGTTTTGATCACATATTTTGCAAGGCAGCATGGAGGTTATGTACCTCACTTTAGAAAATGTCACCCAAGCTAAATAGAAGCTTCTATTCTAGAACAGAACCATACCTTATGTTATGGTTTGAATTAAAATTTAAATACATTAATCTTTCACGAACTTTCTTTATCATCATTTTAATGACTATGTAGAGAGTGATAGATCACCCGCTGGATATATGCCAAATCTCTTGTGGATTCCTCATTTCAAATATGAACAAGGTCACAGAAAGAGTTCAGCAGGTTTAAAAGCTCCTGATATTATTTCCCTTTGATAGTCTCAGGTTTAAAAGGCCATCTTCCCCTAGTTCTTGTAGAAAATATTTATTTATATCCTTCCTAATCCTTCAGCACAGTGCTTAAGTGCTTTAATTCATATAACTAGTCAACATCTGATTATTATATTCATTTTTATTTCTTTACTAATACTCCCTCAGTTGGCTGTGAGCAGAGACTCTCTTGGTTAATGATGTATCTCCAATGCCTATTACTGGGTTTGACTTATAGTAAACACCAATAGGTAATTTCTGAGCAAATAAATTGATGATGAATGACTAAGTGACATAATTAATTATATAATTATTATACTTTAAAATATTTAACTACTACCCTAATGTTGCACTTACGTTTCTACATTTTTATCATTATTAAAACACTTTGAGAATCCTCTCAAGATTTTTTTTGCTTTATATCCATGATTAAATATTCTAAATAGATTTTTAAATTGATCATTGCTTGTTCAACACATGATTTCATGATTTTTAATATGGGTGTCTTAGAAGCCTCAATAACTTGAGTGTTACCTTTTAATTTCTTGACAGTTGTTTAGAAAGTAAAAAATGTCACCACACTATTAATTTTAATTATTTGGCTACTAGTAGAATAAATGTGTGGGTTTTTTGTTTTGTTTTGTTTGTATATTGCCACTCTCAAACTCTTCTTTAGTGAACTGAGTTTTCATGGTCTTTTTGACTTTTCTCCATTAGGATATTGATTTTCTCTTTGATTTATAAAAATTTTTATGCACTAATAATGTATACCCTTTATATATATGTGGCAAATAATTTCTAATTGTGGTAAAATTAAAATTTTACGGTGAATTTAAGTTACAAACATTGCAATTTTTTAGGAAGGCAAGTCTTAATACTTTGGCTTTTAGTATTTAAGCCTTTATTGCCAAATATTTAAATATCACATAATTCTCTATTATATAAATGTTTTCTTTAACCCTTAAATATTTAACCTAATTGATATCTGCTTATTACCTTGTGTGTTTGGGTTCTTAGGTTAATTTATAACTTGAAACAAAAACACACAGAAGTGAACTTTAGGTGTGCTTTTATAGTTTTATTTACCTTCATTAAGCTAATCTTTTTTTTTAATCATTCTATTAAGATTTCAGGAGGACATTTTGGGCTGTAGTCATCTTCTCTGTGCAGCTAACCTCATGTATTTTTGCATGTATTACTTTTGGGATACTGATATGTCACATGACTACCTCCACCTATGACAAATTTTTTTTTGAGTGTGTGGTTAACTTACTGCCCACAGTTCTGTTCATTTTATATTATGTTCTAAATTAATGTACATTCTAATTTAAGATTAAGTCTGACTGATAGACCCTTCCTTTTTTTTCTTTCTGTTTTCTTTGCCCTTTTAATCACCTCCTTCCATACTTTGTTTTTACCTCTTTCATAGCACTGAACATAAGCAATCGTTTACTGACTTGTCTTTTCCACAGTAGACTACGTGGCTGCGTGTGTTTTGCTCTTGCTCTAGTCTACCTCTGGAGGAGAGATGGAGCTGGTTCCATTTATTCTCTCCCCAGTAAATTTTTGATGAGAATCTCCTTTCCATACCATAGCCATTCTTCTAAAAAATCAGTTCTGTAGCACTAATTTGGAGGATATGTATCCTTCATTGTTGAGAGGGAATTTGTCCATGTGCAATTAGCAGGATGAGAACATAGCAATGTTTCAGGGAACAAGTGGGTGTCAGTTATGTAATATGCTGTTGGGGAAAACTCCTAAATGCAGGCTCACTCAAATATTCAAATGGAAAGTCTATGGCTGCCACGCTGGTGACCCGATGGCTCCCGGATCTTGGCTACACTGTCTGCTTAGCAATGCTGAAGTGAAGCAGAGGTTCACCATGTGCTTCCTCCAAGACTTATAACTTCTTCCCAAGATCTGCCAAATTAAATGACTCTTCTATCACCTGTATTATTTCTCTCCTCTGACCTTAGGAATCATTTCTTGTCTCAGTAATGTTGTTTAAAGGTATGTTACTTTCTTACATTTCACATGTGTTTCCACAGCCATTTTCTTCATATATGATGTGTTTGGCATCTCCTGGGGTTGATGCTCTTGAAACAGAAAAATTAGGAATAATTCATATTCTTTTTCTGAAATTGCTTTTCTGTGCCATATCCTACTTGAGGATATCCTACATGCATAATGCCTCCCTGACTGAATGGGAGAATGGATATATAGTAATAAGACACTTTGTGAACAAAATCACATCGATCAATCCTTCAAAATATCATCCGACCACGGGAATTAATAAGTGCTGGGCACTGTGTTTGGTGTCTGGAAAATAGAGTTGTCAAAACACATGCAAAGCCTGCCCTTGTGAATTTCACAGTCTAGCAGAATTCAAGCTCTCAGAGAACTTGATGTTCTCATTCAGCCACCACTAAACATTAAGTTATTAATGTGCAAGTGAATTAAAAGGACTCCCCTTATGAAGTTCAAAATGTAAGATGGAAAAGACAATAAATACTTTTTTAACCAGAAAACCAGATAAGAGCTATAAAAGAGGGGCAGCAAGGTACAGAAAAGAGTAATGTTTAAGTCAGCCAAGGAAAATGACCCAGGAGAGTTCCCCCAGAAGAGGTGACATTAAGATGAACTATACTTTTATTTCTGGAATGAGAGTTGAAGAGAGAAATTAGGCATGTAAGGAAAGGCATATTGTCATGGGACAAAATGGCCCATATAAAGCCACAGAGATTGTTATAGGAGATAGGAATAAAGTATGCACCTGCACTCCAAGTAACTCTCTTGTTACCTCCTTAGTATAGTCCCACATACACTTTGACTTCCCAAAATTTTCAGCAATTTATTACTTTGTATCTACAATAGATCCAAAAGTAATTTTCATCTCATTAAACAAATTCCTCACTTTAAAAATTATTTTTAGTAAATAATAACCCCTGAGAATTTGGAAAGCTTGAATAAGAGAGCAGTTTTTAGGGTCTTCTAATGTACCTATTTTTTGTGAGCAATTCCAAATATCCACACTTTGGGGATATTTTCCGTGTGTTTATCACAGAGGAACTTGCATTTTGGTATGTAAGCCAGACACATTTAAAACTGTCTCAAAATCTGGTTTTCTCCAGTTGAAGAAACTGGCAAAAGACATTTCAAGGGAAAGAAACAGGGCAGAATTGTGGAGTTTGAAACTGCTTACTATCTGAAGACTGTCAACTAATTAATCCAGTGTCATCAGAATATGGGGTGGATATAGGAAGTAAGTCAGGCATCTGGAAAGAGAAATTGAGAGCAGATTGTAATGTGAAATTTTTGGCACACTATGACATTTATTCTATAGCTAAAATCTGAGTAAATTAAAACTTTAAGTTGTGAGAGTTCTGGTCAGGACTATTGTCCTGGAAAGATGTATTTGAAGCAGAGATAAAATAAAATACTTGGGCTTATGTTTATCCAGACTCCAAGGTAATAACATTAGGGTAGATGTACTAAAGAAGTATAGGCAGTGTTCTGATTGATAGTAGTAGATGGTTATGCATATAAAGCTCAGAACTCTGTTCAAATTTGGAACGCTATATTTGGCAATCAGTTCTCATGGTTGTTAGTACACTCACCAACACTATAGATTCCATGTTCTTTCTTGGTGTAAAAAAAAAAAAAGTCTAATGACAATTTTACTATCTTCAGATGAAATTTGTAAATAACATAACCTATTCAAACACAAACAATAGTTGAATTTTTTTATAAAATTCTAAAATTCAGTACATATAGACAGTTGCAGGCATGGAGGGTGGGGGAATTTCTATATATATGAGACAGAAATAAATGGAGAGTAGCTGGGATTCAATTTCAAGGAATTTCATCCAGAAATTCATAGACTTGCTGGACTACATTATGCACACCCTGCCCCCAATACCACACATTTAAAATGCAGAATTAAAATGTATCCATGAACATAATCCAATAAAAGTATATGTGTGCACTTTGGCAAAACTAACTTATTAATTGGACCCTGGTATTAATCCAAGTAAAATTGAGAATAAATTCTCAAACTTAACTTGGATATGGTTATATTAGTATGTATACATATGAGGAATAACATGACTTTTATAGCTTGAGTGGCAGGATCAGAATAATATTCTAGATTTTTTTGCACATTTTGTAATAATCTGCAAGTAGAAAAAATTTAGATTTATAATGCAATTTCTAAATTATATTAGACTAGAAGCTATTATATTGACAAATGATGGAAAGAAAAATCCTAATGTATAAGAAATGGGAGAATAACAACTACATTCATTTCTTAAGCTGATAGATAATTCAGTTTGCATTTCTTGACTTAAATTGCATACATTTAATTATTTTTAGGTTGATGGAACTGAAATTGGAAGAGAAATAGGATTAATTATAAAATAGAAGTAATGTTTAAATGTAAGTGAAAGAAGTGACATTATACATTTACAAAGGAGTTTGTTTTTATATGTATCTGATAAAATTAGAATATTGATGTTTGAAAGTTGAAAGTTGAAATCTAAATAAAGTGAATTCAAATATAATATTATTAGTTTAAACAGAATAAATGTAAATTATTATGTAATTTATTTCTTGCTCAAATAAAAGGATAAAAAACTATACAAGAAAAACTCTGAAGAGAGCAAACTGTTTCTCAGTGTTCATCAAGGAAGCGCAATTAGGAATAATGGGAAGAAATTTAGGATAGTGCAATTAAGGCCAACATTTCCTTGGTGAGAACTATACTGGATGAGAGTCTGGATTCCTCATAGAAAGAAAAGAAACTTCTTCCCACGGGGCAAATAATGGCAGAGTAGACATTACACTAAAGGGCCTATTAGAAATAGTTTTTCTCTACTGATAGAGAAATAGACTTAATGGTCTGATTCCCACACTTATTCCCTTATAGTCAATGACCCTAGACCCATAAGGGCTGATTCACCATTTGCCTAAAGATTTGAAGAACTGAAAGAATTCTCAGAACTCCCATACTCAAGATGATTACTTTTTCCCTCTTTGTTCACTATTTGATATATCTCAAATTACTTAAACTTTTATTTAATTATTTTTTCCTAAATGTGAGGAGAATACTTAAATACATGCTCTGAAAAAAAGCATTACATTGAAAACATGTGCAGTGTACGTTCAGAAGTTTACCTAGTTTGTATGTTTTGTTAAATACTGAGTTTTCTAAATTCTAGAATACTACTGATACATTTAAATTTTTAAAAAATATTCCAGAAAGGACAGTTTCTTTTGCTGAATGCTACTTTGTTTACTTGTTCTGGTTAGAAAGAAGCCATCTTTAAATTTTGAGGTGAACAGTCCTGAGAATAAGTCAACACATGGCATAAAAGAGCAGAAAGATGAAAAGAAACAGAATTTTTCTTCAGTGAGATAATAATATTTTTCTAAATAAATCATCTGCTTGATAGTTTTCTGTTAGGAATCTAAGACAACCTAACCGATAACATTGTTTTACTATTTCCAACCAACAACTATGTAAGTGTATGAAACACAAACTTTCTTTCTAAAAAGAGTTTGAAATCAAAAACTTTCCAAAAATTCACTTAAATATTTTAAAAGGACAAAGGAGTCTTATTACATAAAGAAAAAAAATCCTCTCTTTAAATTGGTTCATAACATCTTAGAGTTAAAATAATAACTTATTTGAGAAACTACTATGGGATGATGTTATGACTTTTTTTTCAAACCAAGGTTAGAAACTCCATAGAAAAATATTTTAAAGTTCTGAATGTACTCCATAAGAATTTTATATAAAATCACACATTCATTCTTTGGTAATATAAAAAATAGTAATAGCATGCCCTTGAACATCTGATTAAATATAAGAAGATGTTGCTAGCATGCAATTTCACTGATTTTACTCGTTTGTTTGATTTTGGGTTTGGGTTAAGATAAGACTGAGGACAAGTAGTTTTATTTCAGTTGTATCAAGCTAGTTAAGACAAGTGATTTGAGATGAAAACATTTAAAACTCTGGGCTTATATTACTTTGGGGAATGAATTATAAGACTTCCTAAAAGGAGAAATTGAGTATTATAATCATCAGATAGAAGAAAGGAAAGTAAGGCCTAGCTGCAAAAAATTTAACTATGTTCAGAAAAGTAATATAAATAGTAGGTCCAGGTAATTTTTGAATCCTCCTGAAAATACTATATAATAATCCTCTAAATTATAATGTATTTTTATCTTAGCAAACAAGCCTTATACTAATTATATATTTGAGGGCCCAAACAAAATTTCCAGATTTTCCAAGGCAAAAAAATACTATATTGAGGAGCTACCTATGTGTTTGGCTGTCTCAGGCACCTAGACTATGATTTCTTTCATTCAATGATGCTTTTTTTCTTATTCATTTTTAAATACTTAATAAATAGATAAATATAACGAGGCACAAATTGCACAGGACATTTTGAAAAAATCAATATTTTCTAACATGATTTAAACAAAATTTTACAGTTTTAATAGCTTTATAGAGACTTAAGCAGTAGTAAAACATGGTTTCTCTGTTCCTCATAAAATATAATTATCATCATCAAGAGCAAATGAAACTGCTGCTTGGATTGACATGAACTTTTATCAGACCACCCTTGATAAAAGCCTCATAATAAAATACAAAGTTAGAATTTTAAAAATGCTAATATAAAGCTGATATGGAGTTGTCAATTTAACAAGTAAAAATATTTATGAATACTCTCCAAATTTATGAAAATCAAAGTAATTTTGTAAATATACTAATAAAAACATAATTGATCTTAATTCTGCAATTTAAATTGCATCTTTTTTCTAATAATTTGTTCCTCATTTCATAAAGGGATGTTTGTTTTACCTATAGAGTTGATGATATATATAACATTCCATAAAGCTCTTTAAAAATGTAAATAGGCCTATAGGCCAATAGTTGATATCAATTTAGTATATCATAATACATTTGCAAGAAAAGAAAAAGTGTTCTAATAAAATAATCTTAATTAAAACCATTGAGTAAATTCATTCAAATACATTTTAAGAAATTCACTTTAACTATTAAGGACTTTTCTTGCAATGTGTGGTTTAATAAATGTGCTTAATGTGCAATGCAATGTTTTATAAATTATAAAGAAAACAAATAAGAGAATAAGAAGAAACAACAGTGTACTCAAGAAGTACTGATATTCCAGGAAGGTAAGAGAGAAAAATTTCCAACATTATGATAAAATTTTCAGAAAATGAACAAAGTCCAATGAGTTTTCAATCAACATCAAAATTACTCATATTCTAACTTCTTAGAAAAATTACTATGAAGAAAATAATATTTGAAGATGATTTAAGGATTGAGTAGAATTTTGACGGAAGGAAAATGTGGTGGTATTAAATGTTTAGTGAATAAATGAATGAGGGGATGGCATGAACTAGAAAGAACATTTAGGTTCTAGGAAATACCACTAACACAAAGACAGAGAGCGTACTATAATAGAATAGAAGGAAGCATATTCTATTTTGCAATCCTACAGCGTTGTTGTAAAGGGTAAGATGAAAATTTTGGATGGATTAATTAATTAGTTAATTAATTCAAAATAAGATATATGAACTCGGTTTCTGAACTAAAATGCATTATTCCTTCTGTACAAAACCGGAAGATTTGTGCAAATTAATGTTACAATTAAAATTGTGGATGAATTGGGGTGAGCAGTGTTAGGAAAATATATAACAATGTAAAGTTTTCTTGGTAGTTATCACATAGGAAAAATGTAAAAGAGAAAACTTGAGAAAGGTGGAATGTAAACTTGTTTAAGATTGGATATATCTTTACTACTCTCTGATGAAATTAACAAAAAGACCCACATAAACTTACTTAAATTACAAATGAGATTTGTTGGCTCACATAACTATATGGTCCATGAAGCAGCCTTTGGTACTAGGGTTCAGAGAACAGCATTATGATGCTTCTAACAGAACTTTCTGCTGTATTTTGAATAAGCTTGGCTTGTTTTCAGGTTATAATTTATAACCCTCTACCAGTAGCGCTATCCCAGACACATTTAAGAGAAAAGTTCTTTTAAATAACTCCTGAGCAATGCCTAGGATTCATATGCTTCCATGACCTTGACATAAATTCTCTTCCCTGGAGTAACTTCTATAACTTGGAAGATAGAATTATGCTGATTGGCTGGTAGTGGTCATGTGATGCTTCTTTGAAACTGGAGTGGAACAATTCTGTTAGGGAAACCAAGCATGAAGAATTGATAGAGACATTTTTCAAAGGAATAAGTAATACTGACATTTGCTGGAGCAAGAGTGATGGAGAGTTTTGAAAGACATTTGGATTTGTCAACTTGCAGTTATAGGTGACCTTTAGCAAACACCCTCAGTATAGTGGCATGTGGAAAATTCAGTTTATAAATATAGGTTGGAAATGGTAAATAGTGAAGCAAGTATATATTTTTTTTTTCTGAAAAATGTAATGGTCAATGAAAGGGAAAAACCCCATCTCTTTGTTTCCTTACACTATCACACAAGATCTTTGACTTCATTACCATGTCCAGTCTTTGCCCTCCTTTTCCTTCAGTCTTTCACAGCTTCGGTTTTTCTTTCTAAACAAAGCCAACTCTAAATTGTGCAACATCAGAATGACTCTCTTGGGAACATCCTCACCACATTGTTCTTTATCTTATCCCACCCTCTACTCAGCACTTCATCTCTGATCAGCCCAGCTCTCTGCCTCGTCCTCTCCATTTGGAGTAGTGAACATCAGTGGAGGAGGCCATAACAGTGTGAGATTTATTAGGACCCGGGAATTAGAAGCTCTAGAGAAGTCAACTGCATCTCTTAGGAACAGATTGTGTTCCTTACCGACACTTCAGAAGTCTTAACTCTTGTCAAACACTCTATCCCAGCACTGTAGACTTTTCTATCAACAGATCACTGAGCTTCCTATTTCACAGATGAAATTGGATCTGTCAAGCAGAAGCACACTCTTAATTTCCCACCATCCCATCTTGCTACAGCTACTGAGTACCTACTCTTCCCCAGGGTCTTGGCACCGAAATTTGAAGACCCTAGGCTAACGTAATTTTTGTGCAACTAGGAGAGAGACAGAAAAGTGATTAAGGTGATATGCATGTTATGTTAGGGTCGTGCCAAAATGCTCTAGAGATTCTTTTCTAACCTTGACTGCAAAGAACACACCTGACCTGAATTTTAAGAACAAATTGGAATTATACTTATTAAGACCAAGTGATAAGTAATTGCAGACAGAAGGGTCAGCTTGATTGGATTTCAGAGACAGCAAGTGTGACAGAATCCTGAGGATTGTTAACATTTGCTTTTAACCAAAGGCAGGAGCTGTAGAGCTGGGAAGGGGCTACAAAATCATGAAGATAAATAGGAACAAATATCTTCAAGGAAATCAAAAGATAATTTTTTTCTTTAGGAAAGGTAGAAAAGTCAAACAAATATAATAAATAATAAAATGCCTCTGAATTCATATTCCAGGAGCCATTGATTGCTTTGGCAATGAGGTACCTATGAGGACATGATGAGGCCACAAGTCAGATTACCTGGAGTGAGGAGAGAATGGGAGCTAAAGGCATATTTATAGCAACAAACATGAAATCTTTCAAGAAGCTTGGTTTATCAAATAAGAATCAGATTAAAATGGTAGCTATATGGGAATTGTAATGGGATATATCTATCTACTGCTCTCCTTTCAATTAGGGAGCACATTTTTCTCTAAGACATGTGGTTCAGGTATATTGGTCACATGGGTACTTTTTTAGGGAATACTTATAGGCTCTGGGGTAGATTAACTTTCTCCTTTGAACCTAGGTACTATAAAAATCATGTATCTCTGAATCTTCCAAAATTCATCTTTCCTACCATATGAGGAGAGACAACAGATATAAAGGAAACACAGGTACAATGAAGGCTGAGAGATAGATAGAAATGAACAACAAATTGCTAACAGCAGAGTTGGAGCACATGATACCTAGCAGAACCTAAATGCAGAACAATCTCTAGATTTCAGTCAGTAAGCCAAAAAATTCACAATGTGATTCAGCTAGCTGCAGTTGCATTTCTGTTATATGGAACTAAAAAGATTACTGCTAAAAATAGATATTTACTTTCCAAAGAAAATTGTATTAAATGGCAGAGAATAAAAATATATCCACTTTAGAACCAAATTTTACTTTTTCTAAAACTCCTTTTTCAATCTTCCCAGTGAGTCGGATCCATCGGTGTTTTTCTTTATCTCCCTTTATTTTACTTTTGTAATAGTTTTATTGAAATATAACACACATAAAGGAACAAAACATTAAAGTACAACCCAATAACTTACCACAATGTGGACTCCCATGTCACCGTTTCTTTTACACCAAAGTACCCACCATACTGATTTTCTAACTATATATTTTGTCTGTTTTTGAACTTTTTAAAAAGGGAATGATACAGCATGGGTTCTTTGTGTCCATGTATTAGTTATTAGTGACTCAGCTCTTTGGGATACCCCATTTCCCAGTTACCACATGGTTGGGATAATTCTGGCTAGTGAGTTGCAATCTGAGTTGAGCCTTTAAATTGAAACTTAAGACACGCCAGTGCTCTCTTTTGCCATGAACCTTTGAGGCTCACGTAAAAAACACAAGGAATAAACTTTTGGCAAACTACTGAGGTTTAGAGTTGTTTGTTATTATAATATAACATGATCTAACAGAACCGTCAATATCTTTTCAGCTGGCTACACCAGTTGCGTTTAATTAATGTTAGCCTGGTATATCTCTTTCCATACTTTACTTTCAAACTTACTGTACTCTAATATTTTATAAATTTCACCTATAATGAACATATTAATAGGTTCATGCTTTAAATCCAATCTGACAAACTTTTTTTCCTTTTGTTTGGAAGAGTTAACCTATTCTATTTAAGGAAATTAATTTTACAATTTTCTTTGAAAGTAACTTATCATGTGTTTTCTAATTATTTTCTTTTCTGAGATGTTTTTATATTCTCACCTTTTGCCTTGTTTTACATTTCATTATTTTGTGGTTCTGTTAGCTTGATAATTTATACTTTCCAAAAGTAGCCTTTTAGTGAATGCCTTAGATTCTACACATACCTCTGACTTTTTTTAAAAAAATTATAAATAGATGATCTGAAGTCATTTCCTTTCATATTGAAGTACCCCAGCAAGTGTGCTGCTAAAAGTAATTTTCAATTTTTCCAAAAGACATTACCATTTTCAAATAATATTTATAAATGATATATAGAAGAGGTTAAAGTTTGTTTCTTTATATATAGATACCAATTGTTGCAGTACCATCTTTGAAATCACTTTTATTTCTCTATTAAAGTACCTTGGCACATCAGTTGAAAGTAAATTGAACATGTATGCATGAGTTCATTTCTGGAGTTTTTAATTCTGTTTCACTTATCTATTTATTCATTTGTTGCCAATACCACACTGTCTTGATTACTGTAGCATTAGAGCAATTGCGAAATCTGGTGAATCCTTTAACATTGTTCGTTTTCAGTTTTGTTTTGGCTATTCTAGTTATTTTGCATCTCCATATAGACTTTCAACCTATCTTGTTAATGTCTATAAATCAACCAGCTAAGACTGTAAATGGAGTTGTGCTGAATCTATAGTTCAATACGAGAAGACTTGGAAGTCGTCGTATTATTGAGTCTTCTGATCTGTGAGAATGGGATGTCTCTCCATCCATTGAGCCTTTTAAAATTTGTCTCTGCAATGTTTTATAGTTTTCACCCTACAAGTACTAATTCAGACATGCATCGTGGAAAAACTTTTGTCAGCTGATTTTTGTTTCTTCCCCCCAGAGGATCCGTACTCTAATTATAGATTTTTAGAAAAAGCATTCTACTGATTCTACTACATGGATATGTTAAATAAAATATTTATTGTAAAAGTTTGAAAATTTTAAAAATGTAAAATATAAAGTATAACGTATTTTATTTTTGTCTGCTGGAAATGAATCTGAGCAGCTAAAAGTCTTTCTCACATCTCAGAGATTATACTCTCTTCCCTGAGCCATATATCCTTAGCAGAGATGGGTTGCCCCTCCCCTACAGCTCTTCTCACTGAACCAAGGAGGTCGTATACTCTAATTTTATTGTCTCTCATTTTACATGAGGCTCTCTCAGTATCTTATTTTCAACAAGTTGAATTGCCTGAATATTTTATAAAGTTTTGGATGACTTTGGATACAACCCAGCAGAATCATTAAAAAACAGACAAAAAAAAAAAAAAAGTAAAGGCATTTAGTCAAAGTTAACTTTATACCTGAGGATAAGACCTCACAATTGCAAGTGATTAAGTTTTAGCAATCATGAATATGTACCTCAAGGTAAAATTTTAAAATAATATTGTCTTAATGACCTACAAATAATATGAATAAAATTTCCAGAGATGCCATATAAAGTTTCTTAAAAAACTAAGAAGATGACAGTAAGATTATATTCTTTGGAAAGGAATTTCATGATGTAAAAATTAGCTCTAGAAATAGAAGTCAATATCAAAGATTCATGTAAAGTTTGTGTAAAATATTTATATGGAATGTGAGAATTTGTAAAAAATATCACTAAATGTATATACATAAATGGTTTTATATACAAGATTTATATAGATAGATCTAAGTCCAAAAAAATCATTGTCATAGATGTCTGTCCTGTTAATCTATTTTCCTAATGGTTTAAATAATCAATATGTCCCAAAACTCCAAAAAAAATGATCTGATAGGGAAAATGGAAAATCATCTTCAGCTGAGGTCACTGTTTATTCCAGAATATATACTAAGTGTATTTCTGTACTAAATAAATATATTCTTGTACTGTATTTAGTACAGGAATATATTTATGTATGAAAAGTATACTGGGATTTTATCAATTATATGCTTGTTTTTATATAGAGTAACAATTCCCATAATAACTAATTTGATTTCTTTTTCTCTCAGTAACCAAAATTTGAAAAGGGAAAAGATAGAGAAAATGGCTATTTGATTAGGAATTCCTAAAGAGATAATTCACCAAGAGCTATTATCGTCATAGAAAGGAGGTGATGATATAGACAATCTTATTTTTATAAATTATAGTATGTAAGTAATATATATTAGTATTTCAATCGGTGCCCCATTTCTGATGATAGAATTTCCTTCTATTTCTTTAGCTTACTTGAGAGATTCTTTATGGAGTGGAGTCTATCAAATCTGTGATTTTAAACAAATATCAAAAGGTAATAGAAACGATACTTTTCTATAAGGAAAGCATTTTCAGAGCAAATATTCTCAGGGCTGTGGATATATTTGTTCCATTTTTTGTCTCATTATGAAATTCATGACTTTTCTCTTCAGGAGGTCAAATGCCCTCTAACACATCAAAATTAATCAGATATACATGTTTGATTAGTTCCACTGACATAGCTGCAAGCCATCTACCATAGCTGTGAAAATGCAGGTATCGTACAGTTTGTCCTTTAATTCTTTCTGTGCTGTGACCTCACTTTTGCCTTTTGGGGAGTCTAAAATAGCAACCCTCCTGCCTGAGGCCTCTAAAATAGCAGCACATTTCTTCCACAGTGGGTGTGGTATTATTTCATTACAAATCATTTTTAATGTGACTCATTTTTTCAATGTGTAATTGCTCTGCTGGCTTTAAAACACTTCTTTAAAATGTACTAAATTACATTTATCGACAAGAAATTGCAAAAAAAGTTTTAAATATCCTTTTGCTCTTTTTGGAGTACTGATTTGATGTCACAGCTGTGACATAAATGCCTCTCATTTTTATATTTTGGGAATATTTCTACTTTGGTCAGATCACAATTACAGTTCACATGCATTTTATGCAGCATCTCTATTTTCTGAGAACTGTAATTTTGCTGTTCACTTTTTACTAGGTTTCCTTTCTGTTTGTGTGTTCCCTGTCCTTTGTTATATACTGCTACTGCTTGATTTCCTACTCATGTCAGTGCTTTCATTTTTATGACTTAAAAAATGTCATCCCTTAGTGTTTGAGTCTTCATAAACTGTGTATTATTTTTAATTCAATGGTATGAACAGTCTCTGGGGCACCATTAAAATACATTCCACTCCATGTCTGAGTCCTAAGACATCTGTTTTTCAGTTTTTATAAAATCACAATTCTGCTTTTGTTAATGCATAACCAACAATATGCAGAAGAGTCATACAGATGTCTAATAATGACAGATAAGTGGATTATTACAGTTTTGATTCCAATCACATATTCCATAATTCCTTTTTTTTCCCTTGTTCTGAGACATTTGGCCAGCATGTAATATTTATGTGGCAACTTGGGAGGTTTTCATTAAAAAAATATTTACACATGGCAAACATGCATTATAACTATTTAGAAATGAGTAAATTCACATTAAATATGGCAACATAATTAGTTTATATATGCATGCTAATGTTGTAGATAATATCACAATTGTGACTGCTTAAACATATGTATATCATTTTTATTTTGTTTCTATATACAAGTTCCAACGTTATACATCTTACAAATAAAACTGAAAATCACAAATCAATTTAACGAAAATTAATATGTGAAAATTAATAAGTATTGCCTTAAAAGATTTGTGGGATATTGTGGGATATTATTTGTGGGCTATTGTTTTATATCTTCCATCTTGATAGATGAGAATTAGCAGCAAATGATTAATTTTTTTAATTGCTTACCAAAGAATAATAACCAATGAATTGTGCCTTACAAGGCATAATCTGAAGATAAAGAATAGAAAATACATTTTTCCAAAACTCTTCTGAACCTTTATGAACAGTGAACATGGCCATCCTGTATGGAAGTAAAAGTGAGGAATTCCACGTTGTACCAGAAGGCTACATGTTTGTTTCACTACTTGATTCACCAAATATCACAATTACAATAGTAACTAGAACTAATTATCTCAAGTCCTAATTATACCAAGGGCATAAATTTGTATCTCCATTCAAAAAATTCAATTGATCAAGTCTAGTTGACTCAGAATTTATGCTGCAGACATACTATTAACTTAGAAGCAGTTAACAAAAATCTGTGAAATATCAATAATATTAGAAAACAGTTGAGAGGAAAAGAGAAAAATCAGCACTTCTTCTGGTAGGAATAAAACAAAAATACTGGTAACCAAAGGGTGTATTTAATCTACCTTGAAAAATACTTAGTTTTTATTCTTTTTGAGCAAGATTGTTCTTGTTGCATAATAAAGCAAAACAAAAACTAAAAAAAGCTTGGCTTTTCATCACTAAAGTTCATCCAATTATCATTCATTATCCGAAAATATAAAGAATATAAAACTTAGTTTCCAATATGGAGAGATAACTCTCAAACACAAATTGCAATTTTCCTACAATGTGTGATAACAAGAAAATGGCATCTTTCCATAAATTTTACGATGTTTATATTAAGACACAATAAAAACAAAGATAATCCTAAACTCTTCTACTTTGAGAAAAAACCCTAAATATCAACTATAGTAACAGCTAAATAAAAACTATGATTGAGGAGTCAATTTTCTTTTAAAATAACAACTAATATCTTCTTTGAATCAAAATTACTCAATGTCAAAGATATTCAGAGGACAAATGATATTTATTGTGGGTGCACATTTTCTTATATTCATAAATCCATAAAAAGTTTTAATGCAGAATCTAGTTTAGAGATTGTTTCAGAGGGGATTCTGTTTGTGAGTATGAAAAAACGAAGTCTGTCAAAAATTTGCTAAATGGAGTTTTAAATTTCTATCATATTATTCCTTCCCAGGCAGTCACAACATTTTGACATAATGGAATATTATTCATTGTAGTAACCAGATTATCATTTAAAACATAACCTACAGAGAAATGTTATATGTAGTAATCCAGTCTCTTGTATTAGCTAATATTGCCAAATATAATAGTGGTAGTTTAATAAAGAATGTCATATAGAAAGTTTGGAAAGTGAATCTAAATAAACTTTCTCTCCTATGAGCAGAAGATTCAAGAACTATTTTTAACACAGTAAAAATAACATCAATTTACCTCATCACTTTATCTTAAGAGAAACACTCATGGAAAGAACTTCAATTTCTTTTACGACTGGAAAGAAGACATTTTGTTCAAATCAAGTTTTAATTATATGCATAATGCTTTCAAACCGTATTTTTAATATGGCATTGTTTAAGAATTGATAGTCAAAATCAATTATAATTATATTGTTTTTTATCACAGTATATTATAGTTTACTATTATTTAAAATACTATCATTTTTAAAAATGGAAAGTGTCCTATAAATCACCTAATCCAATAACACTGATTTACCTATAAAACAAGTTACTTTTATAAGACACAGAGCTAATTAGTGGTAGAGGACTACTGGAAACATGCCTCTTAATTGCTAATTGCAAAAATGAAATTGGGTGATTTGAAAGCTGAATATAAACTGTGTAAAACGTAGTGTGTAGGATACATGAGGATGGATCTCAAAATCACGTGAAACATATAAAACTCTCCAAAACTCTGTAACCTACTGATCAGGATTGTGGTAGACAAATAATACACTCCTCACCTCAAAAAAGAAAAGAAAAGAAAAAAAAAAGATGTCCACATTCTAATCCTCGGAAGAACCTGTCAATGTGTTATATTACAAGGCAAAAGAAAAATTAAGATTGCAGGTAGAATTAAGATTGTTAATTAGTTCATTTTAAAACAGGGTGATTGTCTTGGATTATCTGAGTGGGTCCAATGTAATGACAAGTGCCCTTAAAATAGAAGAGGGAGGCATAAGAAAGAATCAGAAAGATGCCAGCAAGACAAGAACTCGACCCAGTTTCCAGAATCAGGAAAAGGCAAGTAAACAGATTCTTCTCCAGAGCCTCTGGAACGGAACTCAGCCAGCCCTGTTCACACCTTAATTTTAGCCCACTGGGACCCATTTTGGACTTCTGACCTCCAAACGGTGAGAAAGTAAATTTGTGCTGTGTTTAGCCTCTAAGTTGATTTAATTTATTACACCATCAATGGGAAACTAGTACAACGATGAAAGAAAATGTTGAGTAAGAAATAGTTAATAACTTTCTCACTGAAGTGATTGGCAGAAAAATAAAAGAAGCAGAAAACACGGGACGGGATCTTGAGAGTAAAATGTCTTTTAGCACTTTCAGTTTGAAATAAAAAAGGCAAATATAAACCTCCAGTAGAAAAGAAGTTTAAATGTGTATTGAACTCAGACACCTGTGTTAGAAGTGAAATCCAGGTATAGGCCTCTGAATTAACATGGAGGTGATGCCTGAGGTCTCAAAAGTAGCGCTTTTTAAAGGAAGGGTTCCCCAGCCCTGGGTCCGTGGACTGCTGTTACGAACTGGCCACACAGCAGGAGGTGAGTGGCGGGCGACTGAGTGAAGCTTCATCTGCCATCGCTCCCCACCACTCGCATTACCGCCTGAACCATCGCTCGCATTACTACCTGAATCATCACCCACCTCCCTTCAGTGGAAAAATTGTCTTTCAGGAAACCACTCCCTGGTGCCAAAAAGGTTGGGGAACACTGCTTTAAAGGAAAGAGAAAAACAGCAGGGGAACCAGGTCACCTGATTATAGGTAGACCTGGAGCCTGAAACAGATATCTATATCCAATCAACTATATCTCTATCATCTATCTATCTATCTATCATCTATCTATCTATTGGCTAGATATTAGAGCATGTGCTATTTCCAGCTGAAAGAATCATGATAATGTTACTGATAAAATTTCTCTGTATAAACTTATGTCTACTTATTGTATTACATTAATTATCAACATATTAACTGTGGAAATTACCCCAAGTCCACAACTGAGATTGGCTTAGGATAACAAGAATTAAAGCTGAATAGGCATATAAACTGATTTGTCTAAATTTATATTCATAATGACAATTACAAGGAACAATTACAATTAAAGTCAATAAAATATCATTTTTTGGTGGGTGGTAGATGGATGAAATGTGTGAAGGGGGTCAAAAGTTACATATTTTCAGGTATAAAAATTATAATATATATAGATATTGAAACATACATCTGAAAAATATGTTATGCCAATTACACCTCAATAAAAATATGTATAATAGCACTATTTGTTCAGCATGGTTGTGCAGTATATTCTTGGCTAATAAATAAGACCTGCATACAAACAGTGAAAACCAAAGCAAATTTTAATAAAACCATGTCCCCTTAAATACATTAATCTATAGGATTAATAGGGATTATTGCACCATTATTGTATTTTTCAATATAAGAAATGATACCCATAAATCATAGTCTATCCTTTTGAGGCTTGAAACCTAAAATCAAACTAAAATCAAACAGAAAACTTTCAAACATATCAAGGCATGTTCTCTAGCTACATCAATCTATTGAAATATAGAAACTTAAATTATATTTAAAATTAGTTTTCAAAGTATGAAGATTTTGGAGTGAGTGGTCCAGTGAGCAATTTCTTTCACTTTGAACACAAAGTGTATGTGGAGTGAGAAATTATAATAGGGAGATCTTCAGTTGTGTGACAGTACGGTGGAATCAATGATAGTTGAAATGATATTTAGCTTTGCCATTCCACTAAGGCTATATTTTCTTAGTATAGCAAAATGTATAGAAGCATAATATTCTACACATTCCATACAAACTAACCTCCATTTGAAAGACAGCAAAGGCCTTTCTTAGCTGTAAGAGCTTCAAAATCCTGCTCACCATCCATTTTATCATGTGTAAAACGGGACTTATTAAACCAACCCCATCCACTTACTGTGAAAATTAAAAGATCAAATAAATTTAAATAATTAAATAAACTTGTCATATTGTCAAACACATAGTAAATACTCATTATTGTTTTTACATAATAAGATGGCAACTTAAAAATATATTTGTATTCACTTACCTTGTATATGTACGCATCGTATGCACGTAAGAGAGCAGTATTTAATTTAATAAAAATATATTTTATTAAAATAATTAACTTATTAAAGCATTATAAGATTACACAGGTTTTTACAAAAATTATCAAGGTACATGACTTAAAAAAATGCTCCTTTTGTGAAAAGCATTTAATTCAATTGCCAGGAATATTATCTGACTTCTTTCACAAAAGCAAACAGTGCTGAACCAATTCCATTGTCTGTTATCTAACTGGAGCTCTAGAAAAGACAGGTTCTTCCTGTCAAGGAGATAGAGTCTGATCATTATTCAGAAAAAAAACAGTTTCAGCAGGGCATGGGGTTAGCAGAAAGACATTGAAACTTCACTGGCTTTAGTCAGATCTCAAATTGGCAACAACAGCTAGGGATATAGACAAACACTAATACAGCAACTGGTGATGACAAAGTTCAGGCTTATGGTGCCAGATTAAGTGAACCCATAATTGTCACCAAGAGGAACAGCAGAAAAGAAGCAGAAGCGTAAGAGAATCTGGATTTTAATTGCTCCTTTAGTACTTTAATGTGATAGCTAACTTGTTATAAATTTCCTGTAGATGCTTATCTTAATTATTTTATGAGTTATTTTCAAAAATCAGCTTGATTAAGTCAGGTTGAATTTTGTTTGAAGGGTTAAATGCCCTGCACTTAATAGCACCACCGTTTTATGGCAGTCACCTAGAACTACACTTCAGAGCCTTTGCTATCAAGACTATTCCTGGTTATACCCAGATCTCAGCCAGAAAGGAGGCACTGACAAACAATTAATTAAAGCAGGATAGAGAAACACCTTGGCAAAAGAGTTTTTACAGTGAATAATGTTGCAGACACGTGGAGAATGCATTTTTTTTGGAAATGTGTTAAATAGATATGATTGCTTTCTTACTTGAAGGTACAATTGTGTAATGCATTACTGAAGATGGGCAATTATCTATGAAGTCAGTGGGCAGAGAGGAGGTTATCCAAAAACTAAACTAGATCACAGAATCACTTTTATCCAGATATGGAGTGTGGGTATCAATTATTCACTGTTGTTTTGAACTGCTTATTTTTAAAACTAATTTTAGCTAATTATGCTCAACTGAATTATAATTCTGTTGAAGGCAAGAACATTTTTATTTTTTCTACTCCATACAATGCCTTGGATATTATTAGATTCCAAATATACCTATTGGTAAATATCTATATATTCTTTACCAACATGCACACTGTTGGATACAACTGAAGAAAAGTCATTAGAGAAACACATGGCCTCAAAATTTGGTGTCATGATAAATATAGGGTTTTTTTTTTTCCTCTGTCAATGGAATCTTCAAAACTTTATGGAAATCTGTGTGTATCTATGTGGTCAGTTTTTTTCTCTCATTATGTATTAGCTATTTCAAACCATCTCCATTCAACAAATATGTAACCTCATCAGAGATTTTAAATCTCTTACAGTTGATTTCTCTAGCAATCTCCCTCTTAATTGGCTTCTTCCCTGTAATAAACAGGCTCAACTCTCTCTTATCTCAAAATGTTAAACTTTCTATCACCCTGTTTCCCCCAACAAATAAAGCTTCTTTTATCTCCCTGAGGCTTCTTGGCTATTTTCTCTATTCTGTGACTGCTCTTTTTTACACACGTGCTTTTCAATCCAGGGCACTTTCACTTTACCCTCTTCAGATGAGCCAAGTTGAAGTCGATTCCAAGATAGATCTTAAATACCTGCCCTGCAGATAAACCTAGTGGAGTCTTTTCATAGACAGTCCAGTACTTTTTGGCAAGACTTCTTTTAGTTTTTTTTTGAAACCATGATCTGATGGGTTTTTCCCTGCATCTTTGACTTCATGTTCTATTTATGTTTTACTCTATATTATGTAATACATAAATTTACTATGAAAAGTTTTATCGTAATTCCAGTTAAAGTCTTCTTCATAAAGTAGACTTAACAATTACCCAATATTACTGAAAATAAAATAAATAACCACAGTGTGAGGGAATGTGATTAAATTATATGCCTTGGTTGTTGTAATATAAAGAGAGAGAATATAATAAAAACAGAACCATTTCCACCATCAATGACAGGTCCCACTCCAGAAACTTTAATGTTTCTACTAATATTCTGAACAAATATGTAATTATCATCTCTGCCATTTCTAGTCAGCATGCGTTTGGGTGGAAGTTTACATATTTCTCAGGGAAGTGAGTTGCTTGTCATCCACTGTGAGCATGCTGACACCATCAAAGAAACATTTCAATGTTTGAGTTCCTTTTAAACACTTGAAAGGCCGTAGATGTCTCTTGATATGGTGACACATTTCTCTGCCAGGAAAAAAAAATTGGGTTAAAAATAAGAAAGAAAATCTTGGTATTCTCTGCACAGATGGAACACTCTTGATGCTAGTTTTGCTTCTTTGCTGAAGAAAGAGGCTCCAAACATAATTCATTCATCCCACATCTAAGAAATCATCAATGATCCCCAAAGAAGTATCATCTTCTGTTTTGAAAATTGTTATCTATAACAGAAAATTTACATTTAAAAATTTTTAAATAATAGATTAGACTTCATATTCTATACAACAGAACTGTGATTTTAGAGATAATAAATCTTTCAGTGTTTGATTGAAGTTGGAGTAAAATTATTAATGATTAATGTTTTGAGTTAAGTTTCTTTGAGCAAGGGAAATTTAAAATTCAAATTTAGTATAATTAGACAAAAAGTTTATTTCTTGGCTGACTGGAGAGATGTATACGTATTTTGGACATTTGAACATGGCGATTTTTTTGTTTATTTTAAGGGCCCTGGACTCACTAATATAGAATATTGTCTAAAAATAGGAGTTTGCTACTTGCTAAAAAACTATAAGTAAAGAACAAATATGAATGAACATATGAATTTTCCAGTGCTAGAAGAAGTATCCCTGCATACTTGGGTTGAGAATAATAAAGCTTTGTCTGTTTTCCACAAAAATAAATCCATAATCAGTAGAAAAACAGTCAAGAAACTCTTCTGAGAGTTCTTAGAAAGATTTAACCGTAAGTAAGCATATTCTTAATAGTTTCCATGATGACACAAATAGCATAAAAAATGTCAGCCCATCCTAAATATAGTCTGAATGAATTGCAAACAAAGAGATGAAACTTCAATTTAATTCAAACTGTCTTAGAGAATTCTGATTTTTTTTAAATTTAAATCTGGTCTACTGGATTACAGGGGAGTCTCTTGAAGGTTATATATTCTTACTGTTACCAAAATATGAATGATAAATTGATTGGTTTAAAACATAATATACACATAGCCACATAAATGACCTCTCAGAAATGTTGACATCAAGTTAAGGCTAAATCACAGTAGCTTTCATTTCTAAAGGAAATCTAAGCAGAATTAAATTTACTTTTATGTGCACTGTTTAGATTTATTTCTATAGCTCATGTATTGGCCCTTAGTAGAAACGAATAAATAATAACATGTGAAAGTAACAGAAATGGCTCTGTTTTTATTTTCACATGAACACACTTCATTACGTACATTTTCTGGATAGGAAGCTTTAGCTTTTCTTAGATTTCAGAGCAATCAGTGTTCTAGCTATGGTTAAGTCTTGTTGTTTAAAAAGATGCTCTTTTCCAAAATTTTGTCCTCATATTTTTTATATTTTCATTTCTTGCATCAAGTCTCTTAGCTTCTGTTACAAAATTTCATTCAAGCCATTACTTTCCCCAAGAAGCCTTCTGAGAACCCTCTAAATTTGGATTATGTCTTCTTCCCATGTGCTGCCATTGTATCCCTGTACTTAATGCTATCAAACACTCATCACACCACACTGAATTGCCCTTCTTTTTGCCTGCATCATATACCAGACTATGTGGTCTGTGAAGTGAGGGACTATCTAACGTTCACACCTAGGAGACTGCACCTAACAGGACATGTGCCATAAACTGGGTGGTCAATATCTGTGGATGATTGCATTTGAGTTGAAGTTTCCCAGTACTTTCTACTGGCAGAGGTAATTTTTCCTATTTGAATTGTATCCCTCTACTGAGAACTTAAATATCCTATGATAATATGACTTAAGTGTTTGCTCCAGAACATTATTGTTCAGAAAGAGAAGATGATAAAGCAGCTGATAACTGCTTTTTCCTTCAAGAGATTCTCAGACTAAACTTCTCTGGGAAAAGTGCTTGCTTACCTGACAACCACTTGCCCACTAAGTCTGGTTTCAGGACTCTGGCCTCATTGTGTATACTGATCATAAACTATTGTATCATAAATTTCATAAATTTTGCCCAATCCCAGCTATTTCCCCTCTTTGAAAGATCCACCTCAAGCCACTCCAGACCCCCAAATCCAATAATTCACTTTTCTGATTTCCTTCTTTTGAGAAAATGACAAAATTATGTTCTTTCTTATGACGATAGGTATAATTAACTCAGCTTTGATTAGATCAACAGATTGTTCTGCTAGTGTTTGTGGTGAGTCAGTAGACCACACTTTCAAAATGTTTAAATTCATGTGAGAAAGCTCCTTCTTTTACACTTTGTTGTATTTCACTCTTTGACTTATACATTTGTGATATACAGTGATATATATACATTCTAATTATATATAAATAATCATCGACAAACTGATTACCTCAATTGTCTAAATGTTTCTAACATAAAGTAGATAATGCACCAATTATTTAAACATTTCATAATATGTCTTAAAAGAGTTAAAACCCTGTGCATTTGTTAGAGAGAGGTTTGAGGCAGCCCATAGGTATGTTCCTGAACACAGTTAACTTCCTGAATTTTCTTGTTAGGTCTTGTTTTGTTCTTTTCTCTATGAGTGAGAGCATAAAAAAGCACCAGGTTTGAGTTTGGTTAATTTTATCCAGAAGTGTACCTAAAATCTCATACCAAAGATCCAAGGATATATTTAGGATTTGTACATGAGTGGCATTACAACTTTTGTTTTTCTTTATGCTTTAGTGCAAGATAATTGTGCATCATACATACTGTGTTTAAATTGGCAGGTGCATATAACCCTAGTTAAATTTACGGGGAAAAAAGTACCGATAAATTCTTTTGAGATAATTCATTCTGTCTGTCTGTCTGTCTGTTTCTCTTTCTTAACTTAAAGTGAATTTACCTCAAATTGTAACAAGGAGGTTAATAAAAGAAAGATATTCACTTTTGGTCCCAATTATTTTAGAAAGAATTGAACAGTTTCCATGTTGGTTGTGATTTTTTGGGCTAAAGGTAATACTGCTAAGATTTATTAGAGCAAAGGATAAAGCGCAAACGTAGCAGGAAAATAAGAGTCCTAAAGGAGTCCACTGATGTCCAGCACAGGCTTATGAGGACTTCCTTGTCTGAGGCCACATGGAGGGCTCTGTTTCCCCCTTATCTACAAATATGCCATTTATATTAATGGTCTCATTTCAGAGCTTTGGCCTGAGGTGTGCTCTATGCCTCTGGTGTTGAAATAAGGATGAATTTTCTAATGGCAGAAACCTTTTTGACTTTTTAGGATGGGAGTGACTACAGAGGTCACCCTTACAGAATTTGTGAAAGGAAGAGAGCAAGATTTCTTTAAAACTAAAGCAATGGAAAAATGAGGCAGAATCAATGCAGAGGAACGGGAGCTATGTATAGGCTCTGATTCAATAAAGTGATTTCATGAGAACCATCGTAATTGGAGCTTGAAGGCTAATACATGTAATTACTCTAAAACAGTCAAGCCAGAGACAGCTCTAAATACAGGCCATCTTCCATTGCATCTTTCATGCTTTTTCTTATAGATTCTAGTCCTGACCTACTTGGTCCTTCCTGTCAACAGCCCACCCTTTTGCCTATCATCTGATCTCTTCCATATAGGGTCTAATATTGACTTCTACAAGTAACTGCTAACTTCCTTGATTTAAGTCTGCAGCCCATCTGTTTTATATGAGTTCTAAACTTGGCTAACATTTTCTGATTCCATTAAGGAATATTGTGTAGTGTATGATGGCAAAAAAATAAAAATCACAATTTTTAATAATATATTATCACTTCTGACTATACAAATAAAAAATGAAAACATAAAAATTAGCAGACATAAAACTTTAAATAATTTTAAATTATATATATACTTTATATATAAATATAAATGTATATATTACATATGCTTTATGTATTACATTATTATATACTATATTATTTGTGTATCATATATAAAGCATAATATATAATTATTATTATTTTTGGACACTGAACTGAAATAGTATTTTGCTATTAAGTGTTAGTACGTGCTTGAATCTTCGATATGAGTTGTGTCTTTTTTTTAAGTGCAAATGTAAATGAATAAATGTCACTATAGAACTCAGACATTACAGTTATTCAGATGTACTGCAATTTCTATATTTTGTTGTTGTTATTATCTAATTTTCTTTAGATTCAGAAAAATGAAACTTTAAGTCTCAAGTTCTCAGGTGGTGATCAGGGCCATTAGTGGATGGAATTATGTTACCATAGTGTCTAGGAAGGGAAACAGAGTCCAAAATCCAAGAAATCAGGCAACAGGGATGAAAACTACATATAAGGAGAATAAAATCCACAGGATCTATAATGTAGGTAATGCTAACTCTGGAAACCCTATAAACATGAGAGGAAGTCAGGCTCTGAGGAGCCTGAGGTCTTCTGGAGCAGAAATGTCTTTAAAGCACATTCATTTGCACCCTCTCTACCCTTCCTCTTGGAGTCACTTTGGAAATGCTGGTTGGAGTGTGAGAGCACTGGAGTAGGGGGACAGAAGCTAAAGGGATTCTTAACAAACCATTTGCAGAGATGCATTTCTCTGACCTCACTCAATCAAAATTTGCTCATGTATCAAAAGTCCAAAAAGTAATATACAACCTGAAATTAGTATGGTTTAATCAAGTAATTTTTAAAAGAAAAAAAAAAACAGTAAACTAACTTTATGGGATGAAGTAAAAATAATCATTAAATTTTATGAAGTAGATTTTACGAGACTCATGATAAAAATTCTTTACTGAAATTTTCTATTTAAATAAATTTTTGTCCTAGAAAGGCAGGAAAGTGGAAGAGAGTGGTGACTAGACATTAGTGACTAGACATTTCTATTCCAGGAGAGACCTTTGTTATTCATCAGTCATTCACATAGATTTAGAAATATTTGTAGATATGAACAGAGTTAGACTACAAAATTTTATTTTCTTAACATTGCAAGTTTCATCCATATTTAAGGATGGTGTAAATAAGCAGATTCAATTTTTAATTAAAAGATCGCTTGTATATTTATAAATAAATATAATTCTTGTATTTTAAACTCTTAGATTTAACTTGCAGGTGTAGAGATGCAATACAGGCTTCTGTTAAGAATATAATTCTAATTTCTTAGAAAAAATACTGTATTAAATAGGAAGAGACAGTAAAGAACAGAAAGGGCAGGGTGGAGGGTAAGAGGCAGGAGAATGAAAATAAGAGCATATTAGTACTACACATTTCAGGAAATTTAAAATGTATTTTTGAATGTTAATAAACTTTTTTCAGATTACTTTTAGACTGACAGAAAAGTTTGTCATAATATCACATAGTATACCATGCCCCAGTTTTTTCCTCTTATTAACACATTACATTACTATGGTATAATTGTCACAGTTAATGAACCAATCTTGATTCAGTATTATTAATTAAAGTCCATACATTGTTAAGATTTTCTTGGTTTTTACTTAATTTCCTTTTCCTGTCCCAGAATTCCACACAAAATATCACATTACATTTAGTCATCATGTCACATTCCAACATGTATTTTTGTGATTCTTAAATATAGAAATAACAGAATGCATTACACACTGGGGCTGCTAAAATACTGAAATGAAACAACCATGCTACACAGGTGGAAAATGGATTATTAAAGTGCTAATACAAGAGGACACATAAATAATACATGACTCATATCTTCAGGATTACATTGGAAATGCTATGTATGGAACAATATTGAGACTAAAATTGAAAAAGAATATAATATGCTTTCAAAACTCCAAAAGCAACACAGTTCTAACTTTAGATAAAATGGTTGTTACACCCAGAATAATACTTTTTCAATTTTACCAGAGAAAATAATATTCTATGTTTTACCTTGAATTGTGAGAAACACTAAGATTTTTTCTCATTCAAAAAATAAGTGTCTGCAAATGAATTTTGAAAACATCATAATGCTATTTGCTTCAAGACAATAGAATATATCAGTTGTCCTCAAGTTTTCTCATCAGTGGAGGATATATAACTGAAACTAAATAATTCGCATTTCTTATACTTAAACTATAATGCAAATTTTGCTTTTGGCCATTAAATCTTTTCTGTTAGTTACTGGTTCAGAACATAATTAGGTTCCAATCTGTTCCATATAGTCTAGAAGTTTTAACTCATTTAAGCCCCACAACAGCCCTATGAGATAAATACTATTACAGTAAGTCCCCTATATACAAACGAGTTCCATTCCGAGAGCAAGTATGTAAGTTCAGTTTGTTCTTAAGTCCAACAAAGTTAGCCTAGGTACCCAACTAACACAATTGGCTATATACCGCTGCTTTTACACTTGCTTCTGGACATCCTGGGCTTGAAATAAAGACACTGTACTACTGTACTCTATACAGTACTGTACAGTAAAGAACACAAAAACACAACCACTTGTAGAGGATGCACACACGTGACAGTGTACGCCAGACTTGTGAACTAACTTAAGTGATTGGACATGTGAATGCACGTTCTCATCTTTGAAAGTTCTCAACTTGAAGGTTCGTATGTAGGGGACTTCCTGTATTACCCCTATTTTAGAGATGAAAAAACTGATAAACAGAAATGATGATAAATTGCATAGGGCATTTTGGCTCTAGGGACTTTGATCTTAATCACTAATTCTATAGCCTCACGTAAGGAAAAACCACAGTACCATATTTCTAACAGTTGTAAATTAAGTTTTGAGAATGGAGCAGTATATACTATTTCAGGTCAGTCTAAAACGTATTATGTACCTGTGCACACATAAACACATGCTCCATTGTATGTTGCTACATAGATCCCGATAATACTATATATTTTATGATAGGTTGCAGTAGCAAAAGAGTTCCTGTGTGTTTGAAGTGTATTGCTTTGTTGAGAGTAAACTTCCATTTCAGTGTAGTCATTCATAACTGAGAATTACAAGATAGTTTATCATCTCAAGATTCCCTGTACAAAACTCCTATGAACTACATTGTATCATTCCTTAGGTTTCAGGTAAGATAATCATATATTTGAGACGGGGTTGTGACATGACTTCACACATTCTCCATAACAACACCAGAATAAAAGAAGTATTATAAGTTTTTAGAAAGTTCTCTCAAGTTCATCTGATACCAAATTTAGAAAACCTAGTGTTCCAGAGATGATATTTTTTCCTTCACTGCATCACTTATTGTAGTCACCAACATAATGTAATGTAGTTTCAAAATGGTGTGTTGTAAATATCTAACTAACATGACAACCTCTTCTTTGCCAGTCATCCTATTAATTGCTTATGATGAAAGAGTGAAGAGTCCCTGCCTTCAGGAAATTCACAATCCTGTGGGATAAATTGATACATTGGTATCTTTAATATGCATGAGTAGTAAAGTGTGACAATATCAAGGTCTCATCTCAGTCCCATTGAATCAGATTCTGGTCTTGACCCTACACTTAGACCAGTGTTGGGCAAATGAAACATAATGCAAGGCAAATATTCATTATAAAATAGTAGCCACACAAACAAGTAAAAAATGATATTAATTTTAATAATATATTTTACTTAACACAACACATCCAAAGAATTGTCTACTCAACATGTAATCATTATAAAAAACATTTTTATTGATACAATTTAGATGCGTGTTCTCATACTAAGCTTTAAAAATCTCCTATTTTAGACTTACAACACATCTCTATTCTGACTAACCACATTTCAAGGGCTCAGAATATATATGAATAGTGGCTACATTATTGGACAGTGTGGCTCCACACCCTCGCTACTGGGAGAGTGCCCGATAGGATCAGCATCAGCTGGGAGCTTCAGAGTCCTAGCCCTGACTTCAAACCTAGTGAATTTTAATAAGATCCTCAGGTGATTCATGTGCCTATTAAAGTTTAGAAATACTGCTCTAAAAGAGGATATATAAGGAAGGCCTCAGAGAATTCTTATTAGGGAAAATGGACAAAACCTGCTCCACTCAGTTGAGCATACAAAACCTTACTCACTTTTTCAGAGTTAGTTAATTTATAATTCAAGGGGACGGATTCAAAATAATAACAGCTAAGGAAATACTTTAAGAACCAGTTGAAGAAAGTCATTTCAGAGGTGTTGACAAGTATCTTCCAAACAAAGGTCTCTGACAATTTTGTGAAGCTAGCTTGACATCCATCCCCTAATGCTATCGTCTGTGTGTGTGAATATTTATTTTGTACTATCTATATTTTTCAATAATTTTAGACTAATTTCTTTGATGAATATGTATCTTCTGTTTGGACAAGCATGTTTATAAAAGAGATTATGCAACAGGTAAATAAACTCACTGTGCTGATTTAACTGTTATCCACATATTAGATTCAACAAATAATTCATGACTTCAATGACACAATTCTGAGAACAGCTGGAACTTGAGTAAACAGTTATAGATGTATCTCCCCCAGGCACCTAAAAAAAATGGGAGTTTATTCCATAGTGCTAAGGATTTTTAGTCCCTCAAGTACTCTCCCAGGTCAAATCACATCTTTGCAAATGGTGACCAAATTCCCGGAGTTATGGCATGTTGAAGGCCTGCATAATCAGGCAGTCTAACTTTTATCTGGGTGATTATCTTGTGGCTACTTATCTAGTTAGAGTAATTTCAATTTTTTAAATGAAAAGGCTAATATAAATTTGAGGGATAAAAATAGTTTATTATTGTGTCTTGTCTTCTAGTATTCGTTAGATGGCTTTTTAAATGAACTACTAAGAACATAGGCTTTTGTATCAGATAGGTCTGAGTTCAATTCCTACTCTTTTACTTGAATAAGCTTGAGCAGATTAAATAGCATCCCTGAGCTTCCTTGTTCCCATAGTTAAACTAGAAAGGACCTATTTTATGTACTTCTTCAAGAATTAAATTAAACAATAAAAATTTCCATATAATAAGTACTTATTTAGTAGTTTCTAAATCATATCAGATTTCACAAAATCAAATGACAAGAAAGAAATCCTCAGTTTGTTATCCATTACTCTTACCAAAAAAAGGAAGCTCTAATCTTAAAGACTCCCAATGTTATTTTCTCTTTTGAACTTGACCTTAAAATAGAGAATTCTGGGCAGCTCTTGCAGCAGTAACAACATTATTATCATCAACGTCAGCAGCAGTATCCTAGCTCACATTAAATGTGGGGCGCTCTGCTAGGAGCTTTACAATAATTGCCTTATTTATATCTCACAAGAATTCCAAAAGTAGGTATTGCTAATCTCTCCAAAGAGGAGCTTTGTAAGGGTTAAATGACTTCTCCAAATTCACACTGTGAGAAAGGCCTGGACTAGCAGTACCAAAGCCAACTCATCAGCATAAAAACATTAAATAAATGATTAGAAAGGGGACTATCTGTGTCATACGAACACATATCGCAAGAAAGGTAAGACTCTAAAGCACAACTACTTGCTTCAGAAAATTTCATCAGATTAACTTATCTAAAACAACAACCTGCTCACCTGAGTTAACAGCTTCTTTATCAATGTTATAGGCTGAATTGGATCCCCTACAATTCATATGTTGAAGTCCCGATGCCCAGTATGTTAGAATGTAACTGTATTTGGATATAAGGTCCTTAGGGAGGAATCAATTAAGGATTAGTTAATTAATTAATTAATTAAGGATAAATGAGCTTATGAGGATGGGCCCTAATCTGATATGACTAGTACCCTTGTAAGAAGAGATCGAGATACAGACACACCCAATGGAAAGGCTACATGAAGGCAGAGTGGGAAGATGTCCATTTATTTGCAAGCCGAGGAGAGAGGCCTTAGAAGAAACAACCTTGCCTACACCTTGATATTGGACTTCTAGCTTTCAGAATCTTGAGAAAATAAATTTCTGTTTAAGCCACCCAGTCTGTGGTACTTTGTTATGGCAGCCCTAGCAGACTGATACAATCAGCAATAGTTTACTTCCCGAGTTCCATTTGAAGAACCTCTTCTGACTATACACAGACCCCCTAAACAATAATGCCTAGAGCTTTGCCCGATTCCAATCAGCTCTTTAACTTGAAATACCTTTCTCAAACTATTTGAACACAGTACCCTCAAAATTGATAAATATCCACTCCTAAGACTATACTAAAACTTAACAGTCTATTACTAAGACTGTAGCGATGTTCTCTCTCATTCAATGGAATGTGTTTGGTTAAATTCAGTTTTGCTTCATTAGCAGATTGTCTAGTGAGGTTTAGAATATGTAGGTCTGACCAAAATTCAAATACAAAATTACTTGTATTCATGGCTCAAAATCATCAATTTTGAAACTGCAGGTTCAACTGATGCCCCTTGACCTCCAATTCATGGAATTCTTTGACAATGATGGTGGAATCAGTTTCACATTTATATCTGAATTCTGCATTATGTTCATCAAGATTCCAAATGCTAAATGAATTTTGTCTCCTAGGAAATAGGACTGCTTCTACTTACTTTGTGGCCATTTAATCAAGTTTGAAGACTTTCATCTTCGGTGAAAACATGTCTTATTCCCATGTTTGCCTGTTACTTTGTGTTGTAAGTTTATAAGAGAGAGTGTCTATGAAGATGATAAGCAAAGGGCCAAGAAGTCTATCCTTTGAATTAGTTAAGAAGGTCTAATCATACATCACCTGAACACACTTTCTGTCTTGCCTTTTTTCCCTGAGAACTGCTTTGCTCAGTTCTGCCTCTCAGGAGTTAAGAGTTTTGTTGGATTTTGACTGGTGATGCCTCGTTAATTGATTAGATTCCACAGGCATGACGTTGGATAAGCACCACTGTTACTGATTGGTGCAGTTCTAATAATGTCGTATCTGTATAAATCTAACTCTGTGCCAGACACCTACTGCTTGCATGTTTTTACACTATAAATTTAATTTGTGAAGCTATATATCTAAATGTTTCAATTTCACCAAGGATGATTTAGAATTATAGTAGTCAGTTTGAATACTTTTGTTATGAACAAAATTGTTCATGTGAGAGACATCTTAGAAATAAAAGAAAAAAATATCCAAATATTTAATGGTCAGCATTAGGGGAGTGGAATTATGAAAGAGCTTCAAAAAGAGATTCAGATTCCAATATTGTTTCCTTGACCGAGGCAAATGAAAAATGTTAAAAACTTAATACCATCCATCTTTATCTTAGATTCTCTAAGAACAACTTGAATCTAATTGCCAGTACACTCCTATTTCTCTTATACCATTGTATGCTTTAGTAGTTCCTTTAGTCCCATCCCTCTTCCTGGCTTAATTCCCCTTTTTATGGCTATCCAAACACTTACAAAGCTAATTTGCCTCTTATTAAATCCCTTTCAGAATAGGGCAAGCAGTTTAAAGTTGATACTGAGACTTGGTTTCCTTCTGAGCTGGGAACCATCATCAAAGATTTTTCAAAGCCTACACAAGATAGGCAAAATAATTAACAGAGGGAATTAGAATACATCTTGGAATATATTATCGTTATTTCCAATTCTATCATCTCAGTTGTTTTCTTTGTTAGTGGGAAGCTCAAACAGAAGAGTTAGAAGGAAAAGGAAGAATAAGAAGACCCCAAGGATGACTTAGGAAGTCAGTATCATATAGGAAGCAAATGTGATTTAGAAAACATGTAGATCTTGGACACGATCTTTTGGAGGCTATTTCTAACATCTTTCTCCTGAAAATAGACTGGACCCTGATCTAGTCCTGCAAGCAAGGAAAGGATAGCCCATTGGAGAATCGAGGGGTAGTCTCCTTAACATCTTTAGACATTTTTCTTCCTGCATCACAGGTTCTTAAGAAGATAATAAAATAAAATGATAAAATAAAAAGACTTTTGTAAATATTGAATGATTATACAAATATGAGACTTTGCTTAGTATTACTATAAAGTGTGCATAAAATGGATCACCCAGCCCAGCACACCTGTAAGAGTAGAAGTGGTACTACTTTTATATATTCCGTAGGATACCCAGCATAAAAGGAAAATGTCCCATGCAGAGTAATAAGCATCACTACACAATTATTAGTATAAATTCAGGTATTGCTTTCTTTATGTTGGCAGTGAAACATTCACCACCACCACCAACAACAACAGAACAATTCTTTCTTTTGGAAGATTCTCAAGGAAACAACATCTAACTTAAGGGCCACAGAATGGATTCAAACAAAGCACCAAAAAACCTAAAGAAATTTTGGGAATTTTGCCTTTTGACATCTCAGGGTTTTTTTGGGTTTTTTTCCCCCTTGTAGCTGGGACAAGTAAACCAAATATGTATAAATAAAATTTAGCTAAAATTTCCTTTGGTATTTAGTTGTGCTCTGCCTTTTCACTAAACTTCTAAACAGAGAAATTAAGAAATAGCTAAATGTAGGAAAATGCTCAAGTGAGTATAAAAAAAAAAATGAATCGTGAGAAAATTTAGACATGTGCTATAAATGATTTACATACTAGGTAGCAAGTCCCTGACAAATAGAGTTTCCATTTTATTTTGTTTTCGTTATTTCATTGTGCATAATTTAAAAATTGAGTTCGCTTTGTCACACACCAGGATACTTAATCTTCTTTAAAGTGACATTGTTGAGCAGTATCATATTTCAGTTGGAAATTGAAACCAGGCAGCTGAAAAATAACACACAACATGAAAATGTTAATCACAAAATATCTTCCAAACCCTAGAATTTAGAAATAAGGCAACTAAAACATTCTGATCCTTTTTTATACTTTCATATTATCAAATACTATGAAATAGTTTATATTTTTTAAGAATTTTATTTTTATTGTTAAACTTTGAATTTAAGTTGGATGATAAAAACAGTCATGCAGAATAGAAAGTCACATGTCTGAGTTCTAGAATGCTCTTCTCTATTTTTCAATGCTTTTCAAAATTGGGAAATTAGCAACAAAGTTGACAAACATGCGGTATTTTTTAATAGGTGTAAATTCTTTAAGAAAGGAGAAAATACATTAGAATACAAGGTAGCAGATCTTTGGGGAAAACCATACAATTAATAAAATCATGTCATAAACATCCAAACTGTTTAGAATAAATACTCTATAAAATTTCTGTGAGGTCAGTAGCACCCAAACTAAAAGAGTCACTAAAGAAAACACTGCAAGAACCTATTATACAAAGAAAACTTCTTTGATTAGAGCGTGTGTGTGTGTGTGTGTGTGTGATTGAGAGGGAGGAGGAAGAGAGAGAAGTGGAGGGTCGTGGGGAGAAGCAACCCAGGAGGTTAGAAACGATCAAAATGTGGTAAATACTATCATAAATATAATAAATACATATGCTGTCTTACTACATTTAGTAATAATTTCTGTTTAATGATTAGGTTACTGAAAATTTACCATAATTTTTCTTAGATTTAAATGCAGTGTAAAATTGATCCCCCCAAGTACACTTTGAGCACATTTTGCTGTTGAACGCCACATTTCTGTATCAAAGTGGAGTTAAGCACAGATTTTACATATTATTTGAATTTTTAAATTTCTGTTTATCTGATTAACAAAAGCAAATTGTATTGCTTCTCTTGTTCCTCCCATAAAAAAACCAACATGACAATTCTTCCTTCTTTTAAAAAATATTCCTCTTAAATTCTAAAATCTAGATGAAATAATTTTTAGTCAAACTGATGTCTACCTAGATTGTACAACTGAACTATAAGCAATAGTATTTAAAATGCTGATGATACCTGTAAATTTTATTTAATCCCTAAGAGATTATTGAAACTCTTAGCTGCAACTCTGATTTATTTAGTGAAGAATCATTTCACATTCCTTGTGTTTGATTAACTAACATGCTATTTCTGGAGAAACTATAAACTGCGTTACTATATTTCACTCTAGAAGGATGGTTGTATTATTCACTATATGAAAACCAGGTGCAAAATGAGAAAGAATTGATTTTGTTTTTTAAGCACATGATCAAAAATAAATAAAAACACAGTTCTGCAGACCATTGGAAAATGTGCTATTGTGGTAATGTCCCTGAAGAATTCAAACTTTGAAAAAACATTTGAAAAAAATTCACATTTTCTAATTGTCTGGTATTAAAAACTCATTCCTAAAGAGATTAGTAATAAAATCTGGGTTTGTTTGTTTGTTTGTTTGTTTGTTTTTGGCTTCTTACTAATTTGTATTTTGAAATTAACCTCTAAAAAGAAGGCACATAGCCCTTTTCTTGTATGAAGAAGAAAAAAACCCCTTGAATTTTACATTTTAATCCTAGATAAAATAAACTCAGTTATCTGTTAAGATAAAAAATGGCTGCAGAAGAAATAAAATGCTTCCCTTTTTGTCTGAAATGCAACAGGAAGGCAGCTTCTGAAGAAACTGCTTCAAAGAGAATAAGCAACGAGGGGTATTTATAAGACTTCAAGTGTGTGGAGCTACTCTGAGGTGCAATCGTAGAAAATCTGAGACGGGAGACCCCAGCAAAGTCTCAAGCATGTGCATTTTCAAAGGGAACACACACAGTGTGAGTCAGAAAATAGGACGCCTACAATATTACCTGGGAAAAGTACTGGATATTATTTCCCAGTCACTCAGGTTTAACTCAGGGCCAAGTGGAACTTTCCACATGGGGGCCAGGGAAAAGATGTTCTGAGAACACAGAAAAGTCAAGATAGTTCAGGAAAGTACAGCCTTTCATATTTAATTATGTAAGAATTCAAAACTGTCTTTGAGCCAACTTGATCATTTTATTTCTTTGTACAGTACAAAACTCTATTCAGATATGAAAAATTTTGAACTTTAATTGTGACATTCAGCTTGAACTCTAAAGTTTTATGTTATAAATACTGATAGTTAAATCCAATACATTGTGATTGCTACTCTTATTTTCCTATAGGAGCTGGTAATTCCACTGAAGGGATTCTATGGAAAATTATATAAATTGATTCACTTTTACAATTCCATTAAAAGACAATTTATAAAGGTTGACACTTGTTCAGAAATATGGTTCAGAGGGGAAAAAAGTCACATTCTTGTTTTCTCTGTATATGCCCACAATGTGGTTTTTCCATGTTGAATCCCTGTTCCCCATACCTATTGAACAGCAATATTTCACAATATATTTTTTAAAGAATTTAATAAGCATGTTTTGTGTGCCAGGACAGTTCTCATTAATACCAACAGCCCAACTGTGTGGAAGTTCTGGGTGGACACTGAATTGTAGTGATTTCCTGAATGATGGTATCTGTTGATATTATCTTTTCTACTACAACACATTTATTTAGATGCCCTTGAAATTACACTTCAAGGTTTCTCTGCTGTAACCTCAAAGCCATTCTTTGTCACTATATCCATGACTGTTCTATTTTGTTTCTATTGCTATATACATCTGCTGCCTGCACAATAGCAAGATTACTTTTTCTGTGTGCTGAAGGGAATTTATTCTATATGAGAGGAAAGAACTTCTCACCCATCAAAAACTAAGTGGCTATACATCTATAGATTTCATTCCTGGATTGACTAAACCCATATTTTAGTCATTATGCTGTGGTCACCACTGAGCTGCAGACATTAAAAAGATGAAGACACAGACTCAGGTGTCATGCAGGCCACGGGGTAAAACAAGCAAGTCAAATAGCTATAAAATAATGTGATAATTCCAATTACTTTTGTCTGTTTTGGACAATCAGAGGGTCTCCCTGAAAGAGGGGATTCAGGAAAATTGTAACCTCCATCTAGCTGGTAGATCCACTCTTGGCTTTAATGGAGCAGGGTGCAGTGCCGAGGAGGTCCAGTCACAAGGAGCTAAGGGTGACCTCTGGACAACAGCTGGCTAGAAACTGAGGCTCTCAGTCTCACACCCAAAAGGAACTCAATTCTGCCAACAACTGTGTGAACCTGAAAACCGATCTTTTCCTAGTTGAGCCTTAAGGTGAATGCAGCCCCGGCTGACATCTTGCTAACAGTCTTGGAAGAGACTCTGAACCAGAGGACCCACCTAAACGAGGCCCACAGAAACTGTGAAATATCAATGCATGTGTGCATTTTTAAGTTGCTACATTTGGGGCAGTTTGTTAATGCATCAATAGATAACTAATACATATTTTCATCAACTGCCAGTATTGATTGAGATGTTGAATAAAGGGTGGAATTTATTGATGGTAGTAAAGGTGCAATGAAGAATAAAGCTCCATGCAGAGTACAGTTAACAAGGCAAGGGGATGAAAAACGGTGATATTCTCAGAGGGGATTGGAAGAGGTTTACTATGCAGGAGCAGGTGTTCAAGAAAGTTTCAGGTGGAAAATGAGGAAGCAGCCAAAGAATAGGTGATATATCACTTCAGGGGAGCTGGGTTTTTAATTCATTCTTGTCATATGAGTGTAGATGGAGCAGAGAAGAGAGAGGTTGGGAGTGATTTAGAGAGAGAGAGATCACTCTTATAAAGAGGAAGAATTTAGCACAGGCAAGATTAGCAATATATTAGTAATAGCTAAAATTTATTGGGCAGTTATGTGACAGGAACTCTTCTACCTCATTTAAGATCCACAAGCCTCCTGCTTAAATTTTATCTGTTATCATTTCTAATATAAGGAAGTTGAGGTAGAGAGGGAAGAAGTCAAATTATGAAGGATGCAGAGCTAATAAATTTCAGAGCCAGAATCTGAACCCAATCAGACATGCCCCAGAGACCCTCTGCACACTGACTATTATGTGCTGCCCCCGTGTGGCGGTTCCGGAAGCTGCTGCGGTGATAGGCTGGATCTTACAGGAAAGCCGATAAGAAAGCATCCTTTCAACTTCCAACATCCTGACTTCACACCTAGCCAGCCATTCGTCCCCCTCCCTGTGACAGCATCAGTGCTTCTTCATTTCTTGTCTTTACGTCTTTTCTCAGTTCTGTTTCCTCTCTCTTCCTCAGTATTCTTTCCGTTAAACATCGCTCCTGCCTGACCAAGTTGTTCCTCTGTTCTTGTCTCTTCCCATTAGGATATTTAAAGTTGAATTTGAAGTACAGCAAAGTTCTTTTCATATTTTTTCAGTGGGGGAAAGCAATAACTCTTCTTGATCTTCTTTTGCCCATGCCATGCTTCTTCCTTTCACTGGGCCATACTCATAGGGGGTGAACTGAAAGAGACAGTATGAATTAAAGGTACTCGTGCATTTGCTTTCTAGTTTGCCTGATTGTAAGAGTGTGTGTCTTTCCACACACTCCTGCCATCACTATCAGAAGGTTAAATATGTAAGATTCAATATGAAGGTAATAAAAAAAGAGGAGGGACCTGTGAATTTTCACCTGAAGGAGTGGGTCAAAGACAGCTTGTCCAGTGAAGTTTTATTCTAGGTCACCCAGGCCTGACTCTTGCCTGAATAAAGGGGCTTTACATGGAACACAGCTTAGTTCAAGCTTCAGGAGGTGCAGAAACATCACAGTGAAAGTATCCTGTTGCACTGTTTTTGTTGTTGCTGTTGTTTATAAATTTTTTCCATGGCACTCATTTGGTTCTCTGGATTTGAATAACTGGTCTCTTGCTCACCGGCAATGTAGCTATGAGGAAATTTTATGTTCTTTACCTCAACATTGTCACCTTATAATAATACCTACCTCATAGAATTTAGATGACAAAATGTACTGGAAGAGAGACTTACACCAAACATTTAAATATTAAAATTCACAAAAGCTGTGTCAAAGCTCCATTCAATTTAAAGCTGGAGTGTTTTAATATAGTTGATTAGACCAATTAATATTCTGGTTTGAGACCTCACCAGGTAGATAAGAGCAGGCGGAGTAAATTTTAGAAAGTATTTTCTAAAACTCAAAAGAGATTTTTATAGAAAACTAGTAATATATTATGAATTTAAGAAATTACCTGAAATGAGTTTAAGCTAATTACAGCATATCACAAAACATGCGCTGAAAGTTGAACATAGATTGAAATTACTATCAAGAAAACAACTATAAAAAAGGACATATATTCACATGCCCAACTATATTTACTATTATTTTTATGTTTTCATGACAATGTTTGGGGAAAATTAGACATTATGATGAGTAGATTTACAATAGGATTATTAAAAACTTATACCTATAGTTCATAAATGTATTTCTCTGATTGATTTTATGATCTCTACTATACACTTACTCTTGATTTGGTTGTGGTTTCTCTCTCATTCAGCCAGGAAGCAGAATTAAGAATGAAGAAAGCCAGCGAGTAAGCAATATATCATGTTTAGAGTTCGTATTTTAGTAACTGAATATAAAAAAATTTATATTGCAAACTCAGACCTGGGCCAGAACAAGGTTTATATGTGACTGGGATAAAACGTCCTACACCCACTCTCTGCAGAAAGTGACTGTACTAGGGACTCCCTCAAAGGACACGTCAGCCAGAGCTCCAGCATACCCAGCTTCAGGTGTCACACTGGGGGTTTATGTCCCACTATAAACTTTGTCACATTTATTTAACTTTACAGCCTTCAGTTTCTTGATTGGTAAAACGAGAGCGATAATTAAACTACCTCATCATGCTGCTGATAAAATTCAATCCTGTAATATGTGACGTGCTTGGCATGAAGCCTGGCATAAAGTAAGAAAGTAAATAACTATAATTTTAATCAGGACATAGGCACGTACCACTCTCAATTAACTGAGAATCCCTTCTTTTCCTGTAACGTGGAAAGCCAACATGTTTCCTCTGTGTTGAACAAGCCCTCGTGAATAGAATCCAGCCACTGAACAAAGTTGGGGGGAGAGGAAATAAAAGCAGAGAAATAGGCTGAGAATTAGTAGAGATGAAGATACACCTTGGTTAGAAGTACAGAAAAGAAAAAAAATAGAAAAATAGTATCTCTTTGAGAGAGACAATGTTGATAGCTTTTCACAGTACAGGTTGAATTCTAACTTGTCATGCCTTGTCATTTCTGTTTGTATTGAAAAAGAAAAAATAAAAAAACTTCATGAGACATCTTACAGTGAAGAACAGAAAAATGCCATGCATGCGGCTATGATAGTGTAAACCACTATAAAGTTTAAAAGCATCATGTATGGGAAAGTCTGATTTTTTTACTTAATCATAAAATTATTTAAGATCTGTCTCTTTTTTAAAATTTTGCATAATATATCACGTAAGGGATGCTCTAATCTATAAGAACATTGTACAGTGAGCCAGCAAGTCTTTTCAGCTAAAATATACATGAAATAAATTTCCCTAATGTTTAGAGACGATGAGCAAAGAATTGGATAAGGGAACGTTTTATAGGGTGACCTACAGTAGCTTTATACTTGGTACAGAGGATACAAATGAATCATTTTTGTGAAACTTATTCCAAGGCAGAAGTATAAAAGGATAGATATGAACATACTTGATAATTTGCTGATTTTGTGAATATTACCGTGGAGAGCATACTGGTGATTATAAGCGGCCCATTAATTTTTACATACCTTTCCTGAAAATCTGTGCATAAATTGAATATACGAAAGGCAGACAATAGACATGTTATTGGAGCAAAGGAATATCTCAGCAAGGGAACTAAATTTATTATGAAATCTCTGGCTACACTTTGCTGCTGAGGCACAAACCAACACAATTTATATATTAGTTTAAACTATGTTTCATCATTAATTGAATGCATAGTCTTCCAGTTTTAGATCAAATACTGCCAAAAAGGGATAAAGATTATCCAATTTTTCAAGTTTAATGAGTTTCAATTTTATTTTAGTTCTATTGTTTGTGAGAACTATCATTCTCTCTCTTTTACTTTGAGTTCTTAAACTCTAAAATTAAATCATATTTGTTACTTCCAGTTAAAAAGTACAGAGATACATAAGAAAATAAAAGTGGTCTCTTCCCTACATACATGCACACTCTGATAATATCTGAATTCAACCAAGTCGAGTTTGGTGTCTGCCCTTTACCCACCATCTGTCTGAAGCTGAGATCTACACCTTCTCTCACTTCTATCGGCACTCTCATCTTCAGGTTTTATTTTACTTGCTACTGTTAAAAAATTAATGACTAAGATAGATCTTAAAATTTCAGCACAAACTTTGTGGTACATACTGGCCCTCGGTTCTATTTTTTGAGACAAGCTGAGGAAGTCTACTTAGCAACCATAGCAAGGAGAAAGGTCCAGTCTGTGGAGATCCACATCCCAAAGGCATCTATAATTACCCCAAGAGAAGTACTTCTTTTGCCAGTGAAGTCTTCCTTCCAAGTGGTGATGCTTATAGGGGCAAGTAAGAAAGGATATTCAGCAACAGTTCATTGTTCCTGATTAGGACCATGGCAACAAACTAAGTATCAACTCTGCAACAACCGGGAATGCTCCCTTCTGACCTACTCAGGATCATTTCCCTTTTATTCAGAGCCCACATCCTTCCAATTGTTCTTCTGTATGGAGTCTAAATGCTCCTTGGAAATTTCTCCCTCGAACTTAGCCTTGACTAGCTCTAACTAGACCGCAGGTCACCCTACGCCCACTACATGGAAGTATGGAAGGGATCAGCCTCCAAGGCTTATGTTCTAGTTGGTTGGAATCCAGCTCTGTCTGGACTCAGCTCAGTTGTGAGACAGCAAGAATTTAAGGTCACTTCAGCCTCTTCTTGTCTTTACTTCTGTCAGTCACTTTCTGACTGGCACAGGTTTTACTGTAAAATACATTATCAACTAGATGCATGTTAATGTTTATATAATATACATTAAAATTTGTCTATTTAATATACATTAGAGATAGAATGGTCTATGCTGTATTCACTTTCCCTCTTATGTGTACAACACATTTTATATTATCCTAATAGTTTATTTTATTTCTGTTAAATACACATATAAAACAAAATAGTTCATTATGTATTTCCCTCTAAAAAATCATTTCCAAATGCATGCTATACTTAATATTGAACTTATATATCCTCTCAAATTAAGGAAATAGATTTCACACTTAAGCAAAATTGTCCGTAATTAAAGAAGAAAGATAGTGTTTCTTCTCATTGGTTTTAATTACAACTTTCCTTTTCCTGATAAAATCAGTTTATGATTTCAGAATATTAACTTTATGATGCTATATCATTATAAAGGTGATTTTGCTGATGGTTAACTTGATTTATAATTTCTGTTTTAAATTCTTTCTTTATAAATGCATACTTTCTACTGTTGATGGAATCTACATTATTTTTTAATGGCACCATAAACTCTGCACAGCCTTAGTGATTTGAAAAACATAATTTTATTATAGAGTTGATCCTTGAACAATATGGGTTTGAATTACTCGGGCCCACCTATATGAAGATTTTTTTCACTAAATACATGATACAGTACATAAATACATAATATATAATGCATATTACATACATATGGCTAGTTTTTATACTGCTATCTTTCCCATAGGTCCCAAATGTCTTTTTATTAAATGAATTTGTATATAGACTGCATTGTTAACCTCATTGGTAATTACATAGAGTAGGAATTTTGTATAGGGCCTGTGGCTATTGAATGCATTTGCCAGGGCTATTCATTTCAAAATATCCAATTTGAAGTATGAATACTAGAGCTAATTATGTGCAGCAGAAGTGAAGTTAGACTATGTTTTAGAAATTTTTCTTCTACTAAACATTTTGGATAAAAATATCTTTATCAGCCGGATATTATACAGCCCAGAGCACTCACTATATCTTAAATAATATATATCTGCAATGAGTTATTATGAGAATTAAACAAAATAATATATGTAAGTCACCTGGCACAAAGTTTGGCACTCAGTAGATCTTGGTTTCCTTCCTGTAAAACAGATTATCCTGGTGATGGTAATTCTTACCTGGAAAAAATAAAAGCCTAAGTGTTGAATTTTGTATTCCACTAGGACCAACTAAGACCACGTTTGTGTTTGTGTGTTTTACTTTTGTTTGTTTTACTCAAAGCAAAGTTGTTAGGCAAATCATACGGAGCATTTTTGTGTCAGAATGCACTATCATTCCTGAAATGTGAAAACAGGCATCCTTTGTTTTTTATTTAAACCACGTAAGGCTTGTCTTATGAGTGCAAAGAGAGCATATAATTTGTGAAAATGTTCTCAAAATATTTTGTGTGATTTCATTCTAGTTCTTAGCTTTTATAAGTTTACTTTAAATTAGGTAGATTAAACCTATTTATAAAACATGTTTTAACAAGGAAAATTTCTCTGGACTTATTTTATTAACTCTAAAATGAGTGCTCTGGGGTACTCTGACTCACCATTGGTGGTTCAAGACAGCAGCAAACACTAAAGTCAATACAAAGGCCATCTGATATTATCCACATTCATTCAGGTGGCAGCAGTGATTGCCATAAAACAACAAATAGGGTAGCTGTGGGCCACAGTTTGCTGAAGAGAACTTCTATCTCAAGGGAGAATGTAGGTCCTAGCCTGAAATAATAGCCTCAGAAAGGAATATACTTCAGAGAAAGGCACTGAGAGAGAGAGAGAACTTAGCCTCTGTGCCCCATTCTTTCTCTGTACTTCCCTTCAAGAATGGACGAAAAAAAATCTGTATTTAGTCCTAGTTTCAGACACTATTTAATTAGGACTCAAACTTTATCATCAGAGAACAGCTTCTATGATTCTCAGAGCTCCAACTCCTATAGTGTATTCTTTCTCTGGCTTTATATGGTGGCCTAATAGTTCAGTGCTCAGTCTCCTGGGTTCAAAGCCAGCAAGCAAAAAGAGCTTCCTTGTGCTATAAATAACAGTCCCAGGCATTTATCTGATTGGACAAATTTAGGACAACGTTGCTCCCCTGAACCAACCACTACTGTGTGTGTGTGTGTGTGTGTGTGTGTGTGTGTGTGTGTGTGTGTCTGTGTACAGAATGAAGTGCTCTGAATGACTGGATGAAGCTGTAGCTCCAACTTTGGGGCTAGAGATAGAGCCCCACCCAGGGCTAAGAACCCTACCATGTAAGAGAGGATGGTCTTGCGAGACAATTTAGGGTATGTCAGGAGCAGCAACATGTGACACGATATTGGAAGGAAAAGACACAACATACGCCCATTACTTCCTACAAGATAAAGGTTTCCCTTCAAAGCAGAAATAAATTGAGCTGTGCTAACTTCTCCAAGAATTTTGTTTGAGTGTCTTTAAGGAGGATAATTTTCAGTGTGACATTTGAATTATTTCCCAGTTTGGTCCTAAATGGAACTTCTGCCAAATTGTATGAGATGAGAATTATGGAAAATTGAAAGGTTACTAAGAAGTATTTATATTATAAGTAATTATATAAATGTAGTTAAGTATTGTAAATGTTACCTTAAAAATCAAGAAATTTACTTTCAGTTTATAAAGTCATCACTGTATTCTTTACTACTTCTAGTTTAATAAGAAAATCAATTCATTATAACATGGAATAATTACTTTTAGTAACTATGACATTGTTCTGTTGTAATATATTCTAACTTCAAGATACACTTTGCCATGGCTAGCTACCTATGTAAAAAAAAAGTATTATAATCAACTACTTCATAATTTATAGGCATGGAAATATCTTACAATTCTCTTCTAGTATTGCATTTACCCAATTTGGTATTATAAAGCAAAATGAGCTCTGTCATAGCTAAGTGTGTTGTTAGGTTGTACAGGTTAATCAATTTCTCTATACATAATTTATAAATAAGAAATAATGATGTTAAAAATAATAAAATTAAGGCTCTCAGAATCCTTATAAGGAAAGTATATATCTGGTAGGAAAAGGCTATTTCCATCATTAGAGAGATCCAATGAACATTAAAAGGATAATGAAGGAATATTATGAACTCTATACCCACCAATTTTATAAGCTACATAAAATTAAAAAATATCTTAAAAGCACAAGTTGCCAAACTCGCACAAGAAGAAATAGACAGGCCTATATTTATTAAAGGAATCGAAATCAGTAAAGAGCAACTTTCCCATGCAGAAAGCACCAGACTCAGATGAGTTCACTGGTGAATTCTGAGACATTAAAGGAAAAATTTTAACAATTCTCAACAGTCGTTTTCAGAAGATAAAAGCAAAGGCAACACTTCCTAACTCATTCTACAAAGCCAGCATTACCCTAACACTGAAACCAAAGGCATGAAAAATACTTAGGTACAAATCTTAAAAAATATGTACAAAAATTGAGGAAAACTACAAAACTCTGATGAAAGGTATCAAGGAAAAACTAAACAAATGAAGAAATATTCCATGTTCATGGATAGGAAGACTCAGTATTGTCAAGTTCTTCCCAATTTAATTGATAGATTCAATGCAATCCCAAATAAAATCTTAGCAAATTATTTTGTGGAAATTGACAAACTGATTCTAAAATTTATATGAAGATGCAAAAGAACCAGAATAGTGAACACAATATTGAAGGAGAAAAACAAAGTTGGAGGACTGATACTACCTGACTTCAAGACTTACTATAAAACTACACTAACCAAAACACTGTGGTACTTGTGAAAGAATAGACAAATAAATCAATGGAGCAAAACACAGAACTCAGAATAGAATCACATAAATATAGTCAACTGATCTTTGACAAAAGCAATACAATTGAACAAATATAGTCTTTTCAAAAGTGATGCTGGAGCAATTAGTAATCCACATGCCAAAAAAGAAAAAAAAAAAAAAAAACAAGCAAAAAAGGGAACATAGTCACAGACCTTATACCCTTCACAAAAATTAACTCAAAATAGATCATAGACCTACATGTAATACACAAAACTGTAAAACTCCTAGAAGATAACACAGGAGGAAACCTAGATTATCTCAGGTATGGCAAAGACTTTTTAGATATAACACTAAAGGCATAATTCCTGAAAAAAACAACTAAAAAGTTCATTAAAAATAAAAACTTCTGCTCTGCAAAAGACAGTTAAGTGAATGAAAAGACAAGCTACAGAAAAGGAGAAAATATTTGCAAATTACACGCCTGAAAAAGACACCAAAAACATACAGAGAACTCAGAATTCAACAATAAGAAAATGAACAACCTAGTTCAAAAATGGGCAAAAGACTTGAACAGACATCTCACCAAAGAAGATACACAGATGGCAAATAAGCACATGAAAAGATGCTCAACATTATATGTGATTCGGAAACTGAAAATTAAAACAATGGAATATCACTATACATCTATGAGAATAGAATGGCCAAAATCCAAAACAGTGAGGACACAAAATGGTGCTGAAAATGTGGAGCAACAGGAACTCATTCATTGCTGGTGTTATGCAAAATGGTGCAGCCATTTTAGAATGCAGTTTGGGAGTTCTTACAAAACCAAATATATTCTTTTTTTTTTTTTTAATTCATCAATAATATTTATTTATCTTTTTTTTAACATCTTTATTGGAGTATAATTGCTTTACAATGGTGTGTTAGTTTCTGCTTTATAACAAAGTGAATCAGTTATACATATACATATATCCGCATATCTCTTCCCTCTTGTATCTCCCTCCCTCCCACCCTCCCTATCCCACCCCTCTAGGTGGTCACAAAGCACCGAACTGATCTCCCTGTGCTATGTGGCTGCTTCCCACTAGCTATCTATTTCACAGTTGATGGTATATATAACTCCATGCCACTCTCTCACTTCATCCCAGCTTACCCTTCCCCCCTCCCCATGTCCTCAAGTCCATTCTCTACTAGGTCTGTGTCTTTATTCCCATCCTGCCCCTAGGTTCTTCAGAACCTTTTTTTTTTAGGTTCCATATATATGTCTTAGCATATGGTATTTGTTGTTCTCTTTCTGACTTACTTCACTCTGAATGATAGACTCTAGGTCCATCCACCTCACTACAAATAACTCAATTTCATTTATTTTTATGGCTGAGTAACATTCCATTGTATATATGTGCCACATCTTCTTTATCCATTCATCTGTTGATGGACACTTAGGTTGCTTCCATGTCCTGGCTATTGTAAATAGAGCTGCAATGAACATTGTGGTACATGACTCTTTTTGAATTATGGTTTTCTCAGGGTATATGCCCAGTAGTGGGATTGCTGGGTCGTATGGTAGTTTTATTTTTAGTCTTTTACGGGACCTCCATACTGTTCTCCATAGTGGCTGTATCAATTTACATTCCCACCAACAGTGCAAGAGGGTTCCCTCTTCTCCACTCCCTCTCCAGCATTTATTGTTTGTGGATTTTTTGATGATGGCCATTCTGACTGGTGTGAGGTGATACCTCATTGTAGTTTTGATTTGCATTTCTCTAATGATTAATGATGTTGAGCATCCTTTCATGTGTTTGTTGGCAATCTGTATATCTTCTTTGGAGAAATGTCTATTTAGGTCTTCTGCCCATTTTTGGATTGGGTTGTTTGTTTTTTTGATATTGAGCTGCATGAGCTGCTTGTAAATTTTGGAGATTAATCCTTTGTCAGTTGCTTCATTTGCAAATATTTTCTCCCATTCTGAGGGTTGTCTTTTCATCTTGTTTATGGTTTCCTTTGCTGTTCAAAAGCTTTTAAGTTTCATTAGGTCCCATTTGTTTATTTTTGTTTTTATTTCCATTTCTCTAGGAGGTGGGTCAAAAAGGATCTTGCTGTGATTTATGTCATAGAAGTGTTCTGCCTATGTTTTCCTCTAAGAGTTTTATAGTGTCTGGCCTTACATTTAGGCCTTTAATCCATTTTGAGTTTATTTTTGTGTATGGTGTTAGGGAGTGTCCTAATTTCATTCTTTTACCTCTAGCTATCCAGTTTTCCCAGCACCACTTATTGAAGAGGCTGTCTTTTCTCCATTGTATATTCTTGCCTCCTTTATCAAAAAAAAGGTGACCATATGTGCGTGGGTTTATCTCTGGGCTTTCTATCCTGTTCCATTGATCTCTATTTCTGTTTTTGTGCCAGACGCATACTGTCTTGATTACTGTTGCTTTGTAGTATAGTCTGAAGCCAGGGAGCCTGATTCCTCCAGCTCCGTTTTTCTTTCTCAAGATTGCTTTGGCTATTTGGGGTCTTTTGTGTTTCCATACAAATTGTGAAATTTTTTGTTCTAGTTCTGTGAAAAGTGCCAATGGTAGTTTAATAGGGATTGCATTGAATCTGTAGATTGCTTTAGGTAGTATAGTCATTTCCACAATATTGATTCTTTCAATCCAATAACATCTTATTACCTAATCTGGCAATCATGATTCTTGGTATTCATTGTGAGTTGAAAACTTATGTCCACACAAAACCTAAACACTTATGTTTATGGAAGTTTTGTTCTTGATTACCAGAACTTGGACAATGCCCCAAAATAAATGAGTAGATAGGTAAACTGTGATTAATTGAGAAAATGTCATATTATTCAGTGCTAAAAAGAAATTAGCTATCAGGCCCTGAAAAGACATGGAGGAAAGTTACATGCATATTACTAAGTGAAAGAAGCCAATATGAAAGAGCTACAAACTGTGTGATTCTAACAATATGACATTCTGGGAAAGGTGAAACTATGGATACAGTAAAAAGGTTAATAGTTGCCCTGGATTAAGGTAGAGGGAAGGATGCATAGACAGAACACAGATGATTTTTATGGCAGTGAAACTATTCTATATAATACTATAGTGATGGATACTTGTCATTATTCATTTCTCAAAACCCATAGAATGTACAAAACCAAGAGTGAACCTTAGTATAAACTCTAGTCTTTAGGTGATTATGATATTTCGATTTGGTTCACTGACTGTAGCAAAAGTGCCCACTCTGGTGTGGGACTTTAACAGTTAGGGGAGGTTGTGGGTGTGTAGGTACATGGGTTATATGGGGACTCTATTCACCTTCTGCTCAATTTTGCTGTGAATCCAAAACTGCTCTAAAAATATAGTTTAATAACTAAAATATTAGTAGTAATACTTTAACTTGATCTTTTTTTCCATCTCAATTTCTCATATGAAAAATAGCATTAATCAGCTTGCTCAGTGAAAATATTTTATGTTTATACAAACAAGCCCTCCTGTGTTATACTATCCTTATTTATCCCACTCTCCACTCTACAAGCTCTTTAGGCAGCCATTATAATGTGTCACACACATTTACAAATATATATTTCCATGGAAAATATGTTTATCAGTGTGTGTCTGTGTATGTGAATTTACATAAAGATTATTTAGCTGTAGGCCCTATCCGCTTTCTTATGTTTTTCACTCAGCTATATATTAATGTGTTGTGCTGTGGTGGATTTATTGAATGTATTTTGGTAAAATTTATTTTTATTCAAGTTATCTTTATCACAAAGAAAGAAAAGGAGCACAGTATTTTATTTTGACATTATATTTTCTTTGTTTTCCTTTTGATGTTTTGTTAGAGATAGTAGATGGAGTGGAAATGATACTAAACAAAAGACAAGGGATATAATTCCATATCTTTTATATTAGTTGTCACTTAACTTCTTAGAATATCAGTTATTGTAGTTACTCATTTTATATCTCTCTACATAATAGTGGGACAGCGTGTTGCAGCATCCCCAGGATTTAGCATAGTGCCTGACATATCGTACACCCATAAAAACACACACACACAGACACATACACATGCATACGTGTATACATATATACATAAGCAGTGGAGTTGGACTAGACAATCTCTGGACTCTGCTTTCCTCACTCAACTGCAATCTTACCAATAATGTCCATGATTCCCCTATTATCAGAGCCTCATCTTAGTGCCAAGTCATGAAATCAGTATATTTTTCATGCTTTGCTGTAATCATGCTGTTAATAGGTAGTTATATAGCAATACTTGCTTGAAAACATAGGCAAGTTCTTTTAATTTGGCAAAGACAGAAACAAGAAGAAAAAACAGCCAATCCCCTAGTCTTTTCATTAGCAAACAGTAGTTACTGCATTTGAAGATTTTTAATGGCACTATCTTAGATCATAATATTATTACTAACCTAAGTCACCTTTCTGTCCTTTCAATTGCCAATTTAAGAAATTTGCAATAGTGGGCTTATGTAACAATTAAACTTTTTTTTTCTTTTCTTTTTTTTTCCCTCCCCTCTCTTACAATCAGATACCATATGTGAAGGAGCATATTCAATTTTGGAAAACCTGTTTGCTTACAATTCAAGCCAAATGCAATTCTCACTAATTGCTTTAAACTATTCTACAACAAGAAGGCTTTAAAATTTGTCCCAATATGTGTTTAATGTGAAAAGCTAAAATGGAATTTTAATATAAGATACCTCTATACTTTAATCCAGGAATAATTATCCCTTGATATTTTCAAGAACCAAACATAATTAACCCTAAAACACAGTTTCGGATTTGAAGAAAAGAATAAATTTTAAAAAGGTAGCATTAGAAACAGTAAATCAAAGCTAATGAAGCAACATTAGCACTTTTATGTTGCAGGTTCTAATTAGAAAATCTGTTAATGAAATTGGGGCATTTACTTAATTGCTGTGAACAATAATTTTCAAATTAAGCTTGGCAATTAAATAGCATGATTAAGCTCAGAGTAGTGATGTTAGGTAGGGGTATGTTAACTATTTTGCATGCTGTATTGTGGATGGCAGTTTAAACTCTGAGTATCTGATGATTAACAAATGTAAATGGCATGCAGTACTTCTTGGTGTTGGAGATTTATGCAAAGTTTCCTATTGCTTTAAATACTTGCCTTGCCCACTAACTTGGAAGACTGGAACCCCAACCTCCAACCTGCCCCACTTAACTTAAATAGATTCTTTCCTTCCTATAAATGTCAAACGTCCTGAAATATGCTTCTACATTTATAGGCTCCATTTGCTCACTTTTCATTTAGCATCCTAAGTCTTGTTCTTAGTCTTCAGAACCATCACCAACAATACTAATTTTTGCAAAATGGGAGCTGCAAATTGATTCAATGCTAGTAGATTATTTGATCTTTAATAACAACCTTTGAGATAGCTATTATTGACATTTATCTTCTCCAGGTAAAACTGAAGTTCAAGAAGATTTTTTTTAAATCCTCTCAAAGACACACTATTGATAAATGAAAGAGTGGGAATTTGAACATGATTCACTTAGCGCAAACCTTGTGCATCTCATGTAAAATAGAGCTTCTTCTCATTATGTCCTCTAATACAGTTTCCTCTAGTTGAAACATAAATGTTTCTCATAATCCACATTCTACTGGATTTCTCAGTGTCTAATACTGATGACCACTCACACTGTCAAGTTTGAAATTCCCTTGACTTTCAAATCACCAAAATTTCCTGTTTCTCTTCCATTTCTTCTATGTCTCAGTTCCATTTATTTTGTCAAGTTTTCTTTCTCATTCCAACTCTTGCAGGTTGACAATGCACCCTTCTCAAACTTTATATTTTCCTTAAATGAAAATCTCCAAAGTATGTCATATGCAGGAATAGCTTGAGACAAGAGGAATAGCTTGAGACAAGAGGAATAGCTTGAGACAAGAGGAAGTTCCCAATTACAATCCATCCTCAGAGCAAATTTCAACAATGAGAAGTCACCTTAAAGTTGGATTACTCAGATTTCTAAATTGTGAACTAATGGCCTGAATTTAAATTCTTGGAGGTAAACTCAGTGTTTTATTTATTTTTTTATTATTGTTCTGATAGAACTATTCTGTGTTCAATATTAGAATTTGCCTGTAAGTTATTTCAGTATCAGATACTTGATTATTGCTATATATGTATAATGGAAGGATTACAACTGTTCACAACTCTAGTCAATAAAAACATGTTACAACCTTCAAAAAATTTAATAAAGATGAAATAAAGATTTACTAGATGAAATCAACTAAGCAGGCAAATTTAACTTATTCTTTCCCTAACCACCACTCACAGCCAATTAATCACATCAAAATTATCATTATTTATTGATAACTTTCCATTGTCACTATTCCTTCTGCTGCCATCTTAGTTAGGGAGCCCATAACCTCTTGCTAAGTCTAGTGCCTTACCTACCAACCAGTTCATCCTCACCTATTTCCTGCCATTCTCTTATAAAACTTCTACTCTTGACACCTTGATTAACCTGTTGCTTTTGAACGGGGCACACTCATCTTTCTTACCCATCATATGACTTACTCATATGATTTCCAGAGATGACCTTTCATTCTTTTCAGCCTAACTTCTAAATGTCCTTCACAACCCAATATCTTTTTGTGTGAGCTTTGATAATAGTGTGTGCCTGACAGATTTTGAAAGATATAAGTAAATTTTGTTCAATAAAAGTTTCTTTAAATAAATTATACAGTCTATTTTTAACGAGAAAAATCTATAAAACATTTAAATATATGTAATGTATTTTAAGTTAATTTATAAAAATCAATGTTTCTAATGTATTATTTTTTTATCTGAATACCAATATTTAAACTTTGTGACCAGATTTCTGAATATTGAAGTAAGAGTGAATGTGTACTGTGGTATTAGATATCTGCTACTCTCTCAAGAATTGTGTCTAAGTTAAAATTAAGTGAAGTTGAATGTCACACCATCAGTTAAAAATCTGAAGCAAGTAAATATAATTTCATGACTTTATTTTTACTTGAGGTTATGTTTACTGTATGTTGATTATTCTTTTCTAGTGCATCAAATATAGATTTATTTTATGTACTTTTTATGGTTTCATGAAATTAACCATACTTTTATAATATTGTTACATTTTTAATGAAAATTTATGCAGTATTTTTAGAATTAGAAAAACCTTGCATGGCATAGAGGAATTCTTCATGTAATTAAATATATACAATGAGTTTATATGTAAAACAAATAAAAAGAACTTAAGAGATGATTGATCTAACTATGCTTAAAATACTGTTTATATATACTCTTTGTAATTAGATAATTATAATATCATAGATCAGGAATCAGAAATTACAGCCTATGGACCAAATCTGGGCCACCTCTTGTTTTTATAAATAGTGCTTTTTGAAACACAGCCTTACTCATTTGCATATATGTCATCTATGGCTATTTTCGCACTATAATGACATTGTTGAGTAGTTATAATAGAGACTATAAGGCCAGTAAAACATAAATATTTACTATCTAGCCTTTTTATAAAAAAAATGTTTGTTAGCCCATGAGTTAGAAGAGTACAAAGAATGTAAGCTGGCAAGCTGTCAAAACCATTGATTTACCTTTAAATATGTATTTATGTGCCAAAGTGTGTGGTCACTTAAGGAAATAATTGGAGAATACTCATACTTTGATGACTTCCAAAGTCTTGTTCTTTCTTAACCCTTTTCCCAGCTATGAGTTTCCTTCCATTAATTACTTTAATATCCTACTGTAGCATTTATCAAATTATTACCTCTCAGCTCCAAATTTACCCTTTGTTCCCTTCTCTGAAAATAGAGCTGGGCCCTTTAAACATTTGTACTTTGTTGGCTGACACAATTTTAATCCTTTTCAGTAAGGGTGCTCACAAAAACAGTGGAGGAAAAATAGGTATTTAACTTCCAGGGTCCTTCTCTCGGTAGGTGCAGTTTCTAAGTCATTCAGCTCCTTCAATAAATGACTTTTTCAGCACCTGGTTCCTGCAGTGCAGGGCAACGATCAGCTTAGCTTAGCAAAACTTCAGGCAGCTAAGAGTTTCTAGGTTTGGCACCTCCTTGTGGACCCCTTGCCCCAGAACCACAGAGGGCCATTTCTAGCAAGCTCTGCCAGGACACTGCCTCAGTTTTCTCTGGCACTCAATGAGCCAAAGCCATGCCGTTTCCATTGAGATCTGGTTTCTCAGGTCTGGGGGTTGTGTGTGAGGGACTCCTCCATGAGTGCTCTACCTCATCCTGGGAGTAATGACTTGATGACTGTGCCTCACCACTCTTATTCCTATACTCCTCAGTGTTCTCTCTCTGCTTATTAGCAAATGGCCTGTAAACTTCAGTCTTCAGAGGATGAGGTATAGAAAATATTCATATTAAACTTTCCCTGTTCAAAATTCAGTGTGGTTTCTCTCTTCTAGTAGGACGAAGAACGATGTAACCACAGACACATAAAACTTCACACATTCAAAATTAAACTCATAATCCAACCCCAAGAAAGTTGGAGTTTCTCCCCTACTTCCTATATTGCTAGTCATCCAAGAAAGAAGCTTTAAGTAGAATTTAATTTCAGTTGCTCCCTCTCAGTTAAGCCATATTCACATATAATACATAGAGTTGTGTTCACAAATACACATACACAACACACACACACATACATACTCATCCACTCAATCTTCAGGTTTTGTCAATTTCAGGACAATTCTCAAATCTAATATATGTGACAGAAATTTCAGGACATCATTTCTTTCGGCGACTACTGCCTTATTATTTTTTCTAATTTGAATCATTTATGCCAATATCTTGCCTCTTCGTTCTGTGGTCAAACCATTTTAACAAAATCTATCCTGTTGGCATTCAAGTTCTCTACCCTCTCCATGACTACAGCTCAACTTCTGAGTGCTGCCTGAGAAAAATTACACAATTAGGCAGTTTGGTACAAAAATAAATTATTGATCATGCAACTAAACTGGGCCCTTAACAATGCAATTCAAGTTTCATATTCACCACCAAGAATTTTGAAAAATGCTCTCCACACCTCTCAGATCTCCAACACATTCTTCTCTGCTCTTATCTCCCACCACACATATAAAATATAAGCTATTTGGGGAGAGTATCAATGTATCATGATCCCCATGAAATTATCGGCTCCATATAGATTTTTCTGATATGTCCCCATCCTGTTTTTTCATTTTATTAATATTGTAGATGAAGTATCTCAATGTTAGATTCTTATATAAGACCAATTTCTGTTTTATAGTAACATTTATTTCCTTTTCTTACCACTTCAATGACTCCCTCTGTACCCATCCCTTCCCATCAGCATTTATATATTTTCAAGTCTACAACATCATAAAAAATAATGACAACTATGAACACAATAGTAATCTTCCTCATCTCTTTCATTTCATTCAACATTCTTTTCCTCCTAAATTATCACTAACATCGAATTTGTTGATCACCTCCAGAAAACTGGAATGCCTTTTTCTCTCACACCTGAATGATTGCAGAGATTCTTTAATATAAACTTTTCTTGACTCTAATTCTCTTCATCCCCACACCAACATAAAAGTCCATCTTCCATCAAATTTTACCTGAACTTTTGTGATAGTTTCTTCTATTCACTCTTAGTTAACAGATTCAGTTTTGAATCTTCCTTTAAATTGTCTTAATGCAATGCTCATTAGATCATGTCAGTTTCAGTTTAATAGCCTTATATTGTTTCACGATGTTTACAGGAAAAAAAGACTAGAATCCTTAAAAATATCTATCAGAAGCGCTAAAATATCTAACTCTTCAGTATGTCTCTTAAAACTAACCCCTTCTCTCTCCCTCTCTGCTGTACTTCACTGCATTGAATTCCATTTCTCCATATTCCAGTGTTTCTGAATCTTTGATTTTCCCCCCACACCCATAGAGTTGCAAACATGTTTCACTGGATCCATGTCTATACCTACATTTACTTTAATTTATTTTTTCAAAAATTAGATAATTAATTAATTAATCAAATAATACTGTATATATTTTCACATTAAAATATAATAGCATGGAATCTGAGTGAATATTAAGTAAACTTATATAAAGGTTTGTTGACTTCTGATGAACTTGCCAGTGACTCAGCCAAGGACTCATTTGACTGTTTTATTATGTGTCACTTTTTGCCGTATTAGCTTGTTTGTTTTCTTTTTTAATGTGTTTAATATATTTCCATATTTAACTCTTGGTTGAAGGTAGAAAACATAAGCAATAATGATGCTGAATTACAAAAGTTTATAATAATTCTTCAAATAGAATAGGTAACATTTATTATAAACTGCATTCATATTATTAAAATCATGTATATCATCACATCAAGATGTCTCAACTTTTAAAATCAGTGACAAGGCTAAAAAAATAAGAGTTATTATCTTTGTATTTTTTAAAACATTACTTAGGAGTAAAATTATGCACCCATGTGGTGTTAATGTGCTATTTGTGCTTCTAACACTCTCTCTATTATCTCATTATTTAGAAAAAAATATAAACTTAAGATGAAACACATTTATTTTAGCCAAATAAGGCAAGAAATCCAAACAACAGCTTATGAAGGCATTTTTATCTCTATTAGATACCATACAATATAATTATATTTCAATTTACATCTTATTATATACCCAGTCCTACCCCCCGAAAATAATCCATACATATATATTGATTATTACTATATTATTCTTATATTTTTCTTAGATAATTATTTAAAGTAAACAATATGCTTTTTTGCTGTTGAATGGCTCAAAGGCTCAGCATTACCTACCTAAAATATGTATAAATACATTGTGTTCATATTGCTGTTAAAGATTTTATTAAAACCCATTCACAATACAAACTTTAATTTAAAAAATTTCCCTATAATTTATAATGTACCACATAAAAATGACAAGAATTCTTAAATTCGTAAGAGTATTTATATGATTACATTGTACTAGTAAAGAAATCCTCCAGCCAAAACTTAAAAATACTGAATTACTCCAAAAGACCATGTTCCTTTATGCCTTAGGGCTTCAATGATTATGTTTTCTCTACCTTGAAAACTCTGCTCCACTCTGCTTTCTGGCTTCACCCACATGACCTCTACTTATTCAGCCTAAGTACAAATATTTCCTTCAAGGCTTCCCTGGTTCCCCAGTCTCAGTTAGGTCAGTGTATATTTGCCCTTACAGTACCTAAAACTGTCTTAAAAATACACAAGGAATTCTTTGTTACCTATCTGATTTTCTGGAAGCATAGAGGCACCAAGAGGTCAAAGAACTTGTCTGCTTTTTTCTGTGTTTACCCAACACCTAGCAGATTATTTCATGTGAATGAATAAATGGCCTCCTAATTTGTCTACCTGCTTTCCAATTTGTCCCCCTCAAATTCTTTCTCTAGTCACTAAAGTCATCTACCAAAAATGCTAATTGTTCAGCCAATGGCTCCATCTCACCTAGAGCAGAAGTTGTCTCTCTGTCTGTTTTAAAATCACTGGGGATATTATTACAGGAGCAGATTCTTAGCTCAAACTCCCAAAGGTTCTGATACTATGAGCATATTAGCACCTAGGTGGTTTTCTAACCAATCTTTGAGAAACACTGAACTGCAGAATAAAATTTAAGTTCCTTCGAATGATACAAATTAATTTTCCAAAGTCAGAATTAATACTCAAAACAAAATAGATATGGCCAAGTATAGTAATAAAGTAGTTAGCAAAGTTTATTATTATGCTGAATATTATATGAAAAAATACTTTCTAATTTTAGATATGTTTAAGAAACTGCATTAAATCGCATTACTTGCATAAATATTAGGCTAATTATACCATTATGTTTATGTAATTATTGACTTTATTTTGAGCTCTACTGTACTTTTCAACTAATTGTAACAAATTTTGGAATATGTTAAAATGTCTCCTGAATATCTTTTCTTTGGAAAAGCAACAAGGTGTTTCATATGAACATAGTATTTTAGAATCATTAAAATTTGAGTGTAAAACCAAGTTCCCAGTATTTATTATCTGAGAGTGCTTGGTCAACTCATATTCTGAGCCTGTTTCTGCATTTGTAAAATGAACATAAAAGATAGTAGGCATACTGAAAATTAATTACCATGCATGGAGGGATTACCCTGTGTCCAACCCAGTGCTGAGAGATTTACGTGTTGCAGAGTTGGCCATAAGTCCATGTGATCTTCTTGTTGTTCTAGCTTGGAGGCCAAGATCATGGGCTAGCAAGTCAGAAGTCCTGGGGATTAAAATCCCACAGGTTCTGGTCTTAACACCTCTTAGCTGTGAACCTGGGCATTTAAATTTACTTTCTATATCTTGGTGTGCTCATCTTCAAAATGGGGATAAGAATAATAACACCTCCTAGGGATGTGGTGAGGATTAAAGAAGTAATATATGTAAAAATATGTAAGCCAGTACCTGCTTAATAAAGAGTAAATGTTAGCAACTTTTATGATTACAAAATATATACTATGTGCAAACTTATGTTCTCTTAAGGAAAGTTAGTACATTTTTATTTGAAAGAAGGAAATAATATGTTAAGGAGGTAAATAAATATTGGAGACAATTCTCTACAAGTCTTACCTTCCAACATGTCTCACAAGCAAGGGCATAGGCTGCCTTTATTCTGTGCTGTTTTTCCAGGATTTTTTTAATGAATAGCCTTGCAAGATAGAGATGGTATCTCCTTCCAGGGCAAAAAAATAGGTTTATTTACTGTGAGGTATTAAAAAGGGTAGCAATTCTCTCCAGGAAAGAGGTTAGCTAGGCTCATAGACCATTATTAAAAAAATTGTTTGTTTGTTTGTTTTTTTTTATGTTTGGGCTTTCTTTCCTGTAATCTTGGGGGATTAGCACAAATGCTAATTCTCTACCACTGCTGTTTGTATGTGTAATAAACTGTCCTTTGTCTCTGCCTCAGAATCCCATGCCCTCTGCCAGCATCCATGAAACTGTAACAGGCTAACTTGTTAGCTTTCAAGTAGATAAAGTCTCAGATCCTTCACAGTTCTTGACGGTTTCAATAAAATAGTCAATAGAAAAATGGGATTTTGGAATAGGAAGGATGAGGAACTTGGGGCCAATTATTAGGATTTGGAGAAAGTCTATAGGAACATGTAGTAAATATGTCAACCAAATTGTGTAGTCAACTACTGCACAGAAAATGGTCCTTCACTCTTGCCTTTTAATGAGGAATAATTGAGTAGGTGCTTTACAGCCACAATCAAGATGTGGGCTCAAAGACAGCTGTTGTAATGGGCTCTGGTTATTGCTAATGCTCCTTTGGATGAATCCGGCCAATGTGGTCAGCCTCAAGTCCATACCTCTATAAAAACTATTACTAAGGTCCTTTTAGTCAACAGTCACAGGGACATGCACCTATGCTGAGTATTGATAAAGGGAAATTCGTGACTTTTGTGGGCACAAACCAGGCAGTTTATTACAACTCTGGCAGTTTTTTTTTGGAAGATGAGGGGATGGGGCATTTGATACTTGTTAAGGATGAATCACAACATCTGAGTTGTCTTAAAGATCAGCCCCTCCAGCAATCTATCATGCCAGCTTTAGACCTATTCAAATATGACTATAAAAAGTCTTATTTTTTTTCTGTTGGCCCTGGTTGCTATAAGAGAGATTTAGCCCTCTAAGGGAGATTTCCTGGAGACAGAAAAACTCCTGTGGGAAATCACAGAGGAATTGTTTTGTGTTCAGGCTCTTACAGCCCCAGTGAGCTACTGGAGAATGACAAACTGACCCAAAGAAATCTAGTTAATTTCTTAGGGCCAATCCTACAGCTTTGGAAAAATCTCCTAGCCCTTATATTGAAACAAGGCAAAAATTTAAGAGAGTTATGAAAATAGGGCAGCAGATGTCCTGAATTAAGCTGGACCTAAAAAAATCACTGCTGTGTAAGCCACTTTAAACACTATTAAATAACACTTTTTTTTTTCTCTTTTTCACAGGGTCACCACGTGCATCCCTGGGACTATACTCCTTGTGTGGTACGCAGGTACTAACTTGCTTCCCTTCCCAATACACAGCGACTGGAACCTCAAGGGTGTTCATTAAAGACCTACAAGTATTTAAGCAAACACTGCCAGTAGATCATGTAGCCCTCAAAAAATATATATAAATTCATCCAAAATCAGACTATTTTGCTGACTAAGGGGAGCTTCCAGAGGGATAACTGACTCATTATTCATGTGCATGCTGTGGGCAGTTTTCTCAAAGAGGGAGACATCCAATTATAAAAGACTGTATGAAATGTGTTCTTGACTTTAGCTCAAGTGATCAGATATACCACCTTGGCCCTGGAAAGTGTTCAGGTCATCTTCAACTCACTACCAGTGTTTTTATAGATGAAAGAATTGTCTTAGATTTTCCCTTTGCTGAGCAAGATACAATCACTAACCCATCCTGCTTTACCTGGATTAACACCTCAGACCACATGGAAAGGTCAATAGAAAAACTTGAGGAACTCACCTGGTAGGTAGATCCCGATGGTTTATGGTAGATCCCGATGGTTTAGGTAGATCCCGATGGTTTGGTAGATCCCCATGGTTTGTAAAATTTTGTTTGGTTGGATTTAGAACCTTAGAGAACATGTTTGCGGTCAATACTCCAGATTGGCATCAGGCTGCTCTTGGCAGTATTATTGGTAGTAAATTTCATTTAAAAACTAATGAGACATATTGAATGAATTTTGTCCCAGCCTCTGTCAGTAGGATTAATCAGACGGTCCAAAGTAATCATGGAAAAATTTACTGTAAACCAAGATGGTATAGAAACAAGAGGTCAATATTGTGGGGCAACAATTCTCCTTGGAGTTTCTCATGTGTCCACACACCTTGCTACAAAACCTTGACTGATTGTGTTCAGGACTATCTTTTCAAGGATGGCTGTCGAGTAAACTTGGAAAATAGAGATAGTATCTCCCCATAGTTAGAAGGTGGGTTTGCTTACTGTCTAATATAACAAGATATTATCTCCCTTTGGGGCAAACATCAGGCACGTTTATGCCCAGTATAAGAAATCTGGTCCCTAACTAGACTTTCTTCTCCTGTAACACAAGCAAAGGCATGTGTAGATATCACGTGGTCCTGTTTGTGTCACCCTGTAGGAACTGAGGCTCAGAAAACCAGTGCAAATGCTGATGCTCTGGCTACTGTTATTTCTGTGAGTAGATAGTCCTTTGTCTCTGATTCAGGAGTCTTGTGTCTTCTTCTAGTTCCCATGAAACTGTGGAAGTCTAACTAATTAGCGTGCCAGTAGGATAAAATCTCATACCTTTCACAGTTCTTGACATAAAATATAATGTCAAAAAGGTGTGAGCTGAACCTCTTTTCTTTCATTGCATAGTATAGCATAGTGGTTATCTACATGGAATTTAAATATAGACTGCCGAGTTTCATTGACTCTAACTTTGTGACATCGGGCAAGATATACCTCTTTTCTTTGCCTTAGGTTTTATACTAGGCAGGGATCTAAGACAGTCCCCCAGATTTCTGCCCTTGGCATGTGCATCCTGTTTAATCCCCTTCCCTTAAGTGCGGGAGAGACTTGTGAATATAATGGGATTTTGTTCCCATGATTAAGTCACTAATCAGTTGTCTTTAAGTTATCAAAAAAGGGGATCATCCTGGGGGACTCGACTTAATCAGATGAGCCATTTCAAAGGTGGCCAAGAGGTCAGAAAAAGGAAGTCAGATTGATCTGGAGCAGCAGTAGGCATTTTCTTTTTGGTCTGGTAGAGGAGAAGCAGTCATGTTAGAGACGGTCTATGAGGAGGACCAGCCTCTAAGACCTGAGAGCTTCAGCCCTACAGCCACAAGGAACAGAATTCTGTCAACACTTGAATGAGCTTAGAAGAGAACCCTGAGCCTCAGATGAAAACCACAGCGGGGCAGCACCTTGATTTTAGCCAAGCGGTTCTCTAAGCAGTGGATCCAGCCAAGCCGTGACCCTCAGACTTCTGACCCTTGGATACAGGGAGGTAATAAATTTGTGTTATTTTAAGCTGCTAAGTTTGTGATAATTTGTTACACAGCCTAGAAAGAAAGTGCTGTTTTCTTGTATCCTGAAAATGTGGTTAAAAACAGTATTTGCCTCAGAGGTTCCCTGGGAGGATTGATGGAGTAAATATATGTTACAATGATTTCAAAAGTGCCTGCACATAGTAAGAGCTAAATGAAGGCTGGGTCTTACTATTATACATGATTGTTAAAAGCTTGCTAACATTTGCTTTTATATCCTAATAATTCTAATTGGGGGCACCAGGATGGAGCAGTTTTTCACTTATATAAGAAAATTATCATAACTTTCCTAAATCATTTATAATACACTGTGAAGAAATTTGGCTACAAGTGAAATGTTAAGTGGAAAAACTATTTTTGCTTCTTACAAGCTTCCTGGAACTCGCCAAAGCAGGCAATGCTTAACATGGGCCAATGCAAACTGTGAAGTAGGCAAAGCTGCTCCTTTAGTTTCCAGACCTCTGCATTCCCTTCACCACCTTTTAAAGCTTTTTTAGTATTCATATATACATATATGTGTGTGTGTATATATATATATATATATTATACCCACACAATTGCATAATTTTAAATTCATGAATAAATGTGACAAAAATATGGATGCTTTCATTTCAGTCTAAATTAACTCTCTTAGTCTTGGGTTTTATTTTTTCCTTCCTTCCGCTTCACCACCTCCCCAATGTGACCTCACCCTTCTCAACCTCACATGTTCACCTGCAACCACGAAAAGGCTAATATGTATCATCTCGCTCTCTCTCTTTCTCTCTCACACACACACACACACACACACACAAACACACACCGGTTGTCCTGTTATCGTTTTAGAAATGTATTCAAACTATGCATATGACACATATTATTAAAAATACAATTTTATGAATATGTATGAATGAATATGTATTTATGCACATACACAAATGTATATGTATCTCATATATTTTGCTTTTCTCACTGAACAATATCTCATCCAAATACCTTCATACCACCTTCATGTCTCCCCTTTATTCTCCATTTTTAATGTCCACTTTCTTCCTCCAAAAAACAGACCCTATCCTTCTTGCAAGTGATCTCTTAGTGGGGAGATGGGTGGAGTTGCATCACAGGAAGAGGAAGGAGGTGGGGAGGTGGAAGAGGATAACGTGGAGCTCGGTGGGCCACACATACATCATGCTGAGGACGTGTCACTGTTAGGCAAGTGACTGTCTTCAGAAGAGAACCAGGGTGCTTTCAGTCCCAAAGCCCATGGTGCTCTGTAAGTCTTCTTTAGACAGATGTTGTCAAAGTGATGAAGTGTATGGTCTCAAGGCCGTGTTGCAGCTCTGAATCTCTTGACCTGGCCAGCCAGTGACTCTGATTTCAGGGGTGACCTAGAATGACAGGGTCAAAGGAAAATACTTCCCAGTGATCACGACTTTAAGTGACACAACTAATTGTCCGCTTATTAAGAGAGATAGCCTGATGGGTGGTCCTACACCGGTCCATTAGCAATAGCTAAAATGTGGCCAATTGGTCAGGGATTTCAAAGAACATCTTTGGAAAACTGATGGCCAGGAGGTCTGGAGGAGAGGTTAAATTTGTCCTGTAGATGATAGTGAGCATTTTTCCTCATCTAACCTGGTGCTGGCTCAAAGGGCCCTTGTACCCAAAGTGGCTTAGTTGGCAGGGATGGAGAAAATATAACAGCCCAAATTGTTCTCTTACAGAAATTGATCTGACTATAGCCAAGTGCTGGTTGATCAACCTACCAACAACAGAAATCAAACCTAAGCTGCAGATATGGATCTAGTAGATACCAGCTGGGGTAAGAGTCTGCAAACTTTTTCTGTAACTAATCAGATAGTAAATATCTTAGGTTTTGTGGGCCATAATGTCTCTGTTGTAGCGGTTGAACTCTGCCTGCCATTACAACCCCAAGGCAGACTTAGGCTGTGAGTAAACAAAAGAGTGTAGCTATAATTTAATAAAACTTTATTTACAAAAACAGTCAGGACTTGACCCAAGTTTACCAAAGCCTAGCCTAAGGGAGTCATTCAGCAACCTGTTGCCAAGATGATTACATCGTCGCCTCCCACCATGAAGGAGACAGTGCTTTCTCCTTAGAAGAGCAAACCACTAAGTTTGATATAAACCTTCCTCTCCTCCATGCAGTGCTTCTGCTAACCCTGCCTTTTGTGAATTTATGCTACCATTTGTGGCATCACCATGGTATTTCACTCAAAGTCACTTTTGACAATTATCACTTAGAGGGAAGGCTGTGAAATAAAGGCTTCATGGCCGCAGAATTCACTGCTAATATATGCCCCATCACCTAGAAACAGCTGCCTTGATGGAATTGAAAATGCAATTGTAGCACTCAATGACCACAGATCCTTAGAGAACTGAAAAACCAACATTATTTCTCCATCACAGTCTGGAAGGTCAGCTGTGGATCTGAAGATTTTATTGGACTTATTTGGGCTCAGCTGGGCCCCTGTGTAGGACTGCTCCCCATATATCTCATATAAAGCCTCGGGATAAAGGAACAGGAGTAACTCTGTGCATGATCTTCTAATGATAGGAGTGTAAGAAACTGAGAGGGGACACTAAATGTCTCTTAAAGACTTTGTTCTGCTCAGAATTGGCACAGTCACTTCTGCTGTGTTCTGTCCATTAAGCTTTAATGGGTTTAAAGCATTAAACTCACTGAGTTAAGACTAAATTCAAACAGGTAGAAACGTATATTGAGCCTGGTCCAGAAGGAAGATATTGGACAAAACGTTAGATACTTGCTGAAAGAATTCAGTCTACCAGACTCAAAGTTTAAAGTACTGTCTAAACTTAGATTACCTGTGCATGTGTGTCCTAGAGGCACGTGTGACAGATGTTCTAAGCCAGCATCCAATATATGGTCCCGTCTCTCCAAAGCAAGAATGAATGGATCAGGGAACCAAGCTGTAGAGTCAAAAGTGATTGCTCTCCTCATATCACCAAAGGACAGAGTTTAAGATAATTTGCTTACAGTCTTTAAGCCTCAATGCCAGTCAATTGATGAACCCTAGTGCCAGGGAGATGACTGCTTCCACCAGCGAACCCAGTCAGGGTTCCAATGATTTAGAAGCTGAAACTATCCCCTGGCTGTTTTAAGTTCTTTTTTCCACTGAACCAACAGACAGAGAAGAGTGTCACTGTATGATCTAATGAGCTTGATCCCAGTTAGCATGGGGTAATTGGGTTACTGGTGTATGCTTAGGGATAAAGAGAGCAATCTGTTAAAAAACTGAAGGAGAAAAACCATGTGATCATTTCAATAGATAAAGAAAAAGCTTTCGACAAAATTCAACACCCATTAATGATAAAATCCCTTCAGAAGCATCCGGGAAAAACTCTGGAGCTACCGAAGAGGCAAGAGACTTTTTCTTGCCTCTTTGTTTACTGGTGCGCGAGGAGAGGGGATTCAGAGCACCACTTAAAGGAGCTCCAGAGACCGGCACAAGCCGCGGCTATCAGCGCGGACCCCAGAGACGGGCATGAGACGCTAAGGTTGCTGCTGCGGCCACCAAGAAGCCTGTGTGCGAGCACAGGTCACTCTCCACACCTCCCCTCCCGGGAGCCTGTGCAGCCCACCACTGCCAGGGTCCCGTGACCCAGGGACAACTTCCCCGGGAGAACACACGGCGCGCTTCAGGCTGGTGCAACGTCACGCCAGCCTCTGCCGCTGCAGGCTCGCCTCACATCCATACCCCTCCCTCCCCCCGGCCTGAGTGAGCCAGAGCCCCCGAAGCAGCTGCTCCTTTAACCCCTTCCTGTCTGAGCAAAGAACAGACGCCCTCAGGTGACCTACATGCAGAGGCGGGTCCAAATCCAAAGCTGAACCCCAGGAGCTGTGCAAACAAAGAAGAGAAAGGAAAATCTCGCCCAGCAGCCTCAGGAGCACTGGATTAAATCTCCACAATCGACTTGATGTACCTGCATCTGTGGAATACCTGAATAGGCAATGAATCATCCCAAATTGAGGAGGTGCACGTTGGGAGCAATGATATATATATATTTTCCCCTTTTCCTCTTTTTGTGAGTGTGTATGTGCATGCTTCTGTGTGTGATTTTGTCTGTATAGCTTTGCTTTTACCATTTGTCCTAGGGTTCTGTCTGTCCGTTTTTTTGTTTGTTTGTTTTATGTTTTTTTTAGTATAGTTTTTAGCGCTTGTTATCATTGGTGGGTTTGTTTTTTGTTTGGTTGCTCTCTTCTTGCTTTTTTTTAAATTACTTTAAAAAAATTTTTTAATAATTATTGTTTATTTTAATAAATTTTAATTTAATTTAATTTTATTTTATTTTATCCTCTTTCTTTCTTTCTTTCTTTCTATTTTTTCTCCTTTTTATTCTGAGCCATGTGGATGACAGGCTCTTGGTGCTCCAGCCAGGCGTCAGGGTTGTGCCTCTGAGGTGGGAGATCCAAGTTCAGGACATTGGTCCACAAGAGACCTCCCAGCTCCATGTAACATCAAATGGTGAAAATCTCCCAGAGATCTCCATCTCAACGCCAAGACCCAGCTCCACTCAATGACCAGCAAGCTCCAGTGCCGGACACCCTATGCCAAACAACTAGCAAGACAGGGACACAACCCAACCCATTAGCAGAGAGGCTGCCTAAAATGATAATAAGGCCACAGACACCCCAAAACACACTACCGGATGCAGAACTGCCCACCAGAAAGACAAGAACCAGCCTCATCCACCAAAACACAGGCACTAGTCCCCTCCACCAGGAAGCCTACACAACTCACTGAACCAATCTTAGCCACTGGAGGCAGACACCAAAAACAACGGGAACTACGAACCTGCAGCCTGTGAAAAGGAGACCCCAAACACAGTAAGTTAAGCAAAATGAGAAGATAGAGAAACACACAGCAGATGAAGGGGCAAGGTAGAAACCCACCAGACCTAACAAATGAAGAGGAAATAGGCAGTCTACCTGAAAAAGAATTCAGAATAATGATAGTAAACATGACCCAAAATCGTGGAAATAGAATGGAGAAAATACAAGAAACGTTTAACAAGGACCTAGAAGAACTAAAGAGTAAACAAACAGTGATGAACAACACAATAAATGAAATATAAAATTCTCTAGAAGGGATCAATAACAAAATAACTGAGGCAGAAGAACGGATAAGTGACCTGGAAGAAAAAAATAGTGGAAATAACTACTGCAGAGCAGAATAAAGAAAAAGAAAAAAAAAGAATTGAGGACAGTCTCAGAGACATCTAGGACAACATTAAACTTGCCAACATTTGAACTTTAGGGTTCCCAGAAGAAGAAGAGAAAAAGAAAGGGACAGAGAAAATATTTGCAGAGATTATGGTAGAAAACTTCCCTAATATGGGAAAGGAAATAGCTAATCAAGTCCAGGAAGCACAGAGAGCCCCATAGAGGATAAATCCAAGGAGAAACATGCCAAGACACATATTAATCAAACTATCAAAAATTAAATACAAAGAAAAAAATATTAAAATTAGCAAGGGAAAAACAACAAATAACTTACAAAGGAATCCCCATAAGGTTAACAGCTGATCTTTCAGCAGAAACTCTGCAAGCCAGAAGGGAGTGGCAGGACATATTTAAAGTGATGAAGGGGAAGAACCTACAACCAGGATTACTCTACTTAGCAAGGATCTCATTCAGATTTGACGGTGAAATTAAAACCTTTACAGACAAGCAAAAGCTAAGAGAATTCAGCACCACAAAACCAGCTTTACAACAAATGCTATAGGAACTTCTCTAGGCAGGAAACACAAGAGAAGGAAAAAACCTACAATAACACACACAAAACAATTAAGAAAATGATAATAGGAACATACATATTGATAATTACCTTAAATGTAAATGGATTAAATGCTCCAACCAAAAGACATAGACTGGCTGAATGGATACAAAAACAAGACCCACATATATGTTGTCTACAAGTGACACACTTCAGACCTAGGGATACATAAAGACTGAAAGTGAGGAGATGTAAAAAGATATTCCATGCAAAAGGAAATCAAAAGAAACCTGGAGTAGTAATTCTCATATCAGAGAAAATAGACTTTAAAACAAAGACTATTACAAGAGACAAAGAAGGACACTACATAATGATCAAGGGATCAATCCAAGAAGAAGATATAACAATTGTAAATATTTATGCATCCAACATAAGAGCACCTCAATACATAAGCTAAATACTAAGAGCCATAAAAGGGGAAATCGACAATAACACAATCATAGTAGGGGAATTTAACACCCCACTTTCACCAATGGACAGATCATCCAAAATGAAAATAAATAAGGAAGCACAAGCTTTAAATGACACATTGGACAAGATACATTTAACTGATATTTATAGGACATTCCATCCAGAAACAACAGAATACACTTTCTTCTCAAGTGCTCAAGGAACGTTCTCCAGGATAGATCATATCTTGGGTCACAAATTAAGCCATGGTAAATTTAAGGAAATTGAAATTGTATTGTACCCTTTCCAACCACAATGCTATGAGCCTAGATGACAATTATAGGAAAAAAACTGTAGAAAATACAAACACATGGAGGGTAAAAAATACACTACTAAATAACCAAGAGATCACTGAAGAAATCAATGAGGAAATCAAAAAATATCAAGAAACAAATGACAATGAACACACAACGACCCAAAACCTATGGGATGCAGCAAAAGCAGTTCTAAGAGGGAACTTTATAGCAATGCAATCCTATCTTAAGAAACAAGAAACATCTCAAATAAACAACCTAACTTCACACCTAAAGCAATTCGAGACAGAAAAACAAAAAATCCCAAAGGTAGCAGAAGGGAAGAAATCATAAAGATCAGATCAGAAATAAATGAAAAAGAAATGAAGGAAACTATAGCAAAGATCAATAAAACTAAAAGCTGGTTCTTTGAGAAGATGATAAAAAAAAAAATTGATAAATCATTAGCCAGACTCATCAAGAAAAAAGGGAGAAGCCTCAAATCAATAGAATTAGAAATTAAAAAGTAGAAGTAACAACTGACACTGCAGAAATACAAAGGATCATGAGAGATTACTACAAGCAACTATGTGCCAATAAAATGGACAACCTGGAAGAAATGGACAAATTCTTAGAAAAGCACAAACTGCCGAGACTGAACTAGAAAGAAATAGAAAAGATGAACAGGCCAATCACAAGCACTGAAATTGAAAATGTGATTAAAAATCTTCCAACAAACAAAAGCCCAGGACGAGATGGCTTCACAGGTGAATTCTATCAAACATTTAGAGAAGAGCTAACACCTATCCTTCTCAAACTCTTCCAAAATATAGCAGAGGGAGGAACACTCCCAAACACATTCTTCAAGGCCACCATCACCCTGATACCAAAACCAGATAAAGATGTCACAAAGAAAGAAAACTACAGGCCAATATCACTGATGAACATAGATGCAAAAATCCTCAACAAACTACTAGCAAACAGAATCCAAGAGGACATTAAAAGGATCATACACCATGATCAAGTGGGATTTATCCCAGGAATGCAAGGATTCTTCAATATACGCAAGTCAATCAATGTGATACACCACATTAACAAATTCAAGGAGAAAAAGCATATGATCCTCTCATTAGATGCAGACAAAGCATTTGACAAAATTCAACACCAATTTATGATAAAAACCCTCCATAAAGTAGGCATAAAGGGAACTTTCCTCAACATAATAAATGCCATATATGAAAAACCCACAGCCAACATCGTCCTCAATGGTGAAAAACTGAAACCATTTCCACTAAGATCAGGAACAAGACAAGGTTTCTCACTCTCACCACTATTATTCAGCATAGTTTTGGAAGTGTTAGCCACAGCAATCAGAGAAGAAAAAGAAATAAAAGGAATTCAAATCAGAAAAGAAGAAGTAAAGCTGTCACTGTTTGCAGATGACATGATACTATACATAGAGAATCCTAAACATGCTACCAGAAAACTACTAGAGCTAATCAAGGAATTTGGTAAAGTAGCAGGATACAAAATTAATGCACAGAAATCTCTTGCATTCCTAACACTAATGATGAAACATCTGAAAGTGAAATTAAGAAAACACTACCATTTACCATTGTAACAAAAAGAATAAAATATCTAGGAATAAACCTACCTAAGGAGACAAAGGACCTGTATGCAGAAAATTATAAAACACCATAGAAAGAATTTAAAGATGATACAAATAGATGGAGAGATATACCATGTTCTTAGATTGGAAGAATCAACATTGTGAAAATGACTATACTACCTAAAGCAATCTACAGATTCAATGCAATGCCTATCAAACTCGCAATGGCATTTTTCACAGAACTAGAACAAAAAATTTCACAATTCTTATGGAAACACAAAAGATCCCCAATAGCCAAAGCAATCTTGAGTAAGAAAAACGGAGCTGGAGGAATCAGGCTCCCTGACTTCAGACTATACTACAAAGCTTCAGTAATCAAGACAGTATGGTACTGGCACAAAAACAGAAATATAGATCAATGGAACAGGATAGAAAGCCCAGAGATAAACCCACACACATATGGTCACCTTATCTTTGATAAAGGAGGCAAGAATATACAGTGGAGGAAAGACAGCCTCTTCAATTAGTGGTGCTTGGAAAACTGGACAGCTACATGTAAAAGAATGAAATTAGAACACTCCCTAAAACCATACACAAAAATAAACTCAAAATGGATTAAAGACCTAAATGTAAGGTCAGACACTATTAAACTCTAAGAGGAAAACATACACAGAACACTCCATGACATAAATCACAGCAAGATCCTTTTTCACCCTCCTCCTAGAGAAATGGAAATAAAAGCAAAAATAAACAAACGGGACCTAATGAAACTTAAAAGCTTTTGCACAACAGAGGAAACCATAAACAAGACGAAAAGACAACCCTCAGAATGGGAGAAAATATTTGCAAATGAAGCAACTGACAAAGGATTATCCTCCAAAATTTACAAGCAGCTCATGCAGCTCAATATCAAAAAAACAAACAACCCAATCCAAAAATGGGCAGAAGACCTAAACAGATATCTCTCCAAAGAAGATATACAGGTTGCCAACAAACACATGAAAGGATGCTCAACATCATTAATCATTAGAGAAATGCAAAGCAAAACTAAAATGAGGTATCACATCACACCAGTTAGAATGGCCATCATCAAAAAATCTACAAACAATATATGGTGGAAACGGTGTGGAGAAAAGAGAACCCTCTTGCACTGTTGGTGGGAATGTAAATTGATACAGCCACTATGGAGCACAGTATGGAGGTTCCTTAAAAATCTAAAAATAGAACTACCATACGACCCAGCAATCCCACTACTGGACATATACCCTGAGAAAACCGTAATTCAAAAAGAGTCATGTACCACAATGTTCATTGCAGCTCTATTTACAATAGCCAGGACATGGAAGCCACCTATGTGTCCATCGACAGATGAATGGATAAAGATGTGACACATATATACAATGGAATATTACTCCACCATAAAAAGAAATGAAATCAAGTTATTTGTAGTGAGGTGGATGGACCTAGAGTCTGTCATACAGAGTGGAGTAAGTCAGAAAGAAAGAGAAAAACAAATACGCTGTGCTAACACATATATGTGGAATCTAGAAAAAAAAAAAAAAGGTTCTGAAGAACCTAGGGGCAGGACAGGAATAAAGACGCAGAGGTAGAGAATGGACTTGAGGACACGGGGAGTGGGAAGGGTAAGCTGGGACGAAGTGAGAGAGTGGCATGGACATATATACACTACCAAATGTAAAATAGATAGCTAGTGGGAAGCAGCCGCATAGCACATGGAGATCAGCTCCCTGCTTTGTGACCACCTAGAGGGGTGGCACAGGGAGGGAGGGAGGGAGACGCAAGAGGGAGGAGATATGGGGATATATGTATATGTACAGCTGATTCACTTTGTTATACAGCAGAAACTAACACACCATTGTAAAGCAATTATACTCCAATAAAGATGTTAAAAACAAAAAGAGAGAGCAATCTGGAACAATGGAGATTCACTGAGATATCTCTCAGTATTCCTAGTCCTGGTCAGTAGCATTATAGCAACTCCAGCAAGAGGAGGCCATCAAACACCAGCTTCCTTCAGGAATGAAGGCTTCGGCACTCCATGCAGCCACACTTCTGACCAAAGATGAGGAGAGAAGGAAATGAATGGGTGCTGGAAGGGACCACTATGATTACCAACCTGTGCATTAGAGACAGCACTGTACCCACTATATTTTAACTGGTCTAAGTGTGTTTCCTCCCTTTTCTCCTCCACTTTTATTTTTATATGTTATTAGCACTCCTTGTGTTGGCTAACATTTTAGATTTCTCATGTTGATAAGGAAGATAGTGGAATGTTACCTATGCCCTGTGTTTAGCACTAAAGATCATGGTGAAGTATTATTCTATCAGGTAAATAATCTTCATAAGTGTATGCATTTGTTTCATGGATGAATATGTTTCTTTAAATTAAAAAAATCTATTAAATATAAAATAAAATGTATATTTGAAAGACTTTTGTATTTGTCATACTTATTTTTCAGTATTAGTTATTTTTGTGTATTGGCAAGTTTTTAATTTTCAATTTATTAGCTGTTAAGTTTTACTAATATCTGTACTGAAATATGGAGCATGTCAGTTCTTTATTTCTTGATAGTGATTTTTTCTTGATGGTCATATTCTTGATGTTAATATTTTTCTTGATGGTAACATATCTTCTTGTTTCTGTTTTCATTCTGTGACTTTATTCTAATGTAATAGAATAAGCCCTGAACTAGCAGTTGGGAAATTTGGAGTTTCCTATTGTCTCTACTCTTCATGAACTGTGATTTTATTAAAGTCCCCTGATCCCACTGAAGTTCATTTTACTACTCTGTAAAATGAGAAGAAATTCTCAAATTAATTCTTTTGAAATCTTTAAATGATCTCTAATTAGTGAGTCCCCTAAATGGTATCTCAATTTCATTTTAGCTCTAAAATTATGTGATACTATGTGAATAAAGAATAACTATTGATTTAACTAAACATATGTAAAGAAATATTCCTCAAATTTTTTGTCATGAATCCTGGAGATGTTTTGACTAATGTAACTTAATTAAAGATGCTGACTTCAGCATGTGAAATAAAATAGTTGATTTGCTATAAAATAAAATAGTCTGAAATAAACTAAAAAAATGAAAGAAGTCTTTGAAATATACACATATATACATGAAAACATCTTACAGCAAATTTTTCTATTATTGACATTTTGCTACATGTAAAACATATTAAATACATCTCTACTTAAAAAATAATAACTTACTTGAAATACTTATTGTTATACCTGTAACTTTCCATTTTTAAATGTGTTTTTTCCATAAACCTAATCAATGTTATGAATTTTAAGCTTTTTGCCTAAAGAAGAGACCACTTTAAAAGAAATAGCAGCAAGAAGAATAAGGCCTGCCTTTGCAAGAAGGAATTCTGAGAAGATTAATTTAAAAACAAATCCTAAAGACAAATTTCTGAGATCAAGGGCACCTAGGAGGACTGGATTATCTTTAAAATACCTGGGGCTGAGCAAAGAGCAAGCGCCCTCATTCTCTGAGGAGCGGATTTATTTGTTGCAAGGGTATTTCTTGAACAACGAAGGATAACTAATAAAAAACACAAGTAGAAATTTTTCTAGGTAACTACATCTATCCCCAGAAGCTACTCCCCAGGCCCTATCATTATATAAACTCCATCCCTCTCACCCTTTCATCCCTCCCCTACATCCTCCCCTCCACTGACTTGACAGACCATAACATTGTATGTTGAATTTTTCTTGTTTTCTTCTCTGTACTTAATTTAGTCCTCCTTAGTCCTGTTCATCAGACTGGTTATCACAACTATTGGTTGTCGTTAGGTTCAATAAATACTAGTCAATTTATCAGTCACCCGTCCCACTTGTCAATTTCAGTCAAACATTTTGCTATTCCAGAAGGTCTTTTCAATTTTTGTTATTTCCTTAAAAGACTACATGACATGGAACAATTCTTAAGAAAATAGATATACAAATAGCTACGAGGGAAACCAATCACCTAAAAACCAACCATTCAGGGCTTCCCTGGTGGTGCAGTGGTTGAGAATCTGCCTGCCAATGCAGGGGACACGGGTTCGAGCCCTGGTCTGGGAAGATCCCACATGCCACGGAGCAACTGGGCCCATGAGCCACAACTACTGAGCCTGCGCGTCTGGAGCCTGTGCTCCGCAACAAGAGAGTCCGCGACAGTGAGAGGCCCGCACACCGTGAAGAAGAGTGGCCCCCGCTTGCCACAACTGGAGAAAGCCCTCGTACAGAAACGAAGACCCAACACAGTCAAAAATAAATAAATAATAAATGAAAAAACAAAAAACAAAAAAACCAACCATTCAGAAATAGACGTGGTCAGAGTCTGGATGGAGAGAATCTTTCAGCTCTTCTCGTACGGATATGTGATAGGACTTGGAGTGGGACCTTCCCTCTTGCTCCATGGCTTGCAGCCAAATCTAAATCAAAATGAGAACAAAGGCTCCAGGTAGGACACCTTCTTAAGAGAGCTGCTGACAATTCTTCCACTCCCCGGAGTGGGGGTGGGGAGGGAGGTTGAGCAAGTGAAGGAGGAGGCCCCCAAAGCAGTGGTGTCCCTAAACCAGGACAAGAGTCTCCCCTGCCCAGATGGACAGTGGGAGGGCATTTTCTGTTGAAAATAAGGGAAGAGACACCCTCCGTCCCATTTCTTAGAGCATTTACTTTAGAAAACTTATATGTTCTTAGTCTGTCACTTTGAGATATGTGTAAGCCTTTTAAAAGTTAAATAAGCCTCTTGCTAACTTTAGGATCCAAGGATATCCTTCTCAAGGACTTGGAACCATCTCTGAAATATAATCATCGAGGAAGATACCATCTCCTGGTTTCTGCCGGTAGGTAAGAGGCTAAATTCTGTAGGCATCTTGTTTCCAGTTGCAAAACTACTTCCTGTCATAAAGATATGCACAGTTTGTTTCTCTTTTGCCCAAGTCAATAAGCTAACACAGATGGTCAACTCAACAACCAAGTGAATTTAGGATGAATTATGTGTGACAAATAGTATTGTCGAGTCCTCTTACTTGAGGCCTATTTATGGTTTGTTTTGAGGACATGTATGTAATGGGTAGCATCTTCTTGGCTACATAAAGGGTAGGATTCCTTTCTGTCCTGGCCATCTCTTAGAGGATTGCCTGTGATGCACGTCACATTCTGGTTTAACATGTATTCAATATGTAAACTGTTTTCTCTCTCTTGTACATTTGTGGAGACGTTTTCTGGATTGAGAGGAGATTTTGTTTTTAATTATATTTCTCAACCTCCCAACTGACCCCTTCTTGGCTATATTTCAAGAAGCTAGAACTATGTAATTCTCAGCACACCGTCCCCACACCTGTACTACAGCATGAACGAGTCCATGTAGCTTTCTAGGATCTGATCTCCCGAGGGCAGGTCACAGAGCCAGGAGCACAGTCCTAAGCTTGTTGGGTGTCCAAAGATTATCTATTTGGGAGAACTTGTGCACATACAAGTGTTTTCTGATATTCATGAGGACCTTCCAAGTGGCGGAAGTAGCCTTGGTGTAAAAAAGGAGGAGGAGCCGTTGCCTGATGCAGAGGTGCTCTCTCTTCCCAGCCATGTGCCAGCTCCTGGGAGCAGGAGAATTCTAAGTTCACACTCGGCCTTACAGTCCCAGATTTCTATAAAAACCCAAAGGTGGGAGGCGAGGGTTTCTGCGGGGCACCAGGTGGTCATATGTTGACTGGCCCCTGACTTGAGGTGAGAAGAAACTTTGTGATTTCTGCCTTTGGGCTCTTTTTGATGTCCCTGAATGGTGGAGGTGGAAGAACGTAGTAAGTGGGAAAACACTTAGGCCTCAGGAAGAAATGGAAAGCGCCCCCCACATGGTGAGAGACAATGAGTGTTTATCCCATGGATTTCCCAAGTGATGGAAAGGGAGGCTGAGTGAGTCTGTGGTGTAGTTTTTTGCTTTACACCTCATATTTAATTTGTCTTTATGAAGGCATAATTATCACAGTAGAAGGAGGGAATACAATATATTTTTACAGCTGTTTTTCTTAATGTAAAACTTTTAACTATTAGACAAATGATAAACGAGATGCAATGTTGCACATTAAACAATAAGTGCAGACCTGTCCGAGAGGATCTCTGCAGACATGGGCAGCCATCCTTGTGTGAAGCAGAGTCCAAAACTATGAGGTTTCAGAACCTATAGGTCCTCCCCAAGGAGGATATTGAGGGAAGAGAAACAATAGGGAGAGACTTCTCGAGGGAGCTTGACCTGTGGTCTCTGGAGCTGCGGCTCCTATGACAGAGACTAGAGCCTCATGACTTGTCTGGAGGTTTAGGAAGGATGGGCCTATGTTACTGTAATACATAAGGACCTGAGAAGAAAAGTGTAACTAAACCCATGTCCCCAAACCTTTCAACCATTCTTTGAGGGCACAAAAGAGCCCTCAGCTTTTCCAGTGTCCACCTGTGAAGGAGCCAGGAAGCTAGAGGAGAAAGCAGGAGCGAAGGGCCGCTCAAGTGACTCCTGACAAAGATACACAAAGCCCCACCAAGAGTGGGTTGATGGGAGCCGTGGTTGCACTGTAAGTTGTGCTATCAGTGAGACAAGTGGCCGGAGCAAGCTGAACATGACCCAGAGGAATCCACACACCCATCCTATCTGTTCAGAGACGACATAAACAGTCTGAGCCGCCAGCAGGGACAGAATAAATCCTACTGAGGCCAGGGACTCCCTTCCCCTGGTGTGACTACTTATATAAGAAATTCTGTTTCTCTGCAATCCTACCCTCCTTCCCCCTAAGACTAGATAGTGCTTGTCTCCATGAAAAGTGGGGGAGGGCTGGGGTGTGTGTGAATTCCCTTTAGGAAAAGTGCACCTTCCTCTGCCATTCAAGGTCCTGAAATGTGAGGAGTGAAAGTGCAGACCATACGCTTCTCTGCTCTTCAGGTAACTTGTCTACAAGTCAAGTCTGTGCAGAGATCACTTTTTATAAATGGAAGCGGCCAAGATGCCAAGGAACTTGTCAAGAAAATGAGCGACCAAAAAAATTTTTTTAAAAGAGAGAGAAATTTTACAAAACACAGTTAAAATTAGTAATCTCAGAAAAATAAAGACACTATATAACCATATACATTGAGATACCTCAGTAATACAGAAGGGGATTTACTTGTATGTATAAATAGTATCACATGAAAGCATGGTTTTACTGTATTGTTTTATATTTTTGTCATGTTAATAAATGTTTGATTTCTCTATATTTCCACCTTTAGGGAAAATATATTCTTAGATTTCCCTAGGAAGTGGTTTATTTCAAAGTGATTTCTGTATTACTGCACTAGCATTATACAAACACTCTACTTAAACATCCTTACACATCTGTTTCTCTCTCTCTCCTACAATACAAGAGGAATATATTTCTATCCACCTATATGTCATCCCCTTTTGAAGAGACCACTTTTACTGCTTCCTCAACCCAATCAAAATTCAAATCCTAACCTCCTCATTCCTCCCATCTCCTGTCTTCCTGGAATCACTCTTCAACCTAACATCTCATTTCTGTGAGTGGTACCACAGTTCCAACATCAGACTAATGTAATAAAGTTACTTTTGACACGGGTTTCTTTCAATCTCAATGATAATATGTCTTCAATATCTTTTTTATTTCAGCCTCAAATACTCTATAGTCGTACTTTCTCTAACTAGCCATAGCCACAACAGAAACAAAGTTTCGTTTTCCCCTTCTTTATACAAATATTCCTGTTGGCCTACCCAAATCATAATAATAGCGATATATGATATCATATAAAAGGTATCTTACTGGCTTTCAAGGCTTTCCATTTATGTGTAATACATGTCACATTTTTTTTCATTTTATTATAAAGACATTTACATCCATTAAACAGAGTTATCAACAAACCTTTTCACTGTTACGCCTGTCTGATTTAGTTTCTAATAGGTGTCTTCTGTTCTAATTAATCTAATCTTCTCATTTTCTCTCATTTCCAAATGCTCTGTTTATTGTTACTCATGTTTCTTGGCCCATGTCACCACTTTTTCTTCCCTGCCACCCAAATCCTAATCCCCTTTCAAAGGACAACAGGTTTGTAATGTCTTTATTAAACGTCATCTGACTGCTTACATCATTCTAACTTTCTTGAAAATAAAACAATTCCAGTTATTTAGGCAGAGAGGATTTTCTACAAAGAAGTATTTAATCATGTACAAGAAAAATAAAAAGACCAAAGAAAAAAAAAAGGAAACCAAGAGTTACTACAGATATAATAACTGCAGGAAGCAGCTAGGATCCCTGTCTGTGAAGGAAAACAGAGAAGTGATTGGTGTTATTAAAAGGCCAGGGTAGCTGGGACTCAGATGTCCATGAGGGCCGCCCCCCTCCCCAGGGCCAGCCTGTTCTAGTATCTTTGAGTGCAGGGTAATGAGATTGGTGCTGGGAGTTTGCAGGAGAAAAAGGAAATTGGAATTAACTACTAATGGAAACAGCTGCCATGGTCACGGTAAATAACAGTAGCTTGGGTAACGCTGAAAGAAATAGGGAGCAAAGAGCATGCTAGTTCCTAGTATTACTTCTTACTGGGAAAACGTTTGGTTGAGTCTGTTGGCATAGGAGAAACGTGCTATGGCGAGTCCCAGGCCTAGCGCTACAAAACAGTACAGAAAGATGATTTTGCAGCTAAGAAGCAGCTATGTAACCTGCATGCTCACCAAGCTTTAAACAAACCAGGAAAATTCATGCTAAATTATATATTGCCTATATATTTGAAATTTTAGTCTTGCTTAGAAACTTAGCAGATAATGTCATACATAATATTTTAATTTAACCTATGTATTTGTAAAATTCTATAAAGTTAAAACAAAATTTATAAAAGTAATGGCATGTTTCATGTTAAGCTGTTGATTGACAAATTGACTTAAATGCATAGTATAGCTTTCATGCTATTTTGTGGATATTCTTCAAGCTCAGTCACTCCCTAAAGTAACTCTCTGTGTGATCTAGATTTATGTATAGCTTGATTATCTTGATTCCATGGAGTTGTATCTCATTTACAATTAAAATCTGGTTTTAAAAATTATTCCAACAGTATGTTTATCACCAATAATGCCCTGCCCTTATAGGAGAATTCTGGATTTACCATCTAAACTACTCTCAGCAAATTTTAACAGTTTACATTACTGTATGTTCGTAATTTTTAAGCCTATCAGTTGTATATGCCCATAGGGAATATATATTTTAAGATGTGATATGAGATCATTTCAGGTAATAAAATTATAGTAATGTTTTAAAGAGAGCATTAAATGGCTTCATTTGTCATTCTTGCTGTCATGAGGTCATTTAATCATCCTCCAACAAACTGACATAATGTTATTTTATTCTATCTCCTATGTATAGTACAAAATAAACACTTCCAGATTTTGGATTTCTCCTCAAATCTAAGTTGGTAAACTAAGGTAAGAATTATATACTTTTATTTGTATATTAGTCAGGGTTCTCTAGAGAAACAGAACCAATAGGATATAGAAAAATATTTATTATAGGGAATTGCCTTCTGCCATTAAGGAGGCTGAGAAAGCCCAAGACCAAGAGTCCACAAGCTGGAGACCCAGGAGAATTGATGGTTTAATTTTCAGTCCAAAAGTCAACAGGTTCCAAACCTAAGAAGAATTGATGTTTCAGTTCAAGTCCAAAGGCCAGAAAAGATCATTGCCCAGGCCATGTAGTCAGACTGGAGGAATTCACTCTTATTAGAGAGTCAGCCTTTTTATTCCACTCAGGCCTTCAACTGATTGGATGAGGGTCACCCACATTAGGGCAGGCAATTTTCTTTACTCAGTCTGCGAACTCAAAATTAATTTCATCTAGAAACACTCTCACAGACACACCCAGAAATAAAGTTTAACCAAGTATCTGGGCACCCCCCCCCATGGCTTATTCAAGTTGACACTTGTTATGGACTGAATATCTGTGTCCTCTAAAAATGAGAATGTTAAAGTCCTAACTCCAAAGGTGATGGTATTTGGAGACGGTACTATATGGAGTAAAATAGGGCTAGAGTGGGGACCTCATGTTGGGGTTAGTATCCTTATAAGAAGAGACACCAGAATTCATTCTCCCTCTCCACCATGTGAAGACACAGCAAGAAGGAAGCCATCTGCAAGCAAGGAAGAGATCTCTCACTAGGAACTGAATCAGCTGGCACTTTGATCATGGAATTCCAAGCCTCCAGACTGTGAGGAATAAATTTCTGTTGTTCAAGCTACCCGCTCTATGGTACTTTGTTATGGCAGCACAAGAGAACTAACATATAAATTAACCATCAAAATATGTAATCATATATAAATAAGGAGAGGAAGAAAAGTGTTGAAAACAGAAATGCTAGTGGGTTCAGTAGAAAGGCTACTTTTTGGGTAATCTAGGGGCTAAAAAGATAATGATTGCTTGAAGGTTATTAAAGGAAGACTTTAGAGCAATAAATGCTCGTCTCTACTTCAACAGCAAAGCCCCAAACAGAAGATTAAAACCTATAGATTCTGTTGTTTATAGACACAACATGATCAAAATTCAAACCCTATGGAGTTGTTGATTCAGACTCATTCTGGACTCACTCACAACAGACACACTAAAAGCGGGTTTGTGGTACCATCATGAAAACAGGGTCTACACAGAAAAAGAGAGCAACTTGCCCCAGCTTGGCTCCCAGGTAGACTTTTGCCTTAACTGCATTTTGCAAGGCAAGAGATAGGAGGATTTCTTTCTGTGAAAGCTTATTTGCCAATGATAAAGAACACCAGAAAATGATATTTGGGCTCCTCTATTAAAAAGGTAAAATCTACCAAGCTCTCCAAGTGCACAAGTATCATTTTAATGTCTCATTGTTAATTATGAAGACACTATTGTGCATTGTTAAATATTTCTTCATAAACTGTTTTTTATCCTTCTCTCCTTGGCATGTGACAGGGTTGGATTATATTTTCCTGCTGCGTTGAATTTAGGCACAGCCCTGGGACTGCTGTGGTCAATAGACAGAGTGGAAGTGGATTTCTTTTATTTCTGGACAGAAACATTAGGGGCTTCTTTCTACCACAGTCATTGGACACCATCCATAACTGCCACTCCATCAGCCTGGGTCACAGAGTGAGCATGATGAAGACCTAGAGCTGATATCCAAAGAAAACTTTGATGAACAGATAGCAAGAGATAGAAATTAAGCTTTACTTAGTTGCTAAATTCTAGAGACATTTTTTTCATTTCAGTGTAATGTAGTTATCCTTAGTGATATAACAATGAAAATTCCCAAGATATTTGAGGAAAGCCTCTAATGAAAGACATATATCAAAGCAAATAAAAGGGAAATAAATAATTTAGAGAAAGAAGCACATATGCTTTAAGAAAAACTTTTACAAAAATAGCAATGTTCTTGGAGTCATAGAGAAAATACTGCACCTATGACCAAGAAAATGATGGAAAATAAAATAAAGAACATTCAGATAACAAAGAGTATATCTTTCAAAATTAAAAGTAATAGAGGAGAAATGCAAAATATAAGAATATATAATAAGATTATAAGGATTATACTCTTATTATATGAGTAAATATTATATAAGGAATATATAAGGATATTTATTAAGATATATAATAAGATAAATAAGATATAGGTTGAGGAAATTCACAATGGATTAGAAAAAAATATGTTTTTAAATGTAGGAGTAAATTTACAAATGTAGCATTCTCCAACATCTTCATAAATATGACTTTCAGAGTATAGGTAAAACAAAGAAAGAAAATAAAAGTAAGACAAATTAAATAAGAAAACTTTCCTAAATTAAAGAATGAAAATTATTCCACATTGAAACAGAATGACTATTCAAATGTAAACAGCCCACTAAACAGAAAAACTGAATCTACAACCTCATATCAAGGCACATTGTTGTGAAATCTGAAATTATCAAAGTAAGAAAAATTGATGACTAGGAAATGATTAGGAATAGAAGGAGCTTCAGACTTCTTAAGAATACACCTGTAATATAGAATGTCAAGGAAGAGAAGCCTTTACAATACTGAGAGAATATTCTTTACAAAACAGAAACATTTATGTGATGAAACCATCAGTCATTGGACAGTGTTAAAAATATTTTACACATTGAGTTTCTCTAAGCAGATACTTCACTAACTCCAAGGTGAGCTTTCTCAGGAAGATAATGGAGAAGGTATTCGATTCAATCCATGGAGTAAACTAAGAAAGGGGAGGGTAAGGAGTTCTGTCATTGGAAACAGGTGATCCAGCTTAAGAAAGAGGCAAATGAATTTTCAGAATGATGGACAATGAAAATGCTCAGGAGGAAAGCCGTGTAGGATGGAAAGGAGGACACATGGGGCTATCTCTCCAAGGGTGGAATATCTCCAAGGAAGGAAGAAAGGAAAGGATGGAGGAAAGTAAGGAGAGAAGGAAAGAGAAAAGCTTTAAAAACTGTCTTTGAAAATAATGAGAGGAGATTGTTCATATCTATGCATGTTTGGAAATTAATTCATAATAAGTACATAAAATTTGCAAATGAAAGACATTAGGCAATTACAATCTTTACTGAAGATAAGAAAAATCAACAAAGGCAATGTAATCATAGCATACCCTGTTTCTTAGATTTGAATATTTACTCAGATTACATAATGTAAAATTGAACACCGATGTCACTTAAATGGTGGTGTGATTTTATTGGGAGAATTAAAAACATGGAAATAAATGTATACATGTAGGCAATAGAAGATTTAAGGTAACTTAAATTGCATATACACATCAATGTATAATACATAAACGTAATGAAACCAAGAAATGGTAGTAAATTAGAAGTATGGAAGAAAATAGCATAAAAAGAAAACTAATTTGAAAGTGATTGTCTGGGAGGAGAATGAATTTAAAATGAGGGAAGATAAAAGAGAATGGTTGATGCTTATAATTTTAAGCCAAGAAGTAAATTTTTGATTCTTCATAATCTGAATATATATTCCTTTGATAAAAATACTATATAACTAAAATAATTAAATGCCTAGCATAAATGGTTGTACTTTTTCTGAATATATAAATCAATATATAAACATGCTTATTATATTTATTATTCATCTTTGGGAAGGGATTGTGAAAAAATATGAAGAAATAAAAATAATTGTACTATAGGGCAATTAAAAAATAGTTTACTTTTTAAATTTTCTTTGAATGTTGTTATGCAATTATTCTAGCAATGGATTAAATTTGAAAAATGAGTTGAAAAAAATAGATATAAAATTATTACACAAAAATTGATAAGAGTATCTATATAGAGAACCCATAATTTGATTTACTAATTCACAGACAAAAGATCTGGAGATGTTCCAACTATTAATGATGTTTACCAGTGTTTGAGTACTGAAGTTTTACACTTTTTATTTTATATAGCTCCTACCATCATGTATACTTCTTTTTTTTTTTTAATTTATTATTTATTTATGGTTGTGTTGGGTCTTTGTTTCTGTGCGAGGACTTTCTCTAGTTGTGGCGAGCGGGGGCCACTCTTCATCACGGTGCACGGGGCCTCTCACTATCGTGGCCTCTCTTGTTGCGGAGCACAGGCTCCAGACGCACAGGCTCAGCAGTTGTGGCTCACGGGCCCAGCTGCTCTGCGGCATGTGGGATCTTCCCAGACCAGGGCTCGAACCCGTGTCCCCTGCATTAGCAGGCAGATTCTCAACCACCGTGCCACCAGGGAAGCCCCATCATGTATATTTCTAACAAGGAAGTTTTACATCTCAAAAAATAATTTAAAATGTTTTAAGGATCGAAAAGAAAACCATAAACTTAAAAGTTTAAACCTTCAAATTGTGCAGAATTTTGTGCCCTCATGAAAGCCTCAAAACTCAGTAAGAAACAGTGGCCTTGAAAGGAGCAATGGACACCCCAATAATGACAGAGGACCTCTGACTGAGGTCTCAGATATAGCCTCAACCTCTCCTCTGAATTTCTGATGCTCTGAAAAACTCCAGAGGTTAGAGACATCATTGAGGAAAATAAATCTAACCATGAATGAAAAGAATTATGTTTCTATTGTATTCAAAATAAATTGTTATAGAATAATAAAATATAATAAATTATATTTCTTACCTAACTTTTTTCTGATATAGAATTAGGCTTGGTAAACTTGGTTCAATTTGATCGGTAATTATTAATTCATGTTTGTCAACAGTGGATACAGTCAGATTTTGTATAAATGAAACCAGGATTGGTTGCAATGAGGTATTCTGGATACAAACACATTCAGAGTCTGGGCCATGTTAAAATTTGCCTGCATGTATGTACTTATAAAAGTAAATACTGTTTATCATTTGCATACTAGCAATTAAATTGTAAAATGTTTATCAGTATTGTATGTGAAGGTTTGTCTCTAAGAATTACTACTGGTTAGCCTGGTTTCATAATTACATATGCTAAAATGATAACTTTACATGCACACTTGGAAATCCAGCTAATATTTCTCTTGGTCAGCCTGAATGAAGACATATACTATAAATGCTATTGTAATAGTTGTACTATGCCCAGTAATTGCAATTTATACAATGTGTAAAAACAAATATTTTAATGGAAAGAATGCAGAGTTACCTAATAAGTAGTGGGAAAAAAATAGTAATAGAAATCAGAGGCCAACAAGGAAATACATTTATTTCTAGCCTAATAATATTTTTTGCTACAGAGATTCAGTTATAGTAAACTTTTTCCTTGTCATCATGTTATTGCAAATATGAGAGCATATACCTCTAATATTTGTAAATACAACATATTAACATTTATTAATTCTAATGGTAATCAGAAACATGGAAGCATTGTAGATTTGTCTCTGGTGTGTCTTAACAAAAATCTGATACAGAAACACCTTGCAGCTGTGTTCTCATGCTCAGCAGGAAAAATTTCAACAGTTATGGATCTATTCAGCCAGCACTGGCAATGCAGATATTTTATACAAAAGATATACCCATGTTTCATATGTATTTTTTTCTTTAATCAATCTCTGTACATATATTTCTTGCACTTATGATTCTGTTTCTAAAGCTCAGCTTTTTTAAAGGTATGTTTAAATTTTTATGTTGCATTTTAATAGTGTATTTATTATTGCCAGCTTCCATCCTGCTCATCAGGGTCCTCAGGGACTCAATTTAAGGATGTATGTCCACCTCCGGATAACCACGAATGGTATAGAATTTGGCATAACCCTAGCATATGTGGAAGAAGACAGATCAGTTTCATAGGTTTTCTAAATAATTAGTAGTGTGAAAATATCCAATGAGTGGTTAGATTAGGATTTATTTGCCTATTACTGAGGAACACTCATAACCTATTGCTTGGGAGGAGCAAAAAATAGTCAAGTATTGTCATACCATTGACCCCTATTAGCCTTAGAAAGTATAATCACACATCTTTTTAATGAGTTAGGGGAGGAGTGTCGTGTTTCAGAAATGGTTAAGAGGTTGCATTCTGCAAAAAGGTCAAGGAAGACGATGGCTTACAATTGTTTGTAACTGTTCAATTATAATTATTTATAACTGCAATTGGATTTAACAGTATGGAAATAATTGATAGTCTTAGCTAAAACTTTTTAAAAGAAAGATGGATATAAGAAAAAGAATCACAAAAGAGATAGTTAAGCAAAATAATGACACATTTAATATAATGTTGTAGGTAGAATTCTGAGTTGACCCCTTAGAGTTCTGTGCTGTGTTGTACATATTCTGAACAATTCCCCCCCTTTGAGTGTGAGTGAAGTCTGCAAATGTGATCACTTGCATAATTAGGTTATGTTATACAACAAAGATGATAAGATAAGTGCTCCTATGATTACATTATGTTATATAAGACAGTAGCAGACTAGAGAGAATTACAAGACTGCCCGTCTTGGTGAGGTAAGCTGTCTGTCAGGTTGTAAGTGGTTCTCTGGAGGGGGGTATACAGCAGAGAACTCGCTGCAGTCTTAAGAGCTGAGAACACCCAGGAAGAAAATGGGGACTTCAATCATGTAATCATAGAAACAGAATTCTGCCAACAGTCACAAAAGCTTGGAAGAGGACCCCAAGCCTCAGGTGAGATCTCAATCCTACTAACCTATACTTGGGAATCCTAAACGCTGTAAGTTGAGAGAGAACAAATTCGTTTTTATAAACTACAAAAGTGGTAATAATTCATTATGCAGAAATGGAAAATTATGAAGTATCTAATACAAATAATGCATTACTCATAGGGTAAGTTTCTTGAGAAGGGAGGAGTATCAATCCACTGCCCAGGTGGAAACATTTGCTTTACATTGAAAAAGAAATACAATTTCAATTATTAAATGAGTAAAGGAAGACAATGTGAGTACCTCTTCTTTGTCTGCTTGGGATCTGGAATGGAGAAAGGTAGTGTAAAGTTAGAGAGAGCTTCCTTAGGTAGTGTCAAAGACTTGTTTGTAGCAACCTGGAGAGACTAGACTATCTAATTGGAGCACAGAAGCAGTAGCAGGAATCATAGAAAACATCATATACAGTTGAAGCAGAGATTTTTGGAACCTGACGTTTTTTTTCCATAGCCTGAGTAGAGAAACAGCCCTGTGTGCCAATGTGGTGGACACCATACCGTGCCATCCAGATTCTCCTCCGGCATGGCAGGATTATCCTCCCAGCTGCTGGGAGTGAGGCTAGATGACATGCTTAGATTCTCAGTCCTCTTTATGAATTGTCCTTTGCTGAATACAGTTATTTTACCAACTGTCCACCTATTTCTGCATCCAGTGACTGGTCATTGTGAAAATACAAGATCTAGCCTCTTGCCCCACACAGCAAATCACTGAGGGGCCGTCCAGTTTTCAATATCCTTGCAGGGTCAGCCAAAAGTTTTATTTATACTGCTTTGCACTCCAGTTTCTCCCTCTACCCAATTATGCTTTTTTTTTTTTTTTTTCTTCCCCAAGATGTTGATCCTTAGAGCACTGGATAATAAATACACTGCATGCTTATTTTCATCTCAGAGTATACTTCCTAGTATACTTCACCGATAGTCAGTGATGGTTCCAGAAGTGGGTTGAGAAAACAGACATTAAGATAGGATATTGGAGTTGGATCACTACTTGCAGGCTAGTGAGAAAGACTCCATCACTAGCAAGTCAAACATGGACAGTGCTTGTCCCTGGCATGTGTTAGCAGTGTATTTGTTAACATTTTCATCAGTGGTGAGTGTGGTAGTGTGCCATCGGAAAGACATGTACCAACAATTGGTCCATATCAGTCATTTGAGAAACACAGGAGAGACAGGAATTATAAAGACAGTGGAAATGGATAGCTTTTGGGGAGAAAGACAAAAGAAGGCTGAGGATGATTAATCATTAATTGAAGCCTTTATGTAATAGCCAGTGATAAAGTTGGCAGCTTAATAAATAACATCCATCTCCGTCAGCTAGAGAGCAGACAAAGTTCAGGACCAGACTCACAACTTAATCATAGAAGGCACTGAGTTCAGAGTTTTCTCAACCTAAGTATACACGTATGTTTTGCTGAGGTCCAGGCCCCGAAATGGGAAAGAATGGAGCCCTGTCTGTGAGGAGAAACAGATATTGGATGAAACACTTCATATTATCAAATCTCCAGAATATCTTGAGTCCTCTGAATCTCTAGAAATGGCTTACTCTATTTTTTAGTGCATAGTAGTCTCTCCTTGCTTAAAGAAAACACAGATGCCTCTGTCCTGAGAGTCAAAATATAGTCTCCTCAATATATGCTTCCATTTGTCCTCCTAGCCATGTGCTTTGTAATTGGGTTAAGTGAAAACATAACTTGTATGGTGAATTGCTGTGTCTATAAAGGTTACAAGGGACCCTTAAGGAAATCTAGATATACATAAATACATAATTCACAAAGTAGAACACCCAGGTGAGGACCCTAGGACACAGTGCAAATATGCTGCTGAAGTGTCCTTAAAAATTTGGGCAAGACAATGGCCTATACTAGGTGAAGTAGAAGTATGAGGTATTCCACTGTAGAAACTGGAAGTATAGATCAAAATGTTCAGACAATAGGACAGAGCAGAATTATTATACTATGGAAGACTAGACTGCCTACCAGATGACTGTGTCCTGAAATGGGGGACCAGGAGATATTATAGTGACCAAGATAATAAGAAGTACACTGGTGAGAGGGTCCCCAGTGTCACTGAGAATTTCAGTGATCAAACTGCAACAGGTTCCTTGCCTGTGTGGTGTACTCTGTAAATTCTATATTTATACATCGATCTGTATATTTTCTGTAATCAAATTTATGTTCCATTTGACTTTGATCAGAATTCAGACCTACTTTTGCTCTCTTGAATCTTACTAGCACATGTTGGTTAGATCCTACAACTCTTTGAGACAAAAGTAGGAGATGCTGTTTTAGAAGCTGGCTTACTCATAACAATGAGGATAATACAATACTGAACTTACAGATGCCACGTGGTGGCGCTTAACTGACAGATGCAATCCTCCCTAGAGGCAAAGTGGAGTGGCAGCCAAGGGTTTCTGACCCTTAATTAACTACCCAGTAGAGGTAGTTAATCAAAAAACAGCATCCCTAGAGGAAAGATAGTTGGGGAGCCAATAAGGAAATTGGTCAGTCTATACAACCAAAATCTGTTGGTGATCAAGAGGTTACATAGAGCCATGCCAATAAAACATCACAACCTGTTGCCCAGTTTACAGATCTGAGGCACTTTTTAGGTCCATAATGCTTGTTCTAAAGGATAATCAGTTACCCCAAAATAACAGCCCTGAAATTTTATGACAAGTGTATACAGCAATGATTTCCTCATCTATTCCCCAGTGGAACCCAGGGTCATTTTATTGGGCTGGAGTACACTGGGAAAGGAAAATACCCAAAACATTGGAAGACTATCATACAGTTTTAATTGATATTGAAAGTAGGGAAATGAAGCATCCTTAAGGTCCTTTGTTAGGAAGGGAGATATATGGAGACAGGATAATAAATAGAGTCTTTGCCTAGTTTCACCTCACCCTTGGTTCACTGGTTCAGAGAAACATCTGTTTGTAGATTTTTCTTTTCCCCCTCAGTATCTAAAGGCCATACATGGTAGATAGCACAGCCTGCATATTGGTTTCTTGGATGGTAGGGTAAGACCGATCCTCAGGGTGGGAAAAGTGAAAGTCTCTGAAAGGTCCTGCCTCACTTCCTGCCAAGAATGTAATTCAAAAATAATGTCCTAACCCATGTAAATAAAAGATAATAGTGCTCACCTAAGAGGTCTGAAAAAATGCAAATGTAGTGATCTTTTTTTTAACATCTTTATTGGCATATAATTGCTTTACAATGTTGGGTTAGTTTCTGCTGTATAACAAAGTGAATCAGCTATATGTATACATATATCCCCAAATCCACTCCCTCTTGTGTCTCCTTCCCCTCTATATCCCACCCCTCTATATCCCACCCCTCTAGGTGGTCACAAAGCACCAAGCTGATCTCCGGTGCTATGCAGCTGCTTCCCACTAGCTATCTATTTTATATTTGGTACTGTATATACGTCAATGCTACTCTCTCACTTCGTCCCAGCTTACACTTCCCCCTCCCTGTGTCCTCAAGTCCGTTCTCTATATCCGTGCCTTTATTCCTGTCCTGCCCCTAGGTGCATCAGAGCAATGTTTTTTTCTTTTTTTTTTAGATTCCATATATATGTGTTAGCATCGGTATTTGTTTTTCTCTTTCTGACTTACTTCACTCTGTATGACAGACTCTAGGTCCATCCACCTCACTACAAATAACTCAATTTCGTTTCTTTTTCTGGCTGAGTAATATTCCACTGTATATATATGCCACATCTTCTTTATCCATTCATCTGTCAATGGACACTTAGGTTGCTTCCATGTCCTGGCTATTGTAAATAGAGCTGCAAGGAACATTGTGGTACATGACTCTTTTTTAATTATGGTTTTCACAGGGTATATGCCCAGTAGTGGGATTGCTGGGTCGTATGGTAGTTCTATTTTTAGTTTTTTAAGGAACCTCCATACTGTTCTCCATAGTGGCTGTATCAATTTACATTCCCACCAACAGTGCAAGAGGGTTCCCTTTTCTCCACATCCTCTCCAGCATTCATTGTTTGTAGACTTTTTGATGATGGCCATTCTGACTGGTGTGAGGTGATACCTCATTGTAGTTTTTATTTGCATTTCTCTAATGATTAGTGATGTTGAGCACCCTTCATGTGTTTGTTGGCAATCTGTATATCTTCTTTGGAGAAATGTCTATTTAGGTCTTCTGCCCACTTTTGGATTGCATTGTTTGTTTTTTTGATATTCAGCTGCATGAGCTGCTTGTAAATTTTGGAGATTAATCCTTTGTCAGTTGCATCTTTGCAAATATTTTCTCGCATTCTGAGTGTTGTCTTTTCACCTTGTATATGGTTTCCTTTGCTGTGCAAAATCTTTTAAGTTTCATTAGGTCCCATTTGTTTATTTTTGGTTTTATTTCCATTTCTCTAAGAGGTGGGTCAAAAAGGATCTTGCTGTGGTTTATGTCATAGAGTGTTCTGCCTATGTTTTCCTCTAAGAGTTTTATAGTATCTGGCCTTACATTTAGGTCTTTAATGTATTTTGAGTTTATTTTTGTGTATGGTTTTAAGGAGTGTTCTAATTTCATTCTTTTACATGTAGCTGTCCAGTTTTCACAGCACCACTTATTGAAGAGCCTGCCTTTTCTCCATTATATACTCTTGCCTCCTTTCTCAAAGATAAGGGGGCCATATGTGTATGGGCTTATTCTGGGCTTTCTATCTTCTTCCATTGATCTATATTTTGTTTTTGTGCCAGTACCATACTGTCTTGATTAATGTAGCTTGTAGTATAGTCTGAAGTCAGGGAGCCTGATTCCTCCAGCTCCGTTTTTCTTTCTCAAGATTGCTTTGGTAATTTGGGGTCTTTTGTGTTTCCCTACAAATTGTGAAATTTTTTGTTCTAGTTCTGTCTAAAATGCCATTAGTAGTTTGACAGGGATTGCATTGAATCTGTAATTGCTTTGGGTAGTATAGTCATTTTCACAATGTTGATTCTTCCAATCCAAGAACATGGTATATCTCTCCATCTGTTTATATCATCTTTAATTTCTTTCATCAGTGTTTTACAGTTTTCTGCCTACAGGTCTTTTGTCTCCTTAGGTAGGTTTATTCCTAGGTATTTTATTCTTTTTGTTGCAGTGGTAAATGGGAGCATTTCCTTAATTTCTTTTTCAGATTTTTTGGCGTTGCTGTATAGGAATGCAAGAGATTTCTCTGCATTAATTTTGTATCCTGCTACTTTAAATTCAAGTAATTTAAATTAATCAATTTAAATTCATTGATTAGCTTTAGTAGTTTTCTGGTAGCATCTTTAAGATTCTCTGTGTATAGTATCATGTCATCTGCAAACAGTAACAGCTTTACTTCTTCTTTTCTGATTTGAATTCCTTTTATTTCTTTTTCTTCTCTGTTTGCAGTGGCTAAAACTTCCAAAGCAATGTTGAATAATAGTGGTGACAGTGGGCAACCTTGTCTTGTTCCTGATCTTAGTGGAAATGGTTTCAATTTTTCACCATTGAGAATGATATTGGCTCTGGGCTTGTTATATGTGTCCTTTATTATGTTGAGGTAGGTTCCCTTTATGCCTACTTTCTTGAGAGTTTTTATCATAAATGGGTGATGAATTTTGGCAAAAGTTTTTCTGCATCTATTCAGATGATCATATGGTTTTTATCCTTCCATTTGCTAATATGGTGTATCACATTGATTGATTTGCATATATTGAAGAATTCTTGCATTCCTGGGATAAATCCCACTTGATCATGGTGTATGATCCTTTTAATGTGCTGTTGGGTTCTGTTTGCTAGTTTTGAGGATTTTTGCGTCTATGTTCATCAGTGATATTGGCCTGTAGTTTTCTTTCTTTGTGACATCTTTGTCTGGTTTTGGTATCAGGGTGATGGTGGCCTCGTAGAATGAGATTGGGAGTGTTCCTCCCTCTGTTATATTTTGGAAGAGTTTGAGAAGGATAGGTGTTAGCTCTTCTCTAAATGTATGATAGAATTCACCTGTGAAGCCCTCTGGTCCTGGGCTTTTGTTTGTTGGAATATTTTTAATCACAGTTTCAATTTCAGTGCTTGTGATTGGTCTATTTATGTTTTCTGTTTCATCCTGGTTCAGTCTTAGAAGGTTGTGCTTTTCTAAGAATTTGTCCATTTCTTCCAGGTTGTCCATTTTATTGGCATATAGTTGCTTGTAGTAATCTCTCATGATCCTTTGTATTTCTGCAGTCAGTTGTTTCTTCTCCTTTTTTATTTCTAATTCTGTTGATTTGAGTCTTCTCCCTTTTTTTCTTGATGAGTCTGACTAATGGCTTATCAATTTTGTTTATCTTCTCAAAGAGCCAGCTTTTAGTTTTATAGATCTTTTCTATGGTTTCTTTCATTTCTTTTTATTTCTGATCTGATCTTTATGATTCTTTCCTTCTGCTAACTTTGGGGTTTTTTTGTTCTTCTTTCTCTAATTGCTTTAGGTGTAAGTTTAGGTTGTTTGAGATTTTTCTTGTTTCTTGAGGTAGAATTGTATTGCTATAAACTTCCCTCTTAGAACTGCTTTTGCTGCATCCCTTTGGTTTTGGGTTGTCGTGTTTTCATTGTCATTTGTTTCTAGGTATTTTTTGATTTCCTCATTGATTTCTTCAATGATCTCCTGGTTATTTAGTAGTGTATTTTTTACCCTCCATGTATTTGTATTTTCTACAGTTTTTTTCCTGTAATTGTTATCTAGGCTCATAGCATTGTGGTTGGAAAGGGTACAATATGATTTCAATTTCCTTAAATTTACCATGGCTTGATTTGTGACCCAAGATATGACCTATCCTGTAGAACGTTCCATGAGCACTTGAGAAGAAAGTGTATTCTGTTGTTTTTGGATGGAATGTCCTATAAATATCAGTTAAATGTATCTTGTCCAATGTGTCATTTAAAGCTTGTGTTTCCTTATTTGTTTTCATTTTGCATGATCTGTCCATTGGTGAAAGTGGGGTGTTCCAATCCCCTACTATTATTGTGCTACTGTTGATTTCCCCTTTTATGGCTGTTAGCATTTGCCTTATGTATTGAGGTGCTCCTATGTTGGGTGCATAAATATATACCACTGTTATATCTTCTTCTTGGATTGCTCTGTTGATCATTATGTATTGTCCTTCTTTGTCTCTTGTAATCATCTTTATGTTAAAGTCTGTTTTGTCTGATATGAGAATTGTTACTCCAGCTTTCTTTTGATTTCCATTTGCATGGAGTATCTTTTTCCATCCCCTCACTTTCAGTCCGTATGTGTCTGTAGGTCTGAAGTGGGTCTCTTGTAGACAACTTATATATGGGTCTTATTGTTGTATCCTTTCAGCCAGTCTATGTCTTTTGGTTGGAGCATTCAATCCATTTACATTTAAGGTAATTATCGATATGTATGCTTCTATTACCATTTTCTTAATTGTTTTGGGTTTGTTTTTGTAGATCATTTCCTTCTCTTGTGTTTCCTGCCTAGAGAAGTTCCTTTAGCATTTGTTGTAAAGCTGGTTTGGTGGTGCTGAATTCTCTTAGCTTTTGCTTGTCTGTACAGGTTTTATTTTCTCCATTGAATCTGAATGAGATCCTTGCTGGGTAGAGTAATCTTGGTTGTAGGTTTTCCCCCCAATCACTTTAAGTATGTCCTGCCACTCCCTTATGGCTTGCAGAGTTTCTGCTGAAAGATTAGCTGTTAACTTTATGGGGATTCCCTTGTAGGTTATTTGTTGCGTTTCCCTTGCTGCTTTTAATATTTTTTCTTTGCATTTAATTTTTGATAGTTTGATTAATATGTCTTTTCGTGTTTCTCCTTGGATTTATCCTGTATGGGACTCTTTGCGCTTCCTGGACTCGACTGAGTATTTCCTTTCCCATGTTAGTGAAGTTTTCAACTATAATCTCTTCAAATACTTTCTCAGACCCTTTCTTTTTCTCTTCTTCTTCTGAGACCCTTATAATTCGAATGTTGGAGCATTTAATGTTGACCCAGTGGTCTCTGAGACTGTCCTCAATTCTTTCCATTCTTTTGTCTTTATTCTGCTGTGCAGTAGTTTTTCCCACTATTTTATCTTCCAGGTCACTTATCCGTTCTTCTGCCTCTGTTATTCTGCTATTGATCCCTTCTAGAGAATTTTTAATTTCATTTACTGTGTTGTTCATCATTGTTTGTTTGCTCTTTCGTTCTTCTAAGTCTTGTTAAACATTTCTTGTATTTTTTCCATTCTATTTCCAAGATTTTGGATCATCTTTACTATCATTACTCTGAATTCTTTTTCAAGTAGACTGCCTATTTCCTCTTCATTTGTTTGGTCTGGTAGGTTTTTACCGTGCTCCTTCATCTGCAGCGTATTTCTCTGTCTTCTCATTTTGCTTAACTTACTGTGTTTGGGTTCTCCTTTTCTCAGGCTGCAGGTTCATCGTTCCCATTGTTTTTGGTGTTTTCCCCCAGTGGGTGAGGTTGGTTCAGTGGTTTGTGCAGGCTTCCTGGTGGAAGGGACTGGTGCTTGTGTTCTCGTGGATGAGGCTGCATCTTGTCTTTCTGGTGGGCAGTGCCACATACGGTGGTGTGTTTTGGGGTGTCTGTGACATAGTATGATTTTAGGCAGCCTCTCTGCTAACAGGTAGGCTTGTGTTCCTGTCTCGCTAGTTGTTTGGCATGGGGTGTCCAGTACTGGAGCTTGCTGGCCGTTGGGTGGAGCTGGGTCTTAGTATTGAGACTGTGATCTCTGGGAGAGTGCTTGCCGATTGATATTACATGGGGCCTGGAGGTTTCTGGTGGTCCAGTGTCCTGAACTCAGCTCTCCCACCTCAGAGGTTCAGTCCTGACACCAGCCAGAGCACTAAGACTCTGTCAGCCACACAGCTCAGAAGAAAAAGGAGAAAACAGGAAAGAAAATTAAATAAATAAATTAAATTAAATTAAATTAATATATTTTAAAAAATTATTAAAATAAAAACAATAATAATTTTAAAAAAGAAGAGAGCAACCAAACCAATAAACAAATCCACCAATAATAACAAGCGCTAAAAACTAAACTAACATAAACCTAAAAATCAGAAACAAATCAGTTGCAGATAACAAACCCCAAGTCTACAGTTGCTCCCAAAGTCTACTGCCTCAGTTTTGGGATGATGATTGTCTGTTCAGTTATTCCACAGATGCAGGGTACATCAAGTTGTCTGTGGGGATTTAATCCACTGTTCCTGAGGCTGTATGGAGAAATTTCCCTTTCTCCTCTTTGTTCGCCCAGCTCCTGGGCTTCAGCTTTGGTTTTGGCCCCAACTCTGCGTGTAGGTTGCCCTCAGCCATCTGTTGCCTGCCCAGACAGAAGTGAATTAAAGCAGCAGCTGATTAGGGAGCTCTTGCTCACTCAGGCTGCGGAGAGGGAGGGGTACAGTAGTCATAATTGGAACGCAGGGTGAGCCTGCGGTGGCACAGTATGGCATGAGGTTGCACCAGCCTGAGGCACACCATGTGTTCTCCCAGGGAAGTTGTCCCTGGATCTCGGGACCCTGGCAGTGGCGTGCTGCACAGGCTCCCGGGAGTGTGTGGATAGTGACCTGTGCTCGCACACAGGATTCTTGGTGGCTGCAGCAGCAGTGTTAGCATTTCATGCCCATCTTTATGGTCCGAGCTGATAGCCATGGGTTGTGCCCATCTCTGTAGCTTGCTTAGGTGGTGCTCCCCCTTTTGTGGGCACATGGGGAAGGAATCCCCTCTCCTCACGCACCCTGAAACAATGGTCTCTTGCCTCTTAGGCAGGTCTAGACTTTTTCCCGGTCTCCCTCCCAGCTAGCTGTGGCACACTAGCCCCCTTCAGGCTGTGTTCACGCAGCCAACCCCAGTCCTCTCCCTGCGGTCGGACCTCCAAAGCCCAAGCCTCAGCTCCCAGCCCCCACCCGCCCCAGTGGGTTAGCAGACAAGCCTCTCAGGCTGTTGAGTGCTGGTCAGCACCAATCCTCTGTGCGGGAATCTCTCTGCTTTGCCCTCCGCACCCCTCTTGCTGCGCTCTCCTCCGTGGCTCTGAAGCTTCCCCCCCACCCACTCCCCGTCTCCACCAGTGAAGGGGCTTCCTAGTGTGTGGAGACCTTTCCTCCTTCACAGCTCCCTCCCATAGGTGCAGGTCCCATCCCTATTCTTATGTCTCTTTTTTTTCTTTTTGCTTTTGCCCTACCCAGGTATGTGGGGAGTTTCTTGCCTTTTGGGAAGTCTGAGGTCTTCTGTCAGCATTCAGTAGGGGTTCTGTAGGAGTTGTTCCACATGTAGAGATATTTTTGATGTATTTGTGGGGAGGAAGGTGATCTCCACATCTTACTCCTCTGCCATCTTGAAGGTCTTGCTCAAATGTGGTGATCTTTGATATAGTTTGATTTAACTTATCAGATATGCCACTTCAAAGCCATACAGATCCAAAGGAGTCACAGTAGACTACCAAAGATTCAAATAGTGTCCTGCATTGTAAATCAACTATACTCCAATAAAAAAACAGTGTCCTAAAACCAAAAAAAAAAAAAAAAAATCTACTCAATATTCTGTAATAACTTATACGGGGAAAGAATCTGAAAAAGAATGCAGATATATATATATATATATATATATATATATATATATATATATATATATATATATATACATATATGCATATATACATATATGTGTATATATATGTATAACTGTATAACTGATTCACTTTGCTGTACACCTGAAACTAACAAAACATTGTAAATCAACTATACTCCAATAAAAATTTTTTTTAAATTAAAAAAAAAAATGTGTCCTAAAAACAAAAAAACAAAATATACCCTGCAAATAAATAGTGCCCCTAATTGCAGGTGCTATGCTAAACATGTGGTATCTTCACTACAGAATATTATCCCAACCTCAGATACATGGTGTGTGACCATTTACCTGTTGTGTGCAATCTTTTTCATCCCTATCAGAAAGGAGGATCAGAAACGGTTCAGATTTATACAGGATGGAAAACAGTGTGTATATACAGTCTTGCACCAGGGCTATGCTAACTCTCTTCTCTGTCTAAAGTTAACTGTTCTGTCTGTACATCCCGCAAGATTTCAAAGTGATCCACTATATTGATGACTGTATGTAAATAAGGTGGGATGAGGAAAAAAATGGCAAGTGCATTGGAGGCCTTTGTAGGACAAATGTGCTACAAAAGCCTTTATAAATTTCAGTACTTCCACATGAATAGAAACCCAACTGTCTGGACCATGCAGACCAATGTAAAGAATGAATCATTGTTTCTCACACTTTCACCATATAAAAGAAAGTACAATGACTTGTGGGACACATTAGGTTTTAAAAACAGTCTATTCTACACTTGGGAATATTGTTCTAACTCATATATAGGGTGTAAATAGAGTTGCCAAGTTGGCTATAGCTAGATATATATATATATAGACATAGACGTAGACATAGACATAGACATAGACATAGATACAGATACAGATACAGATACAGATACAGATATAGATATAGAGAATAGATATAGATATCTCAGAAAACTGTTGGAAATGGTAGTATGTATGGCCAGCAAGCCTACGTCCCTGCTATTTATTCATCTACAAAGATGAATATGTGTATTTACCTTTGTCTACTCTCCCATCTTATCCTGTCCTGTCCTCTTCTCTCCTCTCCTTTCTCTTTCTCTCTCTCAAAGAGGGTGGGAGGGAGCTATGTACCTCCATTGGAAGAGTTAATTTAACACTGACATTGTTTAGAATTGCTGTTGCAAAGGTAGAAAAATAGAGCAAGGACTAGCATTTTATATTGTTTGTTATCATTGTCACTGTTCTGTTTTGCTTTGTTTATTATTTGCAAATAATCTTTTTAATAGTCCATCCCCAATTGTTTTCAAAGTGTGGATGGTACTAACATCACCTGGGAACTTGTTAGAGGTGCAAATTCTTGGGCACCAGCTTAGACATGCTGAATCTGAAACTCTGAGAATGGGGTCTAACAATTTTTTTCAAAGAAGACCTTCAGGTGATTCTGATCCAGTGATAAAATTTGAGACCACTGACATAGATAACACAAATTTCCTCATTGTTTATTATTATTATTTTATGACAAACCTATTTTTCCTTATCTAAATAGAAATAACATTAACATGAATGGCTAAATTCTCAATTTAGATTGTTAATCTAAAGGTTTGCTACTAATTTATGTCCAACATTAAATTTTATTTTCCTGAACAAAAACAATATAAGAATCATTATATTTAATATAATTGAGAATGTTACTTGAGTTTCCTCAAATATACTCCACAAATCTGTATAATAGTTGTTTTTCTATCATTTTATAATTAGCTAATTCTAGCAACCAAGTTTTTTTAATGGTTAATAAAAATAAATGTAATTATATTCAGGTAAAGAAACACTTTCAATTACTATCAATATTAATTTGACTTGAGTCATAGTAATTAGAAAAAAGCAATCTAGATTTTTAGTTTAAGGGTTTAAATATCTTTGAAATAAAATAAAAAGGAAATACCTCACAGAGAAATCAAGGTTAGAAACAATGAAAGTATGTTTCAGTTCCACGACTAGTATCCTGAGTTAATACTGTGTATAACCACCAACAAAAGGCAGGAAAAAAATTCACCTTTATTATCTACTGGGAAAAAAATTCATGCTGTGTCACATCAAGACAAGCCACTGCTACTGTAGAGTAATTGGTAGCCAATGGTGTGATCCCACTGTTTGTAATCTTTGTTATTTTTGAGGCACTTCTCTGACCCTTCAAATTATTAAAATTAAAAAAAAAAAATCTTAGTGTGTTGTGTAAAGTGGTTTTATTGAATTATTACACAATTTAGGTCCTTTTTATGTCTATAGATGTCATAGAACAAATCATAATTACTTCAATTTTCCTTTTCACAATATACAAGATAACTAATGTTTCCTCAATACTCAGTTTCTTCCAGCTCTAACCCAGCTTACAAACATTTTCTGAAACCTTAGGGGGGATTATTTTTGATCCATGTTTTTACTTGGACCAATTATTGCTTCATATTTTAAAATATCTTTACAGGTTTATTAGTCTTTTAGCCCAGTTAGAAGTTGAGCTACTTTTATGTGGAGCCTGTGTCTTTGATTGTATTTTGTATTCCTTATGCTCTTGGTTATTAATAAAGACCATTGTCTGCATAAAGGGGAATAGGTTAAAAGGTGGGTTTGTCTGCATTCCCTCCAAAAGTATTTAATTATTGAAATATAGACATTCTTATACATGGGGCGGTGAGAGGATTCAAAGTTCTCAATATATCCTCCCAGAAAGCAACTAATCTAACCAAAGAAAAGGGAGAATAGTGAGAAAAGCCATAATCATCATAGTGACAGCAGGGCTCAGGAGAGGCTGTGGTGTAATTAAGTAGTATTTTCTGGTGCTTGGAGAAAAAAGAAGGTATATTACATGCTGTGATTCACCTTTGATGAATACATAGGGAACTGGAGGTTCGCTTTGCCATCCTAAATAAACCTTCCCAGATTTGCACATAGATTTATGGAAAAGGTAGAAAAAAAAAAAGTAATGCTGACATAATTATAAGGATGCAAATATTGTTAAAACCGAGGGATAAAATTGCATGGTTCTTATTTCCTTTTTTTTTTTTTTTTGCCTCAAAATACAAAAAGATTTGATGTTTCTTATACTGATTTTCTTTCATAGTAACAAAATAGCAACAACAACTCATGTTAAGACCACTTAATAAACTCAGCCATTTGAAAAATTAGGCATATCAGAGAGAAAATAAATATTTTTGTAATAAAATAATATATCTCAAGGTTCAATAATTGGACAAGATCAACAGAATAGCTTTTATCTGAAGACAAAAATTCTTCGAATATGCAAGATATTTTGGTAGGCCTGGGTTTTATGCTGGTTTGAGGCTGAATCGATTTTGAGGCATGTTGTGGTAGTATAGTAATTCCCAGATGGTAAAATGAAAAGTCTGGTTTTGTAAACTGTTAAATCTGAAGTGTTTAGATGATAAAAAGAATATTTCGCTTTTTATGATCAGACAAAAATGGCAGAGGTGACTTATTAGAATGTGGTGTTGATGTTATAGCTGCTTTTTTTCCTGCTTTTATTGTGATATAATTGACATATATAACATTGTGTAATTGTGTAAGTTTAAGGTTTACCAGGTGTTGATTTGATACACATATATTGAAATTTGATTAGCTGCTTTTTAAAAGACATTATTGGGATTCTTCTTGATAGTGTAGGTGATCCCAGGTGGCCTCGTCCTGCAGAGGCTTGAAGCAGGGTTTTGGACAAAACCAAAAGATTGAAGCCAGGCCGCAGCAGTGAGAGCGCTGAATCCTAGCCACTAGACCACCAGGGACCAGTGGCCAGTTACAAAGCCCTGGCCCGTCAGCTGTGTAGAAATGAGTTTCCACAGAGAGACGGAAAGTAGTGGAACAAGTAAAGTGTTTATTAGGAGGAAAAAAGAGTATGTGTAAATAGGCACATATGGGCGAGCTTGAGAGAGAGAGAGAGAGGAGCGCTCGTGGTAGTTTGAATCACTTCCATGGGGCATTTCTTCCAGGTTTCCTTTGGCCAATTATCTTGCTTTGCCTGATTCTGAGTCCATATTTGGTTTATCTCAGGGCCCTCCCATGTGTGCGAGTGCATCTCTTAGCCAAGGTGGGTTCTAGTGAAGAGGCCTATGGGTACATTGACGTCACTCCTTTTTTGACCTCCCAGGAGCCTTTCTGTGCATATATAGTCCGGGAAGGTCTCCTTGACCTCGAGAATGAGAAATATGCGGTTTCTATCTTTTATCTGGGCAGGGCTCAGCTCTTCTCTTGCTCCTGCTATTTTGGAGTATCTGTCCACAGGGGACAAACTCCAGCTACTCAGCCCTGGGCCCATCTATCTCCTGCCTCATACGGACAATCTGATTCAGTGCATCTCATCATATTTATGACTTGGTTGAGTACATAAACATGCATCAACAAATTTAGAACTGGGAAGGGCTTTGCAGGGAGTCATCTTTACAGGCAGGCCTGCAGGTGCAGACTGCAATCACTTTTTCTGGTCTGTGCCACACTCAATTCTCTCATCTCCCATTTGGAAAATCTGGGTCATCAGCTGCCTCTTCTCAACTGCAATCTCTGTATGTGGAGGAGACTTTCAAGGCCCATTTCTGAACTTGCAGTTTGATATACTGGGGTCATTCCTTCTAAGCACTTGTTCTCATCTTGATCTAACATGCGTTCTGACCATCCAGTATCATGATCAACTTAGGATCTGAAGGGTTATCTTGTGAAAGTATAACTGAGCAGGACCCTGTGGGGCCACTCCTCCCCCTTATGCTCTGCTTTAGGCCCTCTCTGAAGTGCTTAGATAATAGTATCTGATGCATATTTCCTTAGTTGTTCAGATGCTAAAACCACCACCAAATGGAAGAAATTTAACTACCTGATGATCATGAGCATGTAGCTCCCAGACCTTCTGGCACCTAAGGGTTGATCACCATTAACCAACCGGAGAATTGTGCACGAGCTGATCACAAACCTTAGGATGCCCCTCCCTCACCTTGTCTTTAAAAATGCTTTGCTGAAACCCTTCGGAGAGTTTGCAGTTTTTGAGCACAAGCCACTCGTTGCCCTCGCTTGGCCCTGCAATAAAAACTTTCTCTGCTCGAAACCCCAACGTTTTGGTTTGTTTGGCGTCACTGTGCAATGAACGGGCACAGGAACTTGCATCTGGTAACAAAAGGTTTTATGACTGCATCAGCTCTCCTGAAAAGTACCTAGAGGTTATTATCTGCAGTTGTCACCCAGAATCCTGGTGTACCATCACTGCTACTTCCTTAGGTAGCTTCTGCAGGGACTATGGGTCACATGTCATATCAATCTCATATTTGTCTCCTACATGATTTCACTGCTATAGCAAATGTTTTATCTCATCATTCTAAATCTGCATCATTTTAAATGAAGTAAATATATTTAGTTTCATATTCAGTAACTCACTTATTTTCTATCATTTGGATTTGTGGTAACGCAGGTACCCAGAGGCGTTAAAAAACTTGGAATTGACAAAAGGTAAAATCTCATTAATGACTGTAGGTGTGAAAAATAAGCATGCTTTAAGAACTTTTAGGGACAGCAACATAGATATTCAATGAACTACTTAAAGCCATCTGTTATAGCAGAAAAACTGATGGACAGTTGGCTGGAATTGTTGTGGAGAGGTTAAAATGCATATATATATATATATACTGTCAAAGTAAGCATATTATATGGTCCAAATTAAAAAAAAAACAAAAACAAAAAACCTTGTCTTTCATTAATCCAACAATCTTACTTTTTATACTTAACTGCTTATTATATTGTCAACTGAAAAAATGCACCATCTGAAAGTTGAGAATTATGTTTTATTTGGCAGACTTGCTGAGGACTTAAATTGGGAAGGCAGCCTCTCAGACAGCTCTGACGGACCTGTTCCAAGAGGTAAGGGAGAAGCCAGGAAATATAGGAGTTTTTGCAAAACAAAACCCCAAGTAGCTGGAACATCAAAAGATTACTGTTAATCAAAGAAAAACAAACATCTCAAGTTAATGAATTTTGTGCTTTTCGATGTATGGGAAGATGCAAGAGTCTGGGCTTAAAAAACTCATTCCTTTGATATGCACCTCAGCTACCTGGGGCCAGTATCCTGTTTATTTCCATCCTTCATTCCCCTCAGGGTGCACCGTTGAAGGTGGTTGCAGTGGCTGATGGCTTAAGGACTGAAACATCCTTTGTTTACTGATATGGCAGGCAACAATTTTTGTCCACAATATGCACACCTATTTCATCCAACTTCTAAGAAATGTTCTATTGCCTAAGAGTTATGGAACTGGGGTCAGATACTTTATGTATTATATTTTATTGTTATAATATTAAATGGGTTTTCTATAATACCAGTAATTCCCAAAGATGGTTTGAGTGGTCTCTACTTGTAAATATTCTTTTCAGTGTTATTTATATTATGATTATGTACAAAAATCTCTTTATATAAAAGTCCAAATTTGTAATATATGAGGCAGACATATAATGCAGCTATATTTATTAGATAATTAAGAGTTTTTTAATGTAAACATTATTTCATTTTAAGGACAATTTTCAGGTTAGGAATTCACTGTTGCCATGACTGAAAAAGCAAGAGAATTTGGAAATTTGTCTTAAGGAAAAAGTAAAACAGTCAATGTATCACTTAATAAATCAAATTCAGATGTCAACCAAATTCATAGGTTTAAATATAGCCAATTGTCTTGAAAGTTGATATTTATTCAACAGATAAAGGAAAGAAACATGAAGACGATATATATATTTTTTAAAAACTTAATGTTTTATCACCCACAAATAATAAAATGAAAACATCATTTCCAAGAAGTGGTCTATACTATTTGTAGATTAAAGCGACCATAAAATACAGTCTATTGTGTCTGGGGCAGTAGCTGGAATTCCAAAAAAGAAAAAAAAAAAAAAAGAAAACATCTTTAGGATGATCCCAAATTAACTTTTTATTCAAGAGCAGTCACCATTGTTACACAAGGACCAATAATGCATTAAAGCCTTTTCCTCCCAGAAGGACTTTTGTGAGAAGCACCATCCAAATGCTAGTGAACAAAATTAACAGCAATGTTCTCACAAAGAAAAACAGCATTAAAAGAAGAACTGCTGAGAGAGATAAATGGCAACTTTTTTCTATAATAATTTATAATTTCATTATGCAATGTGTTCCAGAATAGATAAACACTGGAAAAGAGAACATAATATTTAGCAATGATTTTTGTGTTCTTTTTATATAAGTAACTGTATCCAATATAATTTAATTATATCCCATTGACCATTTTAATACAGTGTTTTTGTTTTAAATGAAGTGTCAATTTTAGTATGCTTATTATTGCTTCCTAACTTTACATGACATAGATATATACAGACACATAAGCCATTTATTTAAAAAATTACACATACTTTAGATTATTGTTTTTAGAAACAAATGTGAATAATTTTAAGACATATTTAACACTTTATTTATTATAGTATATAGTCAAATTCTTGGGTTGCCATTTTTTTAATACAGTTATATCCAATAGGAACTCTTCTATATATTGAAGGAAACTTTTTGTACTAGAGTTACAGGGCTAAAAGTATTGTCTGCATCAAGTCTTCATATGATGGGTGACATTAAAACTGGATTAAAGACAAATTAAGTTTCCAAATAACGTACTATTTGTAATTGTTAGGAAGTTAGTCAGACATAGCAGCAAGAAGGTGACAGAGGCGAAAAGACAAAAGAGGAATAATCAAGTCACACCCCAATCATCTGGGGACGCTGACATAGCAGCAAGGAGGTGACCGAGGCAAAAAGACAAGAGGGAGTAATCGAGTCACACCCCAACCATCTGGGGACCCTCCCTTGACCCCACCCAGAATGGGCGAAACTATGGTCATGTGTTGAGCAAACTTATCCTGATAAAGAGGGGGCACAGTAACATGAGAGAAGTTCTCCGGGCTGCGCATGCCCAGAGCAGACAGGCATATAACCTATAGTAAACCCAAACTCATTATACCATCATTATAATAAAATCTACATGTGGTTCCCCTGCCCCGGTGGACGTTTCTTAGAGCAATCACAACAGTGAACTTGTTACAGAGCTCGGGACTGTCAATCCAATAATGATTCCCTGTCATTCACCCCGCCTCCCCGCAGAATGTTCCTTAAAAACACCCTTAAGCCTGTACAGGAATGCTGGTTTCACTTCTCAGAAACAGCCCGCGCTCTCTCCCTCTCTCTGAGAGTGTAACTATGCTTTAAATAAACTTTGCTTTGTGCTTAAGGCCGAAGTGGTAGTCTGCAATTCTTTGCTTGCTATCACAGGACCAAGATTGCTGGTCCAGGTCTTCTCTTGTCCTCCTCAGTTGAAGCTATTTGACACAACGCAGCCAACCCAGTAACATAATCATGTTGAAAGATGGGCACGGGACTCCTGAATCACAGTGAGTGCCATTTGTTCTAGCAATTGTAAATGTTATTACTTGAAAGATCTAAAGAAGACAACTGGGGACAGAATGATAGAATCCCTCTGTGTAGGCCAAGATGTACATTAGCATAATAATGTTGAAAGCCTTCTCAGAAATCTCCTACCTAAGCACAACACATTTATAACAAAGTGTTGATAGACCCAGGAATGGAAATCCCTTTGGAAGGCTCAGGGAGTGTCCAGTTCCAGACAGAGCTAATGGATTACAGAATGAGACCTGTATCCAGCATCTTAAGCGTCTAATTTTGAAAATGTCTTACTAATCATTTTTAGACTTTAACAGTTTCATCACTGTCAAAAACAAGTCATACTAAGGTTAAATGGAAAGCCAGCATCTTCAACAGAATATAGAATTCATCCAATTAATAAATGACAAAGAGTTGATTTCAATATGGCCTGATGGACTAAACTTTGAGAAATCTTGATAAAGAGATGGGTAAAGTACCTGTCTATTGGTGGCTTTAAAGCAAAAATATAAAGCAGGGCATTTAAAAAATGCAGATTCCCAGGATCCAGTCCCAAAGATTCTGTTTTGCAGTGGGGTCCAGGAATCCGCATGCTTCACAATCATCCCAGGTAATTCTGATGCATGTGGCCAGTGGGTCACCTCTTGAGGAATGCTATATGATAGGGCTCTTTAGGCAAAACAACTAGCTTATATAAAATCCTAGCTGTACAAAAACCTTTAGATACTACCTATTCCTCCATTTATCTCTTTCCTGGTACTCATTGCTACCTTTCTTGCTCAAGATTTCTGAAAGCAAGATTGTTTTTCTGTATAAAGGTTCTTGAAGATTAACATTGGCAGTAAAATTGATAAAAACTTATGATATTTAGAAGGGAGAATTTCATCTCACAGAGAACATAGTAGAGAGGGGTCTAGGAAAGAGATAAAGGGCAAAATAGAGCCTGAATCCATAATATAAAGAGATATAAAGAGAAATAAGTTCAGAAGGCATTAAAAAGCACTAAGCAAAAACCTCCCCATGTGGGTTGAGATGGGGAAACAAAAAGAAGCAAACTCTATCCGCTTACCTATTGCAGTGGGTCTCCCAGTATTTGTTGGGAGAAGCAGTTAGAGGGGGGAGGGAGCAAGAGATCAGTAATGTGTTCTGCTTCTTCCATTGGACCTCATTAGCCTAAGTCTATTTGTATTTTTTCATCAATTTAAAAACAATCTGTGGAAAGTGTATAAAAAATACAACAGGCATACTCCATAAACCCAGGTCTGAGAATGTTTTAAACCCCCTATGTATCATTTGGAATTCTTTGTCTTTGAAATAATCAGTAACATTTAATTTCAAGTGAATTTAAAAGCCTTAAAATTATATATCACTTTGTAGTTTACATTATGTAACACATGCAAAGTATGCATAGTAACAAACATTAACACACACACACAAATACAACATAAAAATGAGTAAGTGAAAGCCCAGGCTTTAAGGCACTCCTCATTGAGCTAATTAACCATTGCATAACCATTAAACTATCATAATGTAATGAAATAAATAGGAGAAATATTTAAAATATTTAACAACCAGTGGGTGCTGCCCAAGCAGAATAAATGCTCATCACTTAGAATTCAAATATTAATTGGCTGCATGTTACTACAAAGGTGTAAGAGAATTTTCTGAAAATAAAAGGAAAGAATTGTTTATTTGTGTGATGTAGAGAAACTTGAGGAAGCTGTAAGAAAAAGAGAAGAACAATACCAAAGTGGAGTAATGGGAGAATAATATGAGCAAAACCATAAAATTACAGCAGGGTAATGTCTACTTTAGGAACACATTTTTGGTAGATTCCTGTTGCAGATTCTGTGCCAGAGGCGATGAACGGTGAGAAGGCCAAAACTAACATCTCACTGAATCCTCGCATTACCTAAGAGGAAGGCATGGCAACTCCTATGTGAGGGAGAATGCTTAGGGCTCATGTTTTACATTTCAATGGGAAAGGAAGTAAAGGAAGAGAAATAAAGGAAAGCGTGGGAGTTATCCTTCCCGCTTCTGCATACTCCATCACTGACCTCCCTAGAGGAAAAGGAATGGCTTATTGGATACAGGAGACCAACTGGGAGAAAGACTCCATTCTCTAGGCACGTACTTTGCAGCTTCTTTCTTTTATGGCTGCCAACGTAAACGTGTTGGATCAGGCTTTGCATTAGGGAGAACTGTGATGTGATGGAGTTGACTTTTAATTCAGGAGAAATTGCTAGCACATCCATTTGACAGTTTCTAAAGCCATTTTATTCAATTAGATTTATCACTATTATGAATTACATTTCATCAACATTTGCCTCCTCTCATATTTCTTTATTGAATTTAAACTAGGAAAGAATGAAGTAATGTTACATATTGATCCCTAAAAACTTCAACAAATATTATTCTTGTTTTATTAATGAAGAAATGAGTTACCCAAGGTCATATCTCCTATATTCCATAAGGACTGGACTTGAGCCTACATCTTCTACTCCTGGCTGATTTTCAGAGAGGTTTGTAGAGCAATAAAACCATATAAATCATTCAAGTAAAGATGAACTTCATATGCAAATGATTCATTCAGAAAAATAGTCAGATTTACAAGTATCATCCAAAATCCAAAAAGTAGCTTTAATGTGTGTAATACTGGACTCTCCCTATACAGTATTTTTATTGAACTAACAAATGGATTACAAATAGCCACAAGGTCTCTAATTTTCAAACAGGACCTAAAAAAATTACGATACTTTTAAAGAGAATGAGGTTGTAGGGAAGAATATATATTTCACAGTGTTCACAAGGAAAATGAAAACTGTTTCTAGTCTTTTCTTGTGACTGTGACTGTGCTTGTGACCAAAATTAAGCATATTATGCTACCTGTGTTGGCTTTATTTTTGAAATTAAGAAAATTAATAAAATGAGTAGAGTGAATGATCCTGAAAATATACATCAGTTTATTAACGTATAACATATTATTATAAAAGTAAGTTACAGTCATTTGAGAACATTTGGGAGACACAAATGAAAAAATACACCTATAATCCCCATCACCTTAAGATCACCCATTATAACATATTATATTAGTATAATTTCTTTGTATTGCCTTCCAATAATTTATATATATAAGGTACTGAATAACATATTACACACACACATAAGTATGTAAAAAAACAATGTATTTATAGTCTATATCTGTTTTTAGTGGAATATTTTACAGTAAACATTTCCACTTATTATTAAATATTACTCAAAAAGCTTAAAGTCTGTATTATATTATATTCTGTGGTTGACTGAATAATAGCCCCCCAAATATATGTCCTGTGAATGTGACATTATTTGGAAAAAGAGTCTTTACATATGTAATTTAGTTAAGAATCTTGAGAAGAGATCATCACGAATTAAGTGGATGGGCCTTAAATGCAAAGATACATGTCTTAGGAGAAGGAAGAAAAGAAGACACAAAGACACACAGGAGAAGAGGCATTATGAAGACCAAGGCTGAGATTGGAGCCATGCATCTATAAACCAAGGAACACTGTGGATTGCAGCTTCCACCAGAAGCTAGGAGAGAGGCATGGAACAGGTTTTCTCAGAGCCATTGGGAGGAAACATTCCTGCCAATGCCATGATTTTCTGGGTTCCAGACATGTGAGAGAATAAATTTCTGTTGTTTTAAGCTATGCAGTTCGTGATAATTTTCGGCAGCCCCCAAAAATTAACAGGCATCCTATGAGAGCAATATTTGTTGTAACAATTAGTTTCAAGAGGTTATGCATTAACCCTACAAAATTACTATACAAAAATCTTTATGAGCATTTCTGATTATGCCTATATATTAAATACCTAAACATTAAATTTGAATATTTAAAAAAATAGAGATTTCAAAATTGCCCCTCAAAAAAATACAGAATTTACACTCCCACTAGTAGTTAATTATGATAGGCCTTTGTAAAGGACCAAGCAGTGTTTCTTCAAATAGTTTGTACAGATTAGAAATAAGAAAAAGTTTATTTTGGAAATGAAAATTCAACATTATATAATTTAATATTCATAATTCCATCAATATCCTGCTGTTTTTTATTTTTCCTATTCCTATATCTTAGAATATCAGCTGAAAGCTGTTTAGCAGTGAAAGAATTTCAGTGAAAGCTTACCCCTCAGTAGGTATGATTCCCACTAATGTTTCTATTCACTAGCGTAGATAATCAGAAATTACCAGTAAAATGTATGTATCTTTGATTAATTTCAAAGGTATGTAGAGATAATGGAGATAACAGAGAATTTAAGTGTGTTTTTCATAACTTTTCTCTAAAATTGACCTATGAGATTTCTGTAGGAAAAAAATTGTATGACTAGATACACAGTGATTATATAATCAAATCCACTGGAATAATTTGCAACAACATTATCAAGATAAAATTTTTAGATTCAGACATTTATTCTAAGTATTAATCAGTAGTAGTAAAAAGGAATTTATGAACACTTTATTTCTAAAAATATACTATCATTGTGGAATTCTTCATATTTGTTTTTATAGGCAATATAAATAATGAACATAGGTTGCTAAAAAGTAAATTTTGTTAATTTTCTGTTTTAAGATATTATTAACATGTTCCAAAAAGGAATAGCATATAAATGTTTTGGTTATTTTTTACTTTGTATTTCATTATTTGTAACAATGAGTTCGCATGAAACATCCTGCCTCTTAAATGCTTTTAAGAGTAGAATGTATATCTAAGAATTTGCTTCTCAAGGAAAAAAAGAAACTCTTAAGGACAATTGCTAGGCTTGTAAATTCAGAAGAGATTGGAATTTTGTCTACGGTGACAAGACATGATACAAGAACAGTCTCAGAATCTTCCTAGTTCTGTGACTTTAATAAGGGAAATGGAGAAAATTCACCATAGGCAGTTACAGAATTAGGTCATTTAGGACGGACTCATTTATGAAGCCCAAGTTATTTTTTTTAATTGTGTTTTAAGCTGTGTCAAAAATAAAGGCAAATTCATTAAACATACATTCATGCAAATAAAAAATATTGTCAGTGTAGTTTGTAGAACTCTAGGAAATTTGATCTCATTGAAATAGTTTTCTTTTTTTACAGGGAAAATATTTCAGCAGTAATGGCGAGGGAGTCACTCAAAACCAAAGTGACATGAAAATATAAATCTCAGTATCATAACTGCAGGATGTATAATACCAGATATCCCTGATTGTTTAGATTTACATTTGTTACAATAGTTTGATGGGTATTGACACCAGAAAAGGCATTATTTTAAAAAAGATCATATATTCTATTTGATAAATATTATATACATTCATCACTTCAATAGTTCAATGAGTTTTAAAATTTTGTGTGTATTAGTTAATGTATAACTCATAATTCTGTGTTTTAAAATACCAGAAATGCCCTAGTTTAAAAAAGAAAATTGATTAATATATGTTATTATTTCACCTTACAAAAATGAGAATTGATAAAGGTATTTATATTCATCAAATAAATATAATATTTAAAAATGTTACAACTTAGAAAACTTTTGTATTTATAGCAGACAATATACATATACAATTACTAGCAGCTTGCAATTAATGTGTTTTTACCATGTGTCAGGCACTGTTCGAAGTAATGTTCCTGTGTTGTTATTTAATTCTTGTTCAAGAGCCATCAAGTTGATAGGACTTTTATTATCCTCATTTTATAAATGAGGAATGTGATAAAATGGATGGAAAATTCATTGATTTGCTCTAGGTAACAGAGCTAGAAAAATTTAGAGCTTGGATTTGAACTAAGGAAGTATAACTAAAGAGCTTACCTTATTAGGACATTATCCTGGTATATACTTCTCGTAAGAATTACTAAGTTAAGCAGATATTTATAAAGTATTGTAAATTAATGTGAAAACAGTTAATGCAAGTAATTGTTCAGTTCCCGAGGAAAGATAAAATGTATTATATCATTCTTTAGTAAGATGTTAAGTCTATATTTATTGATGATATTTATTTGAAATTGTATATTTAGATATATATTTATATACACTTCTTCTCTCTCCTAGAAGAGTAGCTTTTAGCATATCACCCATTCAAGCATGAACAGCTGGAAACCCTGTTTATAATATACGAAATTTCTCTTTGAACTCATCAGGGAGCTTCCAAGTTATTTGTCTCACAGAAGATGCTAGGCAGCAAGAGCATCAAAAGAAAGAACGTGAAAGATAAATTCCATCTCTATTTCCCCTGGAGGATTTCACCGATCTACAAAATGCCCTGAAAGGCTGAGAAGACGAACAGAGCTTTCAGGGGCACATGGGCTATGAAATCAAAAGTTAAATTTCAAGATTCCTCAAGAATAATGTGCCTGGTAAACAACTGCAAATGAAAGGCAGGCAAGCTAGGCAAATTAGAACTAGACAAGCTCGCATGAAGACTGAAGCCCAAATCTGAATTAAACCACTTGCTCATCAGATGTATTTGGTCTACCCTTAGCCTAACTTGACTTTTATCCTAAACTTCCTGGCAGAAGCAAAGACAAATAAAAAATTTTGTGGAGGAAGATACCATCACCAGAGTCTCAATATTGCTCTATCTTTTTCCACATTTAATTCGAGATTTTGATATGAAATCAATAGGTTCATGTTATTAACACTGCTGCCATTTTCTCAAATGCTACACATTACATGAGGCAGTGCGTTCCCATCTGTGTAAATCACAACCCGATTTGCCTCACGTTACTCTTAAATTCACCACATGGGAGAGTTTTAGTAAGTATATGCTGTAGAACTTACCACATCACTCACTAGCAGCAATATGGCCCTTGTTGCTATCTGGCCAGCAAGACATATCATTCCAAAATCCCATCATGACATTCTTCTCTCTAGGACCACTTCTTGTACCAATTACCATGGTCTAGATTTTCCCAGAATCAGAACTTGACAAAAAGATTGAAGTAGTTCATTAGAGAGGTGTTTTCAGGAAACACTAACAGGGAATGAGAAGTGAGATATGTAAGGCAGGGAACAAATACAAGTTTATCTAGTGGAGAAAGTTAAACTGGAGTTAATCCCACTGAGGAAACCTGTGAAATGGTATAGAACATGATTCTCAGAGTTATTACCCTGAGAAGCAATAAAGATGGAATATTTGTGCATGAGCCACTATATATTGTTGCCTGTGGGCCCTTCCCAGAGAATGTTGATTGTCCCATGTCTGGCCTGACTCACATGGGGACTGAGTGGGTTCCACAGCTGGTGCAGACCTCAAAGGAGGTGCTGGCAATTGAAAGGTGGGCAGTGTGTATTAGAGCAGTAATGGCAAGGGGGTTTGGGCTAGGACGAGTCCTCTCCACAGTCCCAAATGTCCTTTGTTCCAGATCGTTCCTTTCACATTACATCTGACTCAAGGATTTAGTCAGCTATGTTTAGTCAGCTCTATTAAAAAGACACAATGAGTGTATGTGTGGCTATTCACTCTCTCTTTAATATTTTTCACCCAGTCTGTTGTGTTTATTTGGGAACACCACAACTTTTGTTTCTTTTCCATAAGCATTGTGCTTAACGGATAGGATTTACTGGAAAAAAATCAATCCATTCATTAACGTTATCAATGTGTATAATGGCCACATGATTTTTGGATCCTGTCACAAGGTGTAGTCACAGGCTCAAAGACATTCTCAGCTTGATTTTTCACTGATTGGGAAAAGAATTGGTCTCCTTTTTCAATCCTGTGTATCTAGGCTTCTCTACTTCCTTCCTACCATGTCTATTTCCAAACTGGTATTCTCTTATTCTGAGAGTCCCCCTTTTTTATTGCACCATATTGTATAAACTGACTGAAGTTGCCAATGGTGCTAAAATTCTGTTTTTCTACCCTTTACCCCAAAGCTACAAGTTCTTCTTAGTTTAAGAGTCATTATTTGCCTTCCAATTTAAAGCAGGCAAAAATATAGGCAAATACTTCACCATGGCATGATTACCATTCTTCTAGACTCAATTATTATTATCCTTGCTGCTGGACATTCATCTATACAGCCAATTAAACATTTTTTTCTGACATCATGCCACTGCATACAAAAAGGTGAAACAGACATAAACAGGTAATAAGACATGGTGATAGTATACACTGGATACAATGGATGTCTGGATTAAAGAAAGAACAGTGGAAATGATAGGACAATGCCATGTGAAAACTTTCCAACAGGATTTGTTAATTAGTTAGATTGTAGGAAAAGGAAAGAGAGGTGTTAAAAATGATTATCAGGTTTTTCTTTGGCACTTTGGAAGATGGTGCCAATTACAATAATGCGGAAAACTGGAAGAACAGAGTTGAAGGTGTGGAAAATACAGAGAGTTTTCTGAAGTCCTCAATTTTGGCACCTAAATGGACATTTCAATTAGGCAGAGATAGAAGTTTAGAGCTCAAGGGAGGATTGAAGAGTAGGCATATAAATTTGGGAGCTATGACTAATAGAGATCTCTTTAAGGCTATTCGCCTTTATGAGACCTTGTAGGAAGAAAGTATAGATGGAGAAGGGTAGTAAACCAAGCCTCAATCCTAATCCTTCAAAATTATTAGCTCTATCAGAGAAAAATGAGATAAAAAAAATAAGTTATAATAAATGCTCATTGGAAAAGTAGAAAAGTATGGTGTGGAGAAATGTTATTTTGTTTGTTTGTTTTATTTTCTCAGAATAGCTGTACTAGAATGTACAATGAAGAGAAAAATCCCTTTCACATTCAGCAAAATAAGGTATTTTCCAGTAGTTGTAAAAGTTTAAATTTGCCATAATTCTCCTGTAAGTAAAAGTGCTATGCCTCTAAAAGATTAATTGCTATCCACTTCCTCTGAACAGAAATTGAAAGATGAACTGTGGAATAAATATGTGGAGGTGCATTTGATCAGAGCTGAAAAGCTTCACTAAATTTAAATTTTAAAAATATAACAAAACAATAGAGCAAATCAAGAGAAATTTTATAAGATAAAATTTGTTTTTGTAGTTGCTTATAATCATGATTAATTTTTTAGATTACAATATAGTGTACAACTTTTAAATACTTGAAAATTGTACTTGTTTATGGTACTCAGATACTGCAAAGTTTTAGGTAAATATTAATTTCATAAATGTTTATAATATGTTGGGAGATAAATCCAATTTTATTATAGTACACACAATATGCAAGTATTATAAACAAATATATATGTGCACATGTATGTGTGCGTATACACACACATGCTTACACACAGTTTCACTTCTCTTCATGTGGTCTTTCTTGCCTCAACTCCAAAATCCAGATGAAAAATTCTGCCTTTTAGTTTCCTGACTTTCCTCCTTTCTGTTGCTGATGATGCACATTTTTTTACTTTCCTGTTCCCATCAGAATCCAGCGATCTACGGTACAAATATCCATTGTGCTAGTAAATGCAACCAATTGTTCTCTGTTAATTCATTAGCTAGATAATGTGTTACCTCTCCAAGGAAATGTAATGGTTAGCTCTCTCTATATATCTCTTATAAAAAGCCCACAGGGAAAAGCACTAATGCTGAAAATTTAGAAAGATCCAACTGGGAATTAATTTATTCAGGGGAAACTTGCTTAGAGTCCCTTAAATCACATTAATAGAACTGCTGCCTACCCTAATAATACATAAATCAATCCCACATGTTACAAGTTGGGCAAGGAATGGGAATATTTTCAGTTCAGTTTCTTTTAAGAATGATAGTAGGGCTTCCCTGGTGGCGCAGTGGTTGAGAATCTGCCTGCCAATGCAGGGGACACGGGTTCGAGCCCTGGTCTGGGAAGATCCCACATGCCACGGAGCAATTAGGCCCGTGAGCCACAATTACTGAGCCTGCGCGTCTGGAGCCTGTGCTCCGCAACAAGAGAGGCCGCGATAATGAGAGGCCTGCGCACCGCGATGAAGAGTGGCCCCCACTTGCCACAACTAGAGAAAGCCCTCACACAGAAACGAAGACCCAACACAGCCATAAATAAATAAATAAATAAAAAAAAAAAAAAAAAAAAAAAAAAAAAAAAAGAATGATAGTAAACAAAATGCTTTTCATCATTTTGGTGATGGTATTTTTTTCACTATCAAGGTTTAATAAATAGAATTAGATTGGAAATTTAAATGTTATGGTCAATTTGTAAATAGAATCTCTACTTTTATAGTCATGCATAATAATATATGCATAACGGTTTATGCGGCATATATTAAATGAAAAATAAAACCATACCGGCTTCCCTGGTGGTGCAGTGGTTAAGAATCCTCCTGCCAGTGCAGGGGACACAGGTTCAAGCCCTGGTCCAGGAAGATCCCACATGTCGAGGAGCAACTAAGCCCGTGGGCCACAACTACTGAGCCCGCGTGCTGCAAGTACTGAAGCCCACACACCTAGAGGCCGTGCTCCGCAATGAGAGAAGCCACCGCAATGAGAAGCCCGCGCACCGCAACGAAGAGTAGCCCCCGCTTGCCACAACTAGAGAAAGCCCGCACCCAGCAACGAAGAGCCAATGCAGCCAAAAATAAATAAATAAAATAAATAAATTTAAAGAAAAAGAAAACCGTACCTAATTTATTTTTGATTAATAGGTAATCTATAACCATCCTCATGATCATAAGATTTGGCTATATTAATTACTATTTGTGAAAAATGGATGGATACAAGGAAGATGTCTATATTAATATTCTTGTTTTGCTGTAGCTATTCTCTACTTTCAGAATTTCAAAACTTCAACAATCATCTCTATGCAAATAACCATTTGTCTGAGTTCAGGGCATTTTTTTCAGATTGTGAGTGGACAATCCACTTGTATTGCTCACCAGAAACTTTATACAATATGGATAAACTTATAATATCATGTTTATTAAAATTGTTTTAAAAGCAATTTTCTTCTTTTGCTATGCCAATCAAAGTTATTCATTGTTAATTTTTTATTGCACTTTCTTGGTCATGTCCTATACCCAGGCAGTTCTTAAATCAGATTGAAATTATGGTTTAAATACATATCATACATCTTTCCTCTCCTTTCCACTCCAATTACCATTATGTTATGTACTCTATGGGGATAACCCCTACTGGTGTGTTTTCTCAATCAGGTCTGCCCTCCAGGCTGTAGTCTGTAACCTAGTCAAATGTGAGCTCTTAAATCAACATTCCCCAAGTCTAAAGAAGAGGAGTGTATATGTAAGTCCTGATTAATGATTAAGGTGATAGCATAGTACAGAAAGGAAAAGATGAGGTTTTCAGTGGGGAGTCAATTGGATATCCATGGGGGGGGAAGGAATCTATCTTGGCCACTACTTTATACTATATATAAAAATTTAATTCCAGATGGATTCAGATCTAGATGTGAAATGTAAACAATAATAACTTAGTGGAAAATAGAATATTTTTGTGGCCTTGGAGTAGGCAAAGTTTTCTTAAACAGAAAACAAAAAGCTCTAACCTAAAGAGAAAAAGAAATTGATAACTTGGACTGCATTAAGATTAAAAACTTCGGGGGCTTCCCTGGTGGCGCAGTGGTTGAGAATCTGCCTGCTAATGCAGGGGACGCGGGTTCGAGCCCTGGTCTGGGAAGATCCCACATGCCGCGGAGCAGCTGGGCCCGTGAGCCACAACTACTGAGCCTGCGCGTCTGGAGCCTGTGCTCCGCAACAGGAGAGGCCGCGATAGTGAGAGGCCCGTGCACCGCGATGAAGAGCGGTCCCCGCACCGCGATGAAGAGTGGCCCCCACTTGCCGCAACTAGAGGAAGCCCTCGCACGAACCGAAGACCCAGCACAGCCAAAAAATAAATAAATAAATAAAAATAAAAGTAGCTATAAAAAAAAAAATTAAAAAAAAAAAAAAAAGCTGTTAAGATTAAAAACTTCTATTTATGAAAAGACATAATTAAAAGAGTGCAAAGCAAGGCATGATATTAGAGATAATGACATTGTGCATATTTTCAACAAAGTATGTTTAGACTATACAAAGAATTTCAAGATATGAGTGTGACAAAGATAGAAAGTCCAGTGTGGACTTGGACAAAAGACAAGGGATTAACAAAGTTATGAAGAAAAGACAAATTGAAAACACAATGGTACATTACAACTCACTCAACAGAATGGCAAAAGTGAAAAAGAAAGGCAACACCAAGTTTGGTGAGGATGCAGAACAGCTGGATTTCTCTTACTGTGATGGTGGGAGCGTACATTGATATAAATACATTGGAAAGCTCATTAGCTGTACCTACTAAAGCAGAATATATGCTCAGAAATTTCACACTGAGGTCTACATGCTCCAGAAAAAAATGTTTATCCTAAGACATACTCCATAGCAGTAATAGTCATAGTAGCCAAAATCTGTAATTTGTCCCAAAGCCCAACAGTGAAATAGGCAAATATATTATTCCCACAATGGAATATTGTACAGCAATCAAAATAATATCTATTACTGTTGCAGAAATATAGGTGGATATCCCAAATATAATATTGAACAAAAGAACAAGACACAAAAGAGAAAATTAGTATGATGTCATTTATGTAAAGAACAAAATTTATATATACATACAATGGAACAGTATTCAGCCATAAAAGGGTACGAAATTCTGACACATGCTGCAGTATGGATGAGCCCTGAAAATATTAGGTTAAGTTCAATAAGCCAGGCACAAAAGGACAGATAATGTATGACTGTACCTATATGAAATATCTAGAGTAGGCAAATACATAGAGATAGAGAGTAGATTAGAATTTACCAGAGGCTGGGTTGGGGGTGGGGGGAGTGATGAAGAAGGAAAAGTATTTGCTTAATGGTACAGAGTTCTATTTGGGGGGGTAAAAAATTTGGGAAATGGATATGGGTGATGGTTGCACAACATTGTGAATGTTAGTAGCACCACTGAATTGTACACTTTAATATAGTTAAAATAGCATATTTCATGTCATATATACGTATGTCATGTCATATATATATACATATACATAATATTTTACAGCAATAAAACAATTTTAAAAAGAAGAAAATAGTCAAGCAAGTATGCTAAGACTTAACTACCAAATGTTCATTATGAATAGCAAAGAAATATTGTTAAATATAAACAAACTATGTGTTGCACAATCACTGTTTTGTTTTACAAATTATATGTATACAGTTGAAAAAGAAAAATTTACACCAAAAGATTTTTCTAGGGAGTGACTTTTATTTCTGTTGATCGCTTACTTGCATTGTCTCAGTTTTTTACAGCACAAAGATGTATTACTTTTATAAACAGGAAAATAAAAGTTTTGGATCCAAATAAGCAAACAAACCAATCTATGCTCTTACAAGTATGGACAGTGGTTATGCATGGAACTTGGTAATGAATGAAAGGAAGCGTAAGAAGTGATATTTTGTTTTTTGATACGGGTGTTGGTCATGCAGGAATGTTTATTTTCAACCATACACTTACAATATGTATATTTTATGTATGCATACTGTACTTTAAGAATATTTTTAAAATAAGTAGGGTGTACTCTGTTAATAAGGGGCATTCATAAATAATAAAATGTTCTAACGGCATTTTAGATGTATGGATCACATTTATAATAAGCAGCCTCTTCATTTTTCAAATGAAATATTCTCTTAAAAAGTCTTTGTTCATCTTTCAAATGGAAAGATATCTTAAATACTGTGGGTCTCATTTTACTCCCTTCTCTCTATTTGTCTATTCAACTTAAATAGTTCTGACATATAATGGGCAGACATTGCATCAGGTACAGGATATACAGGCTGACAGTTTGCTCCAACATGGTCTTTACTTAGACCCTCACAGAAAAAAAATGGCGCTTATCCGCCAACAGCAGAAGTAAACAAAAATTCAGGTTAGTGTTAAGAAAGCAAAACGTGGTATGTTAAGAGAGATGACAGAGGCAAAGTGTGTTGGTACATTAGTAGGAAAATTTTTCTAAAAAGTATCATATAAGTTACAGTTTGAAAGTTAATAATTAGTTGGCATGCGAAGAGTATGATGGGAGTGGGGAGTGAATATCTGGATAAAAATACTTTATATGTGTGACAAGAGAAGAAAATCAACTAGAGGACAGTTACATGAGAGATGGTTCAAGGGCGAAGCAGGAAAGCAATTTAGGTCTCATTAAAGAGTGGTTTGTCTGGAAGATCTCTAAGATTTTAAGAAGCTAATGATATATACACTGACGTTTTTAGAAGATGTCTCAGAATGCTGTATGGAGAATAGATGTTAAGTGGACAAGTGCGGATCATGGAGAATAAATCAGGAAACATTGCAGCTGTGTAGCCAACAGCAGTTGGTGTCATTGACTTTGGTAGTGTGAATCGAGAAAATATGCACGTTCTCAATATATTCTCAAACATATGTATGTTTGAGATATTTTGGGGGAGGCTAAATGAATGAAAATTAGTGACAAGATAGAGGTTTGATGAATCATAAGTTGATGGCTTGAGAAAATAGCTGATAATGGAAGACTAAGAAAGGAACAGATGTGGCAGTCAAAAATTTAATAAAAAACAATTGTAGTTATAACAGCGCCTCTCTAAAGAATTGTGAATTCTTGTCAGACATCTAAATGAGATGTCAAATATGAAGTTGGTTATATACATAGGACATGCAGAAAAAAAGATTGAGTTTAGAGATATATGTAGTAGGAATTATACACAGTATTAAAAAACATGGCCTGGATGAGATAATCTAGGAAAGCTATCAGAGAGATAAAAGTAGAGGGCTCAAAATCCAAAAATTTATAAACAGCAAAACAAAATTACAAACAAACAAAACAGAAACTAAAAACATTCATGGGTCAAGGAGAGACAGAAAAACAAGAAAGAAGAGAAGTGGCTAGAGAGGTAAGAGGCAAATTGAAGAGTATTGTTGTCATAGAAACTGAAAAAAACACGGTGGTTCAAGACAGAGCTAATGGCCCTCTGCTGTGAAAGCTCCAAGGAGGCCAAGGAAAAGAACTGAGGAAAAGCAAAACAGAAACTTCCTCTGCTGCCTTTATGGATGATTAAGTGTGCACATAACATCTCAGAGTCAGCAAACCCAAATTAGTACCCTAAAACAAGCAAAACACAGGGTCCCCCTATCTAGTTATATGTAGTCTTTCAATCAATGCAACTTGGAGTCTTCTAAGTTAGACTTTGTAAACCAGCTTTACTCTGAATTTTGTAATGTTGATCTCCAAAGATATGTAACCACTTAGGCAGATATGATAATAATGTGAACTTTTTTTTTTTCATCATGAACAGACTTCTTATAAATCTACCAATTTAAGCAATCTGGTCATTGTTACTTTGAATAAAGACTGTATATTTTATTTGGTTGGGACCGTCTTGCTACTATCCCAGTCTTTCTTTGCAGGTAAATCTCCCTGATGTCCTTTCCACCAATTATTTTTCCTCTTCTTTGACAGTTCTGCAGATTCTTCCCAAATGCCCAGTGGACTCAGCTACCAGAGATGATTAAATTGTTTTTTTAACAGAACCACTAAAGGCAGCTTGCTCCAGGGCTGTGTGATTCAAATGGACTTCTTGTGACAACAGAACTCTTACACTCATGAACTGGATATGGTACTATTCTAAAGTGGCTCCTTCTTTAAAACGAACCACTCTATTTATATTAATATGAATATTTGTATCCAAGAAGCATTAAGTACATATTCAGTGGTTGTAAAAATAGTTGGTAGTAACTGAAAATATACAATACAATTTTGCAGAATGTCCCTTGACTGGCTTTAAAATATTCTGAAATACAATTATTGGCAAAATTGAAAAATTTCATACGCACTGGCATAAAACTATTTTTATTGAATAAACATTTCATTAAGTGTGCTGATAAATATTAATTAGGGCAACCTGCTTTTAAAATTTTTATTTTTAGCAATGGTACTTTGCTCTGTTGGGTCAAAAATATCATGGCATTTTCTTCTACAAAAATTATTACCCATTGCTTTTAAATAATTTTTGCTTTTCCTTATATTTAAAAGATCCAGCCTTAAAATTAATATTCAAAGACATATTGCAGCCTGTGAGGCAATGTTTTTCATTCTGTCTTGCAAAAATATATGCAGCATTTTTGGTTTTAAAGGTGTGAAAATAAAAATTGTCTAAAATCTTCTCTAAGAAGCGAATATGTAGCAAATAATAGTCTTGAAGTTAAATAGGTATTTTCCTTTTTTTAAAACATCTTTATTGGAGTAAAATTGCTTTACAATGGTGTATTAGTTTCTGCTTTATAACAAAGTGAATCAGATATATATATATATATATATATATATATATATATATATATATATATAATCTCCCCATATCTCCTCCCTCTTATGTCTCCCTCCCACCCTCCCAATCCCACCCCTCTAGGTGGTCACAAAGCACCGAGCTGATCTCCCTGTGCTATGCAGCTGCTTCCCACGAGCTATCTTAAATAAGTATTTTCTCACCATCATGTAAACATTGTTTGTGATGGGAAGTCTTTTTCCAACTTTCAAACATAAAAAAATAATACTCTCTGATATTAACTTATTGCTATTTCCTTTTACTTTTGAAAGCATTTTCTGAAAGTAGCCTGTTTCTACCTCTCTTTTTGGTAAGCTGCAGAATAAATCCCAGAAAAATAGAATGCGTGTCAATTACCCAACATTACCAGTGCTCTAAAACGCTAATAAGCCTCCTAAATAAAGTGTTTTTTCTCTGACTATGCTGATCCTGGGCCAATTATACATACATACATACATACATACATACATACATACATACACACACATACATAATGCTTTAGTCATTATTCCCGAAGTGTTATACGAAAGAAACAGTATGAAAGGAGGAAAAGCCCCTTAAAATTGTTTAAAATGGGTGTAACATAATTTTAGCTGAAAAGTGTCTTTAAGTTTTAAGCATGAACTGCACTGGAATCTAATCACAGTTACTGAAATTCTGTAACAATAGATTATGAGATTTAGTACATAATCATTCTTTCTTGTAAAATATAAAATGAAACTGTACAATATAAATGAAAATATATCAGATTTCATTGGTTATAAAGCTTTACTTGTATAAGACAATAATAATATTAATGTTAAAAATAATAATAAAGTATTCAGATGGAGGAAAATCTGTGGGAGAGGAAGATGATGCATAAAACATTCTTCTCTTTTCTTAAGATGACTCTTCAATGTAAGAAAATTGTTTTCTGAGACATTTATTTATAAATCTGTATACCTACTCTTAAGAAATGCAATGTTTGTTATTGAGTAGATTTTAGAAGACACCAAGCTTATACTAGGTCCACCAGAAGGAGTAAGAACAGAAATCTTCTTAAGCATAAATTTTTTCTAAGAACATCAACATTACAAAACAAATTTGGCTTCAAGTGTATTAATTTCTCGAAATCGCCCTCCTCATGCAGTGAGCACATTATGGCTGCATATATTTCTATGTACAAGTGTGAAAGGAAGAGAAAACATTCAGACCATTAAAACACAAGCAGCAGCAACAAAAGCCTCAGCTCCTTCTACTTTCAGGTGTATGGATTATGAGCTGTAATATGTCATTTGAAATACCCTGTGTGATTTGTTAGGGCCATCATGGCTTGTAACTACCAGAAAGTTTAATGTTTCAATTTCCTGTGGTTTAACACCATCTTAAAGTTGTCAGATATCAAATGGTTCACCTGATTCAATGAGTTACTGGCATTTAGAACCTTCACTGTGAGTTCAATACTAGTCTTGTACTTAACGTTGGTGTCTTTTAAAATTTTTTCTCTGCATTGAACATCATAGAAGCAACTAATCTTGATATTTAATAGATATTTATTTCTACCAATTTCACCAGTAATATGAGCTAAATTTGCCTTGTGAGTGCTATACATCCTTTAAAAACCCCATAAAGTACAAATGTCTAGTAGTGGCTGATGATAATAAGCACGTGATAGCACTGTCCAGTAAGAGAAATTAGAAAACATGATTTCATATGTGAGTTCGGTGCATGTTGATTAGAGATTCAAATACCTCTGCTTGATGGGTCTGTGCTGCAGAATTCCATCTCTGTCCAAAACTACAGAGTGCTAATGTGTGAACATGAAATTTTTAATGTAAAGTTGTATTTGGGAGGCTCCAGCTTCCATTACAAAAGAGTTCAATGACCTCACTCATTGACCTGAGCAATTGTCAGTACTGGTGAGTTAACCAACATTAGTGATAAATACTAATTTGTGTATTTATATTTAAATATCAAATAAGTCATTTGAATTATATGTAATTAAATTACATATTTAATGAAATATTTAACATAGCTATAGTAATTCAATATTCCCTTACTACATGGCAGGCATTATACAGCTTAAAAACTTTATCTCATTTAATTCTTCACACAATTCTACAGTGTAGGTTTTATTACTGTTACCATTTTATAGATAAGGAGAATAAGGCTTAAAAATTAAGTAACATTCCAGTAGTCACATATCTGATAAATTGTGGTTTCAGGATTCCAGTTACACTGTGTTATTTCTAGAACAGATTGACTGTGTTTGCAATACTTCTCAGAACACCTTATTAAGATCTAATCATATTTATCTATTTTATTAGCTACCAGACAGATTTCTATGTATCTTTAAAAGATGTATCTTTAAAAGAAACAAAAAAACAAAAAACACTCCATGTGACTTAATTATAAAAAGTTTAAGGCTATTTTTATATTGGAATAAAACTCAGTAATAAATTATTATATAGAAAAAAGTTTGGATTTAAACAGTATATAGTTGGGGAAATACTATACCTCAATATGCATAGTAGAACATTAAGTTAAGGTAGAAAAGAAATGTTTCAGACTACCCTGGTTGTGAAGCACAAATGCATTCACATGGATGTTTATAAGTTCTTCCACACTTATTGGGCCTCTAACACATTATAGTTCTATTTTTTTATTTTTTTGACACATTTGACTCATAAATATTGTATAATGAAAAATTTAGACCACTTATGGAATGTTAGAACCTCCTAGACAGGCTAGGTTTCACATATACTCTACAGAACTCACATGTTTAGCAATCATCTTTATACCTATATTTATATTTACAGATCACACTAGTGGTCTGAATGAGTCTTCCAAAATTCATATATTGAAGTGTTAATGCCCAAGGTGATGGTATTAGGAGGTGGAGCCCTTGGGAGGTAATTAGGTCATGAGGATGGAGACCTCATGAATGGGATTAGTGCCCTTGTAAAAGACACCCCAGAGAGTTTTGTCACCACTTCCCCTGTGTGAGGATGCAATAAGAAGATGGCAGTATGTAACCTGAAAGGGGGCATTCACAAGAAAAGGAGCATCGACCATGCTGGTATCCTGATCTTGCACTTCCAGTCTCCAGAATTGTGAGAAATAAATTTCTGTTGTTTATAAGTCACCCAGACTATGTTACTTTGCTACAGCAGCCAGAACTGACAAAAATGATGTCTATGTATACTCAGATAGACTTCTCCCACAATAATCTATTACTGAATTTCAGTTCAATACACATGATAGCTTTGCATTATTTATAGTTAAATCACATGACTCAACTCAGTTCAGTCATACTCTGTCTTTTTCTCCTGGGAATTTTGAGTTGAGCTGAACATGAATGGGAAGTAGTTAAAGATGAGTCAGTACTTATAAGAATGCAGACACTAATTCCTTTCCCACAAGGTTTTTACATCCTTTCTGAAAGGTGTATATAATAAAATGCATCTATATTCTTTGAAGGCTTTCTTATTCTTTATCATTCCACTATTTTCTTTTCTTTTCTGGAAACCATATTTTCTGTTACTTAAAACCAAAATATTCTACTGATACAGCATACCATAGAACACAATTTTATTGTTTTCACTTAAATTTTCCTCAAATTCCTTTAACTAACATTTATTAAACACTCATGTAGGCAAAACTATAAAATAGAAACTAAGCTTAAACCCATAAATTGAATGCAAGACATGAGGCTAAAATGAAAGAAGCTTAAAATAGGAGAAACTGCATTTAACCAATCAACATAAATTAATTAGGTTAACAAACAATTACTAAGCCCCTATTTTGTGCCAGTTGTATATTTAACCTATACTTTTGTGACAAAGCACTCTATTTGTAAAATAGATAGCTAGTGGGAAGCAGCCGCATAGCACAGGGAGATCAGCTCGGTGCTTTGTGACCACCTAGAGGGGTGGGATGGGGAGGGTGGGAGGGAGGGAGATGCAAGAGGGAAGAGATATGGGAACATATGTATATGTATAACTGATTCACTTTGTTATAAAGCAGAAACTGGCACACCATTGTAAGGCAATTATACTTCAATAAAGATGTTTAAAAAAAAAAAAGCACTCTATTTATAGAACAGATACTTATCATTAAGGGATATTCTGGAGATAAATGACTACGAAGTTAGTTTATCCAGGTATGGATGTATATGGTTTCAGTTAAAAAATACATTATTTCAACAGGCATTTGCTAAATATCTATTGCATAGTCCAGAATTTTAAATGTAGTTTATGTGAAAACCAGACTGTAAATCCTTTAGTATAGTATGAATTTAATGTTTTATGGAAAAGAACATGTCTTCCATAACATTATATAATGTACACCTCACCAAAATATAGATACCATATATCTGTTATTTTCTCATCTCTATATTATAATTATATACATTTTGACTTTGTTGTTTTGCATGGTCCAAGCTAAAGGGAAGTGAGTTCCCCTTGAAGCAACGGGACAGACCTCTAAGTGGGACCAACTGAAAAATAGCATGCACAGTTAAACGAACCTGATCTTGAGGTTACTGGGGTGCTTCCCTGTCCCTGAAGTCCTACAGATCCACTCTTCTAGGGGAAGAGGCTGTGCGGCAGCCACCTGGCACCACTTTTCCATTCAAGGATTTGCTCTAAGGAGGATGGGAATCTGAGAAGCTGAGCAATAACCTGAAGCTGAGAGACTGACAAAATTTACCAGAGTTTTAGACAGTTGCATAGGGTTGATGAGAGGACACAAACTGGAATTCAAGGCCAACCTGGGAGGAGGGTCCCGGACTACACACCATAATGGCAGGTGGGACCCTGAACCGGAAATAGGCCAGCACTCACAGTTATTGAAATCGGCTTCAGATCAGGGTAGTCTCGGTTCAGGTTATCCACTACTGCTTAATTGACTCTCAGAGCAAACTTTCTTGGAGAAAAAAAACGTTAGAGTTTTAAATTGTCATGCAATGCTTCACACATAATTTCTGGGTCTTATGCAAAAATAATCAGGCATGCAACAAGAAAATAACTAAAAACAAACCAAAAGGGAGACAAAAACAGAAACAGAAATATCATAGTAAAACTGCCAAAGACAAAGACAAAGCAGAAAATTATAAAGGCAGCCAGAAAATAATATAAAAGAAGCCAGAAAAAAGGCATATTGCCTTCAAAGAAAGACTCCCCAAAGGAACAATAGAAGCCAGCAGACAATGGACTGACATCTTTGAAATGCTGACCTAGAATTCAATACCCTGTGAAAATATCATTCATAAATGAAGACAAAGTAAATTTTCAGAAAGACAAGAATTGGGAGAAGTCAGCTGTGTAAGGCTGTGATTAAAGGAAATGCTATAGGAATATTTTCTGGCATTGGGCAGACAGTACCATGGGGATAGAGGAGAAAAGTCATAGTAAATATGAGGGTGGATCAAATGGAATTTAACTAAAGAAATAATCATGTCTTATGGAGCTTTATGTATAATATTTATGCATCTAATACATTAAATACATGCATATATATGTATGTATTGAGAGAGAGAGATTAAGGTGTATATACACAATAAAATGAAAGATATGGGGAAATAACTGGATAAAAATCATTCTAAGAATCCTAAGATTTCCTTACATTGTCTTCAGCGTGGAAATGTTCTAATTTCGTTTTATGCTTAATGAGTCAAGGTGACATAAATTTTAGGTGAATAATCGATTAAAATAAAACAATAACTCAAGTTATTAACACCTATTTTATTGTATCTCATGGTAGATCTTGAGATTTTATTATCTGGATTTCTTTGTATTTCTCTACCCTTTACAATGTTCATTTTTTTCCTACATAGCTTATTCCAGAATATTCTCACTCTAGAATTATCTGACATTGATGTAATAGTTGACATATTTTTCTTAGATTCTACAATGATATGCTTCACAAGAAACACCAAGTTTCAATGGCTTACAGAAACAAGCATTTATTTTTCTTACTTATGGGTACATATTGGATTAGCTGTGCCCCACAAGTCACTCATTCTGAGACTCACAGCAACCTGGGGTACCCTCTTTTCAGTGTAGATGGTAGAAAGCTAAAAGCATAAAATTAGAGCTACGAAAGCATATTGTAAGCAGAGGCTCATGTCATGTCTCCTAACATCTTATTTTTGGCCACAGTAATCATATGGCCAGTCCCTCATCAATGTGGTGCGACTTTAAGGTCTGCATTGTCTTCTGGAGGCACTTTAAAGCCCTACGGCAAAGGATGCAGATGTATAGTGTTATTAAAAGAAGGGAGTGAGGAGTTGGGACAATAATCCAATACATCATACAGTTCCAACTCATATGTACACTTGATTCATTGTTACTTTCTTGAGGAATCATACCCAGGATTCCACAGTCTAGTTACTATAATGCAATATATTCAAGCAGTATAGCATTTTATCCTCTATTAAAACCATGTACTATTTTATCCTCTATTAAAACCATGTACCATTTTATCACAGCTGTTTTATTGTTTTTCTTGCCCATTAATATATGCTTGCTCGGGACAAGCTCTGAACATATGTATATGTATGTGTAATTTATATATAAATTTGTATAAATTGCATATATTTAAAAAATTAGTTGAATTTTTACCGACATCTGTAGAAACTTGCACTCTACTATAACATTTTCCTTTTCTTAACTTACAGAAATATCTATACTATAAGCTATATTTGATTTCCTGAATTTAGGGTAAAACACTGAAAGTCTAAGCAGGCAATCCAAACATATAAAATAATGAATATAATATCCAAAATTAGGAAGATATGGATTTTTTTAGAATGAATTATCTCATTATACTTTTCTCAGCTATAGGAACATCTGGAGAAAATTATAGTGCACTATCATGTAGATATAATTTCCCTGAATTTCAAATAAAATTCTAAAAGTTCTCATGAGAAGATTAACAATATAAAGTAATAAAATTGACATGTCCACTATTAGAAAAACAAAAGTTTTGAAAAATTTTTGCCATCTGATAGAATAGCTCTAGTATATCTATACACTCAGAATTTTTTACTTGATTGAGAGAAGGAATGAAATTCTTAGGAAATAAAACCTTATTTGCCACGATAATCTAATGTTGTACATGGCACTTTTTTACTTAAAATATTTTGTTTATTTTTTAGCTTATTTTCTTCTCTTGTCATTATTATTTGACCCAAAGAGTACATATCTATATCTATCTATATATAGATAGATATAGATACATAGATATCACAATTGATTATTTCTCACAAAGATCTATAGGCTTTAAAAAGAAAAGTTTGTGTCACCTTTTGATAATTTATTTCTTTATATTTGAATAACATTTAAATTTAATGATTGCCTTGAAAACATGGTGAATATAAACAAACTAGATATATATTACCTATAGGTATGTATAGACCCTTCAGTTTATATTTATATATTTCTGAGATTAATAATTAATATCTAACTCATGCTATCTATTAGGCTTTCCTTTAGACTCTTAGTTTCATTAGGGCAGGGAATGGTTATGCTTGGTGCATAATCCTTAATGACTAGCACTGAGAAAGGAGCATAGCAGGGACTCAATACATATTTAAGAGATGATTAAATGTGGGAGCTTATTTCAACATGAATTTTCAAAATTCATGAAACTGCATATTGAATACTCAGGTGTCAAATGAATTTTATTTTAGTTTTTTAAAAAAAATTTTTATTGGAGTATAATTACTTTACAATGTTGTATTAGTTTCTGCTGTAAAATGAAATGAATCAGCTATATGTATACATATATCCCCTCATTCAGGGAATTAATATAATAAAAACTGTTACACATATCTTCTGTACATATTTTTATTTTATAAAAATATTTATATATATTTTTGAATTTTTACTATATGCATTTTTGTTGCAGCTGTTAGTGGTGTGGCCCTTCATTTTCCAGTCCAGTGGTGGTGAGGTCCCTGGCTGACCAATCAGAATAGCCCTGAACTTGACACCATAATGACAGAAAACAGGTCTGCACAAGAGCAAACAGATATTTTTAACACATGTAACCAGTGAAAGCTGAGCTTTCATAATTTATAAATAACTCCTCAAATTGATTAGAACAGTAAAAACTATCTAACAAAAAATGGGAAAGAAATGTAAAAAGAAAGTTTATATACATGGAAACCTGAATTTTTAATTAACACATAAATAAACACCCGAGTTCATCAGTATCAGCAAAATGTCAACCTTAAAAATGAGATATCATTCCACATCAGACACACAAAAATTTAAAAGTTAGCCAAAAGAAAATCTTTGTAAGCCTGTAGCAATGTGAACTGTCATATACTGATGGAAGCATAAATATGTACAATTTTGGTGGCCTATCATCAATATTTAGTAAAGATGAATTTGTGCACAGATTTTTTATATAGCAAATCCATATATATGCATATAAACAGAGCTTTCTGATACACAAAATGTCCATGTATCAATTTTTACAATAATTAAAACATGAAAACAACTTAAATTCATCACCTACAGAATTGAACCATATGTTATGATTTTTTTTTATACAAAGGTGACATAAAGCCATTCAAAGGAGTAAACAAAAGCTCTTTATATGAACATGGATACATAAAACATGATAATGAGATAAAGCAAAGTGATCTACGTAGGCACTATTTATATCAAGTTGAAGCATTGTCTGTGAATAAGCTTGTATAAGTTAGCTGTATTAAGACCCTCAGGAAAACCATACAGATGACATTGAGAATAGTTCTCAGTTCTGCATTTCATGAGAGGTGAAAGGCACTGAAGAATACAAGGAGCCTACTGTCTGTACAGTTGTGTTGTTCAGCAATCAGTAGGAAGTATGGTGAGAATTACATCTCAATAAAGTTATGTTGGGTAATCAGTATTATATACTTTTGTCAGATAATCTGAACAATTTATTCATATAAAAACAAAAATATGTGAATCCACATATAGGCAATATGTGGTGGGGAGAAATAAAACTAGAAATGAGGATGGGATCTTTCCAGAAGAGTGTAATTCTAAATAGGATAATGTACTTTCCTTCAGACACTTTGGTCAAAACGATAATATAACCGTAATATCATCACACCCACAGTCACCACCACCACCAGCAACAAACAACAACAATGTGGTTTCCATAATTTCATGATATAAGCTACAAAAAGTTTTAAAATGCATTATTAAGCAGATGTCCTCCAACTGAAGTTGGCAGTATGCAGCTGTGGTGAATGTATAGCTGAGGATTTTATCTTCATTTATCCTTCTTGCCACCAACTGAGTAGTTCCTAGTTCCCTTGAAAATGAGTGTGTTTCTCTGCGTGTGCTTTGCAATTCTAATCTCTCTCTCTCTCTCCCAAGACTTCGATGTCCTCTGTCCTCTATCAACTGAAATATTATTTCTCTAATAGGTAATTTATAATTCATGTGTGAGGCTTACCATCCTCCCTCTACAATTTCCTTTCCTTTTTTTTGCAGAGGAAAAAAGTTTAATAATCTATAAATCCTTATATTTTCATACATAACTAACAGCACTAAAATCATATTTATTCATGGCCAATAATATAATAATTAGCAGATTTCCACTTTTGCTAGTGAGGATTTGGAAATGTTGTATTAGTTTTGTTTGTATTTGAACAGTATTAAATATAAGGATATTTTCTTTGAATATCTTAGGTCAGTGTTTAACAAAAGTGGTCCATGGTGTTCTCTTCTAGAGCGTTTTGACTTTTAACCTTCCTACTAGCTTTATAAATGGTTGATCAGAAGCCTCTACTGTTTATGTGAGACATGTAATTTTATAATGAGGTTTCTTGGACCCCATTCTAGAACGTATAAATCAGAATCTTTGAAGAATGCATTTTCTTTTTCTGCATTTTAAAGCAGCATCCTTAAAAATCCCTGTGCACACTGAAGTGTGAGACAATTGTCTTAAGTCTTGAATTTAAATTTTTATAATATCTTTTTTATTCTTTCAAAGTTATATTCACAAACTTTTATTGATTATTCGTCTTGCCATTCTGCCACATTCACTGAGGTATTCACATAATTTGCTATTACTAGGACTATAAACATAATTACCTCAACATTTTGAAGAGATAATATTTTCAAGCAGATTGCTATTTCCTGGGCTTCCTCAATTTTCATAATATTCTTATTATACTAAGGTGGCAAGAATTTCAAATAGCTTTTCAAATGTGGCTTCAATTACTTATCAGCTATGTGGCTTTTGGTAACTTTTCAATAAAGTAGATTTACTGTTGCATTTTTTTAAATCCATGATCAAATTAGTTTGATTATATTTATTGTTTTTTTAAAGAAAAGGAAGAGGACAGTAGCCTTAAATTAGTATTATACTACTTTATAAATGCAATTCCTAAATAGCCTATCAGAATCATAGCAGAGAAGATGCAATATTTAGAAAATAATTGCTTAAAATAGCCTGTAAAAAGAGCAGGGGAAATTGTGAAATAATAGGTAAACATCAGCTCTATTGTACTCATGTGTGTGTGTGTTTTAATTATTTGTACATATCTTCTAAAGTTTTGGAAGGTTATAACAAAATGTTATGATAATAACTAACAAAAATATACAAAGATCCTACCCATTAAAAATGAATTCAAATATTTAAAAGTATCCAATTTTTCAGCATTGACAGTAAGTATATTAAATTTCTATGAATTTTAAATTTATTAGCTATTGGTATCCTCTTTTCAGCCAATATAATAATTTTGTTACTGAGCATATGATATAAATGATACCAAATGATATTTCATATTTGAATGCCAAAAAAGTCATTTAAAGTTTGTGTCCCTGTAGCAGGTGGGGCACATTTTGCTCTGCTGGTCCCTCCTTGGCTAGAATGCCTTTGTTAGACTAGGTATTAAGTCCCTTCTCTTCTCTAACTACACTCTGTTTCTGGTCCTTCTCATCCACTTCTAATTTTAATCATCCAGATAGCACTCCTTTGTTTAAAACCCTCCAATAATTTCCAAACATGCACAGAATAACAAGCCAATGGCTCCTTGTCTCCGTTTAAAAATTCCTGCATGAACCTAAAAATCGTTTACTTCTCTAGTTCACCTTTCCTCACTCCCTCACTCATTGTGATATTACAGTCTCACTGAAATTCATCCTATTCCTTCCCAAGAGACCTTTCTTAGTCTTTTTTTTTTTTTTACATCTTTATTGGAGTATAATTGCTTTACAATGTTGCATTAGTTTCTGCTGTATAATAAAGTGAATCAGCTATATACATATACATACATATGTCCCCATACCCCCTCCCTCTTGCATCTCCCTCCCACCTTGCCTATCCCACCCCTCTAGGTGGACACAAAGCACCGAGCTGATCTCCCTGTGCTATGCAGCTGCTTCCCACTAGCTATCTATTTTATGTTTGGTAGTGTATATATGTCCATGCCACTCTCTCACTTCATCCCAGCTTACCCTTCCCCCCACCCCCTCTGTCCTCAAGTCCAGTCTCTACATCTGTGTCTTTATTCCTGTCCTGCCCCTGGTTTCATCAGAACGATTTTGTTTTAGATTCCATATATATGTGTTAGTATATGGTATTTGTTTTTCTCTTTCTGACTTACTTCACTCCATATGACAGACTCTAGGTCCATCCACCTCACTACAAATAACTCAATTTCGTTTCTTTTTATGGCTGAGTAATATTCCATTGTATATATGTGCCACATCTTCTTTTCCATTCGTCTGTCGATGGACACTTAGGTTGCTTCCATGTCCTGGCTATTGTAAATAGTGTTGCAATGAACATCAGGGTACATGTCTGTTTTTGAATTATGATTTTCTCAGGGTATATGCCAGGTAGTGGGATTGGTGGGTCATATGGTAGTTCTATTTTTAGTTTTTAAGGAGCCTCCATACTGTTCTCCATAGTGGCTGTATCAATTTACATTCCCACCAACAGTGCAAGAGGGTTCCCTTTCCTCCACACCCTCTCCAGCATTTATTGTTTGTAGATTTCTTTGATGATGGTCATTCTGACTGGTGTGAGGTAATATCTCATTGTGGTTTTGATTCTGCCTTACGGCTTCCATTTCCACGTTAGATCTACTTCTTCTTTAAAATGTACCTTCCCTGACCTGACCTTCACATCACTATCTCTCCTCCTTATCCATCTCTGCAATGAAGCCTTCCCTTACCATCTATTGCTTGTAACTTCCTAGTTGATTAGTATCCCATCTAATGATTTAAACTAACTGCTAAGAATTAAAAAAAAAAAAGGAAATCCCCGGTGGTCCAGTGGTTAGGACTCCACATTTCCACTTCAGGGGGCCCAGGTTCGACCCCTGGTCAGGGAACTAAGATCCCATGCAGCCAAAAAAACAAACAAAAAGGTGTACCATGAATTGTTGTGGTGTAAGGCATGAAATTAAGGTTCAATATATGTGCTGCTTTTACAGCTGGTAAAACCAGGAGGGCTTTGAATGACCTAACTGCAAGTTCTTTTCCCCATTCTGCTTCCAAGGACAACACTCATTGTCTAGGATACCAGGCACTGTGTTTGCTGAAGCCTGAGTAGTGGGTTTTACTTCCCCACCAGACTGCAGAATTATTCAAACAAGCCAATCACATCCTCCCAGAAACCAGGGGGCATCCCACCTTCATTATACTACCAATCCAGCTTGCCATGACCTGTTGTTGTTCACTCTGTTCCTGAGCACAGCCTCTGTGGTTGTCTGTAAGTGGCATGTGGTATTATGTGGTTGTATCTGTGACTAACAAACTGCTGTGGTTCTCATCTACCTAGTGTTTGGCCATCCCCATGATCATATGGTGAGAATCCCTCCCACACTAATGGGGTGAAGAAAAAAGCTATTTTTGCACTTACTTGTGTACTACATGTCTATCCCTATAAAAGTTAAGATCCATTAAAAACAAAAACAAAAACACTCCACCCGTCTCCTTGACCCTCATATCCCTGGACCCTTCAATAATGTAGAATTTAAAAAGATTTTGAATAAATGAATGATTATTTAGATTTTCCTTCCTACCTCAAATATTTAGAAATCATCATAATATAAATATTTATAAGCACACCCACATATATCTATTGATTGCTCAATCAATAAGTAGATACACATACACATAGGTTTGTCAAGCAATGTATCCATATCAATGCCAAAACTCATAAATTGCTTCTGCGGGTAAATCAGTATATAAAGAATCTTTGGAAGTCAGGAAACACAGTGGGTTAGCGTGGTAGGTCAAATTTCTAAATTGGTCACTCAGAGATTTCCCATCCTAATCCCCAGAACCTGTGTATGTGATATTATTCCCATGATTATGTTTTTATGTTATATGGCATAGCTGGTCATAAAGTAGGAAGATATTCTGGGTGGGCCCACTGTAATAACCTGAGCCCTTAAAAACAGTAATTTTCTCCAGATGGGGGCAGAAGACAATGTCAGAGAGATTTGAAGCACAAGAGAGTTTCCAGGTACCACTGCTGGATTTGAAGATAGAGAGGGTCAAATCAATGAATACGGGTGATCTCTCAAAGCTGAGAATGACCACTACTGATCTCCTATGAGGAAAGGGGGGCCTCAGTCCTAAATCTCACAGAACCTCATTCTGCCAACCACCTGAATGAGTTTGGAAGCTGACTCTTACCCAGAGCCTTCAGAAAGAACATGTCCTAGCCAACACATTGCTTTAGCCTTGTGAGACCTTAAACTGAGGACCCAGTCAAACCTACGCAGACTTCTGAACTAGAGAATTGAGAGATGATAAATGGATATTTTTTAAGCCCCTAAAATTGCTCAGTATATGGCAACTTGTAGAGCATTAGAAAACAATACAGTCAGATCTGTGGAGGAAACCACTCTGTACATTATGTACAGCAGAGGAAAGAGAGAAAGGAAGGGTCAGGTCCAGAATGCACACAGCTTCATAGTAGTGGATATAGGATGAGGAGGGTGCCCTCAGGCAACTATCGGTATTTATCTGGCCATTGAACATGGAGCATCAAGGTTACTTGGCCTTTTATTTTATTTTATTTATTTTAAATCTTTATTGGAGTACAGTTGATTTACAATGTTGTGTTAGTTTCTGCTGTATAGCAAAGTGAATCAGTTATACATATACATATATCCACTCTTTTTTAAGATTCTTTCCTCATATAGGTCATTACAGAGCATTGAGTTCCCTGTGCTATACAGTAGGTCCTTATTAGTTATCTATTTTACATATTGTAGTGTGTATATGTCATGTACTATTTGGTCTCATTTTAGACCCTATTATCATTGCTAGAGTCCCAGAATCCACATAATACATACCCTATTCTTGAGAAACCAATACAAAATTTTGAGATAAAGAGGGAGTCTGGGGCTTTAAATGGCTGGAAACTAGAAGAAAAATAGTGTACCTGCTTCAAAAGAACAATTAGTCATGCTCATATTCCTCATGTGAACATGGCAAACCTCTACTTCTATAAACAGGAAACAGACACTAAGTTGAACAATGTCAAACTCGGTGATAAATATAAAACCATGAATCTGTAAGTAAGCAATCACCTTAAAAGAGAAGCAGTAATTCTCCCTTCACACTCCAACAGAACTAAGATTAAAGGAAACATCAATTGTGTGCTTGTCTTTAATAAATTATATCTTTAGAAGCATACTAAAGAGCACTGCATCCATGAAGGTGCAACAGGTTGTAAGAAAGATAACTAATTAGAAATAAGACACTAGAAATGATTGCCAGGATCAAAGAGGAAAAGAAAAAGGAAGTATATAAACTGACAGGTAGAATGTTCTCAGAGACAAGATGAGGAACCAATAATGTGATGTTTGGCCAAATTATGCTACAGCCAAAAGAGTAAAACATGGAAGCAACAGATGGAGAGAATGCACAGGAGGAGAGCTGGAAAGGAGAAGGGTGAAGAGGGGTGTGATTTCCCTTGTGGGAGCCTTTGTGGGTGCAGTCCTGGAGACTGTGTAATGAAATTTTGATAATTGCACAGTAACAGCCACTAACAAAATCTTCCCCCAACATGTATCTGGAAAATACTTCATTTGCCGTGGATACAGTTATCTAAGAGCCAGTACCATTCTCCTGAAATAACTTATTTCCCTAGATCTGGGAAAGTCTCAGGTGAAGTCTCTTTGAAATTCCACAGTGAGGATGAGGAGTCCACTAAATCACTGTCACTTCCCAATTAGCCTAGAAAAATACCTCTGCCTCTGTGTAATTCTTTTCACCATTACTCTTCACATAATGGGCATTTGGTCACTGCAGAATGTGCCAGAAGATATCAGGGGCTTTCTCTTATTTTTGACAGGAGTCTTCCTGGGGGGCACTCCTGCCGTGGCCTCCCACACAAATTGATATCTTCTCTGTGATGAATACAGTGTATGTTTGATATGAAAATGTATTTTCTGAAATTTATTTTCAGGTATAGACCTAGTAAAAAAAAACCTTTGGGGTAGATGTCTTAGTTTTAATGCAGTGTAATAAAATTTAATTCATTTCCATTAAACTCAGCCATTAAGTTAGTCATATATCTATTAATCCCTTTGTTATGCAGGAACTATAGGTTAATCGAAGACAAGGAGGCCTATTGTAGGTAATAGTATCCTGCTGACCCCTTTCTGGTAATAGCTGAACATCTCATGTAATAAAGATAACTATAACCTGTGAATAAAAATATAATATATATAGAGAGAAATAAGGACTCAAATTTACCAAATATGAATCTCTGAAAGAACTGTTATAGGACAAACTCCAGAAAAATAAAATAAAATGTGAAAATTGAATCAAAGAGGAATTCATGAAATAAAAGAAAAGGTATTGAACAAACAGACCAATTAAACTAATAGTCCTAAGAGGATGAATATAAAAATATTGACAGGAAAGTACCACTCCACAAGAATTTCCAGCCTGGGAGAAGGGGTGTTTATAAACCTTGCCTGGTTTATTATCTTGGTCAGTGGGAAGATGTAGATAATGATTCTCTTTCAATTGACTTGTAAATTTTCATTTTTATCTTGTAAACAAATAAATCTACAAAATTTACACCCATTTTAGTTGTTTACAGTTGTAAACAAAATTTTACTGTATTCCATATGCATTTAATTTTTGGTTATTTATATAGAATATATATTTTTAAATGTTTTTAGGTGAGAGAATATGTGCATATTACACGATTATGTATGTGGCAGGAATTTTGAAGATACCGTTTGTTGCCTCTAACCAAATATGTTTATAGCATGTATATTGCCTGTTAGCATGGCCATATTTAGACCTTTTTTTGCACTTCAACTTTCTCCATGTACTTTTTGTAAGAAAAGGATGATATTTTGAAACAAAGAGGAAGACAATATCCCAAAGTCATTTTCAAAAGCATAATAATTCTTTTGTTTGTGTGTTGGATTAAGATAGTGGGCAATAAAGTCGACATTTTTGATAACATAAAACATTTAAAAACTTGTTTTATAAACTACTGTATAATGAAAGACATTTTTCAAAATGAAATACTAGTATCTGTGAGAAAAAATTGAGAATAATTTTGCAGACAAAATGAACGAACTTGACTATATAAAGAGCTAATACAAATTAGTAAGAAAAGTCCAAGATGGGTTATGAAAAGCCAGTTTGCAATAGAAGAAAGACACATGGCAATTAAACTTATAAGAAGGACGCTCTAAGTTACGATAATCAGAGAAGTATAAATTAAGATAGTATTGTTCTATCAGAATTGCAAACATCATAAAGTCTGATCATTGCTAGACCTTGATGACATGGATGATAAACAGCCACTCTCATAAATAACTGATTGGGGGGAGGAGTTTAAAAGCTTTTGGAGTAGAATATAACAATATCAATTCATATCAAATAAGCACATATTCTCTCACTTAACAAACATATTTTAGATATATATTCTATGTAAATAAAAAAAAATAGACACATCTGGAATACATCAGAGTTTTGTTTATAACTGTTAACACTTGGAAAAAACTAAAATTCATATTAGTAGTGTAATGGTTGAGTAAAATGCAGAATAATCATTCGTTACAATATGAAAAAGTTTGAAAGCATTAGGTGTATATATGTTTAGGGTTCTGAAATATAACCATCATATACTGCTCAGTGGGATAAAAAGCTTCAGAACCACATGAAGAACATGATTGTTATTATAATTCTGTATGTATGTATGTCTATGTGTGTATAGTGTTAAGTGTTTGCAGATAGATTTATTGATACATGAAAACATCTAGAAGTTTATGTAGCAAATTATTACCTGTGTTTGTCTCTGGCCATAAAATTAAGGAGTAAAAAGTGCTGAGGCACAGATTTTTTAATTTAATTATTATTTTATGCATTATAAAAAGTTATAGTTTTAATATTTATACAGTATATTTTAATTTATTATTCTACTATAATTTATAAATTTTAGAAACTGTGGAGAGAAATTTTTAAAAATACATATCAGATTATATGGCTTATAATAAAATGAATTATCACATTGCTTGTTTCTTCTGCTTCTCCACTTATAACACAAAAAAGTTTTGCATAGTGATTTTCTGTGTGGCTCATATAACTATGTAGACGTTTAGAGAAGAAAAGTTATTTCAAGTACAAGGAAAAACAAAAAGGAGAAAAAGAACTAGATTTGATTAACAAATGAGAGAATATTTTCTTTAAAAGAGAGTTAAGTTTAAGAGTTTAAAGCGTCACGTCAAGCAACAGAACTTAAATTTAAAACACTAAATATCCACTAACTTAGAGAAAAATACATATAAACCTTGTTTAGGTCAGATAGTAGCCTATGAATCTCTTTGGATCAGAAGAAAGTTTAAAATAAGTTAAAGATTACATTTGAGTTGCACATACAGTTATTGAATAAAATAAACCATATGCATAAATATATACATATTTTCAAACATATTTTCAGTTACTTTATATAATAACATTTGAAAGGAAAATAGAAATTGAAAGCGAAAAAAAAGCAAAATGTTGGCCAGATTAGCTTTCACTAGTTCAAAGAAGCTATGCACTTTGTATTTAAGTAAAATAATTAAATTATTTCGTTTGACAGACTGACCTTCCAATATTTTAAGGTTGACTTTGTGTTTGCTTAAACATCCTAAATCACTAAAAATATAATTTATTGTAAAATATTTATTTATAAAAAACCAAATTGTCACAGGATTCCTTCATTTGAAGCCAAGCAAAATACATAGCCAGCATACAAATGTGGATATTTTATAGTCCTTTGATAAAAGAATTCCCCACAACTCCATAGAGAATTGTTTCCCTGTTTTAGAGGAGAAAACTTAATTCCTGCTTCTTGTTGAAATACCTTTCAGAAATAAAATTAGTTCTTTAAGATGAACTTTGTAGTTTTTTCCTTATCTTTAATACAAAAAAGTTATTATATTAATACATTTACTTGACTGCAAAATATATATATCCTTTATATATTATATATAATATAAATTAATATTATATAAACATTCTTTCTCTTACATATATATAAATATGTATTTATATGAGGGAGAGTAGAATAATTTTGTTAAATCAAATAACTGAACATCTGAACATAATTTTAAAAAATATTTTAACCAGGAGACCATTTCCAACATCTCTCCTCATAAGTTACATCTTCATTTAGAAATTGTGCAAAATTTAGTTTATTCTTTTCTAGTGCTGTTGCTTTCATTGGCCATTGCAATCACACCCTCATTTCTAAGTCTGCTTCTGGAACTTCCGGATCACTTTCAGTCAGCATCAGAGTTTGATGTCATCTGTTCACACAAGCCAAACTGTCCTGCCACTTCCCTCTGGCATCTGTCTTTTGCTGGGTGGATTTTGATGCTAAGGTTGTCTTTACATCTCTGAGAGGAATCACATATTCTTGTTTATTCTCTTCATTTTTATTTTGAATAATAGTCATACTAATTCTGGCATATCTTGTTACTTTAGCTTAGTCACCATATTCTTTCTTTCTTTTTTTTTTTTTAACTGAATCTTGATTTTCTTCAAAGCTCTCATTGGACATGTTTTATTGTTTACTTGCTCCAGCATCTCATTCAGTACAACCAGAAAGATACGTAAATATTACAGATGCATTTTAAAACTGCACTTCAGATTTCTTAAATTGTTGGGCTAATCCTTATTACTACTTTACTGTGGGTGCCATAATCCCCCATGGAAAATGAGGAACTGGCTTTGCATTTTTAAATAATGGTTTTAGCAAGGAAAATGGACTACAATTTTGTTTTTGCTAGTATCATCAGTTGTATTTAAATAGTCTAACATCTGTCACTAGTCTTCGTGTCATCAATGCTCATTTATTTGTTTAAATTTTTATTTTGAAATAAATTCAGATTTACAAAAGAGGCAAAAATATTACAAAGAATTTCCATATATCCTTTATCCAATTTCTTCCAAGTTTAACATGTTATACAACCAATTATCAACACTTGGAAATTAAATTAATACAGTACTAATAGCTAATCTACCAATATTAATTTAACTGTCCAGTGAATTTCCTTTTCTGCCTCAGGATCTGCTTCAGGATCAAATAAAGCATTTAGTTACATCTCCTTAGAGACTTCCAACACAGTCCCTTATTGTTTCTTTGTTTTTCATAACCTTACGTCTTTTGAAGAGTACTGGTCAAGTATTTTGCAAAATGTTTTCTCCTGGTTATGTTATGTATTTTTAGTAAGAATACAGCAGAAATAATGGTGTACCCTTTTTTGATAAACCATTTCAGCAGAGAGATGATATCAATATGAGTCATTACTAGTTATGTTTACTTTGTATGCTTGGTTAAGTTGACATAGGACAGGTTTTGCAACTGTAAAGTTATGTTTTTCCCTTTATAATCAATAAGTATCATATGGCAAGAACCTTTGAGAGTTTACAAGCATACTAGTTTTTGTCATACTTTTGATAACTAATTTTGGAAACCTTTGATCTTATGTTGGTTTCTTTTTCTTTTTTAATTAAACAAAATAGTAATTTATTTTTCTTCACTGGACCACATCTGATCATCAAATTATCACTTTACTCTGCTTGAATATGTTGGGATGTTTATCCCTGTACATTTGTATTATTTGATAATAAATTCAATACACTAGACCAATATGTCAAAGATCAATGAGATAAAAGACATGGCTTATGGTTTTAGACAATTGCAAAGAGCATGGTTTTTAGGGACACTTTGAGAACCTGCTTAAGATAGACAATAAAGAGTCTTGACGAGAAAGAAAATTGAAGGTTAGTACCCATATGATATGAAAGGAGAAAGAATAGCTTACTATATTATTTCTACTGCCCCATGGAACGTTGAAAAAACTAAATCACCCTATAAAGAGAATAATGATTTGGAAATGCCTATGGAAAATAAGATATTCAGAAGTTTTTATTGCAGGAAATTTTTTCTAATAATGAATATAAAAATTTAGCAAATAAAAAGATGCCAAATTTTGCATATAGTTCAGCAATATTAGGAAAGAAAAAGGTTTTTAAGTTGATCTGAAATCTTCCGATCTGGAGTTATGTTTAGGGCTATGATTACACATTAAAGACAGATGCCAACATAACTTAAACTTAACAGAGCAGCTGAAAATTACCCAATACACGTATGCCCTCAGCAATAATGTATCCTTCTAGAGAGCAATTCTAATTGCAAATTTTAACATTTCTCATAGTCGTGAAAAGGCATGCTAGCATACACTTCAATCATTTTAATTATCATTAATTTTTTCATTCATGTTCCATCTTATTGAAAGCAACTAAGGAAGTTAAGATGCCCTTGGCTTCTTTACGATCACTGGAAATATGATCCATGTTTTGCCCTTTTACTCAAAACTTGAGGAAATTAAATGGGGTCATTTCCTAAACTACTCAAGTCTAGAAAAGTAAAGGAGGATACATCGCAAACAGTGTACAGGCAGCGCCTGGCTTTTACAAATTATTTATATCTTTGTTTTCAAGCCCAAAGAACTCTTGGCATCTCATTTCAGGTTAATGGATTGAAGCAACAGCATAGACAAACATGAGGGACATACTTCTTTGATAAGTGTGTTTCATTGCAGTTTAATGCCTGCTTTGCCAATGTAGAAAGGTGGCCACATTCCTGGCAGTGCTTTCTCTGTGAAGGGTTAGGTCTTAATACTTAGTGTTGTAAAGTAAGGTCATCTATTCTGTAAGAAAGTTAATGTCATAGAAAAAAGACTAAAAATAAGTTTGCATATGGATCAGAATTAAGATTGGTTAGAGTAAGATTAGCCACATTCACTGGAGAAAATTCATATGAGTGAGGATGGAGAATTAATTATGTTACTTTAAACATAATATGACATTTTGAAACAAGTAATTTCCCAGATTGTTTCCATGAAATAAATTTCTATAATTTTATAGTAGGTTGAATAGTGTTCCCGCCAAATTCATGTTCATCCAGAACTTCAGAATGTGACTTTACTTGGAAATGGATTCTTTGCAGATGTAATTAGTTAAGGATTTTGAGATGAAATCAGCTTGGATTTAAGATGGACCCTAAATCCAATGACTGGTGTCCTCACAAGAAGATAAAAGTACAAAAAATGACACACAGAGAAGACAATTTGAAGAAGGGGACAGAGATTGGAGCTATGTTACCCCAAGCCAAGGAACGCCTGGGGTGACCAGAAGCTAGGACCGGCAAAGATTCTTCCCTAGAGCCTTGGGAAGGAGCATGGAATGGCTAATATCTTAATTTTGGACTTACAGCCTCCAGAAATGTGAGTGAATAAATTCATTTTATTTTAGGCCACGCAGATTGTGGTATTTTGTTACAGCAGCCCTAGGAAACTGAGGCAGAATTTGGTACTGAATGTGTGGTGCTGCTGTAACAAATGCCTCAAAATGTGGAAATAACTTTGTAATTGAGCAATGAATAGAGGCTGGACAAACTTGGAGGCATTTGATATAAATAGACTAGATTGCTTTGAAATGTCAGTTGGTAGAAATATGGATGCTAAAGGTGATATTGGCGAGGGCTTATGTGTTATGAGGAACATGGTAGAAAATGCTACTGTTACCTTAGAGAAAATATATATATATCACCATGAACAGAATGTTGGTGGAAAATTAAATGTGCTTCTGCTGAGATCTCAGAAGAAAATGAGAAACATATTATTGGAAACTTGAGGAAAGGAGATCCTTATTATAAAGTGGCAGACAACTTGGCTGAATTGGTTTCTACTGTTGGGTGGAAAGCAGAACTTGTAAGCAATGAACTTGGATACAAAGCTAAGGAGAATTCCAAGAAAAATGTTGGAGATACGGCCTGATTTTTTTTTTTTTTTTTTTTTACTGTCATGTATGTGGCCTTCGATGGAGGTTTTAATTATTTCAATGTAAATTGCCAAAATGATATATAAAGGCCAAGTCTATGGTAACTGATAAAGGCAATAACATATCTATTTAAAATATAGACAGCAAAGTTATTGGAATCTAGGTTAGGTTTTCTTCAATCCAAGATGAATGCTAAGTCAGATAATCATCCGTTAAAAAAATCATTTCTGAGAATTATTTTATTTTATTTTGTCATGAAGAGAGGATTTTGTTAGGGTGAATTTTTTAATATGATTGACCAATCCTTCAGCATTAACTGTCAAGACTGTTTTTCTTCAGCATACTATATATTTAGGAGGCTGAAGAAATTATTTGAGGGTCATCTATCCATATGGAGAATGTAAGTTGAAGTTCATTTGCAATATTCTCACCTGTTTTGGTACAATAATGCTGTAGTAAAGATATACCTGCACTCTTAAACTATAACAGATATGTTTGAAAATGGAATTCACAACTAATATTTTCAAAATGTATGTAGAGTATACAGCATACTATATGCACTAAGGAATATACTTCTACAATTTTTCAGCATCCTCAGTTATTATGTATTGACTAGGAAGAAAATCTGTATGTGTAAAACCAAATAAAAATATAGGCAGTATTTGTCAAAATCAAATAATATAGGGAAAATTATCTTACATATTAGTTTGAATTAACTTATATTTGTTGTAATTTCTCCTTAAATTGAACAAGCATAGGACTTATAAAGTCTCAAAATACATGCATCACTTATTCAACTATTTCTGCAGTTAATTACCATTTGGACTTACTAAATCATTTACTCACATTTCTTTCTCATATTTTTCCTTTTGGTAAAGTACATGTTTAATTATTCTGTCTGGGAGGAACTGGAGGCTTTTGTCTTTAATATATCTTAAATATCTTTATTTCACCTTTACTTGAGAATTTGAGCTTAGTTGTCTTTAGATTT